>NC_142168.1:18288398-18909023 GCF_029865625.1 Vigna umbellata
GGGGTTCCGCTAAGGGAACTTAAGCCCATCTGCGATAGTACCGCTCAGCGGTAATTGCCGCTCAGCGGCACTTTCTTGATGTGCCCTTCTCCTTCTTTTCTTGACCTACGTGCCTTCCTAGCATACCCCTCATAGGTTCCCTGCAATTCAATGTTAAAAATGCTTATGCAAATCCTAAAAATAAAATAAACAAAAAACAATCAATCAACTGGGTTGCCTCCCAGGTAGCGCTTGTTTAGCGTCACGAGCCTGACCCAAAATCCACCAACACCCATCAGTAGGTGTTTCAAACTTACCAGCACCCATCAGTAGGTGCAAAATCTTCTCACCAACACCCATCAGTAGGTGTTACAAACTAGTATCCTTCAGTAGATACTTAACCACCTAGCATCCTTCAGTAGATGCTAATCCAAAAAATAATTTACAGAATAATATCCACAATTTAAAAGTTACAAAACCAAATCAAAAGTTTTTAAATCCACTGGGTTGCCTCCCAGCAAGCGCTCTTTTAACGTCATTAGCTTGACCCAGTAAGCTCATGTTCCTTCTTCTTTTTCTTCTTTCTACTGAACTTCTTCAGAAATTTGATCAAACCAGGAACCTGTTGCAATGTCTCAATCATAGGAACTTTAATCTCCAATTTCTTGAAGATTTCCATAAAGCACTTAAATTTCTTTTCCTTCCTATGATTCTTCTTTAGATGAGGATGTGATTTTTCATGTGATTTCTTCTTCTTTCCTCTCATCTTCTTTTTCTTCCTTTTCTCTCCCTAAATTTTCTCTTTTTCTCTTCTTTTATTTTTTCTTCCTTTCTCTTTTTCTCCTCAACTTCTTTATCTTCACACAAATTTTCTTTCTCTCTTCTCTCTCAACCAATTCTTTTTCTTTTTCTTCATCTTTATCTTTCTCACTCAACTCTTCTTTCTCTTTTCTCTCTACCCTTTCCTCATCTCCCTCTAATTTTTTCTCATCAAGAATCTTGTCACTTTCAGTGATAATGACTTGCCCTTCCTCCTTAAGGTTAACATCAGTATTAACATCATCATTTAATATCTGACTAATGTGACGAAGTTGCATCTCCATTCTTTTACATGATTCTTCAATGCTTTTCTGAGTAGAGTCGGAATTTTTCAAAAATCGTTGAAGGGTGTCCTCCAACCTATCCAAACTTCCTGATAGAAAGGGTTGTTGCTGCCATTGTTGTTGTGGTTGGTTCTCAAATTGTCCAGCAGCTTGCCAAAATTGGCTTTGATCCATGCTTGAGTGAGGTTCCCACCATTGGTTGAGATTACTTTGGTAGAATTGAGTGCCCCTATAGTTAAACTCTTGACCAAATTGCATTCTGCAGACATTAGGCACAAAACCCTAAAAACAATTGTTAGCACAAAAAGATAGAGAAAAGAAAAAAAAAATCAAAGGATATAATTGAAAAGATAAGAAGATAGGAAATAAAAACAGAAAAATAAAAACATAAAATAAAATAAAATAAAATAAAATACAAACAGAAAATAAAATAAAATAAAATAAAATATAATCTAATCAAATAAAATAAAATCAAATAAAAACCGAAAAATAAAAAACAGCAAATAAAAACAGAAAACAGAAAAACAGAAAACAGAAAAAATAAAATAAAATCAAATAAAATACAAACTGAAAAATATAAACAGAAAAATAAAATAAAATAAAAATTCGAAATTAAAATAAAATCTAATCTAAAAAGATAAAAATAAAATCTAATAAAATAAAATAAAATCTAACCTAAAAAGATAAAATACAATAAAAACAGAAAAATAAAAACAAAAATTCAAATTAAAGTCAAAGATAATCAATAATCACACAAATTAACCAGTTAAACCATGAATCCCCGGCAACGGCGCCAAAAACTTGATGGACAAATTTGTAAGCACCAAAATATGATGTCACAAACTTGTTTCACAATCGGCAAGTATGACCGAATCGTTCAAGTAATAAACTTGGTAAGACCAAGTATCGTTCTTCCCAAAGGACTCACGGCCTAGTTTAGTTATGTGATTTGTTGATTAGCTAAAACTTAAGAACACAATAATTGAAGTTTACTATGCAAAGACGAAAATTAAATATGTATGCATGAATTGATCAATGACAAAGACAAAAGATAAACACTTTCAAGGAAATATATGAATGAATATGTTGTTGGGGGTCAATTTCATCTCATCCACTCTCATATATTTTAGGAATTCAACATTCAAATCATCATTGTTAATGCCACTCTCTAATGTACCATTCTAGATGGCTTCTCCCTAATCATATAGTTCATACAATTCCTAGCATTCCTAATGATTAGTTCATGAGTGCAGGAGCTTAAAGGCAACCAATATAATATTGTCAGTATAATATTGGGAGAAATTCCCCGGATCTAGATTTCCCCGTACGTGTCCGTATCAACAAAACCAATAATCATGCATTAGAATGAGTTAAACAATGCAAGCATTGAGCAAAGAGGAAAAACCCTAACTAATGATGAAAGAAAGCATATGTCTTAATTCAAAGATGTATTCAACAAATCCATATATGAGAGCTTCAAGAGATTACTTTGATTCCCCAACAAACATACAAGGTTTAGTTCACCATATTCATGGTGAACCTAGATGAATTACAATGAAAGTATGAAAGAATAAACCCAATAAAGGTGAAGAGGTAGCCTGAGCATCCAAGATCCTCCTTCAAAGGGGTGAAAGAGAGAGTGTTTGCCTCGTTTCTGCCAAAGATGCCTAACTATAGGACGTGCAAGCCCTTATATACTAATCTAGAGTTACAAAAGATTACAAAAGTCCAAGCCCAAAAAGTGCCGCTCAGCGGTATTTACCGCTCAGCGGTGATTGCGCGTCTTCTTTCTTCCCCTCAGCGGCCATTTTGCCCCTCAGCGGTTCCAACGTCACCTCTTGAGTGCCGCTCAGCGGTAGTTTGCCGCTGAGCGGTGCCTTCGACTTCTCCTTTTTGCACTCTTTCTTGTCTTTTCTAATGTCCTCTCTCTTATTCTTCACTTCTTTCACCAAATTCACCTCAAAACCTGCACAAAAACACTTAAATCAAGCATAAACCTGTCCAGCTCTCTTATTTCTGAAAATATAAACAAAAGGCATGATTTCAAGCTAGTTTCTAAGTCTAAAGGTTGCTTTTAGTATCAACTTTAAGCATGAAAATAACAGTTTTTCAACTGTTATCATGCGTCAAGCGAAGAACAAAGCGTTGACCCTACCGTCAAAAACATATCAGGGATAGGGGGAATGACTAGGAGTGGTCGAATTTTCACATCACCAGAGTTGGCTCGAGAAAGGGTTAATGATAAGGAAGCAACGTTGGCCGCGAAGGCAAAAGAATTCTTAAAGGGGAAGGGTGCACAGACAGAGGAAATCCCCGACAAGGAAGAGAGGACAGAGGTTTCTGAAGAAGAGGCTTGTGAATTTTTAAAATTCATACAACAAAGTGAATATAAGGTGGTGGAACAGTTAAACCGTATGCCTGCTCGTATATCCTTGTTAGACTTGCTCATGCATTCGGCATCACATAGAAAGTTGCCAATGAAGATACTCAGTGAGGCTCATGTGGAGCAAGGTATTTCGTTGAATAAATTCGAAGGTATTGTTGGCAATATTGTTGCTAATAATTATCTCACTTTTACGGATGATGAGATACCAGCTGAGGGAAGAGGGCATAACAAGGCTCTTCACGTCTCTGTGAAATGCCTGGATCATGTTATTGCGTGTGTTTTAGTGGACAATGGGTCCTCTTTGAATGTTATGCCGAAAGCAACCTTGGAAAAGCTACCTTGCGAAGGAATGCATATGAGGCCGAGTTCAATGATTGTGAGGGCGTTTGATGGTAGTAAAAGAGAAGTGATGGGAGAGGTGGATTTACCAATGCAAGTTGGCCCGTGTGTCTTTCAAATAACGTTCCAGGTTATGGATATCATGCCAGCTTATAGTTGTCTGTTGGGGCGTCCATGGATTCATTCGGCTGGAGTTGTGCCTTCTACACTACACCAGAAGTTGAAGTATGTGATGGGAGATAAGCTGGTGATAGTATCAGGAGAAGAGGATCTTCTTGTGAGTGGGCCATTATCCACACGCTACATTGAGGCAGCTGAAGAAGCTCTCGAGATAGCCTTCCAATCGTTGGAAATTGTGGGAAATGCTTGTGTGGAACCGTTTCCAGTAAATCCTCATCTATCATGTGCTTCTATTATGATGGCCAAGATTATGCTAAAAGAGGGCTATATATATGGGGAAGGTTTGGGCAAATATCGGCAGGGGCGAGTATTCCCTCTAGAAAACGTTGAAAACAAGAACAGATATGGCTTGGGGTACAAACCTACCCAGGAAGACAGGAAAAGGATGATTCAAGAAAGAAAAGAGCGCAGTTTGGCCCGTGCAGAAAGACGAGGGCCCAGAGAGAGCAAAATTCACATTGTTGACATCAAGAAAAGTTTCCGCAGTGCTGGGTGGATCAACACTGGCCAGATAGCAGCTGTGGAGGATGAAGACAGGCCTCAAAGTTTGAGCTTTGTGTGGGCTTGCTCCCCTGATACTCAACTCAACAATTGGGAAACACTGGATTTACCTGTGATGCTTAATGTGAACAAAATGTAATAGTTTTAATTAAGCTTATAGTTTCGATTGGGGCTTTAGAACTGAGGTTTCGCGGATTGATTCTTTTTACTTTTCACTCAGCGTGATAATAAAGTTGCATTTCATCATCATTTGGCATTTTTCTTTGTTTGTCTTATTTATTTATACTTTTTCATAAATTTAAATGATGCAGATGTGACAATGATTGTTTTGAAAATAACGATATCAATGTTCCTAATTTTGAGCACCCTATCAATAATACGGAAGATGATTTCGAAGATGATGTGGAACCCTCTCCAGAATTGTTGAGATTAGTGGAACAAGAATCTAAGGAGACAAAACCCCATCAGGAGGAGATTGAAATACTCAACTTGGGAGAGAAGGATGAGATAAAGGAAGTGAAAATCGGTACTAGTATGAAAACGGAAGTGAGGGAAAGATTGTGTGCCCTATTGAAGGAGTTTAAAGATGTATTCGCGTGGTCTTACAATGACATGCCGGGTCTAGATACCGATATTGTGCAACATAGGCTCCCACTCAAGCCAGAATGCCCTCCAGTCAAGCAAAAAACTAAGAAGAATGAAGCCGGAAATGTCACTAAAAATTAAAGAGGAGGTCCAAAAGCAATTTGATGCAGGATTTTTGGCTGTGGCAAGATACCCACAATGGGTAGCGAATGTGGTACCAGTGCCTAAGAAGGATGGGAAAGTTCGGATGTGTGTTGACTATCGGGATTTGAATCGTGCAAGTCCGAAGGATAATTTCCCGTTACCACACATTGATACTCTGGTTGATAATACGGCCAAATTTTCGTTATTTTCGTTCATGGATGGATTCTCGGGATATAATCAAATTAAAATGGCACCGGAAGATATGGAGAAAACGACCTTTATCACGTTGTGGGGAACATTCTGTTATAAGGTGATGTCTTTCGGACTCAAGAATGCTGGGGCAACATACCAAAGGGCAATGGTGACACTTTTTCATGATATGATGCATAAGGAAATTGAAGTTTATGTGGATGACATGATTGCAAAGTCTGAATCAGAAGAGGAGCATATTTTCAATCTAAGGAAATTATTTGAGAGGCTGAGAAAGTACAAACTCAGGTTAAATCCTGCCAAATGCACGTTTGGAGTAAAGTCTGGAAAATTGTTGGGCTTTATTGTCAGCCAAAGAGGGATAGAAGTTGATCCGGACAAAGTAAGAGCGATAACGGAAATGCCTGCGCCCAGAACAGAAAAGGAGGTTCGAGGTTTTTTGGGAAGATTGAACTACATTGCTAGGTTCATCTCCCAATTAACTGCTACTTGTGAACCAATGTTCAAGTTACTACGGAAAAATCAGGCCGTAGTCTGGAATGAAGATTGTCAAGTTGCTTTTGAAAAGGTCAAACAATACCTGCAAGACCCTCCTGTATTGCGTCCACCTATGCCAGGAAGGCCGCTCATTTTGTATTGGACCGTATTGGATAATTCAATGGGTTGTGTATTGGGTCAGCATGATGAAGACGGGAAAAGAGAGCATGCTATATATTACTTGAGCAAAAGATTCACAGATTGCGAACAACGATATTCGTCGTTAGAGCGAACTTGTTGTGCATTGGCGTGGGCTACCCATCGTCTAAGGCAATACATGTTGAGCCACTCTACTTGATTGATATCCAAGATGGATCCTATCAAGTATATTTTTGAAAAGCCTGCTCTCACTGGAAGGATAGCTCGATGGCAGATGCTATTGTCAGAGTATGACATTGTATATGTTACTCAGAAATCTATCAAGGGTAGCGCTTTAGCGGAATATTTAGCCCATCAACCCATTAGTGATTATCAGCCGATGCAACCTGAATTTCCTGATGAAGATATCATGGTTTTATTTGCTGAGAACAAAGAGGACAAAGATGAAAAAGCATGGACGATATTATTCGATGGGGCTTCGAATGTAATGGGGCATGGAATAGGGGCAGTGCTTATCTCTCCTAAGAATCAATACATTCCCATGACGGCAAGGTTGTGTTTTAATTGCACAAATAATATCGCAGAATATGAAGCTTGTGCTATGGGTATTCGAGCAGCAATGGAGTCTAAAGCAAAAATTCTGGATGTATATGGAGATTCAGCTTTGGTCATCCATCAATTGAAGGGAGAATGGGAGACTAGGGATACTAAATTAATTCCATACCAAGCTTACATCAGGGGATTAATTGAGTATTTCGATTCCATCACGTTTAATCATATACCGCGAGAAGATAATCAATTAGCAGACGCATTGGCTACCTTGTCATCGATGTTTGAAGTTGATCAAGATGCAGAATTGCCAATGATTGAAATGAAGAGTCATGCGAAGCCAGCGTATTGTCATTTTATCGAAGAGGAGGTAGATGGTAAACCTTGGTACTTTGATATCAAGCATTATCTTAGGACCCGAGAATATCCAGAGAAGGCATCAGAAAACGATAAAAGGGCATTAAGGAGGTTGGTTGGCAGTTTCATTTTGAGTGGGGATATTCTATATAAGAGGAATCATGATATGGTTCTCCTTAGATGCGTAGATGCAAAAGAAGCCGAGCTGATACTAAAAGAAGTACACGAGGGTACATTTGGCACGCACATGAATGGGCACTCAATGGCCAGGAAGATACTGAGAGCGGGGTATTTTTGGTTGACTATGGAAAATGATTGTTGTACACATGTGAGAAAGTGTGAGAAATGCCAGGTATACGCAAGTAATATCAATGTTCCACCCACGACTTTGAACGTGTTGTCTGCACCATGGCCCTTTTCGATGTGGGGAATAGATGTCATAGGAGCTATAGAGCCAAAGGCGTCAAATGGACACCGTTTCATATTAGTTGCAATCGATTACTTCACCAAATGGGTTGAGGCCGCTTCTTATGCTAATGTGACTAGAAAGGTGGTGACCAAGTTCATAAAAAGGGAGTTGATTTGCAGATACGGGCTCCCTAACAGGATCATCACTGATAATGCCACTAACTTGAACAACCAGATGATGACAGAGTTATGTGAGGAGTTCAAAATTCATCATCTTAATTCTTCTCCTTATCGTCCAAAGATGAATGGGGCAGTAGAGGCTGCTAACAAAAATATCAAGAAGATTGTGCAGAAGATGGTGGTCACATATAAGGATTGGCATGAAATGCTTCCTTTTGCTTTACATGGTTATCGCACTTCGGTACGAACATCGACTGGGGCAACGCCTTTCTCGCTTGTATATGGAATGGAGGCAGTACTTCCGTTTGAAGTGGAAATTTCGTCCTTACGAGTTTTAATGGAAACCCAGTTAGAAGAGGCTGAGTGGGTTCAAGCTCGTTTCGACCAGCTCAATCTCATCGATGAAAAAAGACTAACAGCAGTATGCCATGGACAATTGTACCAAAGAAGAATGAAGAAGGCATTTGACAAAAAGGTACACCCAAGAGAATTTCATGAAGGTGAGCTGGTGTTGAAGAAGATTCTACCCATACAGAAGGATCATAGAGGCAAATGGACTCCAAATTATGAAGGGCCATTTGTAGTGAAGAAAGCATTTTCTGGTGGGGCACTAATTCTCACGAGAATGGACGGAGAGGAGTTACCATTGCCAGTTAATTCTGATGCAGTAAAAAAGTTTTACGCATGATGATTCCGTGATAGTGGTTGCTATTAAGGGGATGTTGATATTATCTTTAACGCTTATTGTACTTTGTGTTTTATTCAATAAATAAATTTCACGTGAGTTCATTCATATTTTGGTTGTTTGCATTCCATCTGAAATATTGCATGTCACGCTGAGCTGTTAAGTAGTTAAGGGGAAATGAAAACGAAAATAAGTAAATGCGTGTTGATAAAAGCATCACAGGTATATCAGGTTGGCAAGCTCGGTCCTGGAGGATGTCGAAAAGGAAAAACGAAAAAAGAAAAAAAAAAAAAAGAAAAAAAAAAGGTTACATGTTGAGTTTGTTGTTAATAAAGTTGTCAAGGACATAGTATTTTCGAAAAAAAGTTTTGAAAAATACCGTTGGTGAGTACTTCCCTGATTCAAGGTTTTGGGAGTAACCGGTGTTCTTTTCTTGATAAAGCATCTGCATTCACATTACTTGAACCCTAATTTTTTCGTTTCCCTTAAGATGAAGGATTTCGCCATACGCCTAATATTGGGGCAGTTTTCATTATGTTACATATCACCGATGATCCGTTGATCAGGGAGATATATATATATATATATAAAAAAAAAAGAGAGAAAACAAAGGAAACAAAGCAAAGGAAAAATGAAGTGGATGTGTCAAACACTACATAGTTTTGTTTCAGGTTTAAATTCAAGAGAAAGCCAGACAAACAAGATTCAGAGTGACGTGTGGCCATTTTTCGTTATCCAATCGTCAAAAGCAGTTCATCCAATTGCACCCCTTTTGAGCCAAAATTCATAATTGTTTTCATCACCCTAGACAAGAATCATTAGCATATCGACGTCAACTTAAAAAGATACATCATAAGCATCCAAAGTTGAGGAAGAAATCTCTAAAAGGAAAAAAGAAAAACAAAACAAAAATGAAAAGGAAAGTATCATAAAGGACCACAGCAGGGCAACAAAAAGAATGATCCAAAAGGAAGGAAAAAAAAACAACAATAAAGGATGCCTGAAGTTCAAATCTCTAAAGACAGTTGATTGGGCACCTTGCAAATGATTCTTGTTTAAAAACTTTAACCGTTAAACACTTATTTGGGCCTTCATTATCCTTTCTTTCAAAACCTTTTGACCTTTAACCACGGTACAAGCTAATAAAAGTCCACGCTGACTGAAAACTGTTTGTCCTAATCTTTCTCACGAATTTAACTTGGAAACAGAATGATGTGGTAAACGACGCATTCAGTTAAAAAAAAAAAAAAGGGGTCTCCCTGTCAATCGAAGATCATCCAATTTGGGGGGAATCCTTCATACACAAATCTTTTCACTTTTCCAAAGCATACTTATTGTGCAAAATTGGAGCAATATGGGAACCCAACATGTTAATAGCACTTTCCCCCAAATAAGGGACACGCATACGTTAATATTTGCTCACAGAAAATCATTATTCATCTGCTTTTCATAACCATTCTTCCACATCCTACAGGGTTCAAGTTAATTTGGATTGCAAAAAGCGATAAAAAGAATTTTAACTCAGGGTTACGCTTTCTTCCTGCTCATCAAAGGGTTTTATACATATCAACGTTGTTTTTAAGGAATGTGTTTTGAACGTACATCGTGTTTGATGACAATATTAACAATGGATTCCAAGCATAGAACTTTCAAAAAAAATAAAAAATAAAAAATAAAAAAAATAAAAAAATTGATGATGATGAAAAGCGAGAGTAAAAGAAAAGAACAAAATGAAAGTCTCATGTGTCTATGCATTCATGCACCATCATGACATAACATCATCTCAGAGGAAGCGAGGAGAATTGTTTGCAAAATCTTCATGTTTAACTCGGCATTTATCAACTTTTCAAAGCTACAAATCCAGGTTTTAGTTTTCTGTTATCGGCCCTCTGCATGGCAATGGTCGGATTTAAATTTATGTTCTGCGAGTTTGGCCCTCTGTGAGGCAATGGTCAAATCCAGGTTTTAGCTTTTGTTACTGATACTTTACTTGACATTGGTCGTTTGGCATCGTGACTTGAATCATTTTGTTCGTTTTTTTTCATGATTGAAACCCAGACAAAATTAGTGTTTTTATCTTTACTTAGCTTTACTTAAATAATACGAAAAGATTAAATTTTCATATTATTTAGTAATATCTAAGTAAAGAGGGGCAGCTGTCAACACTCAATTTTGTCCGGGTTGTAAAAAATTCTATTTTTATTGGTTATTTATTATTTTCCTTTTATTTTATTTTACCTTTTTGTTTTATTCTATTTTTATGCTTTTAATTCAATTTCTATTTTATTTCTTATTTTCAATTTGTTTTAATAGAGTTAATTAATCAAAATAATTAAAAAAAAATTAAAAAAATTGAAAAATAATATTAAAAATAATTGAAAAATAAAATAAAATTGAGATAAAAAATAAAAAAAATAGAAAACGTGGAAAAGGGGATATGTGGGACGTGTCTGAAGGAGGGAGACAAGGTGGTTAAGGGAGGATTTTCTAAGATTTTTTTGAAAGAAAAAAAGGGGAGGAGACCAGGTGGTTAGCAAGGGATTTTTCCAAGATTTTGGGCAGAGAGGGGAGGTTGGATCAGAGAGAGAAAAAGAGGAAAAGGGGGGCACACGAGGGACGTTCATCTTGAGCGATCATCCAGTCACAGAAGGGTATCCACCATTGGCACCGGAAAAGAAAGACAAAGGCCAGAGGAGGAAGGAGAGGAAGTCACCGGATACTCGCAGCTAGCAGCAGCCTTAGAGCTCCGAGAGGTAAGCCTCTTGCTCCCCTGTGTGATCATGTATGTTTACTGTATAACTGCCTTTTATGTTTATGCCATTTTGCTTATGCTATGGTGAGGCTGCCACATTCCCCATTTTAGAATCTTATAGCATTCGTTTATCCTCTTCCTCTAAGCATCCATCTTCATCCTTTCTTGACACTGAACCTCCAACTCCTTTCATCCATATTCACCCACTGCCACAAGACATATTAACACCCACGGCCAGTACTAACACCTCACGGTCACCACCTATCTTCACTGACTACACCATTAACTAAAAAAATCAAAATCTGTCTTCATTGCTCTGGCAACAAACAACACCAAAACAGATTCAAATCACCAAATGAGAAAACCTAAACACAGAGATAAGAGAAATTGGTAGAACAATCATCTGCCACGCCGGCAACGGTGGTTGGGAGTTCCGCCGGCGTGAGTTAGGGTCGAGCAAAGGGGGGTGCCGGTGACAGCGTTTCTATCCCAGGCGTAAAAGGGAGACCCGTGAGGATACCTGTGAGCAGCGAAGGCGTTTCCAACATTAGCGTTTGCCGCCGGTGATGTCTCTGGTCCAGCTATAGGGCGCGGCGGTGTGGCATCGGAGGCAGCGGTGGCCGCGAACGGAGTGTAGCGTCGGTGTGTAACGCGGAGGAAGACCCTCCCTGAGAATCGCTGTTTTTTTTGAAAAGAGAAAGGTGGAGACGGTAGCGTCGTGGCTGGTGGTGGTTCTGGTGGCGCGAGTTGCCGCCGGCGAGGCCAAGGCGTGTTCTGGTTGAGGTGACGGTGGCCGGTTATGGCAGAGACGACGGTGAGTTCGTGGTGCAGAGTAGAAGACCTTGGGTCTCTATAGAAGGCGCGAGCTGGAGAGTGAGGAATGGGGATGAACCTCCTGAACCCCTAGGAAATTCTAGGTTAGAAATCATTCCACTGGGCTAGGCCCAGAAATGAGCGCACGTCCGGGAACCTTAGGCCCTTTTGGAACGCTCGTTATTTAGTCTCGTATTCAAACGTTCGTTCGGACATTTCTTGGACGGACTATTTGTTAGCCATCTCTCCAACGAACGTCCGTTCGTCATTTCCGATAACGAACGTTCGTCATTAGGCTACACTGTTTAAACGTTCGTTCATTAACGAACGTTCGTCCTTGAGCTTCATTGTCCAAACGTCCGCTTGTCATTTCAACAACGAGCGTTCGTTATTAGGCTTCCTTGTCTAAACGTCCGTTCGTCATTCCAATAACGAACGTTCGTCATTAGGTTTCCCTGTCTAAACGTCCGTTTGTCATTTCAATAACGAACGTTCGTTCTTTAGCTTACATTTTTGAATGTTCGTTCGTCGTGTCAATAATGAACGTTCGTCCTTAAGCTTACATTTTTGAACGACCGTTCGTCGTGTCAATAACGAACGTTCGTTCTTTAGCTTACATTTTTGAACGTCCGTTCGTCAATAACGAACGTTCGTCCTTAAGCTTACCTGTCTAAACGTCCGTTCGTCATTCCAATATCGAACGTTCGTCATTAGGTTTCCCTGTCTAAACGTCCGTTCGTCATTTCAATAACGAACGTTCGTCCTTAAGCTTCCATTTTCGAACGTCCGTTCGTTATTTCAATAACGAACGTTCGTCATTAGGTCACTGTTTAAACGTCCGTTCAATAACGAGTGTTCGTCATTAGGCTTCCATTTATGAATGTCCATTCGTCATCTCCCCAATGAACGCTCGTCTCTCAGCCTCAATTTCTCAACGTCCGTTCGTCATGTCTTCAACGAGCGTTCGTCATTAAGCTTCCTGACCAAACGTTCGTTCATTATCTCCCCAACGAACGCTCGTCTCTCAACCTCAATTTCTCAACGTCCGTTCGTCATGTCTTCAATGAGCGTTCGTCATTCAGCCTTCGTTCCCAACGTCCGTGCATTATCTCTCTCGACGAACGCTCGTCATTCATCCCACATTTTTAAACGTCCGTTCGTTAGCTCTCTCGACGAACACTCGTCATTTAGTGTCCTTTACCAGTGAACGTTCGTCCTATCCCCAACGAACGCTCGTTCGGCCACTTTGATTTCTTTTGCTTATTTATTTTATTTTATTTTTATATTTTTTTTTATATATATTTATTATTCTCTTATCTTATTTTGTTCTATCTAATTATTTTAGACATGTACTTATCCTAAAATATATAATATTTATAGGTTAAATAAAAGAATTTACAAGAATATTTTTAAAGGTTTAAGCACACGTGTGACCGCTCGCGTCGTCCTTGTTCTAAAAACCTCTTCTTCTTTTTTATAAAAATTATTACAAAAATATTTAAAGGTTTAAGCGCACGTGTGACCGCTTGCGTCGTCCTTGTGCTAAAAACCTTTTTCTTCTTCCTTAAATAAATTTACATAAAAAATACGTTTTGAAGGTTAAGTACACGTGTGACCGCTCGCGTCGTCCTTGTGCTAAAAACCTCTTCTTCTTTCTTATAAAAAAATTATTACAAAAATATTTAAAGGTTTAAGCGCACGTGTGACCGCTCGCGTCGTCCTTGTGCTAAAAACCTTTTTCTTCTTTTCTTAAATAAAATTTCAAAAATACGTTTAAAGGTTGAACACTTGTGTGATCGTTCGCATCGTTCTAGTGTTCAATACTTTTCTCTCTTATTTACGTAATATTAAACGAGGGTATGAGTGCTCGTGCGATCGTCCGCATCAGCCTAGCGCTCAATACTCTCAAGTTTTCCTAAATAAGTAAATAACGGTATGAGTGCTCGTGTGATCGTCCGCATCGTCCTAGTGCTTAATATCGTTATTTCTCTTTTTAAAAATAATTAAACATATTTAAATATCGTTTTAAAGGTATGAGTACTCGTGCGACCGTTCGCGTTGGCCTAGTACTCATTACCTTCTTTTTCTCGAAAATATTAAAAACATAAAATCTTCAAAAATTAAGAACATCTGGTTTTTTTTTCAAACAACAAACAGTCTTTTAAACTAGAACTACGTAACCCTGATTTCTCATTTTGAATGAGAATACGTAGGAGCAAGGTCAATCCTTGTCGGGCCCAAAAAACTAAAAAATATGTTTTGTTTATTTAGAATTTTATTTTAGGGGATAATTAAACATTTTGAAAACCACATCATATTCGTGCATTTAGTTAAAGGTACTGCCTTAGGGCAGGCGTTGTGGGGTGCTAACACCTTCCCCACGCGTAACCGACTCCTGAACCCAATCTTTGGTTTTCGTGGACCGTGCTTTATCATTTTATGGTTTTTCCGTAGTTTTCCAAAATAAACTATGGTGGCGACTCCAAATCTCTTTTCGAAACCCGTTTCTTATTTGGATCGTCGTCCCGTCGCGATTCCGGTTGCGACATTTAGTTATTATTTTTGTGCTAAGAAAGAAGAGAAAAATGTTCTAAAATATATGTGAATAAAACAAGTGATCGTTTTTAGTAAAGTAAAAAATAAAAAAGGAAAATGTAATAGTCAACAAAGTCTAAGTCTTTTAGGAATAGGAGACTTGTGCTTCTCCCCATTTTCAGGCTATGCAAGCACGAATTAAGCTTTATGCATCATACCACAGCATGCTTAACATACTGCAACAACATGCACAGTAATGCTTACAGTGTACAAGCCAAAAAGTTCCTATACAATAATAATTACATCAAAGGAGAAATTGTGTCTGAATAAGGATGGCTTTGACCAACAAGGAATGACACAAAAGAGGAAAGACAAATTGAAATCCCAAGTTAGAGGCTTTTGGCTCCCCCTGAATTTGTCCAAGCTTGTTTTTGGAAAAAGGAAGAATCATTTGGAACCCCTTAATCACCATCGAGTCTTTTTTTTTCTTTTCATTACAAACCTCATTACAGGAGCCAAAAAGAAAAAAAAAACTCGGGAGAACTCTCTTCACCTTCGGTATCAGCTACCAACCATTCGCGGTCACCACAACTCTCTTGCACCCACAACAACGCCTACAACAGGAAAGCAAAAACACAAAGTCACGTTGAGAGAGCAGGGAAAGAAAGAAATGTTGGCTACAGGAGAAACATTTTTGAATCAGGGGGGAGAGCCATTTTGAATGACATCATCACGATTCATTTTCTTGCTTCCACCTATCGCGCACCTCATTACCACAGCCTAACCCCAAACTCTTAGAGGCCCCTCACTTCCTACACCATCATCATTAACCTTTTACGGTCTTTCACCTACAACAAAAGAAACAATACAAGACCATAGAGAAGAAGCAAGGAGCATTGACCGGCGATTACAAGCATAGCACAAAAGCGAAAGCAGTACATAGAGGTAAGTCTTACAACTCCAGCTTATTGCCATTGTTCTTTGTTCGCTCTTATATGTATGAGTCTTTGTTTCATTATAAGAGCTAGCATTTTTGTTCCTGCTTGCTAGTCCAGATTGTTGTTGTTGTGTATCCGAATCCATGTTTCTCCATGATATTATACTTTTATTTTGACTCGGCTGCTTGGGTACCGTAATGTCCTCATAACCCTATCATGATTAGCCACTGTCCCTATGGGCTTGACCTTTCATTCTTCCTTCTAACACCGACACACAACCCTAAACCCCTAAACATTGTCTTGGCAAGCCTTTGTGGTTGTATTCTCTGATAACTAAACTATGGGACCCCTAGAGGTGGTAGGCGCGATGGCGGTTTCATGAGTGGCTACGACGGTGACGGTTTTAGGGGTAGAGGTGGATTTGGTCGTGGCGGTGGAAGATGTCGACACGATGACTGGTGGTGACCTTGGTCGTGACCTATGGCGCTGGTGGTGCCCTGGTTCGAGGCAGTCGGGATTGCTCAAGCAGCAATTGACGGAGGAGCAAGAGAGCTTCTCTAACGCGAGAAGAAGAGAAGGAAAGGAGGGCCTGGCATTGTGGCCGGTGATGATCCCGGCGGTGAGCAACGGTGCTTGCGACACCTTGGGCCGCGACTCTCAGCGGTCGGTTTCGACAGAGGTGGCGGCGCGTGTGCGTGAGTGGGCGGAGGAGACAAATCCCTCCTTTGGTTGCCTCGTTCGGAACAGACACTCTAGGTCTCTAGGTTTTCTGAATGACACTAGTACAGTAAGGGGAAATTGCATCGGTTAATTTTGCTTATAGGCATCGGTTCTGAAATCGAGGCATATACGGACGAGGTAAAAAGAGGTAGGCTTTATGCCTCGGTTCTGAACCAGGTTAAAACGAGATAGGATTATGCCTCGGTTCCTTGATAACCGAGGCAATAGCGTTTTTTTTTTCAATATGCATTTGGATGGTCCAACGTGATTCAATCCCTTTCACAGTCCAGCCTTGTCATCCATCAACAACATCAGCACTAATCAAAATCAGACTTTTACTGTTGGGGACATGGGGATGCACAACATGAATGTTCCATGTCTTGTAGGCCAAAACCAACATTTGCAAACTATTCAGACTCAAGTGTATAATGATAGTTTCTTTGATGGAAGGATTTGTTTGGACAAGGATGTCTTTGGCAACAACATGTATGTGTGTTTTGTAGAAAGCAAAAACCAGCAACAGGTGCAAAATGTTGGTGGTACCAGTGGCCACAGTTTGAATGCTGAAGTGTCCAATGTTGTCCATGGCAATTTGTCAACATCGATAACATTGGATTCCCCCTTTGCATGGTATTCAAACAATTCCCAAGCTGAATTTTTGGACTCTCCTCTGTTGACAACACCAGAACAGGATCTCCTTTGGCCATAGAGTTAAGGAAAAAAAAGTTAAAAAATAGTAAATTACTTGTCTTAACTTTCAATGTAAATATCCATTTGTGGAGTTAAATAACAAAGCTTTTGTAAGAATCGCTCCCAAAATAACACAAAAAAAAATAACAGAGCTTTTGTAAGAATCACCATGCGCCTCTGCCAATCCATTCCACACAGCCTACTCCACTGGCGCAACCATCAACAACCCTCACCGGATCCCCAAAAAGAAATTCCCCACACTAAAAACCCTAACTTTCTCAATCGTTGTGTCCCGCCGCTCCTCCAGCACACTTTTGTCGTGCTCTCGTCGCCTCTGCCTCTGAGACGCCTACTCCGTCGATTTCGCATCCTCTTCCCTACAACCAGAATATAACCAAAAAGAGAAGAGGGAAGAAGAAGAATGCCAATCGCACCGCCACGAGCCACCACGAGCGCCGCTGTGAGCCACCACGAACGCCGCCTGTCGCGCCATCTCAACACCGTCGCTGTAGATCATCCTTGCTCCAACGTGGTCGTCTGCGGTGAAGAGAAATGGAAGAAGGAGAGGAATTCTCCCTGGCTTGTGCGGGATGAGGATAAAGAGAGAAAAGTATTTTTAGGGTTGGATGTGCGAGAAGGAGAGAAATTCTCCTGGTGGACGCGACCCATGGGCTGGTCTATGAAGAAATGAGAAGTCCAGTGTTATGGAATTCAAAATGCTTTTTTAGGGTGTTAAGCCTCGGTTAGAAGATTAACTGAGGTCATATGATGTGTATATGTCTCGGGTCCCCAATAAACCGAGGTAGTAGATCAAGATTAAAAAAGTTGTCAGGGCAAAAGTTAAATCAGCAGGAATTTTGCACGATATTATGCATCGATTGAATATTTAACCGAGATCATATAATGTATATGCCTCGGTTCTCCTTGAATCGAGGCAGAAAAGTTTGACTAAATTACAAAATTGCCACCGCGTATTGATATGCTTCGGTTGCTCCTAAACCGAAGCATATTGTGCGATTTTAAATCCTCTTTTTTTACTAGTGTGGTGGAATGAGGGGAAGAATGTGAGAACCCCTAAAGTTTCTGGAGGGGGCTTACGTTTCTAGGCTAGCCTTTTTTTTAAAAAAATAATAAATAAAGAGAGAAAAATTCTCTTCTGATCCGCACACCCCATTTCTCATCTTGGTACCCTCATTCCGTTTGGGCTTAAACCCATATCTATTCATATGAAAAATACATAAAATTACAAAATAAAAATAACAAAAGTATGTTTCAAAAGGCTAAACACTCGTGTGATCGCTCGCGTCGTCCTAGTGTTTATACCTTTTATCTTTCTCTTTAAAATAATAAAAATTAAATAATAATATGAGTAGTTGTGCGATTGTCTGCATTAGCCTAATACTTAATATCCTCAATCTTAAAAGATTTTAAGTAATGGTATGAGTGCTTGTGCAATCGTCTGCATCAGCCTACCACTCAATACTCTCAAGTCTTCCTAAAAAATTAAATAACGGTATGAGTACTCGTGTGATCGTTTGCATCGTCCTAGTGCTCAATACCTTTTCTTTCTTTTAAAAATAAAATAATTAAAAAATATATATTAAATACTCTTTCAAAGGTACAAGCACTCGTGTGATCGTTTGTCCTAGTGCTTAATACCTTTCTTTCTCTTTTTAAAAATAATCAAAAATATATTTAAATATCGGTTTAAAGATTGAGCGCTCGTGTGATCGTCCGCATCGTCCTAGTGCTCAACACCCTTCTTTCTTCTTAAAAATAATTAAAAAAATAAATATTTAAATATCATTATAAAGGTATGAATATTCGTGTGACCGTCTGCATCGACCTAGTACTCATTACCTTTTTTTTCTCAAAAATACAAAAAAAAAATCTAAAATCTTTAAAAACTAAAAACATGCACATTTTCAAACTAAGAAACAATCTTCTAGTGAGAACTACATGATCCTTGATTCTCCATCAAGAATGGAGATATGTAGGAGCAACTTATAATTGACTAAATCATCTTATTAGTATTTAAGATTAAACAAAGGTGACATTAGTATAATACTAATACAAATGTTATTAAGTCCTAAATCCTACACTCAAAAATACAATTTAGACTTAAATTTGTTCTCAAACGTTACAACTTAATGACAACATAGCGTCACAATTCAATGTAATTTCTTGTTGATTTGATTTTAAGTTTCTTTATGGATCAAGTGTGGTGATGCCTCCTCCATTTTATTTGATGTACTACAACCTGTTTGATAAAATTTCAAATTAGTTGTTTACTTTTACTCTATGAATATAGTAACTGTATTTTTATCAAAATAAACAGTCATACTAATCTGAATTCTTTTAATACTGTGTCTCAAAATCTCATCCACCATTATTTATGAATGTTTATCACATTAACCTATGCATTCCGCCACCCGACTCTTCGGTTCCCCTTCCCAGGAAGTTGAAAAGAGTGAATTAAGGGAGATCATAAAAATGGCACCAAATACGCAATCGAAAAGCCAACGGGCACAGCATGCAAAATTGAAAATAATGTCACCGTCTAATTCCATCAATCTCTGTTAATTCTCTTTGTCACACTTCCTTTCATTGAATCTCTCTTGACAAAGCCTATCCCAATACGACAACCTTTTTAATAAATTTTCAAATTAAGTGTTTACTTTTACTTTATCAATGTAGTAGCTGTAATGTTATTAAATAAGCATTAATAATGTGTCTCTCAAAATCTCATCAATCATTATTTATGAATGTTACCCTTCCCAGGAGTTATTGAAACGATCTGTATGCACCATCTTCACCAACTGCTTCATTAGGAAGGACTCATATCTGCTAATTCTCTTTGTTACTTTTCTTTCCCTTGAATCTCTCTTCACAAAGCCAATCCCAACACAAAACAACTCATCAATGGGAGTCACATTTCTATAGAAATATTTCCAACACAAGAAAGATATTTTCAAAAGAAAGAAAATAAACTATTCTCCTAGAAACTTCATTCTTGGTTGATCACAATGGCCACAACCGAACCTGAACAGCAGATTTCCTTGAAGCTTGTGGTAATCAAAGAAAGGAACAAAGTAGTATTTGCAGAGGCCGAGAAGGACTTTGTGGATGTTCTCATTAGCTTGCTCACATTGCCTTTGGGAACTATTGTAAGACTTGTGCGTGAGGAGTCAAATATGCAACCAATTGAAGTTGGATCACTTACCTCACTCTATCGGAGTGTGGAAAATCCAGACAAAGAATTTCTTAGTACAGATTCGTGTAAACAAATGATACTGCGACCCAAGAATTCAATGGAACGTTATTGTAAGAGTCTTAAACTGAAAATGGACGACACAGAGCCCACAGAGTATTTCGTTTGTAACAACCTAGTCAATTGTCGATGTCAAAGCCCGATCTTAATAAGCATGTTCAAGAATAGAAGATGCAGATGTGGGAAAATGTTGGACAAACCCATTTCTCATGAAAGTAGCTCTTTCTTTGATGGTTTTGTTAAGGATGATGATACTTTTTTTATCACGGACGATTTGAAAGTTGTGCCAAACTCATTGAATGTATTTTTTGATCTGTTCAAAAGTTGTGGAATAGAAAGCCCGTCTTCGGTGAATAAAATGACGGTTACTATAACCAAAAATCAGGTTTCTTTTATTTACAAATGTTATACTGCTTTTGGTTTTCGTCGTTTCCTATATGATTATGGTAAAGGCTTATGACCTAGGTGGACTGATTTGGATTTGTGACGATTACCATTTGTTGTTTATAATTTTTACAGGTAATAGATCTGCTAAAAAGTTGTTTGAACTCAACAATAACTCTTACAGGTTTGTTTTTAGAAAAACTGTGTATTGAGAAATATAGAAAGGTTGAATTTCCTCCCTTCGATGTGAATGAAAATGATAGTTTCAAAATCAACGTGAAGATAGTGCAGAGAAAATCAAACGGGAAGATAGTGTTTGCTAATGGAAAAGAAGATTTTGCAGACTTTCTTCTTAGTTTGCTGACAATTCCTTTAGGAGGAGTGGTGCATTTGATGGAGGGCTTTTCTTGTATGTACAAGAGCATTCTTAATTTAGATCAAAATTATTGGACAGCAGATAATGTAAAGAATAAGCTTGTTGATCCTGGTCTTGTCCCACAGTTCCTAGCAAGCAACAAGCTGTTCCCAATTTTCGGCTCCAAATATTTTTGTCGCACCGAGATCAATTATTGCACCTTTAAATATGGAGCAGGTACCGATCCACGTTTAGCGGCCTGTTATCTAACACTGAGACATGGAAATAGTGTCCGAGAATTTACAGAAGTGGATTTTGTTGATCCTATATTAAATAGAAAAAATAGTAAAAATATTGTGAAAGGGCCCACAATGTACATGGCAACAGATGATTTAGTTGTGACGGCAATGACGGCAACTTCTGTTATATCTTTACTTGCAAGTATGAGCATTCCCTTCAGTGACTTGGAAGAGAAAGAGTTTAGCATTGGCATTAAGGAGGTATAGGAAAGTAAAAAAAGTTAATTATATACATATAAATTTTTGTTCAATATTTATATTATCACATTATCTCTGAATATAATGTTATGTGTTCGATTGTTGGTGCAGGGTGTTGGAATACTACAAGCATCATTGACATCAAAATCAGCCCTTACAACTGCTCTCAGTCACCTGTTAACCCAAATTAAGCCGGAGAACTAATTAGTAATATTGTCGGAGTTGAATTCCTTTTAATTTTAGTTTTGTTTTCTCTTTTACATATATAATACTCTCAATTTAGCTTTGTTTATTAATATTTTCAAATTCATTTACTTGCCTTAATGATAAATTGTTTCATTTTGCCCTTAACAGATTAGAGTTGGATCCACTATGTTTTCTGAATTTATTTCATCATTTACTCATAATTAAACTCTATCTTTGGTTTTATCTTTTAACCATATAAGACGCTCCGTGTATGTTCTTTTGAATGTCAAGTTCACATGTGTATATTAATCCGTTGAAAAAATCAAAAGATGTTTCTTTGTTAAGTTGTTTTAAAGTAACTATTTTTTTTAAGGTAAGTTTTTCCCACACATTATACAATTTAGTTTAATATATATATATATATATATATATATATATATATATATATATATATATATATATTTCCTCAACATAATTTTTTATATTTAATTATTTTTAATCGAATTTAAATTATAAATGTTAAATAATGATCTATCCCGACATATTGATAAACGTAGAAATTATTTCTCAAATAAGTTAGGTTCATATTTTATTTGTTAGTAATTAAGATTGTAAATGCACTTATGGAGAGAAAATTGACTCACTTATTATTAACACTACAGTAATAAAGGGCATTACCGAAGGCCAGATTCCTTCGGAAAACGTCAAAAGCCGTCGCTAAAGGCCCATTACCGAAGGCCTGCCGACGGTCAAAAAGCCCTCAGTAAACCCCGTGTCGGTAACCATTACCGAAGGATTTTGGCCTTCGGTAATTACCGAAGGCCACAAGCCTTCGGTAATTACCGAAGGCTTATGGCCTTCGGTAATTACCGAAGGCTTACGGCCCTCGGTAAAGCCTTCGGTACGGTGCAGAGAAATATCTGTTTTAATTGTTTTGCTGTTCTACCACACATACCTGCATATCATATTCACAACACACAGACCTGTATAACAGTTTCAATTTACAAACAAACAGACCTGCATATATATATTGTCCATCCCAAAATTTTATATTCATTGATGGAAAAGCATAAAGTACTATAACATTATTATCATAATGTACTAACATCAATTATATTCTAACAATATCATAATAACATTTAAATGTACTATGATCAATAACAAAATGAAACTAAAAATCTACATAGTCTTCAAAAAGATGTTCATCCTCCTGGTCATCTGTAGATGGCTGGACTGGTGTGGGCTGGACTGGTGTGGGCTGATGAGGGACGGCGGGTGACGGGGAGGGTCGTGGCTGGGTCGGAGGGACAATGGAAGGAGTGTCTGAAGTTTGAGGCAGCGCTCTCATGACCAGGGCCTTGAAGCTTGAGAACTCATCTCTCAAGTCACTGTATTCTTCTCTCAATGCACGGTTTTCCTGGTCACGTTGGTCCAGTAGCTGTGTCAAGCGCTGGATGGCCTCGTCAGCAGAAGAGGTGGAAGAAGAAGGTTGATGCTGAAGTGTACCTCCTTTCGATGCTGTATAGTTTGCAGCAAGTTGTCCTGCACCGTAGACTCGTCCCTTTTTCTTCCCACCAACGACATCGACCCAGCACTGTGTCCTACGGATGTCGTCATCTGTATTACTCGTACCATCCGGTGTAGGACCTGACCCATGTTCGGATCTAACCTGTGAAAGTCTCGTAGAAAAATCTTCCTGTTCAAACAATAAAAGCAATGTCAGAGAATGATACAATAACATAATCATGTGGATTACTAATACTAGGAGTGCTATTTGCTTACATGAGTCTTGCGAGACCTTTCATCAACGAATTCATTAGTGCCCTTCCGAACATGGGTCTGTGCAAAGACCTCGTCAACATGGACCGCTCGTCCAAGAGCTTGTGCCTGTAACATAATTTAGACTTAACATGGAATCCAATAATGTGGAAACCAAAGGAGATAAACCCAGCTTTTTCCAATCCAAATTCCAAATTTAACTGTGACTAAAAACCAAACAGCAACTAAAATGTACACTGCAGCAGCAAAATGAGTAGAAAAATGATGGTTTCAGTGGTAAAAATGAGTGGCAGTGGTTTTAGGGATCAAATGACACCTAAAGGAAGTTTATATCATCATATTGAACATGTAGAAGCAGTGAAACAAGCAAGAAAAAATCTACTGCAGAATTTCAGTTGTGCACTTGCTAAAAGTGACTAAAATTTGGTGATGTAGCAAGTATATTTCGGTTTGGCTCAAAATTGACCATATGAACAATAGAAAACAACTTTCAATTCACCAAAAATGACTCCATAAGCAATGAAACACAACCAAAACAGTCAAGCTCTCAATATGAGGTGTGCACTTGCAAATTTAAGGCAAAAGTGATGGTTCAAAAGGTGATTTGGTACATTGGCTGGAGAAAGACCAAATGAACAGTGCTAACAACTTTAAACCATCAAATTGAAAATGTTTAAGCACTAAGACAGTCAAGGGACACAATGCAGCAGAAAATCACAAGTTCACTTCCACATTTAGGCAAAATTTGGTGGTTTAATGGGTCATTCTGCATAAACACGTTTGGAAACATTATTTGATGGTTGGGGCAACTTTTATCATCAATTTGAACATGTTTAGACACTAAGACAACAAAGAATCACACTGCACTAGAAAATCACTACTTCACTTCCAAAATAAGGCAAAATTGATGGTTTAGGAAGTGATTTTGCATATGAGCTCAAATTTGACCAAATGAACAGTGCATACATGTTTCAAATGGTAAAATACACTTGCACAAATGTGTAAAATGCACTGAAATGGACAGATTCAACAAAACACCCCTGCTGTAGCCAATTATGCAGCACTTTTTACTAAAAAAATTGCACTAGAATTCAAGGAAACACTGCAATCATGTTTATCATCATCAAATAAATTTGTTCAAAGTTGTAGATGCAAAAAAAATCTGAACAAAACAGATTGCACATGTCAAACCAGAGAAGTATTTTTATGCAGATTTTTAAATAAGTTTATGATGAACTCAACCACTCATTTTGCAATTAAGTGATTAATATGAGTTGCTACACCTTTAGCAATGCTTATCAACATCAAACAAACTTGCACAATGCTTAAGAGACAAGAAAATCTGGACAGAAACAGCTTGAAGAGATTACCATACGAATGGCATGCTCGTGAATCGTGATCGACCCACCAGTATGCAAGGCACCACCCCTTTCAGACGATCTGTTCTTCTGGGCTGTAGCAGACTTCTTACGAAACTCTACTGTGTTCCAATGTGCAAGCAAAGAGTTCCAAATAATTTCGCCCATCCAGTCAGGGCGCTCCCCTGCAATCCTGGCATCCCTAAACATCTCTGAGAGCCGATGAGATGCTTTCATGTGAAAATTTCTATGAATTTGACTTTCATGCTCAGCTTTCCACTGCACCTTCTTCTGTAATGATGAACAAAACAAACATTGATTAAGACATGGTAAGATATGAATGATAATTAATTTAAAGTGTTCTTGACCTTAAAACGCTCCCAGAATGGCTTTCTGTCGTCTTTAGGTATGGCTCCCCAAGTAGGCCATGGAGTCAAATACTGTTGCTTAATTGAACGTGTTATGGCCTGGGAAGCAACTCTGGAGGGAATAAACCTTCATATAAATAAATAAAAGTCATTTCAGTAAAGAAAGTTTAAAACATCAATCAAAGTTAAAACTGGGATTAAAGTATTTACCCTTTTCCATATGGCTCAATCCATGGTCGATCATGGAAAGGCGGGTCAACATCTTCAGCATCACCAGCTGAAGGCGGTGTAGAAGATGAGGAAGCTATAGAAGTAGGGTCAGGGGGAGGAGTGGGGGTAATAACCTCAGGGGGAGGAGTGGGGGTAATAATGACAGGGGGAGGAGTGGGAATAATAATCACAGGGGGAGGCAGAGGCTCTTCTGCATGGGTAGGAGCAGGAGGGTGTACAACAGGGGTAGGAGGAGGAGGATGTACTGCAGGGGTAGGAGAAGGAGGGTGTACTGCAGGAGTAGAGGGAGGTTGTACTGTAGGGGTAGGTAGTGTACTAGGCACCCTAAGTACATACTTTGGGGCCTTCCGTTGCCTTTTTTTAGGCCTGGCTACCCCTTTTCCTTTATCAGGTTTATCTGAACCTTGTCCTGTCATTGCTGCATTTGAAATGTTTACACATAAAGTGAAACAATAGAAAACAATAAGAAAGGATCACTATAAATTAAAGTGAATTTAAAATTACTACATGCATGACAATAACGAAGGATGACTACAAATGAAATATTCTATTTTACATAACTCTATTGAAATGATAGTTCAATTTGCTACAATATTTAAGATAGTCGAAATTCAATCATCGTCATCATGATCTTCATCTTCATCTTCATCTTCTTCAGCATCATCTTCATCTTCTTCATCATCTTCATCATCATCATCATCTTCTTCTTCTTCTTCTTCTTCTGCTTCATCATCATCATCATCATCTTCTTCTTCTTCTCCTTCATCATCATCATCATCATCACCACCACCTTGTGCAGGTGCTTCTAATTCATCTCCATCACCATCAGGGTCGCGCAATGCGGTTATAGGTTCAACTTCAATAATTTGTTGTGGTTGTGACATTTGGTCAAGTTGGTAGGCAACATCCTCCTCAACCTCATCTGAGTCAATGCGACCTCTAGGCTTGGTTTGTACTGCTACAGCCCAACCACGCTTGTCTATACTGCGGAATGGTGGATATGGCACGTAATAAGCCTGTCTGACATTAGTTGGAAGAATGAAAGGATCAAACGGTCTATATTTGTTTCTCAAGTGGAGTTCGACAATGTTAAACCTAGGATCCACTCTAGTACCAGCTCTAGAAGGATCAAACCATTCACAATAAAAAAGTACAACTCTGTTTGGAGAAGTAGTGCTGTTGTACTCTAGCTCATATATTTTTTGAATGATGCCATAGAAATCATCATAACAACCCTCTGTAAGGCCCTTGACGTACACACCACAATTTATTGTTTTCTTTCCTTTAGACCATTCATGTGTATGGAATTTGTAACCATTGATGAAGTAAGTGTGCCATTCTTTCACACATCTCATTGGCCAATTGGAGAGATGTCTTAACTCTTGAACCGTTGGAGTCAATGCCTGATTAAAAACCTACAAAGATACCAAATTCATTTTTAAAGCAAGCGTCAAATTAACCTTGCTCAAAACATAGGAAAAAGTATGGACCTGATTTCTAAACCATTGGGGAAACTCTGAGTGTATTCTAGCAGAAGCATTTCCTTCTACGACTTCCTCAGCCACAAGAAATGAGCTGGTACAAATGAAATGAATTAGTGTATAACAATGTAAGCATTGCAAAGGTAAGAGTTGAATGATAACATACTCAAGGTACGGTTTAACTTCACTGCAATTGATTAAGACATGGACATGAGCAGAGTTGAATTCAGCATCACTTAACCAATGAGTGAATTCTTTCCCGGCATGACGGCCTAATTGTCGAAAAACTGATAATGAACCTTGACGTTGTTCAGCTTGCCATTGCATTTCGTTTCTGACATTAGTGGGGGACAACAAGAAGTTTTTGAAATAATGTGAACAAAAATAAGTTGTCTCTCTGTGCAAGTAAGCTGCACAAATTGAGCCTTCTACTCTAGCTTTATTTTTAACCGAACGTTTGGATTCTCCCATAAACCTTTCAAAGGGATACATCCACCTGTATTGCACAGGTCCCCCAAGCCAAGCTTCATATGAAAGATGGATTGGAAGATGCTCCATTGAATCAAAGAATGCAGGAGGGAATACTCTTTCTAATTTGCAGAGGATAATTGGAATATTTTCGTCCATCTTTCTTAAGCAGTTTTCCTGTAGTGTCGTGCAGCACAGATTTTTAAAGAAGTTACTGATTTCTATCAGTGGATGTATCACGTGCTGTGGCAAACAACTAAAGGCAAGAGGGATTAAAGTCTCCATGAATACATGACAATCATGACTCTTCAACCCTTGAATAGTACCATTTTGAACATTGGCACATCTGGACAAGTTAGAAGAATATCCATCTGGCATTCTAAGCTCTTTGACCCATCCACACACTATTCTTGCCTCATCTTTTGACATGACGTAGCTTGCCTTTGGTTTCAAGAATCGACCGTTACCTTGCGCCTTCAACTCTAAGTCTTTTCGTGCACAATACAGAGGTAAATCTTTTCTGGCTTTGTCATTATCTTTTGTCTTACCAATAACATTCATAATTGTGTTGAAGATGTTGTCAAAGAAATTTTTTTCTATGTGCATGACATCCAGGTTATGTCTTAGCAAGTTGTCTTTCCAATAGGGAAGATCCCAAAATATGCTTCTTTTAGTCCAATTATGCCATTCTCCAAACCCTTCTATCCTATTGTGTCCAGATTCAGTGACTTTTGGATAGTCTTTCACTCTTCTCCAAACATGTGATCCACTCAACTTTGGCGGGGGCATATCCGTTTCAACTTGCCCTTTGCGAAATGCCTTTTTGTTTCTTCTAAAGGGGTGATCAATGGGCAAGAACCGCCGATGACAATCAAACCAACAACTTTTTCGACCATTAGTCAATTGGAATGACTTTGTATGTTCCATGCATTGTGGACAAGCTAATCGACCATGGGTGCTCCAACCAGATAACATGCCATAGGCTGGAAAGTCATTAATAGTCCACATCAAAGCTGCCCTCATAAGGAAATTTTGCTTCCTTGAAACATCATACGTCCAAACACCATTCCATAGCTTTTTCAGATCATCAATCAAAGGCTCCAAATAAACATCAATCCCTGATTTGGGATTAGATGGACCTGGTATTATGCACATTAAAAACATATAAGGCTTTGTCATACACATCTCAGGTGGCAGATTGTATGGGGTAACTATGACGGGCCAACATGAATAAGGTGATGCAGACGCCTGAATGTACGGCGTAAATCCATCAGAGCATAGACCAAGTCTGACGTTACGCGGTTCACTAGAAAAGGACCGATGTTTACGATTGAAGTGCTTCCAAGCTTCACCGTCAGAAGGATGACGCAAAACTCCTTCAGTTTTCTTACCATCATGCCATGTCATGTGTTGTGATGTTTGCATTGAAGTGAACATTCTTTGTAATCTTGGAATAATGGGCAAGTAGAACATTGTCTTTAAGGGAATTGCTTTTTTCTGCCTCCGTCCTGCATGCATCGTATGATATCGAGGAGAGCCACAAAACTTGCATTCAACCAACAAAGCATCATTTTTGCCACTATCATTGTCATAGAATAACATACATCCATTAACACAACAATCAATCTTCTTGGCTTCCAATCCCAACATTGAAACACATCTTTTGGCTTGATAACAATTCTTCGGAATAGAATTGTTTGGTGGTGTCAGATCTAAAATCAATTTTGTATAGTGATCCACTGCTTGATTGGGAACGTTCCAATTAGATTTACCAGCCAACAGTCTGATGGACACTGACAATTTTGACTCAGATGAACCTTCAAATACAGGTAGATTTGCCTCTGTCAGTAATTTGTAAAACCTCTGAGTGGCTTCATTTGGAGACTCTTCATCATGACTACCGTTTGCTTCTTGTTCGTCATGTCGATGAAGAGCATTGTTGACCATCTCTTGCATATAGGCAAATTGATCTATCTCAGATGTATGTACAACAGTATTCGAACCTGATGCAAGCCGATTTTGAACTCTATTGGAGGTCGAAGGATTTTCTTCACCATGAAATGTCCAAACCGTGTAATTAGGCATGAACCCTTTTTGGTATAGGTGAACTTTAATCTCTTCATCTTTCAAAATCCTTGTACATTCGCACTTCATGCATGGGCATCGAATCCCTCCATCAATGGCATAATAATGACTGCGTCGAGCCGTCTCCACAAACTCTTGAACTCCGATGACAAAAGATTCCTTCAAACCTCTCCTTCCGCTATAACAACGGTCGTACATCCATGCACGATGGTTGAGAAAATGGGCCATGTTCTGTGACAAGCCAAAAAAAAAAAATCATTGTCAAAACAGCAACACTCCATGCGACATAAGTAATAAACCTATTACTATTCAAGTCGAACATGGAAGGCAATTTGAACACTTCGGTTACTTTAGGTGAATTCCCAATTTCTCACCTATTAGTACACTTTTTTAGGTTTTACTTTAGAATAGTTTAAGACTAATTCTACTTAGTGTAGTTTAGTGTAGTTAGTGGAGTTTAGCCTAACTCATTCTTCAAAGTTTGTTTATGCTATTTTAGTTTAATTCAATTGGTGTGAAGTGATTTTCTTTAGTTCACTTTGGTGGAAGTTGATTGGTTAAAGTGATTTTCCTTTCAGCTATAAAATGGTCCCTATGTGGGCACATTCCTACACCTCTTACAAAGAGTGTGATGGGTGTGAGGGTTTTGGGTTTCTCTTCTTCGAAGTGGAAGAGAAGGTGGAATGAGTGAGGGTTGTGGGTTTTGTCTTATTTGGTTTGATCACATTTAGGGTAAAAAAAGTCAACCTGAGCAATCAAGCATGATCAATTTGAAAAATATTCTAACTCTAAAACAATGATATCATTAGCTTGGGAACTTAGAATGTCAATAATTGATACAAGTAAGAAATAACAGTTATGAAACACATAGGGAGTCAAAAGGAACGTAAGATATGTGCTAGAATAGATTTCAAAATGCAAGAACTGGTTATCACTGAATTTTCACATTAAAATTGGCGTAGTGCAATGCCTTTGATGCAGCAATCAAAATAAGCTTTCTATATCACAAATCTGCAACTATACCACAAAAAATGCTGAAATATTGGTGGTTTGAATGGTCATTTTGCACAAAAGTGTTTATAATCATAATTTTATGGTTTTAGCAACTTTTCTTTATGAAATATGACTTGTACAAGCTGCCAGCACATGCTAAATATGATTAAATCAAAATATCACTGTTTCAATTGCTCTTTAACACCAACTTTAACCATTTTCACCAACCAAATTCAAGCATAAGAATGCATTGGATTGTAATCATGTAATCTGACTCTAGGACAACAATTGAGATGTGAATAACACTCTAGGAGTGAATTCAAAGATGTCCAGAGGTGAGTTCTAAGCTGGATACATGAAAAAGAGACAAGATTGGCAAAATTACTTTTAAGCACGAGAATAGGGGACAAGAAAGTAGAAACCAAGAAACCTATCACATGCTACCTAGGCCTCAGAACAATGAGGTTATGGACTTCTAATACTTTAGCAAGTCATGAATAAGATTAAGTTATCATGACAAATTCAGTAAACCATTGTTCTTGCAGCAACAGCCCAAGTTTATGGCTATTGGTGTCAAATTTGCTTGAAATATAAGCACAAAACAGTTCTGCTTAGTCTCTATCTTGACACTTTGATTTTGATAACAAAAAAATACTCATTATGGAGGAAAGTTCCGACAGGTTGAAGAGATGGGGTAGTCTCTATCTTGGAGGAAGCCAGAAATAACATTCCTGCTCCATTTGACAACATCACCACCCTGCAAACATTGTTTGCCAACCAAGGACTTGATTTGAAGGACTTGATTCTGCATCTGCAGTCACTGTACTCTATTTTATACTTTTATTTCAAAAGTTCAGACATTTCAAAGTTTGCTTCCATATCCTCAACACCATTATTATTTTAATAGACATCCATGTACTTAGAAACTTGATATAGTTTGACTTATAAATAGATTGTTGTTGGGTACTGTGGAAGACAAGAGGATGAAGTGTTTCTATGGTGTTGAACAACTATAAGCTACTGCTAATAGGGCAACTTGGTTTAGAAAATTTAAACAAGGAAACTGATGAAATCTACTTGAGATTCCAGGTCAGTGTTTGACTATACCAACCCTCCAAGTGGTGAAATCTACTTGAGATTCCAGGTCAGTGGCAGTGTAGGGATTTATTGGGTTCAGTCCAGGAATGCTATCTCTAGTGATTGGACGGCCAGAGCAACATATGACACTATGGTGCAGCTTAATTAGGAACAAAAAACCACTTCAAGATTCCAGGAACATATTCAAATTCATCTGGCATTCTAGTATTCAATTTGTTGGGGACTAAAATAATGGGAATTCATGTACTTTTCCATCTTAGATAACATGAATTTGGATAAAATAAATGTATCATCTCCTTTCTCCTTTATTGGTATCTCATATCTCATCTTTAATTTTCTCTGTTATCTCTTTTTTATTTTGCTCAATTACCAAGAGAAATGAAACAGGCGAGATTAGAATGGAAAAGTAGAAACTCTACTCTTCTTTTGTATAGTGTGCAGCAAGTTATCTCTTTTTTATTTTGCTCAATTACCAAGAGAAATGAAACAGGCGAGATTAGAATGGAAAAGTAGAAACTCTACTCTTCTAGGTTCTAGGTCTAAAAACTCTTACATATTTGACAATCAAATTCAAACAATTCAAAACAAAGTTAGACAAAACTCAATGTATACAGTATCATAAACTCCATTCAACATACTTAACATTCAAAGTGGACATTCACAACATTTTATAACAACATCAAATTCATGAAACAAGAATGAAAATAACATATCACATATAATCATGCAATTTTAGTTTAGGTGACCATACCTTCGCCTTTGTTATCCTTTCCTGCTCAAGTCTTCTTTGTAGACTTTCTTCCTCCCCTTTTGACCACAATTGCTTTAAAAACTCACCTAAGACATCAATAGCATTCACGGTTTAAAATGAAACCAAAATATTTTGCAGTTTGATAGGAAAAGAATGTCAGCAGAACCTGACATCATAATTTAAGAGGGCAGAGTGTCCATATCCAAGCACGATTAGTAAGCAGAGTTCTAATGTTAGTTGATGAATCAATTGCTTAAAGTAGATGGTATAATGGTTGAAGGGGATGTCAAATTAAAGAGGAAAATTCAGGTCATGGCACATACTGAGATGTATTTTACAGAGCAATTGTAGTTCTAATGTTAGTGAAATATTTTGTGGCAACTTAAGAAGAGTTCAAAACTATGTTCAAACTCTGGATTAGCTCAACATTAACAATTCAGGGGAATTTAATCCTTCTACATCAATACATCCTTCTACATCAAGTAGTAAGATTAAAGATAAATCAATCCTAAGTTCAGTAATGAATTTGGGCATCATACTTTGCTTGAGCATGTGAAGAACAATATGGAATTTTGTAACACTACATACTAAAACAGAACTTACAAAAACAATGATTGAGTTCAGCCATTACCTTGAGATCAGAGAGACCAATCACAGCAGCACAGTCCAGTACTTTAGCAACACCAACTTCTACAATTGAAAGCAAACTTAACCATTTTAGACAGTTACATGTATGAAACTTTTATTTAAAGTGAACCATGGTCTACAATCATGACAAATCAAAGCTGAATGCATCTTTACTTACTCACCACAGAAATACATTCACTTAATAAGACATTTATTCTTACAAAAGATAATTTAGGACAAATGAGTACCTTCAATCGTAAAAGGCTGCAAGAGGATATCACCTACAGCTCTAATTGCTGCTAATACAGTTCCACCTGTGGCCACCAAATAATAAATAATTATAACATGTTTGTTGGACTGAACAACACCAACATTCAACTCCAAACAATGATTTCATTTCTAGATCATATTTTACAGAAATTACTTCCCCTAAACAAAGATTAGGCATCACTTTCCAAACCAAATCAAAGCAGTGGAACAATTACCAGTTTAAATTGACAGACACAGCTGAAACATTATAACAGTCTTGTTCATGTGAGTATTACTTTCAACTTACTGTTGAACCTAAGTCTAGTACAACAAGATTCATGACCAACACATGCAACTACCTATATTCAAATTATGCAGTTATTATTGTTTCAATGCAACTCACACCATACAATTAAACTCAAGAGCAATCCCAATTTTCTCCTATAATTTTTCAAGTAAAACACTCTGCCTCATTATGCAGATTGGCAAAACAGTGTCACATTCTTGCTTTGTTGTAGGTACCTCATGCATAAGGCATTGCCTAGGAAAGGGATTGTTCTTTTTAATATTGCAATATTAATATCATACATTCCATGTAAACATTGATTTCATATTAGAATAATACAAAGGCTGAAGCATCTTTCCCATTAGGAGTACATATGCACGCTGGTGCTGTCTCCATCTGAAACAATAACGAGGAGATATGTTGGTGGGGTCCACATCACGGGAATCTGCAGAACAAGTAACAGAATGACACCCCTTATGGTCATTTGGCTCACTCACACCATTCCATGTATGGTATCTGCTCAGTACACTTGAAAAAGCCTTCACAGTCTGTGTAACCTCAAAACCACCAAGAGAATTACACCTCTCCCACACAGCCACTCTTATAGAAAAACTTCTATCAATTGTATGAAATTTTGTGAAACATTTGGAAGATTACAAATCAGTAATTTATTGACCCTTTTGTTTTCTATAAGCTGCATTAGTTCCTATGTTATATTAATTAGACCTTTTCTTTGTAGAGGCAAACATCAAAATCAGTGGGGGTCCAAACATGTACGAAGAAAGTTGTTGGTTTGATCTGAATGGGATGGTGGCAGAAGACTATTTTTCCTAGATGGTTTCAAAATCAGAGGCAGTTATGTCTCTGACTAGCATGCAGCCCCAAAACACCCTTGGGATGGAAAACTTAGCCTACACATCTTCCAGTGGAGAAGATGCTTCTGCTGTTGTTATGTCTTTTTCCTAGGAAAGGTTGTTTTAAACGTAAAGAAAATGTCAACTTTCAGAAAAATATCTTATTTTTATACCCAGCAGTGATTAAAGCTAATGTCTTTGGGTATAAAGAAAGTAGAACTCAGTGTTTGATTTTGTTCTGTATTGTTAATTGAAAAGGATAATATTCGTTTGGTAATAATATATTGTAAAGATCCAATATTAGATTTAGATAAAGAAGGTTGAAAAACAGATTTAAAAACCTTTGGTAGTGAGCTTTAAACCTCAAATCATACGACTGGGTTCAGGCTTAGAATTATCCATCTTTGCTCAATGGAGGATATCCTAAATATACTATTTTTAAGAGAGAATAAGTCCTCCATCAAGGATGGAGAATATGTCTACCATCAATCCTTGTTTTGATTGATCTACATTTTAATTAACTGACACTAAAAAAAGGTTGTGACTGAAATCAAGTTTTAATGCACTATATGCAGTGCAACTTACTTATAAGGTTATAGGTATTAGCTACAGGACAGAGATATCAGTGTCCATGTAGGACATGCTTACCTTCCTTAGGTCTATACATTAACCTTGACAGGAATATAACACCTTCTATAGTTATGGGACAGAGATATCTTGAGTATTTCGGTACTTATGCTATATCAAATTGGCTTTTTAGGTGTACCAGTACCTTTTTACTCTCAGTGAGTAACTCTTTTCAGTTTTCATAATCTACTCATATTAGCTTGCTTTAGTTTTAAAATGCCTAATTCTAAAAAATGCATTACCAATCAAAATGCCAACTATGAACAATTTTTCTATACCAAATCATATTGCACAAAATAATTCAGACCATACATTTAACAAAGTCAGAAGAAATGCTTCTTAGCTTTCATAGTTCATCAATGCAAATAACAACTTACCTCGACGGTAGCCCCTTCGATAGCCTCTGAAGCAGTAGTGGAAGACCTTGTCACCCAGCGACACTGCCCTGGTTACGCCGCCTCGTCCATGCCGCGTCGTCCGATATCCTCCGTCGACAATGGTAGCCTTCAACTCAGCCACCCACCACCTTCCTCAGCTCAGAACACTGCAAAACGCTACAAGGAAAAAGGTTACACCATTCACGCGTAATCCAAAACAGTAACAGGAACACAAAATGAGATGGGAGAATGGGACACTTCACCTATAAGTTCGGAGTGGAGAAGAACCGTACCAAGATTGTGCTTAGGGTGGGAAGCAGTCTGCACAAGCCACCCACTGAGTTCGTCGATGAAGTTAGGGCAGAGAATGTGAAGATTGGAGGGAAAACGGAGTTTTCGCGAAATGCTTCCCAAATATCTGACTTACTAATTTTATGAACGTTACCCACTTACCGACGGTCGTTTGCCTTTGATAATCACTCAGGGCCATTACAGACGGCCAAAAGCCCTCGGTAAAGTGATGTAACACAAGCCCTCGGAAAAGCCTTCGGTAAATTACATTTACCGAAGGCCAAAAGGCCTTCGGTAATTAACCGTCGGTATTAATTGATTTTCCTGTAGTGTAATGGGAAATGTAGCTTTAAATAGCCAAATGACAGTTTCTAAACAATTAACAACCACCCACCGAAAATAAAGCTAGTAGTGGTTACAGGAATGAGAAAAATTAGCAAATATCCCTAAAGACTTGGTAAACCAAGATATTATTCAAAACAGAAATAAAAACTGCTGCAAACTCCTTCATTTCCTCCCTTAAACTAAATGTTATAAAACAATTAGTTTATATCAGAAATTATATCAGACAGATCACACACTCCCAGCAACCTCCGAAGCTTCTGGAAAACTTCCATCTTCAATGGCTTGGTCATTATATCAGCCAATTGATCTTGACTCTTGCAATGAACTAATTCAATTGCACCTTCCTTAGTAAGATTTCTCAAGAAATGGAACCTTACATCAATGTGCTTGCTGCGGCCGTGCATAACAAGATTCTTTGACAATTTAATGGTTGAGTTGTTATCACACATCATAGTTATACAATTTTGGAACACCATGACCTGACCCCATTAAAAATACATACCCAGATGTACTCTTCCTATCTTCCATATCCCCTGCATAGTCACTGTCTGTGAAAGCTAATAGCTCACCACTTTCTGCTGTCTTATAAAAAATCCCATAATTTACAGTTCCTTTCAAGTATCGTAAGGCTCTTTTAGCTGCTTGCAGGTGAATATCTAGTGGTTTTGCCATATATCTACTTATGAGACATGTAACAAACATCATATGGTCTTGTGGCAGTGAGATACAACAAACTTCCAACCAACTGCTTATAATAAGTTTCATCAACAAAATTCTTGGTTCCATCTTTGCTCATTTTGAAACCTGGGACAATTGGCGTGCCTACATGATTACTTTCCATCATACCAAACCTGCTCAAAACTTCTAATGCATATTTTCTTTGACATATATAAATACCATCAGGTCTTTGTAGCACCTCAATCCCAAGGAAAAATCTCATCTTTCCCAAGTCAGACATATCAAATTCTCTTAACATAGAGCTTTTAAACTCAGACATCATGACTTCATCATTACCAGTAAAAATTAAATCATCAACGTAAATACTTACAATGATAATTTTTCCTTCTTTGTTTCTCTTGGTGAATAATGTTTGTTCGCTGTCACACCGCTCAAATCCTTCACTAATGAAATGAGCTTCAATTCGACTGAACCAAGCCCGTGGGGCTTGTTTTAAGCCATACAAAGCTTTATGCAACTTATAAACCAAATGCTCACTACCCTTTATTTCATACCCTTTTGGTTGCTCCACATAAACATCCTCATTAAGGTCACCATGAAGGAAAGCCGACTTAACATCTAGCTGGAAAATTTGCCAATTTTTATGTGCAGCTAGAGCAATAATCATTCTTACTGTATCCATCCTTGCCACTGGTGCATAAACTTTTGTGTAGTTAATTCCATGTTTTTGAGAATACCCCTTGGCCACTAATCTAGCCTTGTACTTATCAATCTTGCCATGTTCATTGTATTTGATTTTGTAGACCCATTTCACTCCAATTATTTTAGCTCCAATAGGTAGTGTAGTGAGTGTCCATGTTTGATTCCTTTTTATGGATTTGATTTCTTCATCCATAGCCCATCGCCAATTTGGATTTTTCACAGCTTCCTCAAAACATGTGGGGTCATTTGACACCATTAATGCCATATGGGTCTCATCCTCCGATAGACCTTCTCTAGGAACATAATCATCCATCCATGTAGGAGGTTGCCTATTTCTTGATACTCGTACTCGATCTTCAGTATTGTTTTCTGCATTTATTTTTGTAACATCATTTCTTGCATTCTCACCTGCATCTAATTCTGCATCATCTACTTCTGAATCATCATTCCATTCTAAATCTGGTACAGGTTGTGTTCCATCCTAATCTCATTGTTTGTCTTCCTCAAAAATCACATCTTTACTTATGAGAATTCTTTTAGCTATGGGATCAAATAACCTATAGCCTTTAGATTCCTCACTGATTCCCAACAGCACACAAGTGATGCTTCTATTATCGAGTTTTGTTCTTCTTGCTTCTGGAACGTGCATATGGGCTACACATCCAAAGACCCGAAAGTGAGCAACCGAGGGTTTCATTCCACTCCATGATTCTTGCGGTGTAACATCTTTCACAACTAATGTAGGAGATCTATTTAGGACATAAATGGTCCAGTTCACTGCCTCTGGCCAAAAAGACTTGGGAATATTTTTATCAGATAGCATGGAACGAACCATGTTCATCACTGTTCTGTTTTTCCTTTCGGCGACTCCGTTCTGTTGTGGAGTATAAGCAGTAGTCAATTGCCTTTTGATCCCATTTTGTTTGCAGAAATCATGGAACTCTGTTGAATGAAATTCTCCCCCTCTGTCTGTGCGTAAACACTTAATAGACATGTCAATCTCTTTCTCAACCATAATCTTAAAACATTTGAAGGAATGTAACGCTTCTGATTTTTCTGCCAAAAAATATACCCATGCTTTTCTACTATAATCATCAATGAATAGTAGAAGATACCTTTTATTACTATTAGATGTTGGAGAGATGGGACCACATATATCTGCATGGATAAGTTCTAGCTTTTGACTTGCTCTCCAATTACTTTGTTTTGGAATGCAGTCACGATGTTGCTTTCCATTAAGACAGTCACTGCAGATTACTGTTGACATAGAGAGTTGAGGAAGTCCTTGTACCATGTTCTTGCTCAATAATGTCCGTAAGCCACTATAGCTTAAATGCCCATACCTTCGGTGCCAAAGATGAGATAGATTTTGAGTGAGTGTATGAAGGCACTGGTCAGAATTTGTTTGATGGAAAGTACAAGATTGGGGCAGCAAGAAAAACATCCTGTTGGCACTCATGTTGGTCTGAATTATCAAGCCTTTCTCTGGATGAAATATTTTGCACATTCCTCCCTTGATCAAAATGGTCAAGCCTTTCTCTTGTAATTGCCCTATGCTTAAGAGATTTTTCGCAATTCTGGAATATAGTAAACTTCAATGTCAACAAAGTTTACTCCATCTACCAGTAACTTGATGCTTCCTTTTCCCATCACTGTCATCTTCGTGTTGTTTCCCAATTTTACCGAGTGTCGAAAGTTTGCATCAAACTCATGGAACATAGCAGAATCACCACACATGTGATTAGAACATCCAGAATCAAGAAACCAAACATCTTTTCCTTTAGTATCAGGAAACTCCACATAAGACATCAAAAGTAGCTCTTCTTCTTCATCATAAACCTCTGCATAATTTGCTTCTTTGTTCCGAGGACATTCATAACGAAAATGTCCAAGTTGATGGCATTGGTAGCACTCTACAGCCGCCTTGTTGAAGGTTGTTCTACCTCTTCCTCTTCCCCGTCCTCTTCCTCTTCCTCTGTAGCTACCTCGACTATGACTTCTTTCCTCTTCAAAGGTCACTTTTAAGGCTTGTTCCTCATCTTTGTGTCTACGAAACTTCTGTTCATGTACTATTAGTGAGCTTTGTAACTCATGTACTATTAGTGAGCTTTGTAACTCATCAACAGAAAGATTATCTATGTCTTTGGACTCCTCAATGGAACATACAATGTAATCAAACTTCTCAGTTAAAGAACAGAGAATTTTTTCAACCACTTTAACGTCTGACATAACTTCACCATAAGTTCGCATTTTGTTGGCCACTGTCATGACCCTAGAGAAATACTCTGTCACTACTTCACCAGATTTCATCTCAAGAACTTCAAATTCTCTGCGGAGAGCTTGAAGATGAGATCTTTTTACCCTTGCATTGCCTTCAAACTTTTTCTTCATAGCATCCCATATCTCTTTAGAAGTGTCTTTCTTGAGTATGGTGTTGAGAACAGTTCGGTCAATAGCTTGAAAGAGATAGTTTTTGACTTTCAAATCTTTCAGTCGCATCTCATCTTACTTCTTTTGTTGTGCTTCAGTTTGTACGGTTCCGCTTGCTGGAATTACATAACCAGGTTCGATGAGATCCCAATACTCTTTAGATCGAAGGAAATTTTCCATTAACATGCTCCAATGGTCATAGTGACCATCAAAACGTGGGATGGCTGGCTGGACAAAGCTCCCTTCGGTAGTCATTTTTTTTGTGCTAGTGCAAAACTTCAAAGACTGCTGCTTTGATGTATCAGGCCTAGTGGGGGCTCTGATACCAGATGTTAGTAATTAAGATTGTAAATGCACTGATGCAGAGAAAATTGACTCACTTATTATTAATGGTAAATGTAGCTTTAAATAGCCAAATGACAGTTTCTAAACAATTAAAAACCACCCACCGAAAATAAAGCTAGTAGTGGTTACAGGAATGAGAAAAATTAGCTAATATCCCTAAAGACTTGGTAAACCAAGATATTATTCAAAACAGAAATAAAAACTGCTGCAAACTCCTTCATTATTATCGTTATACTTTATTATTTTTTAAGAAAGACTAATAATCATGTTCATATAACACTTGAAACACATACAAATTTTATATTCAAAATTAGATAATAATAGTGGTCAAGCCAATACAAAAAATAAATATAAGAAATTATTAAAAGTTTGTGCGAACTAAGTCGACAAAATAAGAATATTTTTTTTTTCAGGATAAGTAAAAGTAAATTAGCGTTGGCTTAACCGATTAATTTATCAATGAGAACGAGTTCATTTCCAAGTTTTCATTTGTTTCCCCTTTTCCTTTTCTTCTCAGAAATTTCATTTTCTCCCTTGTTCCTTTTTCTCATAAATCTCAAGCTCTGTGATTGAACTCTTCTCTCCCATTTCTCAAATTTTGGAAGTCTTTGCTCTCTTGCTTGTAGTGAAATAATCTGAAACTCCTATAAGAAATCTTCCAAACACTGTGTTGTTGTCATTCACTAGTAAAGCGTCCGAAGCTTAAAGTGGATTCTTGTGAGGTGGTGAATGGTGATTAGAATGATCCAACCTCTATCATGAAAGTTGAGGAGATCCAACACCTCGTAAGGTTTTAAGATTTATATTTCAAATTTTGTCATCATGAAATTCTTTTTTTTCTCTCACAGGATTGCTTCAAGCATGATTGAGGATGCAGAAAAAAAAAGGCGAGGAGTGGAGATTCTTTTGTCTTTCATTGTAACAATACAACCATTCTGTTTCGTATTTTATTTAAACGATACTGTGTATAGTTTTCTGTTATAAAACTTTAGTTAATCTGTTTCTTCCCTGGAAATAGTGATGATTACATTGTTGTACCCAAAAACAGTAATTGCATTGTTAGAGTTTTTTTATTTGTTATTTATTTCTTTTATATCGGGGCATAACCATTAGAGTGAAAACAGAAACTTATATAATAACAAAAAAACAATAACGGATAGAAACTAACTTTCAACAACTCTTTAAACATTTATCAAGGAAACAATAATTAAATAATATATTTGGAGTAGAAAATGTCGATAATAGAAGACCAGAATAACTTAGCTCACCCTTGTTATTTGCTGACTGAAGTTTGTTACACATCAGATGTCAATATGGTTCAGGAACCTAAAATATACGTAAATGTTAATGTTTACGTATAAATATAAATACTGGAGGAAGATTCTAAGAAAAATATAAATAAGAAAAAATCACCAAAAAGTACAAAATCAAGATTCCTTTACAACTTTGGAGCAGAAAAACCATTGGTTTCAAGAATACCTAGATCACATTAAAATTAAACAAAATAACAATCAAAGTTACCTCCTCCATCGAAGGAGCATGCCAGAGTCTTTTCATAAACTGCTCATGATCAGATAATCAACCATGCCAGGAGTTGTTGGAGGTGTTCTTGGAAACTTCAAGATAGACACTGATTACAAAAGGCATTCGCCATCGAACCAGCCAAAGCATTAGCATTAACAGTTGTTGCGGCAGGGGGAAAGGGCTATATAAACAAATTGGAAACAAAATATTGATTCATTGATAAATATGATAAGTTATATTGTAATTAATTAAAAATATGAGAAACCAAAATTATGAAATGAAAGGTATCATACACCACGAGCTTAGTTCTTCACAAAAACTCCATCCTTCTATTGTATCACGAGTGTTAATCAAGATTCCAGAATATCGACATTTAACTGAAATCACTTTAAAAGGTTCCAAAAAGCATGATGTATATATATTAGTCTGTGTTCAAGATAAGATAATACTTGAAATTACTAGGACTTAAAAGCTGGGTGATCTCTTCGTATAGTTTCTCATTGAAAGTGGAGTAAACTTTTAAATCACCCACTAATATCTACACAGCTTTTTCCTTGTCTTGCCTAATTTAACCGCACCAAAGGGAAAACATGTGAAGTACCACCATCATCAGAAAATCCTTAAGTAATTCCAATTAATAGCTACCTATCAAGGGCTTCCAGATAGTTTTCCTTCCTGATTTCAAAGATATATTTTCATGGAGTATCTATTCTCGTCAACGTTAGTAAACCCATTTAAGTAATTCTCAACTTCTTCTCACTCACCAGCCTGTACTTTTTCCTCAAAGTACTTCATATTGAAGAAAAACCAAGATTCTTTCTCAAGCCTGGACCAAAAACAAACATATAAATAATCAGAAAAAAAAATATGAAGATACATTTAGCAAAGGAAGAGAAAGAGTTTTCGATTAATTTTATTATCATCTAAATTCCAATTTAAGTGATTGTGCATCTCAACCTTTCTACACAAAAAAGAAACCTCGTAATACTTACAAGTTCAGCTTTCATATTCAAGTAATTCATTGTTTTTCAACTTCAGAAAATCACCTATACCAACTACCAGAAAAAGAAGTGCAATATATTTTGTTCTTCCCAAAGTACTTCACAAACAAAAATTGCAGCTCCAATGTTAACATTTTAGGGACTTCATCGGTGACATTGGCTGCATTTGTCCACAATTTTTCACAAAATCAAGGATTGCGATAAACAGGGACAACAATTTAAATCCTCGGCTCAAAGGTAGATTTCAGTGCTAGCATCGATTGAAACTCCAGGAGGGAAATAGAAAACAAATCCTAGATTATAAACACAAAAAGGAAACGTAACGAAATAAAACAATATAACCGAATTTTCAAACAAATTAACCAAAACAAAAGCAAAACCCTAAATTACATAATTTAATATACTAACCTTTGATCAAAATGCAAGAACAAGACCTTTGTTGAGACGAAAACAACAACGCGCTGTTTCAAAAAGCAATCCATTCTTGAGATTCAAATATGTAGAGTGAGAGTAGGTGCGAGAGAAGGAGGCCAAACAATGTTGAGAGGAGATGCAACAAGACCGAACAGTGCAAACGATGTCGAGATAGAGGTCAAGTCTTAACAAGTTTTACGGGATATGAATTTTTTTTCTTTTTCCCGCAAATGGGTGAGGAGGGGTTGCGAAACCTTAATATTTTTAGTTTAGTTTTGGTCACGTTTTTTAAGTGAATAAGCCACATTGTAAAGACAACACTTTCATACCTGAGACCTAGTTTAACGTTGTCTAAAGTAAAAAATTTTGACGATGTTGATTTCTGTAAGATAAATCTTTCTATCATTAATGCTATGTTGCATAAAGTTTAGTTGAACATATTTTCATCTGTTACCCACAATCATGCTCCAAATACACTCCAAAAAGCATATATATATATCCTACCGCGATATGCTACCTTTGTTAACAGCCATGAGCTCTGTTATCCGACAGCCTTCCAAACCACCTCTACCAAAATCTAGCGACATATAGACTTTATGCACGTAAATTGGCTTAAAACACCAAGAAAAAAGAAAATTTTGCTATTGAAACTTTTAATTTTATATTATTCATACGAGTTCATATGACTGGGATCCACGTATTTTTTTCACATAATTTTACCTTTATTACTTAAATTAAGTAATCTAAATTAGTAAAAGTGATTCCTTGAAAGCTTGTGATGGGCTGTGTAAACTCTAGCTCATTCATCACACATCTTCCAAATATTTTCGGTAATCATCCAAGTGAAAAGTAAGTTATATAACATGGATACTAACAAATAAGTTAACCCTTTAAATTTTTACTTCATTGGGTTGATGTAGTGATTTTAAATTTGTGCCATAAGAATCTGATTTGGTTTACCCCGTGTTGGAATAAGAAATTTTAAAAATTCCAAAAAATTGAAATACATTATATTTAAATTATTTATAGTTGAATTCTCTTTATTTATTAAATAGTTATATTTAAATTATTTATAGTTGAATTCTCTTTATTTATTAAATAATTTGGTTTGGATGGAGTAATTCAAATATTTAGAAGTTTAACTTTCTTATTTATCCATAAAGTAAATTAATTTTTCTTTTAAGGTAAAATTCTATTTTAAAAATATTTCGTTTCATCATTGAATTGGACTTATTTGGTTCGACCTTCGATCTGCACCAACTCGTCTTGACCTGATCCAAACTCACTTGTATAGATAGACCTTTAATTATAGTCGACACTGTTCACTTTCGTCTTAGATTAAATTGGTTCAACCTTTAACTTTGAAAGTTTAGCTAAATTAGTAAGTCAAAAAGTTTAATCAAGTCAACTAGGACAAAATATTGAGCTAAGTCTTGGCATAAGGTCTGGGTGAATCCTAGACAAAGGTTAGGACTAATTAGTGTTGATCCAAGGTGGAAATTAATCAATCTTAATCGAAGATTGAGAAGAATTGATCATAACCGAGAGATAACTTTTGTTATTTTAGATTCTAAAATAGATCTACATATTCTAAAATAGATACAAAAAATGGTTTTAAAGTCTAAACTGAAAGTATCATGATTTTATATAGACTACAAATTTGATAACATTTTCAACTCAACTAAGTTAACTCTGTTTTATAAAAATACTAAAAATATCCTAAACATTATCAATGATGAAAAAAAATAATTATCTTGATTCTATCATGACATTATAATGAAAATTTAAAAAAGTTATTAAAATAAAACGTAATTAGATATTGAAGAACAATTTTTTGAATATAGAAATTTAGATTTCATCCTATTACATCAAGCCACTCATGTGTGACATTTTTTTATGAAGTCACTCTTCAAAGGAAACATCGAAATGGATACAACAAAGCTCACACAAAAGACATAGTACATGTCCACAAAACTACCATTATCTTTGGCAGTATTTTGAGTCATTTGAAATCATTGTTGAAGCTAGATTGCAACTCTTTTGTAGTAAAGGTCCACAAAGGAATGGGTTACCTTCATAGCTGCTTTCATCAAATGTGGCAAATTGGTTTGTCCCTTCAGGTATTGAGTCTGATAAGTTGTTGTTGTGGATCTATCGAGGAGAAGGTTCCCTATGGGTTACACAAACACCAATAACATCTGAGCCAACTATATAAGGGATCGACACCACTCTTTACCCAAAACCTTAAGGCAATGGGTTGATGGGTCTTTCATCTTTATATACTGCTCTACTTTCTCATTTATATCCAATGTGAGACTTGGACTCACACTTGGATTCCTAACAGTTGTGTGCCACACTTAACACTTCAAGTGAGGTTAGGATGTTGAGCTTAGGAGGAATTTGACCATCCAACTTGTTAGAAGAAAGATCTAAACTCTCTATTTGCACCAAATTCGAGAATGAATCTGAAATTTGTCCACTCAAATCATTATGAGACAAGTTCAATGCTTTGATTCTTGTCAATTTTCCAAGATCGTATGGGATATTTCCCTTTAGTTTATTCTTTGATAAGTCAATTCCAGACATATCAGTAAGGATGTTTCCCAAGTAAGTATCAATTCTTTTCTTTGAAGTGAAACTTGCTTTCTGTTTCTTTTGCTCGTTGAATGATGAATTTCCTCTAATTCCTCCACCAAAGAAGCTTCCATCAAATACTTTTAATGATGAATCAAGGTTCTCAATATCAAAAGGCATTTTGCTCAAGCAATGGGGAATTCCTCCAAAAAAATTATTGTCTGAAAGTATTAAAGTATAATGCAAATTGTAGAAGAATATAGAAAGTCCTAAAAGTACTAAAATGTAATACAAGTTCTAAAATATTGAAGAAAAGCCTAAGATAGGAAGAAAAATCAAGAATATTCCACATAAGTAAAAATCTAGAACATTCCACATAAGTTGTGGCTAGTATGTTCTAGAATAATCTATGGGTCTATTAATACCCATGAACTCTACCATTTGATGCATGTAGACAACATCTACCATTTGAAAGAAGCCAACATCTACTGCAACTAAAGACAACTACAACACTTCTTCCAACTACTACTTTCACATTCTACTATTTCCATATTTTCTCTACATTCAACTATCTCTACATTTTCTCTATCCCATCAACTATTCCTTTCACAACCTTAAAATACTAATAGTGGTACCAGAGCTTCGTTCGGTCATTTATTGGGCGTAGATAAAAATTTTCAACTACATTAAACAAAACTATAACTCCATTTTATACTACCTTCAAGATATTTTCTCACTTGATGGCTACTACCAATCAAACATCATCAATTCCAGTACCTATTTTCACAGGAGAAAATTATGATTTTTGGAGTGTCAAAATGAAGACATTCTTCCGCTCTCAATATTTATGGGACATCATAGAAGAAGGATTCACTATTCCAAAAGACACCTCCACTCTTACTATAGCTCAAAAGAAAGAGTTGAAGGAAAACAAGCAGAAGGATTCAAGGACTTTATTTGTTCTTCAACAAGCACTCGATGACACAATTTTTCCAAGGATAATTGGTGCCACAATTGCAAAACAAGCTTGGAACATAATAGAAGAGGAGTTTCAAGGAAGTGATGAGGTACGAAATGTTAAACTTCATTCTCTAAGACGAGAGTTTGAATTAATAAGAATGAAAGAATCTGAGACCATCAAAGAGTACTATTCTAGAATAAAAGAAATAGTTAGTCAGGTGAGAGCCTATGGGGAGAATATTATTGACAAAAAGATTTTTGAGAAAATTGTAATTTCTATTCCCCAAAAGTATGATGCAATTGCAACAGCGATTGAACAAACAAAAGATTTGGCTACATTGTCAGTAATACAACTAATGGGCTCTCTTGAAGCTTATGAACAAAGATTGAAAAGGCATAAAGAAGATTCAGTTGAAAATGCCTTTCAATCAAAACTAAAATTGTGGTCTCAGAATAAAGAATATGAAGTAAACAAAAGTAGAGGAGAAATTTCTAGAAATAAAGAAAATTCTAGAAAGTTCTCTATGACTCGTCAAGGAAAATATCCTCCATGTGGCATCTGTAAAAAGACAAGTCACTTGGAAAAAGATTGTTGGATCGTGGAAAACCACAATGCCAGCTTTGTAAGAAATTTGGTCACGTAGAGAAGTATTGTCGTAATAAAAGTAAACATCAAGCAAACTTTGTGGAAGAAGATAATCAGGAGAAACTCTCATTCTTTGCCAATCAAGAACTCCTAATGGAGAAGGGAGTTGGTACTTGGATAGTGGATGCAGTAATCACATGGCGAAAGATCAAAGTATCTTCAAAGACATTGATAAATCTGTTAATGTCAAAGTTCGGCTAGGAAATGGCACCATAGTGGAGTCTCGAGACAAAGGATCTGTCATGGTGGAGACAAAGAAAGGTATGAAATTCATCAAGGATGTTTTACTAGTTCCCAATCTTAAAGAGAATCTTTTAATTATTGGCCAAATGATGTAGAATGGATATTCTATTCATTTTGAGAAAGATACATGCAAAATTTATGACAGTAAAATGATAGAAATTGACCAAGTAAAAATGGAGAAGAGAAATCAAAGCTTTCCTATAAGCTTCAAACCTGGAACTAATATTGCCATGAAGGTAGAAGTTGATGACTCATGGCTTTGGCATAGGAGATTTGGCCACTTCAACACACATGCCTTAAAAAATTTATATTAGAAAAACATGATGAGAGATATTCCATGCTTTAAGAATATTGAATCATGTGAAGGATGTCTCCTCGGAATATTACACCGATTACCATTCTCGACAAACAAAGCATGGAGAGCAAAAGACTTATTGGAGTTTATTCATACCGATGTTTATGGATCAATGAGAACTCCTTCACATCACAACAACAGGTATTTCATCTTCTTCATTGATGACTTCTCTAGAATGACATGGGTCTACTTCTTAAAAGTAAAGTCAGAAGTCTTCGGAGTATTCAAGAAATTCAAGGCCCTTGTTGAGAAGCAAAGTGGAAAACAGATAAAAGTACTTAGAAGTGATCGTGGCAAGGAGTACACATCTCGCGAGTTTGACAAATTCTGTGAAGATTAAGGCATAGAGCGACAACTTACAGTCGCATATACTCCACAATAAAATATAGTGTTAGAGAGAAAGAATCGCACAGTTATGGAGATGGCAAGATCAATGCTGAAAGAGAAAAGTATGTCTAACACTTTTTGGGCTGAAGCAGTCTACACTGTAGTTGACATTCTAAACAGATGTCCAACTAAGGCAGTCCAAGACAAGACTCCTATTGAAGCTAGGAGTGGAAGAAATCCATCAACTAAACACCACGAGTATTTCGATCTATCTGCTACATACATGCTCTTGATCAAAAGAGGCACAAGCTTGAAGAGAAGAATATACGAGAAATATTTGTGGGATATAACACACAATCAAAAGGCTATCGAGAATACAACTTAGAAACAAAACAACTCATCATCAGTCGAGATGTTGAAGTTGATGAAAATGCTTCTTGGAATTGGGAAGAAGAAAAAGTTGTTAAAAGCAACATTTTACTTCTAGTGCAACAATCTCAAGAAGAAACTCAAGAAGAGGAAGAAAACTCAAGTACGCTTTCTCCACCTCCACAACAACAAGATTCTTCACCTGAATCTAGTCCAAGAAGAGTAAGATCTTTGGTAGACATATATGAAACTTGAAATATGGTCATGATTGAGCCTAACTATTATAAAGAAGCATCGAAGCAAGAAGTATGGGTCAAGGCTATGGAAGAAGAGATTAAAATGATTGAGAAAAATAACACTTGAGAACTCGTAAATTGACCTCATGGAAAAGACAAAGCTCAATCCTGATGGAACTATACAAAAGCATAAGGCAATATTGGTTGCCAAAGGCTACACACAGCAACTAGGAATCGACTACAATGAGACATTTTCTCTAGTTGCTCGCTTAGATACAATTAGAATTTTAATAGCTATTGCAACACAAAAAGGATGGAACATCTATCAATTAGATGTCAAATCAGCCTTTCTAAATGGAGTGCTAGAAGAAGAGATTTATGTTGAACAACCACAAGGCTTCATCAACAAAGGCAATGAAGGCAAAGTACTAAGACTTAAAAAAGCATTATATGGCCTAAAGCAAGTTCATCGAGCATGGTATAACAAGATTGATCAATACTTTATCAATCAAGGATTCAGGAGAAGCAAGAGTGAGCCAACACTATATATTAAGGCCCAAGGTCAATACCATCTCATTGTCTCTATATATGTCGATGACTTATCTATATAGGAAACAATATAGAGATGATGAAAGAATTTAAATAAGACATGATGAAGACATCTGAAATGACTGACCTTGGCTTGATAAACTATTTCCTCGGTATAGAGGTGAAACAAGAAAAGGAAGGTATATTTATCTCTCAAAAGAAATATATTGAAGCTCTACTAAAGAAGTTCAAGATGAATGGTTGTAAACCTGTCCCTACTCGGTTGGTGGTAAACGAGAAGCTACAGAAAGATGATGGAGCACAAGAGGCAGATGCATCATGCTACAAAAGCTTTTTTTGAAGTCTTCTCTATCTCACAGCCACAAGACCAGACATTATGTATGCTACAAGTCTTCTATCAAGATTCATGCAAAAGCCAAGTCAGATTCATTTTGGAGTAGGAAAAAGAATTTTAAGATATCTACAAGGCACAAAGGAGTTTGTTATATGGTACCAAACCATGACTAACTTAAGGATGATTGGCTACACATATAATGATTGGGCAGGATCAATGGATGACATGAAGAATACTTCAGGATATGCTTTCTCACTAGGATCTTGGGTTTTTTTTATCTTGGGCATCAAGCAAGCAACCGTGGCACAACAACAATAGAAGCAGAGTATGTAGCAGTTGCTGAAACCACAAGTCAAGCAACATGGCTACGAAGAATACTTGAAGAAATGGGTGAATCACAAGATGGACTGACTATTATCTCTTGCGAAACAAATCAATAATAGCAATAGCAAAAAGTCCAGTCCATCATCAAAGAACAAAACACATAGCCATTAAATATCACTTCATTCGAGATGAAGAGACAACTAATCAAATTCGACTCGAGTACTGCTCAACAGAAGACCAAATTGCAGATATTTTTACAAAGACATTACCACGATCAAGATTTGAACTGCTACACACTATAGAAAGTATAATGTAAATTCTAGAAGAATATAGAAAGTCCTAAGATAAAAGTACTAAAATGTAATACAAGTTCTAGAATATTGTAGAAAAGCCTAAGATAGGAAGAAAAATCAAGAATATTCCACATAGGTAAAAATCTAGAACATTCCACATAAGTTTTGGCTAGTATGTTCTAGAATAATCTATGAGTCTATAAATACCCATGAACTCTACATTTGATGCATGTAGACAACATCTACCATTTGAAAGAAGCCAACATCTACTACAACTAAAGACAACTACAAAACTTCTTCCAACTACTACTTCTACATTCCACTATCTCCATATTTTCTCTACATGCAACTATCTCTACATTTTCTCTATCACATCAACTATTCCTTTCACAACCTTAAAATACTAACATAAAGGTCTAACATGGTTAAATGGGTCAACTGACATAATTGCTTGGTATATCTCCAGTAATGTAATTACTTTTTACAAGAAGAAAATTCAATTTAAAATGACCCAAGTCTTGTATCATATCTTGAATATTGCTAGATATTTCATTGTGGCTAAGGGCTAGCATCACTAAACGGGCGTTCTTGAACATTTTTTTGGATAATCCTATGAAATGATTATTACTCAAATAGATAAATTTTATAGAAGAATTTAGAAATGATGGTACAAGACCACTTAAATTATTTTGAGAGAGATCTAAATGACTTAGATATTCAAGTTGTGTGAATTCTGATGGAATGTATCCTTCAAAGTTGTTACTGGACATAAAGATGTTCTTCTAATGTTGAAATTTTTGTCGGAAGGCTTGGAATTTTTCCTACTAAAGGATTATTACTTACATCCAATGATTGATGTGTTAAAAATGTTACTCGGAAGTCTGCCACTAAAATAATTATCATTCAATGATAACAACCCTAAATGAGTGGGTATTGTAAAAATGGGTCCCTCAAGCTTATTATTTGAAAGTTTCAAGAGATCGACTTAGTTTTCAGCTCCAAATATTTCCTGTGATATTTTTCCAGACAATTGATTGCTTGAAAGATCTAACTTATATAATAACTTCATTCGACCTAACTCACTAGGATTGAACCTTGGATGTGGTTTCCAGAAATATTTAGATATTTCAAATTTGGTAAAATTGAACTAATATTATTGCTGGGGAATTCACCAATTATGGTATTGTCAGACACATCAAGAATATGTAAATTAGGAAGGGGATGCAATCGTAGTTGCCTAACACCGCTGAAAGAACAATTTCTAACATGAAGCTCAACCAATTTTGTGTTGTTTTGTTTTGATGTAGAAGAAACTTGGGGAGTGGAAGAGAATTATTTTCAGTTGTTGAAGGCAAACAAAGCACTTGCAATTGAAATTTAGGAATCCAAGTTTGCATACTAGCTTGTAAGTCCAATATGATTTTGTTGCCTTCACTTGAGGTTTGAATGATTGGCAAATGGTGTAAAAGAAATTGGAACTTCAAATTGATTGTCTGTAAAACAAAAGGATTCAAGTGACGTAAAGCTAGCAATGTTAAAATCAAATTGTCCATTGAATTGATTTCGTGAAAGTTCCAAGAGATGTCATGTTTAAGAAGGATGTGGGAAGCGATCCCAAAAATAAATTTTGGTTTAGATATAACTCTTCAAGATTCTTCAGCCTAAACCAATCTGAAATATGAAATTTTGAAAAAAAAAAAACATCGAAATCATCTTGTAAGGATTATAAGAAAAGATATATAGATTTCAACAAAACTAAAAGTACCATGTTATGAATAACTTAAAAAACAAGCTAATAATATAATTTTCGGCCGGAGGAAGGATGTCATCTATATCACAATTTGAAACAGAAAGAATTTTTAAGGACGTCAATTTTCCAATACTTTTGAAGAATTCATTCTCAATACTACTTCCCGTCCAATCTCAAATCTTCCAAGTTACTTAAATCATGAAAATCTTCACACCAGAAAAAAATGACATGAATTTTAAATGTAACAAGTACGAAATCATTAATTTACCTTGGGAAAATCATAAATATCTACCTCCAGCAACAATTGTTCCGTATATTATTGTAAGACATAGAAAGCTCTCTAATAGATGATGATAAAGCTCGTAATGATTCTTTTAGCTTGTTTCCATCTATCATATTCTCATCCAAATCAAGGACATCTAGTTTACTTAGACTTTTCGAACCTGAAAGATATATAATTTGAATTTATAAAAAAATGTAAATAAATTTTAATTAGGCTAAATGAGAAAGTGAAGATATATGTTCGTAGGAAGGAGACAAAAATATTTTGTAAAAGATGTAAATATATGAATTTGGATGAAATAATGGGATCAGCGATGTGTTAGTATCATTAATTATCTAATAAATGTTATGTTGCCCCTGAACAACGAATAAATTTTTTTAATTTGATTTTCTAAAATACCTTCATGGCCTACTAAATTTTGGATACCATTATAGCTTACATCAAGATTCCTCCAGTTAGTCAAAGTCCATAATCCTGCAAGAGAAAAATAAAGAACCAATGAAAAATGAACTATCCCTGAATTTCTTCACACTTAAAATACATGGAATAGCATTACAAAACTAGTAGAATAAAAATATTATAAAAATTAATTTACTTTCAAATAAATAAAAGTATTCTTTTTCCAAAAACTAGTGTAAGTGTAACCTCTAAAAGTTGACTTTATTTTAATGGAATAAATTACGTAAATTCAACTCTCAATATAGACAAAAAGAACGATAATCAGAAATCACTTTCAGTAATTACTCTCAAATTTATAATTTTTTCATTGATAGTTATTATTCATTTCATGTATCATGGATGTGGAAAGGTGAGGAATACAACTTCAAACGTCCAGAATTAACTCTTCTAAGCATTGATCTCTCGTGTAATAATTTAATTGGTGAAATTCCGAAAGAGATTACATACATATTCGGGTTGGTTTCTTTGAATTAATCAAGAAACAATTTGAGTGGAGAAATTGTTTCCGATATTGGAAATTTAAGTTTACTTGAATCCCTTGACTTGTGAAGAAATCAATTGTATGGGAGAATTCCTTCTTCTCTTTCCCAAATGGATTTTCTCCAAAAATTGGACTTGTCACACAATTCTCTTTCTGGAAGAATCCCATTAGCAAGGCACATGGATACATTTGATGCCTCTTGTTTTGAAGGAAATGCTGATCTTTGTGGTGAACAACTTAACAAGAGTTGTGCAGGAGATCAGACTCTAGTAAAGCCTCAAAAAGCAACAGTCCATGGAGAATATTGTGTTTTCTATGAAGCATTATACATGAGCTTGGGCATAGGATTCTTCACAGGCTTTTGGGGCTTATTAGGTCCATTACTACTTTGGCAACCATGGAGAATGACTTATCTGAGGTTCTTGAACAAACTAATAGACTATCTATTTGTAATGGTTGAAGTTAACTTAGCAAAGCGCCAAAGGTAGATCAAAGACTAACAGAGTGCAAAAGGTGGCTCAAAAACTAGCTGGTACATAACTCTAATAACTTCTTTCTTTGAATTTTATTGTACTTATTTCTCCTTCAGATAAGAATATCAGTAAGTAGGTTTTATATTGAAATCGATAATACCTTTCTAAAAAGAAATGTACCAGGCTTGCTATGAATGTAAGTGTTAGAATTTGATTCTTGCTTACAATATAGCACTAAACGGTACTTTAATTAATTGTATGTCTCTCTCCGCTACATACTGATTTTCATTAATTTTATTAAACATTGATTATACCCTACGCTTCTATTCATGACTTTACTATTGGTAGTTCCATTTTTCCAGAAATAATTGTTTTTGTTGGTGTAAAGAATTATTGATAGTGTGCTCTGTTATGAGAAGTTTTCATTTTCAAATGAATTATGCTAAGGCGATTTTAAAAATGCTTACATGTTCTACACTTTTTTTTGTAATCTAATGAGTTTAAATAATTTTGTTTTCATTTAGTTTACCACTAAATTTGTTCTCCAAATTATTTTTCCATGATTACTAATAATGTTTGTCATCGTAAGAATCTTAGCACAAGTTTATAGCAATTAATTTCATTTAGTTTATCATTAATATTTGGTTTCCAATTTTTTTTTCCTTCACTACTAACGTTTGTCATGTAAAATTTAGCACAAAATTTGCAGTTTATAGTGATTTGCTTTAAATTCCATTCTAAGATGAAAGCATTACAGATTGTTGGCGGTGAAGATTTGAAGGTTGAAGTTTCATGAAGCTTAATGATTTGATTGTTTGTAATAGGATAATCTATTTTGTTTTTAAATTTTAAGTCAACAATGTGAGATTTCCTAATAAAGCATAAAAAGATACAGTAACACTTTTACAATTTTCACAAACTTATAGTTCTTCGTTATAAAAAAATCAAAGTCATATACTTCTTTTGATATCGATTAATAAATAACAATACTGAAATCTAAAAATGGATCACAAACAAAAATTTAAATTTTTTAACTCAGTATACACTGCTCAAGATCTATGACTTCGATTATTTTCAAAATTGATGTCATAGGATCTTGACATTCTCCCTGTAAAGATATATGATAGACTTTTCAGATTCTGAACAGGTTAATGACCTCGGTTTTTTGCAGAACCGCTGCCATAGGATCCTGACTTTACACCCTACAAAAGGAACTTCAAACTATTCAGATTCTGAAGGGATCCTATGGCCTTAGTTGTTCAAAGAACTAGTGCCATAGACCCTTTTGCTTTGGTTACAAAGGACTGAGGCTACAGGTGTGAGCCAAAAGTTAGAAATAATTCCAAAACTTTATTTTTTAAATATTTTGTGGTGTTTCTGGCATCAATTCTTAGTAGAACCGAGACCATAGACTACATATTGCTTCAGTATTTAAAATAACCGAGACAATATGTCTTTGCAGTGGTAAAAAAGTGCAAATTCACATAACTCTTTACAGTTTCTTTTCGCATTTCTTCATTTATCTCAAACCCCTCCTTTCTACTAATATTGCTCCATTGACTCCAAGCGTTGTGGTCATTCACTAGTACAGTTAAGGGAAACGACAGCGGTTATTTTCGTTCATAGACAGCGGTTCTGGAACCGAAGCATATACAGGCGAGGAAAAAAGTCTATCATTTTTAACTCGGTTGTGGACCGAGACAAAAGGGATAGGATTTTGCCTCGGTTCAAAAGTAACCTAGGCAGTCGGATTTTGCCCTTTTTTTTTAAATGACTTTTCGCCTCGGTTCTCTTTTGAACCGAGGCAGTATGTTGAAAAATTCAACAAAAAAAAAATCTAGCCAATTTCTTAACATTATTTGCAGCAGAATTATTAAAACATAAAAAATCTTGTAAAATTAGTAATTTCTTAACATTATTTGCACCTATATACTTATTTCATCATAACATCAAATTATATATATATATATATATATATATATATATATATATATATATATATATATATATATATATATATATATATATATATATATATCAAATTTCTAAGAATTCATATAAGCAACTATAAAATGTATCCCAATCAGCAGAAAACTGTAATCACTTCAAGCAAATTAAATCTTAAAAAGAAAAAATTAATGAAAATAAAATCATAAAAAAAGAAATTACATCATAAGGTGCTGCATTTCAACAATGAACAATGGTTGGTTCAGTAACAACCAGGATTGATTCATTCTCATAGTAATGTTTACACAAATAAAGAAAAATAAATAAATAAAAGAAAACAAAGCACACACAAAAAATATATGACGGTGAGTGCTTGAACATTATATTTGTTTGGCTTCCATATTTATGCGAGCCAAGACAAAGATGAAGAAAAAGAGTTGAAGAAACGATGTCTCAGAAAGGCTTCTTTGCTTATGTCATAAACTTATCTCAATATTTTTAGATTTCAATAAATTTTAATCAATAAAAAAACTTATTAAAAGCAACGTGTTAGTAATTCTCTCCACAATAGTATGACATCATCCACCGAATACGCAGGAAATTCATTCCAGAGAAGATATTGATCATCATCATCATCATATCTAGTACAACATTGTTGTTCCACTGGTATTGTTCCATTTCACATTAAAACTATACAAACTATATACGTAAGCAAGCACCAAGAAAATCAGTGCTACAGGTATACAAATCTGCCTCCAAAACAAAAGATTAACACAATACCATTTCATTTTCCATGTACTGATATGGAAAGAGATGGAACACAATAGAGTGAAATGAATAGATGGAAGGAAAGAAAAAGGGGGTACTTCATGTAATGGAATGGAATCAATTCCTTTCAGTTCCATTTCGTACTGTTTTAGGTAATCCAAACAATGGAACCAAGTATTATCATCCCATTTCATTTCACACTATTTTGCTCCTGTCTATCAATCCATACACACATAGTCTTAGAGCATTTTCACAACCCCTTTTCTTCTTAACAATGGAATCCAACATTCTGGGGTAAAAAGAAGAACAAAAGTTATCAATATATGAGCAAACTGCTAAGTATAAAGGAATGATCAAGTCCAAATTGGAGTTCAAAAGCAATTTACATACGGGTAATCCAACAGCTACACTGAGAAGGGCTATTTTATTGGTTCCAACACATAGGTTGACAGGGCCATTGAATGTGCAACTTTTGTCTTCACTTGTCCCAAAAGCTGAGCCTGTAAAAGGAATTAGCAATCATCACATGTTGGTTGGATTCCAATCATAAGAGTTATCGAGTTAAACTACAAACCTAAAAATTGACCGTTAATGAACACGTGGACAGCATGGCCTGCTGAATGCACACTGATGTTGGGCTTATTCCCCCCTCTAAGAAAGGATTCTGATGAACTAATGTCAATGTTGTGTGGCATGCAAACCAGAAAACAATAAGATTTCAACTGCTGAGAACTAAAAAGTGAAACAAAGAATTTCATTGATTTGAGATGGACAGGAAGACTTCAAAGCTGAAAGATTGAAGAAACCACAGAATTCAAGAATTTCTTCAGAAAAGAAAGCTTTTATGCATGACTCAAAAATACTTTGAATTCACTGACTACTGTTGAAAAAATCTAGAAAAAAATTTGTATACCAACTAATTCACCTGGTTATATACCATAGATAGTCACTAGTGTCTCTGGTGGCATTTAGTTGTTCTAATAGTCCAGAAGCTGTGATCTTTGAACTTTCTGATAGTGAAGATACATCTTCATCATACGTCTCCCATGAGAACAACTTAGAGTTGCTAGGCAACATTTGTATCTTCGTAGTTTGAAACCTCACCTTGATGAAGGCAGAACAATCCAATCAATAACTTGATGCAAAAGGGGAAAGCAGATAGCAATGTGAAGCACAAATGACAAGAACAATGTCACAAAGATCTCCATCAGCTAACTAGAACAACTGAGTGATGCAAACTAGAAAATGTGAATAACAAGCTCATTAACATCATCTAAGTTAAGGGAACCAAATGATAAGTAACCATCACAGTGAATCGTCCAACTAAGACTTTACTCAATACTATATTCAATGTTTCAAACAAGAGCTAACTAACTATCCAACAAAGTGAAAAAAATCGAATATCAACTGCTTACCATCATCTTCCAAGCAAGATACCCGGTTGACCCTCCTTTATGCCCTTCTTTATCCTCCGAAGCATAAGGGATTCCGCGCCTCAGAACCTCTTCCACAAACAAGACAACTCCTTCCTTCTCCCCCATTTCCCAATACAAGGAAATCCCCTTTTCAATCATGCTAAAACTCGACCTCAAACCAACGCAATCCATGTCCACGAGCAAGTCAACCACATCACCCACACCATGATGCTCCTGAATCAATCTCTTCACCCAACCGCATGCTGGTCAGTCTCTGAAAATCGCCAAGGGCAACAGCAGCGCGTTCTCGTCGACGCTGTTGTCCTGCCGTAGCTTTATCCACGGGGGTTGAGGGCTTGGGAGCGGGCTGGACCGGGTGCTAGGCCAGCAGCTCCACCAATGACACGGGTCGCACCAGGCGGTCCACGAACAGCACCAGATGATCTGAGAAACCAAAAAAAAATAGGAGAGAAACAGGATAACAGCTGAAGCAATGTAGATCTGAGAAAGGAGATAACAACACTAAAATTGGGGATGGGGATCTGGATTAGAACCCTAGGAGCTGCTATCGAAAAGCTGCTTCACTCCCAACGGCGACCGCTTTGCTCTTCACTCCAGAGGCGACGCACTCGCAAGCGAGGTGGAAGCCGCACTCGCAGCCGTCGCACACGACGAGGTGGTGGTGGCTCCCGACGGCGGCGAGGCAGGGCTTAGAGTAGGTAGCGCAAGGAGCGAGATTGGAGCGTAGAGACAATGGCAACGATATGGAACCAACAATGTGGAAGAAGAACACCACGAGAAGAGGCAACGCGACAACACTGTAGATGCGGCAACGAAGCGGTGACCTGTAGCGGCGGCGATAACGGAGCGATGGCGATGAAGGAGAGGTTGGATGCAGCAAAGGAGTTCGCGGGAGCAAAGCAAGAAGAAGAGAACAATGCGGAGTCGCGGGAGCAAAGGAAGAAGAAGAGACAGTGCAGAGTAGGGTAATTTCCTTCGTGAGGTGAAGATAAAAAATCGATACTAGCTCAGTTCTTTACTAAACTCGATGCCTATACTCACCCTACTGCTTCGGGTGTACAGGCAACCGCGCTCGAATCTCGCTCTACTGCCTCAGGTCTAATTAGAACCGATGTTGTAGGTCAATTTCAGAAAGTTGTTAGTGGAAGACTTAGAGTTAGGTGGGAAACAGCAGAACATTACGCCTCGGTTTGGCCATTAACCAAGGTAATTTGACTTTTATGCCTCGATTCAAGGGGAATCGAGGCCTATAAATTCGTTTAAATTGCAAAAATGTCACTGCCTTTACATATGTTTCGGTTTTCTGGAAACCGAGACGTATTACTCGCGCTCTTTTTCGCGTTTTGCACTAGTGATTGCCTCCAACATAGTCATCATTGTCTCCATTGACGTGGTCTGAACTTCTTTTTAATGATCTTTCATTCGTTCGTTTGTTTCTACACCATGAGCTTTGGTTCTTTCATTCTTTACCTTGGTCTTTCATTATGAAAGCTAGATTTTGTAAGACAAAATATCAAAAAAAAGTGGGTCATATAGTACTTCATCTATTTGTGGTATCACATTGCATTGTGGTCTGTCAGTAGGAGACCAAATTATATTTTGCAATGATATTTGGTTTCTTGAAAGATAGATGTATCTCTATGCTCACGATTGGGACTTTAATACTTGTACTTGGAATATTTCTCCATCTCTTTGCAATATTCCTAGTTTGCAAAAATTTGGAAAATACTGTTTTCACTGAAATTGCTGATATTCATAGTTTTCTGACCTATATAATTGGACCACTTTCATTTTCTTCTTTGTTTTCTAACATGCTTAATTTTATAATTCATAAAATGTATTCGAATAGGACAATCAATTGTTTAAAGTTTTTGGACCAATTTCATCTTGTTCCCTTCAAGTGTCTTCATCTACTTATTTTTTTTCTAACTCGTTAATTAATGGATTCTGAAACAGTAAGCAATAGCTTAAGTTCTCTATGGACCAGTTTCATATTTTCTTGTTTTCCAATGTCTAACATCTGTCGTTTTCTAACCCATAAAATCAATTCAAATAGCACAATCAACAGCTCTTTGGACCATTTTCACTTTTGTTAAGTGTCTAACATGCTTAACTTTTCTAACCCATAAATTATTCTGAAAGAACAATGTAATGATGCTCCGCAACCGCAATACTAAAGATAACACACACACACACACACACACATATATATATATATATATATATATATATATATATATATATATATATATATATTAAATAGAACTGTTTTATTTAACCGATGATAAATAAAATTCTAACATTTATAAATTATTCTTATTACTATATATAATTTTAAGGGGTTTGCTAACGCGCGGTACGCTATTTTTCAGTTGGTACATTTTAGTAGTGTGTACCGGGCTTTAGTAGACAAAAATACCCTTATATATCATAGATTCTAAGTTTTAAGGTTAAGGGTATTTTAATAATTTTCATTCTCAAAACTAAAAAAAAAGAAACCCCAAAATCCTTACTCACCTCTCTCATTCCTCTCAACCCTTTCTCTCTATCTCTCTCACTTCAACCTTTTCTCTGTCATCCTAGTGTAGCCTCAATTCAAAAAATCAGAAACACTTGCCGTTAAACAATCTTACAAAAAATGATTTTATAATGAGTTTTCATTTTATAATTTTTGTCTTATCTAACTTTATCCAATTTTCACAAGCATAAAGGAATTGGTAATTGACCTGGAAAAAATCAGAAATACTCGCTATTAAACAATTTCTTACAAAAAATGATTTTATAATGAGTTTTCATTTTATAATTTTTGTCTTATCTAATTTTATATAATTTTCACAAGCATAATGACATGAAAGGAATTGGTAATTGACTTGGAAAAAAATCAGAAACAGTCGTTGTTAAACAATTTCTTACAAAAAATAATTTTATAATGAGTTTTCATTTTATAATTTTTGTCGTATATAATTTTATCTAATTTTCACAAGCATAATGACATCCGAAGGAATTGGTAATTGGCTTGGAGGGTTTTTTTAGAGATGATGATTCAACATATGCAGATGATGAAATTAGAGAGGTTAGTGAAGATGGTAAAATTGAAGAGATCTTGAATGAACCTTTGACTGAAGGTGAATATGTAATGACTCAACTCTTTACAAAAGCAAATTGTTTAACGTGTTTCTCATTTTTTTCAATTGGGGCTACAATAGGGATGACAGAGAAAAGGTTGGAGTGAGAGGAATGAGAGAGGTGAATTAGGATTTGAGGGTTTTGTTTTTTTTAGTTTTGAAAATGAAAATTATTAAAATACCCTTAACCTTAAAACTTAAAATCATGATATATAAGGGTATTTTGTCTACTAAAACCCGGTACACATTATATAAGGATATTTTTGTCTACTAAAATCCGGTACAGATTGCTAAAATATACCAACTGAAAAACAGGCATACGCACTTTAGCAAACCCCTAATTTTAATATTTTAATTTAAGTTGTTTTTTAAGTGAAATATATTAAGTCGTTTTCGTTTCGGATAATGAAATACTAAATTATATATTATTACTAATTTTATATTATAAAATTTAGAGAAGCACCTTAGTCGCATTCTTTTTATTACACATTCTTAATATTTTATGCTGCTTCATATGCACACAATATCTTCACAATAGAGAAAAAAAAGTTTTTTTCAAAATTTCAAACTAGTCTTTAATTATCTTTTTCCTTTATATTTTAAAAAATGTCAACTATTTGAAATAAACTTACATGACAATTTTGGATTGTTTGTTGTAAATCAATACAAGTGAGAAATATTTTTAATTGCAAATTTTTCTACACCAAAATAAACACTTATTTTATTAATGCGTATATATAGTTTTAATTTAAAATAATCAAATTATCTAAGTTGGAAGCAGTCTACATTGTATGCTAAAATAACAATTATTTTTAAAATATGTGACTTATGTTTATTTATTATTATTTTTTATTTGATGAAATCAAATTTTTAGAATATAAATGAAGCCATGGAGCATTCTAAAATAAAGATATCAGGAGAAAGAGAAAGAACTGAATCATGGTTTCTTTCTAGCAATATACTACTTTTGTTTATTCTTCTCTCGGTTAAGATTATTTGATATCAGAAAAGCATCATGACTGCTTATTTTCTGAAATGGTTTTATGTTTTTCTGCTGCTTTCTTTGCTCGCCTCAGGATTTAGTGTGAAATTGAAGAATTCAAGTGAAAGTGAGTGCATAGAGAGAGAGAGGCAAGCACTCCTCAGCTTCAAAGAAGGCTTCACAGATAACTTTGGCATGCTCTCCACTTGGACCAATAATACAGATTGTTGCAAATGGAAACGCATTCAATGCAATAGTCATACTGGTCATGTGCAACTATTAGATCTCCATGGAAACTACCCCTATACACCGCCGTATTTGACAGGTGCAATCAATGTCACTTCATTGATTCACTTGCCATATATTCAACATCTTGATCTCAGCCGTAATTATTTTGCGCTAAGTTACATCCCAGATTTAATGGGCTCCATCACCAACTTAAGATATCTCGATCTCTTCCATTCTTATTTTTCGGGGAGGATTCCTTCAACACTTGGAAATCTCTTACAGCTACGCTATCTAGATCTTGGGGAAAATCTTCTTTGGGGAAAAATTCCCATTGAGATAGGGAATATCAAACACTTACAGTATGTCGATCTTGGTCTATTCTTTCTTTCCGGAAAAATCCCATCTCAAATTGGAAATCTCACAAAGCTACAACATCTCAGTCTTGGAAGAAATACTCCTCCACATGGATGGAAAAGGCGAAATTATATTTCAAAATACCTTTATGGAGCAATCCCTTTTCGCATAGGGAATCTTCCATTATTGCATACTCTCCGACTAGTTGGCAATTTTGAGATAAAAGCTGAGGATGCACAGTGGCTGTCTACTCTCCATTCCTTAACCATTCTTGAGCTGAGTTCATTGTACAGTCTTAAATCCTCTCACAAGTGGCTACAAACTATCGGTAAAATCATTCCAAACTTAACAGAGTTGAGACTAGTTGATTGTAATCTTTTGCATAGTGATATTCAATCTTTGTTCCATTCTCACTCTTCAAATAATTCCACCTCTCTTACCATACTAGATCTGTCTTTTAATATGTTGTCACCATCAATTTTTCAATTCTTGTTTAACTTTAGCCTTCATCTTCAAGAGCTTTATCTTTCTCACAATAATATAACCTTGTCATCTTCTCTGTGTCCAAATTTTCCATCTCTTGAGATTCTCGATCTCTCTTACAATAATCTTGCATCATCAATGTTTGGAGCTAATTTCAATATCAGCTCCAAATTGCAAGAGCTTTACCTTGAAAATTGCAGTCTTATGGATGAAAATTTCCTTCTTTCATCTACTTCTACAATGAATTCTTTCTCCTCACTTATCTTCCTTGATCTTTCCAATAACTTGCTAAAATCATCTACAATGTTTTACTGGCTGTTTAACTTCACCACCAATCTGCATTTCATTGACCTTAATGGTAACTTGTTAGTAGGTCCAATTCCAGATGAATTTGGGAAAGTGATGAGCTCTATTGAATATCTTTTTCTCTATGATAACAAACTCCAGGGCCAGATTCCGTCTTTCTTTGGGAGCATGTGCAGATTACAAGTATTGGACCTCTCAAATAACAAGTTAAATGGAGAATTTCCGAGCTTCACTCAAAATTCTTCATGGTGCAGCAGACACATATTTCGGGAATTGAACTTATCTTATAACCAAATTTCTGGTAGGATACCCGAGAGCATCAGACTGCTATCTGAATTGGAAATTTTATCGTTGCAGGGGAATTCATTAGACGGTGATGTAACTGAATCTCATCTTTCTAATTTTTCCAAATTATTTTACTTAGGCTTATCGCATAACTCATTAACGTTAAAATTTGGCTCTAGTTGGGTTCCTCCTTTTCAATTAATGCTCTTGTTTCTCGCATCTTGCAAGTTAGGACCGAGTTTTCCTCGTTGGATCCAGACACAAAATTCCTTAATCGCATTAGATATATCTGATAATGGTCTGAATGATCTCGTACCATACTCGTTTTGGACCAAGTTGCGAATTCTGTACACTTTAGATATGTCTCACAATAATCTCATCGGTTCAATTCCTAATATGAAATTGAAGCTTCCTTCCAGACCAGATATAAATTTAAATTCAAATAGATTTGAGGGAAAAGTTCCATCTTTTTTGCTACAAGCTTCCGAGTTGTTACTTTCTGCAAATAAATTTTCGGATTTATTTTCAGCCTTATGTGGAAACGTCACAGCTACAAACTTGGCCACTTTAGATTTATCAGATAATCAATTAAAGGGACAACTCCCAGATTGTTGGAAATATGTACACCAATTATTGTTTCTTGATTTAAGCAACAATCAATTGTCAGGGAAGATTCCTATCTCCATGGGAACCCTTGTGAAATTGGAAGCTTTGGTTTTACGAAACAATAGTTTAATGGGTGAATTGCCTTCCTCTTTGAAGAATTGCAACAATTTAATTATGCTGGATGTGAGTGAGAATATGCTATCCGGTCCAATACCATCATGGGTTGGAGAAAGCATGCAACAATTGATAATCTTGATCATGCGAGGGAATCACTTCTCCGGAAATATTCCCTTTCATCTATGTTATTTGAAGCGTATTCAATTGTTGGATCTTTCCAGGAATAAGTTTTCAGAAAGCATTCCAACGTGCTTGAACAAGTTTAAAGCATTGTCTGAAGAAAACATCGACAGAACTGAGATTGAGAGTCGTATTCATTGGTACAACACTACTTATTATGAAAATTATAGTGTTTACCCTGGTAGTTCTTATGCGCTTCAAGTAACATGGATGTGGAAAGGTGCGGATCGCAGCTTCATACGTCCCGAATTGATTCTTCAGAGCATTGATCTCTCATGTAACAGTTTAACAGGTGAAATACCAAAAGAGATTACATACATGCACGGTTTAGTTTCTTTGAATTTATCAAGAAACAATTTGAGTGGAGATATTCCTTCGGAGATTGGGAATTTAAGGTCACTGGACTCCCTTGACCTATCAAGAAATCATTTGTCTGGAAAAATTCCTCTCACTCTTTCCAATATTGATCGTCTTGCCATGTTAGACTTATCAAACAACAATATCAGTGGAAGAATTCCATCCGGAAGACAGTTGCAAACCTTTGATGCCTCTAGTTTTGAAGGAAATGTTGATCTTTGTGGGAAACCGCTTGAGAAAAGCTGTCCTGGAGACGAGACAGTGACAAAACCTAATGGAGCAGAAGTGGATGATGATTCAGTTTTGTATGGAGCATTATACATGAGCTTGGGGGTAGGATTCTTCACAGGCTTTTGGGGCTTATTAGGTTCATTACTTCTTTGGCAACCTTGGAGAATTGCTTATCTGAGGTTCTCGAACAGACTTATAGATTATCTACTCTTAATGGTTGCATTGAACATAGTAAAGTGGCAAAGGTGGCCCGAAGACTAGCAGGTACATAGTTATAATATCGTCTCTGAATTTCGTTATATTTACTTCTCTGCTTCAGTTACGAAAATCAATAACTAGTTTTCCTATTGAAAGGGAGAATGTAATTTTAGGAATTTAAGTATTTAATAATTCTTTATCCTAGCTTACAGTAGTTCCAAAAGTACTTTTCATTATATGTGTCTCTCTTAGCTACAGATTGATTTTCATCAATTTTATTGAACATTGATTATATCCTATTCTCCTATTCATGACTTGGTAGTGAGTTCCTTCTACAAGAATTTTATTTTTTCTGTTGGTGTAAAGAAATTATATATAGTATGCTCTGTTTTGAAAATTTGGGTTTTTAATTGAATTCTGCTATTCATTACGACTGTTCCCATATGAATTTTAGCTCAAAATTTGCAGTTCAGAGTTTCGAGACCTCGTTCTGAGATGAAAGCACGATGGATTATTGGGAGTGTAACATTTGAAGCGTTGGTAGTGAGAAGTTGTATTTCAAAGTAATGATTTGAAAAATGAATGTTTGATGAAGCTTAATTACATATTTCTCCTATCGGAGGGCTTTTAATGTGCTCAGGAGCTTCATAACTCGCTCACTGAAATTTGCTTATCTACAGCATAAGTTTTGGAGCAGCTTTCTAAATTTCTGCAATGATAAAAGTTGTTTTTTATAAAGATGTTTATTTATCAAAATCATATGTATACAGTTTTTCGTAGGACTTGTTTCATTTTTTTCCCTTTTTTATGATGAACTAATACAAGATCTTATGATTTTTTTGAAATAGTTTATTGTTCCTAATTATGTCATTAGTTGTTGTTAATTTTCTAACGATGGATTGGAAAATAGGAGACAATAACTATAGTCAATACAAGCTAATCCAAGCACCCGGCATATGATAGATTTTTTCAAATATGCAAACACTAGTGCAGAAAGGGGTTTTAACGTCTCCCAATAGACGTCCGTCCACAAAAGCCCCAACGTATATAATTGACCGGTGGCATATTAGTAAATAAGTGGAACTGTAGACGTCCGTCCTGGGGCTAGCCGGACGTCTATAATGTTATGAACGTCCGTCCTTGGCGACGGACGTTTATAGGCTGAACAAAGTGAACACGTGTCAGCCCTTTGGACGTCCGTCCTTGGTCGAGACGGACGTTTATAATGTTCTGGACGTCTGTCCTGGGTGACGGACGTTTAATAGGCTGAACTAGTAAACACCTATCAGCTCTTTGAACGTCCGTCCTTGCCCGCGACGGACGTTTATACTTGAGTGAACGTCCGTCCTAAGTGACGGACATTTATTAGGCTGAACAGTGAAAACCATGTGCAGCCTTTGAACGTCCGTCCCTGGCCGAGACGGACGTTTATACTATAGCGAACGTCCGTCCTCGGAGACGGACGTTAAAAGGCTGAACGTTTATAGCTGAACGTTTTCAAGTACCCATTGCAGCCCTTAGACGTCCGTCTCAGGGGGACGGACGTCTACGAGGCTGAACGTTTCAATTTCCCAAGTAGGGACCTTACACGTCCGTTTTCGAAGGGCTCGGACGTCTATAATAAACACAGACGTCCGTGCCCTTATAACAGACGTTTAAGGTACTGACAGGGTGGTTGGATATTTAATTCTCTTCAGGCCCTCAACGTCAGTCCTAAGAGGGCACGGACGTCTATAATATTATAGACGTCCGAGCCCGTATAACGGACGTTTAATGTACTGACAGGGTGGTTGGATATTTAATGCTCTTCAGGTCCAGAGACGTCCCATATGCGGGGCCAGACGTTTATACTATTATAGACGTCCGGGCCCTCTTAGGACGGACGTTGAGGGCCTGCCATGGGGAGTTGAAACGTTCAGTTTGTTCAATATAATAGACGTCAGCCCCCCAAAACGGACGTTTATCATATTACAGACGTCGACGCAACCAAGGACTAACGTTTAAACCCACCCGCGAATATCATTTTTAAATCCTCAAAGACGTCACATTAGTGACGAACCGGACGTCTATACTATTATAGACGTCCGTCCACAAGCTCGCCGGACGTCTAAGAGTATAATATCGTGCTCCCGCGAACCAGTGACCAGTTAACGTTTGGAAACGCACTGTTCATCGTCTTCCTCCGCAAAACGCTGCTGCGCCATTGATTTCCAGGTGAGTTTTCTCGTTTTTGGACCGTTTAAATTCATTTTCAATCCGATTACATTGCTCTGTGATGAAATACCTTTGATTTGAACCGATTAAAAATCGTTTTCGGTCCATTTTTTTGCAGACTCTTGCGTGTTCTTGGAGGCTTCTTTGATTGTTTTTGGACTGCGTTTTAGGCCGTTCACTCCTCCGTTTTCATCCTTTTCATTTCGAATCTACTTTTCAGGTTAGCTTGTTGGTTGAAATTTTTTTGTATGCATGTAATTGAGTTTTGTGAATGCACGTTTTTTACTGTAAAATGTGACTGCGTAATTGGCTTTTGAATATATCTGTATTAGTTGTGTATTATATAAGTATCAAATCATTGAGTGACACTTAGTTCCCGTTTGAAATTTAAGACAAACGATTAATCTTTTAATCGTTTGTGTTAAATTTTGAATTGTCCGATTGGACAGTTTGAGAAAATTAATTTCCATAATTTGCAATTCCATGTCATTTGGAGTTTAAGGATAAGATTGATAAAATTTCGGTTCAGTACTTGTGTTGTTCTCCGGATGCATATTTGATTGTGGTCATCGTTGACTACTCTCATTTCGTGTATTTCGGAGACCAATGCGAAATGCTGCCGAAATCTTATCAATTTTATGATGTAGACTTCAATGCACGTGGCTGATATAATTATGAAAATTAGTTTTTTTGAATGGGTAGGGCCTAACCTTGTGAGAGTTAAAACACTTGAACTAATGATTTTACGAACATAGTATGGATCGAAGCTGGATGAAGGAACGTCGCATCAGTGAAGAGTATGAGAAGGGTGTTTCGAAGTTCTTGCAATACGTTGAACAAAATGCTAAGTCCGTCAACGGGAAATATTTTTGTCCTTGTGTGCGTTGTCTTAATCAAATACGGCAAGACTTAGGCAATGTGCGTGACCATCTATTCATGTACAGCATAATGAGGACTTATACCGTTTGGACTTGGCATGGAGAACTACTGGAGCAGCAAACCACGTCACGAGGAACGGATTATGTGGAAGAATGGATGAGTGACCATTTAGAGGACATGATACGTGATGTCGGTGAAGATAATTTTGTAAGGGCTAATTTGTATGATTCTCTTATTAATGATTCAGAGCAACCGTTGTTCCCAGGATGCTCGAACTTTACACGTCTGTCTTCAACTTTAAAATTATTTAGTTTAAAAGCAAGGAATGGATGGACCGATAAAAGTTTCACCGAGTTGTTGGAGTTGTTGAAGGAGATGCTTCCAGAAAATAATACTCTACCTATTCGTAATTACGAGGCCAAAAAATTTTTATGTCCAATGGGTCTTGAATATCGAAAGATACATGCTTGTCCTAATGATTGTGTTTTGTACACAAAGGAGTTTGCTTCGTTAAAGTATTGTCCAACATGTGGTTTATCCCGTTTTAAAAAGAAATCTGACAGAGTCACTGGTGATGAAGGTAATGATGGTGCACCTGCTAAGGTGATGTGGTATTTGCCTATAATACCTAGGTTCAAACGTATGTTCTCTGTTAAAGAAGATGCAAAGAACCTTAAATGGCACTCTGACGAAAGAAAGTGCGATAATCTTCTTCGACACCCTGCTGATTCTCCACAATGGAAAAAGATTGATGACAAATTTCCTGAATTTGGTGCAGATCCAAGAAACTTAAGGCTTGCACTTGCAACTGATGGTATGAATCCTTATGGAAACTTAAGTAGCAAACACAGTTCGTGGCCAGTTATGTTGATGATTTACAATCTTTCTCCTTCGTTGTGCATGAAGAGAAAATATGTGATGTTGTCCATGATGATATCGGGTCCTAGACAACCTGGAAATGACATTGATGTTTACTTAGCACCTTTAATTGATGATTTGAAATTGTTGTGGGAAGAAGGCATCGACGTGTTTGACTCACATGTTCAGGAACAGTTTCGTTTGCGTGCAATGTTGTTTTGCACTATAAATGATTTCCCAGCATATGGAAACTTGAGCGGTTATAGTGTTAAAGGTCATTTTGCATGTCCCATATGTGAAGAAAACACTAGTTACCTTCAGTTGAAGCATGGTCAGAAGACAGTATATACAAGACATCGAAAATTTCTTCCTCGTAATCATCCTTATCGTAGATTGAAAAAAGCATTTAATGGAAGTGCTGAGGATGAGGTTGTGTGCAGACCCCGGAATGGTGAAGAGGTGTACAACGAAGTGAAAAACATTGACATTGTGTTTGGAAAACATCATAAAAGTACCTATGCAAAGAACATCTGGAAGAAACGATCGATATTTTTTAAGCTTCCATATTGGTGTGAACTTGATGTTAGACATTGTATTGATGTGATGCACGTTGAAAAAAATGTTTGTGACAGTGTTATCGGAACTTTATTAAACGTCAAAGGGAAGACCAAAGACGGAATAAAAGCAAGACAAGATTTGGCTGACATGGGAATCCGATCTGAGTTACATCCACAGATAATAGGAAGACGCACCTATCTGCCCCCAGCCTGTCACACACTTTCCAAAAAAGAAAAACAAAGTTTTTGTAACTGTTTAAGAAGTGTGAAGGTTCCGCAAGGTTATTCTTCAAACATTAGTAACCTTGTGTCTATGCAAGACTTAAAGCTAGTTGGTTTAAAGTCTCACGATTGTCATGTATTGATGCAACAGTTGTTACCAGTTGTTATTCGAGGTATATTACCTCCTTCTGTTAGGGGTATTCTGACACGTCTGAGTTTTTTCTTTAATGCCATTTGCAAGAAAGTTGTTGACCCTCGAGGTTTAGATGAATTGGAAAATGAGGGAATAAGACTACTATGTCAATTGGAGATGTATTTTCCACCTTCCTTTTTTGACATCATGGTACATTTGATTGTTCATCTAGTCAGAGAAATTCGAATATGTGGGCCGGTCTTCTTAAGGTGGATGTACCCAGTTGAAAGATACATGAAGATCTTAAAGGGATATGTCAAGAATCAGTATAGACCAGAAGCTTCAATCATAGAGCGATACGTTGCAGAAGAAGCCATTGAATTTTGTTCAAGTTATATGCCATCTTGTGAACCCGTCGGTCTTCCCAAGAGCAAAAATGAAGGAAAATGTGAAGGTAAGGGTGTTCGAGGTGTGAGAATTCAAAGTGTTAGCAGAAAAGAAATTGACCAAGCTCATTTGTACGTCTTAAACAACACTGTTGATGTGATTCCTTACATTTATGACCACGTTAATGAAATAAAGGCAGCAAACCCAAAAATGAGTGAAAAATGGCATCTTAATGAACATGTGAAAACCTTCTTGGGATGGTTTAAGAAAAAGATGTATGCGACTCCACATGTTTCTGAAACTTTATTGAGGTTATCTCGTGGGCCGAACACAGAGGTCATTACATATGGTGGGTACTATATAAACAATATTTCGTTTCAGACAAAGGTAGAAGATGACAAAAGCAGAGTTCAAAATAGTGGCGTCACACTACAAGCTGAGGCTGTGCACTTTGCTAGTTCTAAAGACAAAAATCCAATCACAGCATCCATCAGTTATTTTGGAATAATACAAGAAATATGGGAAGTTGATTACATTACTTTTAGAGTACCAGTTTTCAAGTGTAAATGGGTTGATATAAATTCTGGTGTCATGATGGATGACCTTGGTTTCACATTGGTAGACTTGAACAAGATGAATTACACTGATGAACCATTTATCATGGCTAGTCAAGCAAGACAAATATTCTACGTAAGTGATCCATCGAATAACAAATGGTCAGTGGTTTTAGAAGGTAGAAACATGCATGGACATGAGGATGACGATTCTCTTGATATACTTGAGACAACATCTGTTGCATGTAGACCCACTGAAGACCCAGTTGATGACGTTGCCGATGTAATGCAGGCAAGTCGTAGTGATCACAACGAAGGCATTTGGGAAAAAACAATTAATTAATAGGTTAATATTTTCACTTTTATTGACTTTATATGTATGTTCATCATAATTGAATTATTACTAACGTTGTATAATTTTTCAGGTATGTCGGCCTCAGACTCAGGATCGGGAAAGAGCAGACGTGGACGAGGCGTCACCCGAGTGGCAGATGTGACATCCGGACGCGTGGATGGTCAGAGGAGGCATGTTGACATTGACCCCAGATCAGGTCATCCATCAGGGCCAAATGCTGATAGGTTTAGGAGTTATCTGGGCAAGTTAGCAAAAAGTCATGTCTCTATCCTTCATGCATGTTGGGATGACGTCCCAGAGGTCGACAAGAACCTCTTATGGCAAGATGTTCAGGTATGTTTATACTTCATGCAATTTGTGATATACTTATCTGTTATGTTTTCTTTTGGTAACAAGTTTTTGGTTTTAAACAGCAACATTTTGATATTCCAAACACAATGCAAATCAGAAAGAAAGTGTTATCGCATATAGCGATAAGATGGAGGGATTTCAAGACAAGGCTGACACGACTATATGTCTTTGGAGATAGACAACATGAAAATCCATCTCAGCATTATACCTTCACAGAGGAGGATTGGATGCAGTTTCGTGCATCTAGAGAGTCTGAGGAATGGAAGGTATGTTTCTTAAGATCGTCTTTCGTTGAGTTTTTATGATTTTACACTTACTTATATACATGGTTTCACAGGATAAAAGGTTAGCCGCCCAAGAAAGACAAAGGTTAAACGACGCACCCCACTTGTTATCACGAGGTGGATATGCAAAATTGGAGAAGAAACTGAGAAAGTCTAGAGCCGATGCCTTGGGACTTGAGTCGCCGGACCTAGCACCTGCACCTGCTAGGTACGAGCTATGGAAGGCTGCTCGGACTAAATCTGATGGGAACATGACATCTTCCTCAGCTGCCTTGATCTCACAGAGAATTGTAAGTTCAAATTATAAGCAGTTATTTGATTGTGTATCTATCACAGCATGTCTTCTAAGTAACTTGGTTTTTTTATGTGCAGGATGAGTTGGTTGAGCAGCAGACTCAGGGCACATTTGCTGGCCAAGGTAGGGACGACATTCTGACAACGACCATTGGAAGGCCCGAGCACCCAGGACGTGTACGTGGAGTTCCTGGGGCGATTGGTCTTCGTGACTATTTTGGCCCTACACAGAAAACCCCCCAATCAATGAGTCAGGAGACACTGAGGCAGATGGATCTTCAATGGGAGGAAAGACTCAACCAAAGCATGAGATCAATGGAGCAACGATTCATGGAGCAGCTACAAGAACAAAAACAAATACAAAGAGCGCTTGAAGAAAAGCTGCATTCCATGACGCAAGGCAACATGGGGGTCGATGAAACTCCCACACCACCTCGTGTCAGCACTAAAGGATCATGCTCTGCTGTAGACCCCACTCAGTATAGCGGTCAATATGAGCTGTTGGTTGATGGGGATCCCCCACGCATTGTGGCTGTCGGACGAGTGCTTGAGGGAGGGGAGACCATTCATGGTGTTGCCATATCAGGTGCCTGTACCCACTCCAGAAATTAACTTTGTGGGGGAGGCCATAGGATCATTTATTGCATGGCCTAGAGCATTGATCATGTCCCACATCGCTACTCCACAGGTATAATGTCTTTTAAAATAGTATTTCTATGTTTATTCTTCATATAATTGTTGACAAAGCTTTGACGTAAATTCTTATCTTCAGTTCACACGTCCTCAGAAGCAGCCAATTCATGATACAGTCATACATGAAGATGATGAGATGGCTGAAGCGGAGGATGATCCTCTATCAAAGTTAGTGACAAAATTACCCAGATTAAAGAAAGCATCATTAGAACTCTACTGGGATTTGAGGGTATTTGGTCTTCCCCCACATGTGCCAGTTTATATCACATTTTCTGATGCATTGGAGGTGATTGGGGGAGACAGGATGTTGAATATTTCCATCATTCAGCTGTGGTGCATGTAAGTTACTCAATTTGGTCTTTCATATTACTTTTATTTACATTGTTATATAGTTTCTAACAACTTAACTTTGTTGTTTTAGGTACATGGACACAATCGTTGTAGACCAAGGTCGGTCTTCCATGTACGAATTTGTTGAACCTCAGACCATTCAACCGTCTGGTAACACACTTCAAAACAGACAAGATTATTTGCAAACATGGATGGATGAGTCAAAAAGAGACGTATACCTTGTGCCATACATTGACGGGTAGGTGTTGTTATATGTGGTCAGTTTATTATTATAGTTTCGTTAATTAGTTGAATAACTATTTTGTCCTTCGTGATAGGTCGCACTGGCAGCTGATGGTAATCCTTCCCAAACAATGTAAAATTATATTTTTTTGTTCGTTGCACAGGAGGATGAAAACTGAGTTGAGAACCATGCTTCAAGGGTAAGTGTTTCTCCAAAAATGACTTTGAATTTGATGTTCACCTTCAACTTTTATGATAAAATAGTCATATTAATTATACTTTGTGTTTTCAATCTGTACAAAGTTATTGGTAAATCTCGTGGTCAACTGGTTCAAGTTTTGTATCCAAAGGTTGTAAGTCATTTAACGTTTCCTTTTCATTTATGTTATTGAATGATCTAAATTCTTAACTATTTAGTTTGTTATTTTAGTGTAACCACCAGGTAGATTCATGGGAATGTGGCTTCTATGTGATGTGTTGGATTAAGACCATCATTCGAGCAGTCATTACAGATGACTGGAATGAGGTAATGATGTATACCTTCAATACATTACAAATCATATTCATCTACAACTATATATGAAACAATAATGAATCTTTGTTGAATTTTGCAGCGCTTCAAGACTACATCGCCTATTACAGAAGACACAATTAAACAGATAAGGCAGGAGTGGACCGCTTATCTTCTGCAAAGATGGAGTTAGGAATAGTTATATTTCTTGTTGAACATTGTTTAGTTTTTTAGTTTAAGTTTTATGTTGATAGTTTGGTAGTGGATTGAACTCCACATTAAGTAGAACTTTGTTTATATAAAACGCATTTTTATATTATTGCAAAATTGTTCTGGGACATTTTTCTGCTTTTCAGGTGTGGTTTTATTGAAAAAATAAACTAATTTTTAAAAAAAAAACGCCCAGTAGACGTCCGTTAGTGCACAGTCGGACGTCTACAGACGTCTGTCAGTGCACACACGGACGTCCACCCCCCAGCTCCTACCTAAAACATTTCAGCAAGGTAGACGTCAGGGGGGAGGAGGCGGACGTATATATAGACGTCCGTCCAGACACAACGGACGTTTATATAGGCGTCCGTCCAGACACAACGGACGTTCGTGTAAACGTCCCTCCTGACACAAAGGACGTTCATGTCGACGTCCGTCATGACACAACGGACGTTCATGTAGACGTCCGTGCTGACACAACGGACGTTCATGTCGACGTCCGTCATTACACAACGGACGTTCATGTAGACGTCCGTGCTGACACAACGGACGTTTACAGAGACGTCCGTTCTGCCACAACGGACGTCTGAGCGACGTCACCCACATAAACGTCGGGCGTACGGCGAACGTCAAAAGGCCAAAATATCGGACGTTAAAACCCCTTTCTGCACTAGTGAAATATCACAAGAATATGTTTTGAATTTATTCAAAAATTTCTCAATAATAAATAAATTATAAATAAATTCTTACATGTTTATTCTATTACTAAAATGGTGACCGATATATCTATAAAAACTTTCATTAAACATTATTAGAGTAGATTGCATATTCTTATAAACGTAGTGGACTAAAGATAAATTATGATTATAAAATTTACATATAGTTTATTTGTCAAGATAAAATATGCTTTAATAAAACTAATACTTCTCCTCAGAATTTATAGTTCTTTTTACAGATGTTAAAATATGTGACTAGGTACATGGATTATAATCAAATATATTTGACACCACGCTTCGAAATTAGAAAAAAAAGTAGATTAATATATATATAAATTATGTGAAGAAAGTCTAGTTTTCACCATTTTCATAGTTTTTCTAACTTGAAAAATAAGTTAGAAAAAAAATCAGAAAACAACAAACATCATGTCAACGTTGAAAATTACTTATGATATGCTGTTTTTCTTCTTATATATTTGTTGTTACCTATCAAGCATAATACATCGATAAATGAATTGATATATAATTAAATAGTAAGAATTTTGAACTTTTGAAATTTTTTTAATTAATTCATGTATACATTTTTTATTTTTTTATTTTGTTATCGTTTCGAAATTGAGATATAGATACTTTAACACCTTTTACTATCAATAATAAATATTTCTCTCATTTTAACAATCTATTGTGGTTAATTTCAGATTTTATTTTTTTATGATGTTAGTCATAAAATATTTATTATTGTTAATCATAAAATATTCATTATCGTTTGGAACCGCTGCACCACCGAATGACCATCGCAAACACCCTGCATCGCCGTGCCACGAAAAGTCACACCATCGCACCACAAAACCAAATAAAGTAAATAAATTTTTTTGTAGAGGGTTGGAGAGGTGGAGGGAACAAGGGGTGGTAGTAGAGGGAGCAACACCCGGTTCTTTTATGAGAAGTTTTCATGAATTATGCTTAGACCATTTTAAAAATGCATGTTCTTTTTATTTTTTTATTTTTTTTTAGAATTGACTCGATGTTTGTTAGATTATGTTTTTGATAAATCAAATAATTTTGAGGTGATTCTTGTAACGAGATTATCAAACAAAATTGTTTTTCAATCTAAATTAAAGTATTTTAATTTAGAATTCCACAATTTACACAAAATTTATTTGTAAACTATTTATATTTTAGACTAATTTTATAAATATATCTAATTCAATGAATTATCTTTTATTATGTTAATATTAATTTGGAATTCATGTATTTCTTTCTAATAATTATTTCTTTAGAAAATATTGAATAATCTTGAAATTTTAGTTCCTAAAATCAGAATTTGCTTTCGATACGGTGAATAAAAATATTGACGATAAAGGTGTATTAAAGCAGAGTATGTTTAAAAACTGGAAACGTGAATTGCAAAAAAATAAATGAATTAGAAAAGTAAATTCAAGAATCATATAAGGAAATAAAATAAAATACTAAAAGTAAAATAAGAATTGGTAAAAAAGAAATCAACTAAAACGAGAAGTTAAATTGTCACAATCATGATCACTGGAATTATTATTAAATCAGTATAGTTGGTGTAGTGGATTGATTCAATCGATCAATTGTTCAAATTAGGATTTAATATATGCAGAACTATGATTTTTAGATTATATCATTCTTTGAAATTTTGGACTGACGTATTTTATGTTTCTTGATTTTGTTTTCAGTATCTCAATTTGTTTTTCAACTTTCTTTTAATATTTTCAATCTCTAAATTCTTAATTTTAATTTAACCCTAAATATTTAAAAACAATTGAATATGTGTCTTTTGGGAATTGATCAAGATTATGCTTTATATTATAAAATATATAGAACCTTTTTTTTTTAATTTTTGGACTTTGCTACTAAATAAAATGTTTTGGAAATTTTAGAGGAATTCCTCTTCTAAATCATTGGAAAATGATACTTGAACAACCTCTTTTGACAACATTTAGACACGGGACACGTGTCTAAATGTGAGTGGTCCACGTGGAAAATGAAAAACCAAATGAAATCTGACGTGGAAAGGGGGCGGGCAGGGTTTTGAAGTTGGCGTTTCAAATTTCAAATTCATTTGGAAGATTGTAGAGAGAGAAGTGCGAACGTTGAGAGGGAGACTGTGACCTAGAGAGAGAGGCCGAGAGAGTTGGAGAAAGGGAGTTCGAGAGAGAGAGAGGTCCGACCGAGTGCTTGCCGGAGTGCCGCCGGACAACGTTGAAGGCCGTGTCGGAGCTATTCAACCCCTCCAGCCGGTTCCGATTCACGGCCGCCGCAGCTCCGACGTTGGCCAACGAAGCGAAGACGGCATCGTCTTCCGTCCAGTCCGGCCCAGCGAACTAGGGGCGCGTTCAAGGTCTCGCTTCGTCCCACCTGCTTCCGTCCCTGTCCCGGAGTGCCGCCGGAGCATCGCCGGAGTGTCGCCGGAGTGTGGACTGTTCGGTGGACCAAAAAGAGGGGTTTTCCGGGTTGTCAGTCCCACCCACACCTTTTTCTTCGTCTGTGTTCCAACCGCCACACCTCGTGTTCACTCAAGGTTCGTTTTTTTTTATTTCAGTGGAATGAAGGTTTAATACATGCATGATGTTGTTTGTGGATGGTTTTGGTTATGTATGAAATGTCTCCCAAGTGGATTTTGTTGTGTTACTGATTTGTATAGATGTTGTTTGGTTAATCTTACATTGTTGTTGTAATTTTGTTGGATTGGTAGTCATGGATTGCACAAAAGAAGAAGGTTACAAGAATGTAAGTATATTTAATATTATCAAAAGTTATAACTTTCTTTCAAAAGAGGGTATGATGGTTTTATTGTTTGAAAATGAATTGTAGTTGCGGTTGCGGGCATGGAGTGACACAAAACCGATAGTCGACCTTAATTCTATACTACGCCAAAGTGATAGGACACGTATCGACGAGACTCCATTCAAGTGGTGTCTTTATATGAATAGTCCAATTGACTTTTGCAGTCCTTTGTTCAAGGAAATGGTTAGACGTTGGGTTTGTCGCAACAAATGTATTGTTTTGAAGCAAACAATGGTACCATTTACAGTTGTCGATGTTTGCATGGGTTTAGGGTTGGGTGTTGGTGGTTTAGATGTAAATTTTGATGATAACTTTGATGCTGTTGTTTGTCATCAATTTTCGTCAAAGTCATTCACTCTAAAAGATGTCATACATAGGATAAAGTTCTTAATACAAAATAATGACATGGATGTTGATTGTGTTTGTCGTTTGTATATTTTAGTTTGTTTTATTGTTTTCTACTTTCCTAGACATTCAAAGGCAGTTAGTAACATGCCTTTTACAGTATTAGATAACATCGATAATTTGTACCAATATAATTGGGCAAAAGCTGTGCACACATTTGTGGTAAATAGTTTAGGAAATGCGTCAAGGATGATAAGGCAACGTGACATAAGGGACCTAGGTCTTAGTGGGAATGTTGCAGTGTTGCAGGTAAGAATTTTAAAATTTTATTACGTTTCATGTGGTCGTAATTTGTTTATTATATGACTATTGTTTTGGTTAATATTTGTTTTTTAGCTATGGGCGGTTGAACGTTTGGGTTTAGCGGACGGTGCACATGACATTGTCTTCCCGCGAATAATGAATTGGCCTTCGCTTAAGTTAAGGTCTAACAAAATAGAGGACTTGTTTAAACGGAAAGAGGTAAGTTAGGTGTTATTTTTATTTACATTTTTACGATATGTAGTACATGAATTGTGTTTTTTGTTATTTAATGATTAGTTATATAAGGATGTTTATAGATATGTTGGGAGTGGTTTTTGCGGGAGGAGGACCGTCGGAACTCAATCATTCGTGCGGCCCTTCATTTGGAAGAAGGGTCAATAGCGGAAGATGATGGAGATGAGTTAGGGTTAAGTTGGGAAGAAGTGGTCATGAAGAAAATTGAAGACAACCAAAGAAAAATGGTTGCAATGAATAAAGATTTAAGAACTTTGGCTACATTGGTAGGTGTTGGCAAGGAAAAAGCAGAGCAACCTTCTTTTTTTAACGGGGGTGGTAGATGTGGTGTTGATGTTCAACGTGATGATGGTCAAGGTGATGATGACAAAGGGAATGATGGTAAAGCAGATGATGGTGATGTTCATGGTCATGGTGGGGCACATGGGAAAGGCCAATGTTTTCAAACATTCAGGAATACTGATGTCGGTGGTTGTTTCGAAGGACAGAAGCAGGACGTTGAGGACGTTATGGATTTTGCACCTGTTGTATGCACTGTGGCACTACATCATGACAATGAGGATGGTAATTTATTGAATGTAAATTGAACACAGTTGTACAACTTGGTTATTCCGTTTAAGCTTCCTTGGAGGTATTGAATTTGACAATTTGACAATTATTAAATTTGATTCATTAATACTGTGATGATGAAACATGTTGACTTATGTCATATTTTTGTTTGAAGGGTTGTTTCTGAAATTTCCGGTCAAACATTTGCAGGTTGGCAACATGGTAATAATGAAATTTGGTGTGTTAATTTATGATTTAGTTTATATGTCATTTGAATTGTATAGTAGTAAGAAGTTCTTGGTTGTGTAGGGGATTTTGTTTGGCACATCAGTCTTCATGTTCTTTGAAAGAAGGAGTACTGGAGTAGTGAAAAGGATATGTTTTAGTCCATTATATGCGGTAGGTTAAAATAGTAGTTATTTTATGCTCTTAATATTCTATTAACATGAGAAATGAAAGCTAAATGTGTCACTTCCTTGCAGACCCATGTTTTAATTGACTCAAGAAAGAGAAAGAGTAATCGCAAAGTTTGGACATTGAATGACTACTGTAACTACTTCCAGTCTAATATCATCGGATTTGATGACATTGTTAATGCCGAATTTGTTAGTGCAATTACATTTCATTTAATTAATTTGGACAATATGTTTATGGTTATTCGTACTTGATGGTGTGATATTTTTTTTTGTTGTAGTTGTTTGTCCCAATTATCCATGACGGGCATTTGTGGTGCTACGCTGTGAAGATTCCATCATTGGAAATGTTTGCACTGGACTCTTTTGGGCACAAAAGAAAAGAACGACAAAAGATTGACAATGTCATTGTATGTATAGTAATTGATGTTTACTTTGTAATTACAAATTTATAAGGGAAGTATGTTGTTTCCAGGCACATAATCTTGCATTGCTTTTTGGACATTTGTTGAATTGTTCGGAAGACAAGAAACCATCATTGTAGGTACAACACTTGCACACTCCAATCCAACCAAACAAGTATGTTTGTAATGTTGATTTATGTAAATATAATATTTTATTGTATAATTGATATGTTAAATATCATACTTGCGTTGTTGGACTTGTTTTGTTGTAGATTTGATTGTGGAGTAATTATTTTGAAAATTATGGAGTTGTGGGATGACATTGACAAATATGAAAGAAACACAATGCCCAATTACACAACTGTAAGCTGTCAAAATTTCTATGTTGTGCATCTTTCATACAAATGTTGCATTCGATTCATGTTTTGTGCATTATTGTCTTTGCAGGAAGAACTACAACAAGTTAGGGAGCAATATGTTTGTCAATGGATTTTGGATGTGGACAATGTGCGGAGGAATCAAGTGTTGGAAGATTTAGGCATTTTGTAGAATGTTGGGGATTATTTATGAAAGAACACTTGTTGTTACATTTCATATTTATGTATTGGTTGCACATCCAATCTGATTTCAGAAATTGTTGAGAAATATATTTGGTAGTTAAAATTTAGTTTGTTGTAGTTAATTGACTTTGATGTGCAAAACATTTTATCCAAGTACCTAGTTGGCATGTCTGTGCAAAGCGTTATACCAAAGTACCCACTTATTTAGCCTTTGGTACCAGTTATGGTCCTGCACCTGGAGCGTTACCAATTGAGTTTGGAGTGGGACGAAATTGTTAATAAATTGACAAATAATTGTTTCGAAATTAATGACAAACACAACGAATGAGGGAGAAGACATTAGGCACCCCTGAATGAGTGTGGTGTACCAAGTTCGCATTTGTGTGGAAAAAGTTATACCTAAGTACCCACTTATTTAGCCTTTGGTACCAGTTCTTTTCCTACAGCTGGAGCGTTAGCAATTGAGCTTGGAGTGGAACGAATTTGTTAATACATTCCTAAAGAATTGTTTCCAAATTAATCACAAATACAACAAATGACCGAGAAGACATTAGGCATCCCTAAATGACTGTGGTGTATGAAGTTGGCCTTTCTGTGCAAAAAGTTATATCTAAGTACCCACTTATTTAGCCTTTGGTACCAGTTCTGGTGCTGCAGATGGAGCTTTAGCAATTGAGCTTGGAGTGGGACGAATTTGTTAATAAATTCAGAAATAATTGTTTCCAAATTAATGACAAACACAACGAATGAGGGAGAAGACATTAGGCACCCCTAAATGAGTGTGGTGTACCAAGTTCACATTTCTGTGGAAAAAGTTATACCTAAGTACCCACTTATTTAGCCTTTGATACCACTGGACATTCTTAAATAATTGTTTCGAAATGACTTACAAGTCCAACAAATTAGCCAAAATAAATTGTAACAGCATGAAGGAAAACAAAATTTCCATAAATGTTTATAAAGAAAACATTCGCATCAGGGATTAACAAGTTTCGTTAGTATGTCGTCTATTTTGTTGGATGTAGTGGGGTTTTGTGGGATGATTTGGACGGACGACTTGGTTGTTGGGTATGTTGTCGTTGCATACAGGCCTTGTAGATATGAATTGAGCTCAATTTGTTTCAGATGAACGATGTCGGATGGATCCAATAGGAAATGCTGAAACCAAAGCAAGGCTAGGTAAGGTGGGTGACAATGATGTTCAACGTAAATTATGGTTATTCTTTTCTTTGAATTGTCAATACTTAAACTTCATTGATATTAAAATAAGTGCATACAATACGTTACAAAACATAACTAATATTTATGTTAACTAATGATTAAAAAAAAACATAACGTAAATTTGTAAACGCTCATCAATCTTCCATGGGGTTTGTTGTTTTATTATTAGAGGCAGAAGGACAAGCCTTTTCAGATGGACCGGCATCTTTGTTTTTGTTGTTGTTTTGGGCACATGGGTAGGGTCGAATCACAGGTCTTGATGAAGCGTTAAGTAGTTCCTCAGTTGGAGGACCTATGTCAGCTTTGAAGACCTACACATTGGTTAAAATCAATTTTAATCACGTCGCCCTTACGTAAGTAACAAAATATTTAGGATTTAGTTATGAGTTCACGATATTACCTTGACAACGTTCCGGACGGTTATATTCAAATAATAAATCCTTCCAAAAGGACTCAATGCACCAACCTGTGCGTAAAGAGATGTATAACATTTTAAAGCAATGAATAAGTTAACGTCGTGCATGATTCTTAAAGCTTATTATTAGAAGTTGATGTTGGTTTACACTTTGCAATAATAACACAGCACCGACTCCTATATCCGGCCCAAACTCTGGATGCAGAAGGACTTTGTTGTGCACCGAAGCAGACAATGAGGTACTTTGATCCTGTTACCAAGGAATAATGAAAAAGTTAACATAGGACGCTTTGAACAAAGTTAACAATGTAGAGAGTGTGGCCGTTCAATCCTGTTAGTGATTGACCTTGACAACAATTTTCATGTTACCCAATCCATTTGGGTTGCACTCTTTAATAATGCATGTTACAAATGGAAGGACATGCATTGACTTAACGCGTTCTAGCTGGGTGACGTTGTTAATGTTGCCATCTTCTACAAGTCCTGCAAACAATATCATACTGTCGCAACCGGAATCGCGACGGGACGACGATCCAAAAAAGAAACGGGTTTTAAAAAGAGATTTGGAGTCGCCACCATAGTTTATTATGGAAAACTATGGAAAAACCTCAAAACGATAAAGCACGGTCCACGAAAACCAAAGATTGGGTTCGGGAGTCGGTTACGCGTGGGGAAGGTGCTAGCACCCCACAACGCCTGCCCTAAGGCAGTACCTTTAACTAAATACGCGAATTTGATGTGGGTTTCAAAATGTTTAACTATCCCTAAAATAAAAATAAAAATAAACAAAATAGATTTTTTAGTTTTTTGGGCCCGACAAGGATTGACCTTGCTCCTACGTATTGTCATTCAAAATGAGAAATCAGGGTTACGTAGTTCTAGCTTGAAAGACTGTTTGTTGTGTGAAACTAGATGTTTTTAATTTTTGAAGATTTTATGTTTTTAATATTTTCAAGAAAAAGAAGGTAATGAGTACTAGGCCGACGCGAACGGTCGCACGAGTATTCATACCTTTAAAATGATATTTAAATATTTTTAATTATTATTTTTTTAAAAGAGAGATAACGATATTAAGCACTAGGACGATGCGAACGATCACACGAGTACTCATACCGTTATCTACTTATTTAGGAAAACTTAAGAGTATTGAGTGCTAGGCTGATGCGGACGATCGCACGAGCACTCATACCCTCGTTTAATATTACATAAGAGAGAAAGGTATTGAACACTAGGACGATGCGAGCGATCACACGAGTGTTCAACCTTTAAAACATACTTTTGAAATTTTATTTCAGAAGAAGAAAAGGTTTTTAGCACAAGGACGACGCGAACGGTCACACGTGCGCTTAAACCTTTAAATATTTTGGTAATAATTTTTATAAGAAAGACGAAAAGGTTTTCTAGCACAAGGACGACGCGAGCGGTCACACGTGCGCTTAAACCTTTAAATATTTTTGTTTGATTTTTTTAACTTTTGTAAAAGAAAATGAAAAGATTTTCAGCACAAGGCCTACGCGAGCGGTCGCACGTGTGCTTAAACCTTTTCAAAATATTTTTATTTAATTTTTTAACTTTTGTAAAAGAAAAGGAAAAGATTTTCAGCACAAGGCCTACGCGAGCGGTCGCACGTGTGCTTAAACCTTTTCAAAATATTTTTATTAAAATTTCTTAACTTTTGTAAAAGAAAAGGAAAAGATTTTCAGCACAAGGCCTACGCGAGCGGTCGCACGTGTGCTTAAACCTTTTCAAAATATTTTATTAAAATTTCTTAACTTTTGTAAAAGAAAAGGAAAAGATTTTCAGCACAAGGCCTACGCGAGCGGTCGCACGTGTGCTTAAACCTTTTCAAAATATTTTTATTTAAACTATCAATATTGTATTATTAAATATATATTTTAAGATAAGTAAATGTCTAAAATAAATAAATAGAACAAAATAAAATAAGACAATAAAGAAAAATAAATAAACAAAAGAAATTGGAGAGGCTGAACGGACGCTGGGAAGAGATTCAGAATAACGAGCGTTCGTTAAGTAAAGAACGAACGTTCGTTGGGGAAGAGGACGAACGTCCACTGGGGAACATAACGGACGGACGTTTAGAAATGTGAGCTGAATGACGAGCGTTCGTCGAGAGATATGACGAACGGACATTGAGAACGAAGGCTCAATGACGAACGCTCGTTGAAGGCATGACGAACGGACGTTGAGAAATTGAGGCTGAGTAACGAGCGTTTATTGGTTCGGAAACGAACGCTCGTTCGTTTGGATAACGAGCGCTCTTCAGGGAAAAAAATTTGAACGAACGATCAAGAAGGCTTAAGGTAGCGAGCGTTCGCTCGTTTGGATAACGAGCGCTCGTTGGTGAGAAGATTTGAACGAACGGTCAAAAGGCTTAAGGTAGCGAGCGTTCGCTCGTTTGGATAACGAGCGTTCGTTTGTGGGGAAATGAACGAACGGTCAAAAGGCTTAAGGATAACGATCGTTCGCTCATTTGGCGAGAATGTTGAACGAACGGTCAAAAAGTCTTAAGGATAACGATCGTTCGCTCGTTTGGTGAGAATGTTGAACGAACAGTCAAAAAGGCTTAAGGTAACGAGCGTTCGCTCGTTTGTTTGGATAACGAGCGTTCGTTTGTGGGGAAATGAACGAACGGTCAAAAGGCTTAAGGATAACGAGCGTTCGCTCATTTGGCGAGAATGTTGAACGAACGGTCAAAAAGTCTTAAGGTAACGAGCGTTCGCTCGTTTGGATAACGAGCGCTCGTTTGTTTGGATAACGAGCGTTCGTTTGTGGGGAAATGAACGAACGGTCAAAAGGCTTAAGGATAACGAGCGTTCGCTCGTTTGGATAACGAGCGCTCGTTTGTTTGGAAATGGCGAACGAACGCCAAATAACGAGCGCTCCAAAAGAGGCCCAATGTACCAGACGTACACCCATTTCTGGGCTTGGCCCAGTCCAAAGCTTTCTAACCTAGAATTTTCTAGGGGTTCAGGAGGTTCATCCTCATTCCCCAACTCGCGTATTCTCTGACCCAAGATCCCAAGCTCTGCACCCCGAACTCAACACCACCTCTGCCATGGCCGACCACCATCACCTCAAACAGAACGCGCCTTGGCCTCGCCGGCGACCCCTTCGCACCACCAGAACCACCGTCAGCCAAAACACCATCGTCTCCACTTCTCTCTCTTCGAAAACCAGCGATTCTCAGGGATGGTTTTCCTCCGTCTTCATCTCCGATCCACTCGTGTCATCATCACCCATTAACATCCACTTTTACTATCCATGACAAACACAAACACTGCCACAATAAGGCTCCCCGTGCCCATCTTCGTCTACCTCCTCAGTCACCTCCACGGCCACTAAATTCCTTCTCAACAGCTACAGGCCGCCGGGACTTAACGCCCTCGCGCCACTAATCCTCACCGGTGCCACCAACGCCACTCTTCTTCTTCCCCATTCGAGTATTTTCTCAACTGCCAAATGCCCCCCGCAGCACCATTTTTCCCCTCTGCCTCCCTTAATTTTTATTGTTTTCTGATTGGTTTAATGTTGATTGATAACTATGAGTGTGTAGTGTGCATATGAGCATGAGTGGGATAGATCATTCTGTGACAATGGTATATGGGCTGGCGAGACAGGGGTGCATGAAGTTTATGCAGTAAGCATACATGATGAATGTGGATGCACAGGTGAAACAGAGACTTACCTGTAGTTATGGCCGCCGCTATCGCTCTGTATCCGGTGACTTTCTCTAGCTTTTCGTCTTCTCTGCCTGTACCAATGGTGAGTCTGAATGATGATTCCCCAATGATCGTCCTCGTGTGCCCTTTTTCCTTTTTTTCTCTCTCTCCGATCCAACCAAATCCCCCCCTCCAAAATCTTGAAAATATTCTCTTGTAACCACCTGGTCTCCTCTGCTGAGACACGTCTCCTATCCCATTTCCCACGTTTTCTCCCTTTTTTCTATTTTTTTACTTTTTCCAATTTTATTTTATTTATTTTTTACTTTATTTTTAATTTTAATTTTATTTTTCAATTTTTTTAATTATTTTGATTAATTAACACTATTAAAACAAATTGAAAATAAGAAATAAAATAGAAAAAATTAAAAGCAAAAAAACTAAATACATAAAAATAGAATAAAACAAAAAGGTAAATAAAAATAAAATAAAAACCCATAAAAACACATTTTTTCAACCCGGACAAAATTGGGTGTTGACAGCTGCCCCTCTTTACTTAGATATTACTAAATAATATGAAAATTTAATCTTTTCGTATTATTTAAGTAAAGCTAAGTAAAGATAAAGACACTAATTTTGTCCGGGTTTCAATCCTGAAAGAAAACGAACAAAACAATTCAAGTCACGGTGCCAAATGACCAATGTCAAGTAATAACAAAATAAAACCTGGATTTGACCATTGCCTCGCAGAGGGCCAAACTCACAGAACAGAAATTTAAATCCGACCATTGCCTCGCAGAGGGTCGATAACAGAAAATTAAAACCTGGATTTGACCATTGCCTCGCAGAGGGCCAAACTCACAGAACAGAAATTTAAATTCGACCATTGCCATGCAGAGGGTCGATAACAGAAAATTAAAACCTGGATTTGACCATTGCCTCGCAGAGGGCCAAACTCACAGAACAGAAATTTAAATCCGACCATTGCCATGCAGAGGGCGATAACAGAAAATTAAAACCTGGATTTGACCATTGCCTCGCAGAGGGCCAAACTCACAGAACATAAATAAATCCGACCATTGCCATGCAGAGGGTCGATAACAGAAAATTAAAACCTGGATTTGACCATTGCCTCGCAGAGGGCCAAACTCACAGAACAGAAATTTAAACCGACCATTGCCATGCAGAGGGTCGATAACAGAAAATTAAAACCTGGATTTGACCATTGCCTCGCAGAGGGCCAAACTCACAGAACAGAAATTTAAATCCGACCATTGCCATGCAGAGGGTCGATAACAGAAAATTAAAACTGGATTTGACCATTGCCTCGCAGAGGGCCAAACTCACAGAACAGAAATTTAAACCCGACCATTGCCATGCAGAGGGTCGATAACAGAAAATTAAAACCTGGATTTGACCATTGCCTCGCAGAGGGCCAAACTCACAGAACAGAAATTTAAACCCGACCATTGCCATGCAGAGGGTCGATAACAGAAAATTAAAACCTGGATTTGACCATTGCCTCGCAGAGGGCCAAACTCACAGAACAGAAATTTAAACCCGACCATTGCCATGCAGAGGGTCGATAACAGAAAATTAAAACCTGATTTGTAACTTTGAAAAGTTGATAAATGCCGAGTAAAACATGAAGATTTTGCAAACAATTCTCCTCGCTTCCTCTAAGATGATGATGTCATGATGATGCATGGATGCATGACACATGAGACTTTCATTTTGTTCTTTTCTTTTGTTCTCGCTTTTCATCATTTTTTTTTTTTTTTTTTTTTTTTTTTTTTTGAAAATTCCATGCTTGGAATCCATTGTTAATATTGTCATCAAACACAATGTACGTTCAAACGCATTCCTAAAAACAACGTTGATAGGTATAGAACCCTTTATGAGCAGGAAGAAAGTGTAACCCTGAGTTAAAATTCTTTTTATCGCTTTTTGCAATCCAAATTAACTTGAACCCTGTAGAATGTGGAAGAATGGTTATGAAAATCAAATGAATAATGATTAACGCATGTGTGTCCCTCCTTTGGGGAAAAGTGTATTAACATGTTGTGTCCCATACTGCCCCAGTTTTGCACAATGGAAAAGTGAAAAGATTTGGGTATGAAGGATTCCCCCAAATTGGATGATCTTCGATTGACAGGGAGACCTCTTTTTTTTTTTTTTTTTTTTTTTTTTTTTTTTTTTTTTTTTTTGAAAATAACACTGAATTGTGTCGTTCACCACATTATTCTGTTTCAAAGTTAAATTCGTGAGAAAGATTAAGACCAACAGTCTTCAGTCAGTGTGGACTTTTATTGGCTTGTACCGTGGCTAAAGGTCAAAGGGTTTTGAAAGAAAGGATAACAAAGGCCCAAATAAGTGTTTGACGGTTAAAGTCTTTAGACAAGAATCATTTGCAAGGTGCCCAGTCAACTGTCTTTAGGGATTTGAACTTCAAGCATATTTATGTTGTTTTTTCTTTTTTCCCTTTGGATCATTCTTTTCGTTGCCCCTGTTGTGGTCCTTTTATGATACTTTCCTTTTTCATTCATTTTTTTCAACTTTGGATGCTTATGATGTACCCTTTCAAATTGATGTCGACATGCTAATGATTCTTGTATAGGGTGATGAAAACAATTACGAATTTTGGCTCAAAAGGGGTGCAATTGAATGAACTGCTTTTGACGATTGGATAATGAAAAATGGCCACACGTCACTCCGAATCTTGTTTGTCTGACTTTCTCTTGAATTTAAACCTGAAACGAAACTATGTAGTGCTCGACACATCAACTTCATTTTTCCCTTTTTTTCTTTTTTTTTTCCTTTCTTTCTCCTTCTTTCTTTTCTTTTTTTTTTTTTTTTTTTTATATATCTCCCTAATCAACGGATTATCGGTGATATGTAACATGATGAAAACTGCCCCAATATTAGGCATATGGCGAAATCCTTCGTCTTGTGAGAAACGAAAAAGTTAGGGTTCAAGTAATGTGAATGCAGATGCTTTATCAAGAAAAGAACACCGGTTACACCCAAAACCTTGAATCAGGGAAGTATTCACCAACGGTATTTTTCAAAACTGTTTTCGAAAATACTATGTCTTTGACAACTTTATTAACAACAAACTCAACATGTAACCCCTTTTTTTTTTTTTTTTTTTTTTTTTTTTTTTTTTTTTTTTTTCGACATCCTCCAGGACCGAGCTCGCCAACCTGATATACCTGTGATGCTTTTATCAACACGCGTTTACTTATTTTCATTTTCATTTTCACTTGACTACTTAACAGCTCAGCGTGACATGCAATATTTCAGATGGAATGCAAACAACCAAAATATGAATGAAATCATGTGAAATTTATTTATGAATAAAACACAGAGTACAATAAGCGTTAAGATAATATCAACATCCCTTTAATAGCAACCACTATCACGGAATCATCATGCGTAAAACTTTTTTACTGCATCAGAATTAACTGGCAATGGTAACTCCTCTCCGTCCATTCTGTGAGAATTAGTGCCCCACCAGAAAATGCTTTCTTCACTACAAATGGCCCTTCATAATTTGGAGTCCATTTGCCTCTATGATCCTTTTGTATAGGTAGGATCTTCTTCAACACCAGCTCACCTTCATGAAATTCTCTTGGATGTACCTTTTTGTCAAATGCCTTCTTCATTCTTCTTTGGTACAATTGTCCATGGCATACTGCTGTTATCTTTTTCATCGATGAGATTGAGCTGGTCGAAACGAGCTTGAACCCACTCAGCCTCTTCTAATTGGGTTTCCATTAAAACTCGTAAGGACGGAATTTCCACTTCAAACGGAAGTACTGCTCCATTCCATATACAAGCGAGAAAGGCGTTGCCCCAGTCGATGTTCGTACCGAAGTGCGATAACCATGTAAAGCAAAAGGAAGCATTTCATGCCAATCCTTATATGTGACCACCATTTTCTGCACAATCTTCTTGATATTTTTGTTAGCAGCCTCTACTGCCCCATTCATCTTTGGACGATAAGGAGAAGAATTAAGATGATGAATTTTGAACTCCTCACATAACTCTGTCATCATCTGGTTGTTCAAGTTAGTGGCATTATCAGTGATGATCCTGTTAGGGAGCCCGTATCTGCAAATCAACTCCCTTTTTATGAACTTGGTCACCACCTTTCTAGTCACATTAGCATAAGAAGCAGCCTCAACCCACTTGGTGAAGTAGTCGATCGCGACTAATATGAAACGGTGTCCATTTGACGCCTTTGGCTCTATAGCTCCGATGACATCTATTCCCCACATCGAAAAGGGCCATGGTGCAGACAACACGTTCAAGGTCGTGGGTGGAACATTGATATTACTTGCGTATACCTGGCATTTCTCACACTTTCTCACATGTGTACACAATCATTTTCCATAGTCAACCAAAAATACCCCGCTCTCAGTATCTTCCTGGCCATTGAGTGCCCATTCATGTGCGTGCCAAATGTACCCTCGTGTACTTCTTTTAGTATCAGGTCGGCTTCTTTTGCATCTACGCATCTAAGGAGAACCATGTCATGATTCCTCTTATATAGAATATCCCCACTCAAAATGAAACTGCCAACCAACCTCCTTAACGCCCTTTTGTCGTTTTCTGATGCCTTCTCTGGATATTCTCGGGTCCTAAGATAATGCTTGATATCAAAGTACCAAGGTTTACCATCTACCTCCTCTTCGATGAAATGACAATACACTGGCTTTGCATGACTCTTCATTTCAATCATTGGCAATTCTGCATCTTGATCAACTTCAAACATCGATGACAAGGTAGCCAATGCGTCTGCTAATTGATTATCTTCTCGCGGTATATGATTAAACGTGATGGAATCGAAATACTCAATTAATCCCCTGATGTAAGCTTGGTATGGAATTAATTTTGTATCCCTGGTTTCCCATTCTCCCTTCAATTGATGGATGACCAAAGCTGAATCTCCATATACATCCAGAATTTTTGCTTTAGACTCTATTGCTGCTCGAATACCCATTGCACAGGCTTCATATTCTGCGATATTATTCGTGCAATTAAAACACAACCTTGCCGTCATTGGGATGTATTGATTCTTAGGAGAGATAAGCACTGCCCCTATTCCATGCCCCATTACATTCGATGCCCCATCGAATAATACAGTCCAGGCTTTTTCATTTTTGTCCTCTTTGTTCTCAGCAAATAAAGCCATGATATCTTCATCAGGAAACTCAGGTTGCATTGGCTGATAATCACTAATGGGTTGATGGGCTAAAAATTCTGCTAAAGCACTACCCTTGATGGATTTCTGAGTAACATATACAATGTCGTACTCCGATAGTAGCATCTGCCATCGAGCTATTCTTCCAGTGAGAGCGGGCTTTTCGAAAATATACTTGATAGGATCCATTTTAGATATCAACCAAGTGGAGTGACTCAACATGTATTGCCTTAAACGATGAGCAGCCCACGCCAGTGCACAACAAGTTCGTTCTAACGACGAATATCGTTGTTCGCAATCTGTGAATCTCTTGCTCAAGTAATATATGGCATGCTCTCTTTTCCCGTCTTCATCATGCTGACCCAATACACAACCCATTGAATTGTCCAATACGGTCAAGTACAAAATGAGCGGTCTTCCTGGCATAGGTGGACGCAATACAGGAGGGTCCTGCAAGTATTGTTTGATCTTTTCGAAAGCAACTTGACAATCTTCATTCCAGACTACAGCCTGATTTTTCCGTAGCAACCTGAACATTGGTTCACAAGTAGCAGTTAATTGAGAGATGAACCTAGCAATGTAGTTCAGCCTTCCCAGAAAACCTCGAACCTCCTTTTCTGTTCTGGGCGCAGACATTTCCGTTATCGCTCTCACTTTGTCAGGATCGACTTCTATCCCTCTTTGACTGACAATAAAGCCCAACAATTTTCCAGACTTTACTCCAAACGTGCATTTGGCAGGATTCAACCTGAGTTTGTACTTTCTCAGTCTCTCAAATAATTTCCTTAGATTGAAAATATGCTCTTCTTCTGATTCCGACTTTGCAATCATGTCATCCACATAGACTTCAATTTCCTTATGCATCATATCATGAAAGAGCGTCACCATTGCCCTTTGGTACGTTGCCCCAGCATTCTTGAGTCCGAAAGACATCACTTTATAACATAATGTTCCCCATAACGTGATAAAGGTCGTTTTTTCCATATCTTCCGGTGCCATTTTAATTTGATTATATCCCGAGAATCCGTCCATGAACGAAAACAACGAAAATTTGGCCGTATTATCAACCAGAGTATCGATGTGTGGTAATGGGAAGTTATCTTTCGGACTTGCACGATTCAAATCACGATAATCAACATACATTCGAACCTTCCCATCCTTCTTAGGCACTGGTACAACATTCGCCACCCATTGTGGGTATCTTGCCACAGCCAAAAATCCTGCGTCAAATTGCTTTTGGACCTCTTCTTTAATTTTTAGGGACATTTCCGGCTTCATTCTTCTCAGTTTTTGCTTGACTGGAGGGCATTCCGGCTTGAGTGGGAGTCTATGCTGCACAATATCGGTATCTAGACCCGGCATGTCATTGTAAGACCACGCAAACACATCTTTAAACTCCTTCAACAGGACACGCAATCTTTCCCTCACCTCCGTTTTCATACTAGTACCGATTTTCACCTCCTTTATCTCATCCTTCTCTCCCAAGTTGAGTATTTCAATCTCCTCCTGATGGGGTTTTATTTCCTTAGATTCTTGTTCCACTAATCTCAACAATTCCGGAGAGGGTTCCACATCATCTTCGAAATCATCTTCCGTATTATTGATAGGGTGCTCAAAATTAGGAACATTGATATCGTTATTTTCAAAACAATCATTGTCACATCTGCATCATTTAAATTTATGAAAAAGTATAAATAAATAAGATAAACAAAGAAAAATGCCAAATGATGATGAAATGCAACTTTATTGTCACGCTGAGTGAAAAGTAAAAAGAATCAATCCGCAAAGATTTAGTTCTAAAGCCCCAATCGAAACTATGAGCTTAATTAAAACTATTACATTTTGTTCACATTAAGCATCACAGGTAAATCAAGTGTTTCCCAATTGTTGAGTTGAGTATCAGGGGAGCAAGCCCACACAAAGCTCAAACTTTGAGGCCCTTCTTCATCCTCCACAGCTGCTATTTGGTCAGCATTGATCCACCCAGCACTGCGGAAGCTTTCCTTGATGTCAACAATGTGAATTTTGCTCTCTTTGGGCCCTCGTCTTTCTGCACGGGCCAAACTGCGCTCTTTTCTTTCTTCAATCATCCTTTTCCGGTCTTCCTTGGTAGGTTTGTACCCCAAGCCATATCTGTTCTTGTTTTCAACGATTTCCAGAGGAAATGCTCGCCCCTGCCGATATTTGCCCAAACCTTCGCCATATACATAGCCCTCTTTTAGCATAATCTTGGCCATCATAATAGAAGCACATGATAGACGAGGATTTATTGGAAACGGTTCCACACAAGTATTTCCCACGATTTCCAACGATTGGAAGGCTGTTTCGAGAGCTTCTTCAGCCGCCTCGATGTAGCGTGTGGATGAGGGCCCACTCACAAGAAGATCTTCTTCTCCTGATACTATCACCAGCTTATCTCCCATCACATACTTCAACTTCTGGTGTAGTGTAGAAGGTACAACTCCAGCCGAATGGATCCATGGGCGTCCCAGCAGACAACTATAAGCTGGCAGAATATCCATAACTTGAAATGTTATTTGAAAGACACTCGGGCCAACTTGTATTGGCAATTCCACTTCTCCCATCACTTCTCGTTTGCTACCATCAAACGCCCTCACAATCATTGAACTAGGCCTCATATGCATTCCTTCGCAAGGTAGCTTTTCCAGAGTTGCTTTCGGCATGACGTTCAAAGAGGACCCATTATCCACTAAAACACGCGCAATAACATGATCCAGGCATTTCACAGAGACGTGAAGAGCCTTGTTATGCCCTCTTCCCTCAGCTGGTATCTCTTCATCCGTAAAAGTGAGATAATTATTAGCAACAATATTGCCAACAATACCCTCGAATTTATTCAACGAAATACCTTGCTCAACGTGGGCCTCACTGAGTATCTTCATTAGCAACTTTCTGTGTGATGCCGAATGCATGAGCAGGTCCAACAAGGATATACGAGCAGGCATACGGTTTAACTGCTCCACCACCTTATACTCACTTTGTTGTATGAATTTTAAAAATTCACAAGCCTCCTCTTCAGAAACTTCTCTCCTCTCTTCCTTGTCGGGGATCTCCTCTGTCTGTGCACCCTTCCCCTTTAAGAATTCTTTTGCTTTCACGGCCATCGTTGTTTCTTTATCATTAACTCTTTCTCGTGCCAACTCTGGGGATGTGAAAATTCGACCACTCCTAGTCATTCCACCTATCCCCGATATGTTTTTGACAGCCGGGTCAACGCTTTGTTCTTCGCTTGACGTATGCGTCCCATACCTCCATGGGACAGCTTTTTCGTTCTTGTAAGGAAAAGGAGCTGGTACATGGATAATAACGGGCGACCTTCCTTGAGTTGGTGGAATAGAAGTAGTCTTAGTGAAACGAATCACTAATGGTTCTGGTAAAATCATACCGGATTCATCACCAGTCTGTGCAAATACCTCTCCTTCCTCATTCTTGTAACATACCTGCATCAGACCACGATCTAGCAGGTCTTGCAAAATTTCTTCAAACTCCACACACTCCTCAATAGAGTGCTCCGTATCTGGGTGGAACACGCATGCCCTACCCTCATCATAATCACCCTTCAGGATACCCACTTTCAGCAATGCTTCCAAAATAAACCTCCTAGAGCTCTTGACTTCTTTCACATTTCTCACCAGCTCATGTTCTTTCACTTCGACAGCATTCGTCGAAGCACTTCCATGCCCAGATAAAGGATTGGCCTCGATACTAGGCTTATCCTCCTGGAACTTTAACCACCCGGAATCAATTAAAGTCTGCACTTTATGTTTGAAAGCAAGACACCTCTCAATGGAATGACCAGCGGCCCCTCCATGATAACTACACTTTGCCTCTGCATCATAGCCTCTTGGGTACGGAGGCTGCAAAGGCTTCAGGGGACAAACGACCACCAGACCTTGTTTGATAAGATGAGGCAATAATTCCGTATAAGTGGTAGGAATTGGGGTACAATTAACATAATTTCTCTCTTGGTTCCTTCTTGGATAAGTATTTGGACCCGCATTCACATTGGAACCTACGTTTGCCCCTCCTCTCCAATTATTCGTCGGAATGTATTGTGGTTGATAGTACCCTGGTTGTTGTTGAGGCCTAATTTGATGACCAAATGACGCGTTAGCTGCATGTGGATGTTGACCCCAGTATGGTCGATAATTATGAGTGGGAGCCTGACCTCTCCACACGGGGGTTGCAGATGTTGCATGCACATCTCCCTCCTTTCTTTTCCCTGAGTTGAAATTGGTTTTTTTGGAGTTTGCACCCGCCGACGAGCCATATGCAATCTTCCCATTTTTCAACCCGATCTCTATCCGCTCGCCTATCACAATGATATCGGCAAAATTTGAAGATACATTTCCCACCATATGTTCATAAAATGGTGGTTGGAGTGTATTTACAAACATTGCCACCATTTCCCTATCATACAAAGGTGGCTCAACTTGTGCAGCCAATTCCCTCCACCGCTGAGCATACTCCTTAAAACTTTCGTTGTCTTTCTTCGACATGTTCTGCAGCTGTAAACGATCTGGCGCAACATGTGTATTGTATATGTACTGTTTCACGAATGCATCAGCCAAGTCCGCCCAACAACGAATTCGAGTAGGCTCCAAATGGGTATACCAGTTTAACGCCACTCCAGCCAAACTATCTTGAAAAACATGGATGAGCAGCTGCTCATCATAAGCATATGCAGCCATCTTTCTGCAAAACATGGTCAGATGGCTCTTTGGACATGTATTTCCCTTATACTTCTCAAAATCTGGTGCCTTGAACTTATGTGGTATTTTGACGCCAGGAACCAAACTCAATCTAGAAACATCCCCAAATCCATAACTCTCATACCCCTCCACAGCCCTCAATCTTGCCTCTAAGCTCTCCAGTTTATCCTTCGCCCCATCAACATTACTAGTTACCCCCTGAAACGAAGTATATGGTGCAGCCCTGGTAGAAAAACCCTCTCCGGCAATCACAGGTGGCACCGGGGTTACTCGTATTCCATCAGTCATGCTTGCATGCATCCCTTCATTTATCATAGGTGCAGACATTACAACAGGCCCCGGAGTACTGATTGGCGGTAGGTTAGCAGTGGTAGGGAAAGAGAATGACGTCTGCTCCCCTTCTGTGTATTCTCCCACAGGTGGGGTATAACCTGGGGGTTATCCATACATTGGGAACGAAACAGATTGGCTCCCAGCATTGAACATCGGAGGGTAATATTGAGCACTTCCCTCAACTTGCGCAGACGTCGCCCCTCCCGTAGTCTTCAGGGCCTCGAGAGCCGCCAAAATCTGGGCCATTTGATCCTTCAACTGGCTGACATCGGCCTTAATAGATTCGTGTGACTGCTCCTAATTCTCCATGACCTTCGAATTAGCTCTGGTCCTGTACGGATGTCTTGGAAAACTTGCCGTTGTTCTCTCACTTGTACTGTTCTTATTTTTTTATTAAATTAAATTAGATAAGGATGAAAAATGCAGAAAGAAAACATGATGCATGCTAATGATAAGTGGAAATCACAGGATAACGATGACAATACTGATGGAAAATTAACACAAGCCGATACCAAACAAACATCCCCCATCTTTCATCTCAAGAAAATTTGATCCATTACATCGTCTAAGGAACAAAACACATAATTCTGATGTACATCAATCCCGCGCCCGGGCAATGAAAGATTTCATCTCTCCCACCAACCATTTACAATGATTAATAAACAATTCTATTTCCGCTGGTGAATTACAAAAATGAGTGCTTGCTTCAGCATTCGACACCATCCTGGGGATGTCTTCAATTGCCCCGTTTGCCAAAGCAGCTAACTGAGAGAATCTTTCCTTCCAGCGCTTTACAGCCATTTCTTGCTCTGCGATGTGCTCTTCCATTTGCTTTATCAAGGCCTGATGCCTTTCTTCAAATTCTATCGACCTCCATCGCTCCTCCTGTTCTTCGATATATTCCTCCATTTGTCTTATCAGAGTTTGATGTTCTTTTTCTGCTTCCATTAGCTTCCAACGCTCCCGATTCATATCCGCCTCAAACGACATGGCCATCTCTTTCATTTCATGCCCCGCTTTTTCTATCTGAATCTGCGCTTCTCTTAATCTCTTCAGGGCTTCTCGCTTATCTCTTTTGGCTTCTTCGTAGAGGTGCTTCCACTCCTTTCCCTCTTCTAAAGCCACCTTCTTCTCAGTTACCCTCATGGATAATTCCTTACTCGCGGCCGCTAGATCCTGTTTCACTCGAAATGTATAGTCCCTCTCAGCCTTCTGGCTTTTGACAAGGTTTTCATAAGCCCGCGACTTTTCTTCATTATCATTTTTCATATCCACAAGATCATTACGCGCCCTTTGTAATTCGTTTTCCAACCTAGCATTCCTTATTTTCAATTTCTCCATCTCAGCTCTTAATTGTTGCACCTCTTCACTTTCTGGAGCTTGGGATGGTCCTTCACTAGCTGATTGATCCTTGATTGGCTTGAAAGGTAGCTTGACTACTTTCACTCTCTCCAGAATCCAGGTGTGATAACTAACCCTGCTATCCACTACTCCATCCCTTAAGTCCTTCTCTGCTTGAACAACGTTTTCCCAGGCGCTTTTAACCTTTCTTAACAGTTCGATGAAATGCCCGTCTTCGTAATAAATGAATAGGGTAGCAAGGTAATCTGATGAAGGTGCCCCTTTCATGGGATGCCCAAATTGTCTTTGCACCAAAAGGGGGTTGTAATTAATACAGTACCGGGCACCTATGAGAGGCACGTTAGGAAAACTACCACAATGCTGGATAGCCAGTTTATTTCTGAGCCAAGGAAGGCGCCATTTTATACTTCTTTCACTCAAGCCAGCAAGGAATCGAGCCCAATCATTTCCTCCTTTACCTTTAAGCCCTTGGTGTGACAAAGTCTCCGATAGACTCTTGACGTCGAACATCTCCTTAAACACGCGAGTTGTCATCCATGTATACAACGCCGGTAAGCAACAAAGAATCTTCTTTCCCTTTCTCTCATGGCAAAAACTCAAAGTCCCATAAACATCCGCAAGAACTGCTGTTACAGGATTCTCTGATCTAGTTTTACTCGCCACGAAGACGTCTATCGCAGAATAATCCACGAATTCTTCTATTTTGGGAAACAAGACAATGCCATATATGGTGAGGGCTAATACATCCATGAAAGTTTCCCAATCCTCTTTATCAGCCAGGTGATGTAAATACTGCTCTAGATATCCCTGTGATAACCCATGCACTTGATTCCTCATCATCATCCTGTCTTCAAGCTCCTTGGGATGTAATTTCATGATGGTAGCAATAGTGGGTATAGAGGCATGATGCTCTAAATGTTGATAGGGAGTGGTGCCCTCCAATGGTAAACCCAAGATATGCTCGAACTCCTCTATGGTTGGCGCCAACTGAAAGTCTTGAAATGTGAAACATCGAAGCGGAGAATCATAATATTGTGCCAAGGCTGTGATAGCGGGTATTTGTACTTCAACCTCCATTAAATTCAACAAATTTCCATATCTTCTCTGAAAGATTTCTCTTTTTATAGTCTTCAGCCTTTTGCCCAAGTTTATCAGCCCGGTCAAGTTTCCAACATGGGTCCTTAGACTATACTTTTTTCTTAACTCGGAAGAGTCGGTGTGTCGTATAGCATCGGATCTTGTGTTAACATCCATCTCGTATGAAGTCAAGTAGGTACCTGTGATTTCCTTTTAACATGTTACTAAATGATGTATGAATATGATGCATGATAATAAAACAACATGATGAAACAAATCACATGCATGGTATGAAATGCAATATCACAAAAATGAACAGCGTGAGGGTTACAGAAGTACATATTCCTCCCATCGTGTCCTACCAAAGGTTCACTGCTTGGAGTTCAAGGTCAAGTATATGCAATCTCACAAGGATGATTCCCTGAACCTAAAGGTCAAAGGTCACTAGAGCTATGGCCCCCTTCATAGCATCTCCACAACAGTCGAGTAATCAACTAGGTGTGAAAACACATATGAAGAGAACAGACTCTAGCTGGAGTTCTCACGATAGCCAAACAGGAAGTACATCCCAGAGTAGCACCGCTACACAACTCCTCTAATTCTAAGCTACGCTCAGACCCGGGTATAGGGCCCCACTCATGATATGCTAGAAGTGTGTGTGTGAAGGGAGTAAATTATGCACACCCAAACCCTCACCTGCAAAACAACCAGAAAAATTCCCAGGCATGTATAAACATATTGTCTACCCTAGGGTTCAATATCCAACAGTTATTGCAGTTATTCCAAATATCAAGCACAAATAGAGAAAAGGGAAAGAAAAACACATAAGCAAAACCACATCAAATTCGCGCATTTAATTAAATGGCTTGACTCTCTAACAATCCCCAGTGGAGTCGCCATCTGTCGCAACCGGAATCGCGACGGGACGACGATCCAAAAAAGAAACGGGTTTTAAAAAGAGATTTGGAGTCGCCACCATAGTTTATTATGGAAAACTATGGAAAAACCTCAAAACGATAAAGCACGGTCCACGAAAACCAAAGATTGGGTTCGGGAGTCGGTTACGCGTGGGGAAGGTGCTAGCACCCCACAACGCCTGCCCTAAGGCAGTACCTTTAACTAAATACGCGAATTTGATGTGGGTTTCAAAATGTTTAACTATCCCTAAAATAAAAATAAAAATAAACAAAATAGATTTTTTAGTTTTTTGGGCCCGACAAGGATTGACCTTGCTCCTACGTATTCTCATTCAAAATGAGAAATCAGGGTTACGTAGTTCTAGCTTGAAAGACTGTTTGTTGTGTGAAACTAGATGTTTTTAATTTTTGAAGATTTTATGTTTTTAATATTTTCAAGAAAAAGAAGGTAATGAGTACTAGGCCGACGCGAACGGTCGCACGAGTATTCATACCTTTAAAATGATATTTAAATATTTTTAATTATTATTTTTTTAAAAGAGAGATAACGATATTAAGCACTAGGACGATGCGAACGATCACACGAGTACTCATACCGTTATCTACTTATTTAGGAAAACTTAAGAGTATTGAGTGCTAGGCTGATGCGGACGATCGCACGAGCACTCATACCCTCGTTTAATATTACATAAGAGAGAAAGGTATTGAACACTAGGACGATGCGAGCGATCACACGAGTGTTCAACCTTTAAAACATACTTTTGAAATTTTATTTAAGAAGAAGAAAAGGTTTTTAGCACAAGGACGACGCGAACGGTCACACGTGCGCTTAAACCTTTAAATATTTTGGTAATAATTTTTATAAGAAAGACGAAAAGGTTTTCTAGCACAAGGACGACGCGAGCGGTCACACGTGCGCTTAAACCTTTAAATATTTTTGTTTGATTTTTTTAACTTTTGTAAAAGAAAATGAAAAGATTTTCAGCACAAGGCCTACGCGAGCGGTCGCACGTGTGCTTAAACCTTTTCAAAATATTTTTATTTAATTTTTTAACTTTTGTAAAAGAAAAGGAAAAGATTTTCAGCACAAGGCCTACGCGAGCGGTCGCACGTGTGCTTAAACCTTTTCAAAATATTTTTATTAAAATTTCTTAACTTTTGTAAAAGAAAAGGAAAAGATTTTCAGCACAAGGCCTACGCGAGCGGTCGCACGTGTGCTTAAACCTTTTCAAAATATTTTATTAAAATTTCTTAACTTTCGTAAAAGAAAAGGAAAAGATTTTCAGCACAAGGCCTACGCGAGCGGTCGCACGTGTGCTTAAACCTTTTCAAAATATTTTTATTTAAACTATCAATATTGTATTATTAAATATATATTTTAAGATAAGTAAATGTCTAAAATAAATAAATAGAACAAAATAAAATAAGACAATAAAGAAAAATAAATAAACAAAAGAAATTGGAGAGGCTGAACGGACGCTGGGAAGAGATTCAGAATAACGAGCGTTCGTTAAGTAAAGAACGAACGTTCGTTGGGGAAGAGGACGAACGTCCACTGGGGAACATAACGGACGGACGTTTAGAAATGTGAGCTGAATGACGAGCGTTCGTCGAGAGATATGACGAACGGACATTGAGAACGAAGGCTCAATGACGAACGCTCGTTGAAGGCATGACGAACGGACGTTGAGAAATTGAGGCTGAGTAACGAGCGTTTATTGGTTCGGAAACGAACGCTCGTTCGTTTGGATAACGAGCGCTCTTCAGGGAAAAAAATTTGAACGAACGATCAAGAAGGCTTAAGGTAGCGAGCGTTCGCTCGTTTGGATAACGAGCGCTCGTTGGTGAGAAGATTTGAACGAACGGTCAAAAGGCTTAAGGTAGCGAGCGTTCGCTCGTTTGGATAACGAGCGTTCGTTTGTGGGGAAATGAACGAACGGTCAAAAGGCTTAAGGATAACGATCGTTCGCTCATTTGGCGAGAATGTTGAACGAACGGTCAAAAAGTCTTAAGGATAACGATCGTTCGCTCGTTTGGTGAGAATGTTGAACGAACGGTCAAAAAGGCTTAAGGTAACGAGCGTTCGCTCGTTTGGATAACGAGCGCTCGTTTGTTTGGATAACGAGCGTTCGTTTGTGGGGAAATGAACGAACGGTCAAAAGGCTTAAGGATAACGAGCGTTCGCTCATTTGGCGAGAATGTTGAACGAACGGTCAAAAAGTCTTAAGGTAACGAGCGTTCGCTCGTTTGGATAACGAGCGCTCGTTTGTTTGGATAACGAGCGTTCGTTTGTGGGGAAATGAACGAACGGTCAAAAGGCTTAAGGATAACGAGCGTTCGCTCGTTTGGATAACGAGCGCTCGTTTGTTTGGAAATGGCGAACGAACGCCAAATAACGAGCGCTCCAAAAGAGGCCCAATGTACCAGACGTACACCCATTTCTGGGCTTGGCCCAGTCCAAAGCTTTCTAACCTAGAATTTTCTAGGGGTTCAGGAGGTTCATCCTCATTCCCCAACTCGCGTATTCTCTGACCCAAGATCCCAAGCTCTGCACCCCGAACTCAACACCACCTCTGCCATGGCCGACCACCATCACCTCAAACAGAACGCGCCTTGGCCTCGCCGGCGACCCCTTCGCACCACCAGAACCACCGTCAGCCAAAACACCATCGTCTCCACTTCTCTCTCTTCGAAAACCAGCGATTCTCAGGGATGGTTTTCCTCCGTCTTCATCTCCGATCCACTCGTGTCATCATCACCCATTAACATCCACTTTTACTATCCATGACAAACACAAACACTGCCACAATAAGGCTCCCCGTGCCCATCTTCGTCTACCTCCTCAGTCACCTCCACGGCCACTAAATTCCTTCTCAACAGCTACAGGCCGCCGGGACTTAACGCCCTCGCGCCACTAATCCTCACCGGTGCCACCAACGCCACTCTTCTTCTTCCCCATTCGAGTATTTTCTCAACTGCCAAATGCCCCCCGCAGCACCATTTTTCCCCTCTGCCTCCCTTAATTTTTATTGTTTTCTGATTGGTTTAATGTTGATTGATAACTATGAGTGTGTAGTGTGCATATGAGCATGAGTGGGATAGATCATTCTGTGACAATGGTATATGGGCTGGCGAGACAGGGGTGCATGAAGTTTATGCAGTAAGCATACATGATGAATGTGGATGCACAGGTGAAACAGAGACTTACCTGTAGTTATGGCCGCCGCTATCGCTCTGTATCCGGTGACTTTCTCTAGCTTTTCGTCTTCTCTGCCTGTACCAATGGTGAGTCTGAATGATGATTCCCCAATGATCGTCCTCGTGTGCCCTTTTTCCTTTTTTTCTCTCTCTCCGATCCAACCAAATCCCCCCCTCCAAAATCTTGAAAATATTCTCTTGTAACCACCTGGTCTCCTCTGCTGAGACACGTCTCCTATCCCATTTCCCACGTTTTCTCCCTTTTTTCTATTTTTTTACTTTTTCCAATTTTATTTTATTTATTTTTTACTTTATTTTTAATTTTAATTTTATTTTTCAATTTTTTTAATTATTTTGATTAATTAACACTATTAAAACAAATTGAAAATAAGAAATAAAATAGAAAAAATTAAAAGCAAAAAAACTAAATACATAAAAATAGAATAAAACAAAAAGGTAAATAAAAATAAAATAAAAACCCATAAAAACACATTTTTTCAACCCGGACAAAATTGGGTGTTGACACATACCATTGTTATTGTCAACATTAAACATTTAAACTATAACCGTGTCCACTCATAATGAAAAAGTTCACCATGGTGTTTAATGAACTTCTCAGCCCATATCCAAGGATTTGATTTAAAATCTCGATCAAATGTTGCCTTTGCAATGTCATTAACAAATTCCTGTGTTGACTTAGGTTCATCTGTTTGCCTGTTTAGCATGGCCGCTTGTACATTTCCAGCAAGTCCTGGTATCAACGTTGCAGTTGAGTTGCACTTTTTTAAGAATGCTTTGAGATCACTGTCGTCTATACCAAGTCCCTCCCATGGCTCCATTCTTTGAAACTGCATCCTTGAAAACGAATTAGGTTATGCATGGGCTAACGATAAAACAGAAAAGTTGTAGTTAAAGGATAAGCAACTCTACCTGATGTTCAAACTACTTTGAAGAGCTATGCCAATAGGAAATCGAAAGCTGTAATATATAGAGGAATATAATATTATAATATTGACTTAAATTGCCATAATTACACTTGAAACTTTTTGAACACCTCTGACGCAGGGATAACTTAACAATTGAATACTGATATAATAATATTAAATTATTTTGAAATGACCTTTGTGCACCTAAAACCCTTAATTGGCTTGTCATGCAATTAATGTTTAGGCGTTGCAGCCGTTGGAGTTTCCCGCCCATCCAACAACTTCCATTTAATGCACTAAAAAGCCAAATAAACCCCACCTTTTGTCATTAATTTGTTTGCATTACTCACCTTTTCTCATTCAACAATTACAGGGTATGGCCGAAAGCAACAGCTTCCGTCTATGAAGTTGGTAAGACATTGAAGAGCATTTAATCCCAGCAAGTTGGTGACACATTGAACAACATTTAATCCCCAGGAGCTTGGACGTTCGACCTTGGTAGGTTATTGAAGGCCATTTATTGAAGCGGTTGTGAAAGGACGTTCCTTCTCTTAGTAAGTTAATGTTTTACTGATTTCAAATGTTATGCCTTCTATTATAGACTTATTTTCTGGTTTATTCAACAAAGAAAAATATTGGCTTTTATTACAATAATGTTTGGAAGTAGGAAATACAAGAAATTTGTGGTTATGACAAAGTGTGGGCATGAACTTTATTGGTCCCGGAAGACCAAATATGTTTTTGTAATGTTTTAATGATTGCTTTCATTAACCTTTGACGTCCATGTCATGTTGGACTAGGCGTTGCGTTTGAATGTGTTTGTCACAAATTATGGCGTCTGAAGAAGTAGCTTGTGCGGTGAACAACGATTCCATTCAGAATGTGAATGATATTGTCCCTAAAATTCATATGTGGTTTGATACAATTGAACAAGTTAAAAGTTTTTACACTGACTATGCTGTGAGGAGTGGTTTTGGTGTTCGGATAAGGACTTCTAGGAGAAATAAGAACAACGACTTAATCTTCCTTAAATTAGTTTGCTCTAGGGAAGGGAAGTACCTATCTTCCATTGCTCCAGAATGGAAAACCCAGCCAAGTCAAAAAAATCAATGTCCAGCTGGAATCACTGTTGTTATGAAAGAAGGAAGATGACAGGTGAGAACAGTTGTTATTGAACACAGCCATGACATGTGTCCAAATAACTCCAACCTTATACGTGGTAATCGAAGAATTAATATGCATGCGAAGCACACCCTTAATATCAATGATAAATCTGGTGTTCGCATTAACAAAAGTTTCATATCTTTGGTTAATGAGGCCGGTGGGTTTGAAAATATACAATTCGTGGAACGTGATGCCCGTAATTACATTGGCCATCACAGAAGAACTCTTTGTAAGGAAGGTGATGGCCAAACACTTTTAAGGTATTTTTCAAGAATGAGAGAATTAAACAATGATTTTTTCTATGATATGGAAATGGACGATGAGAACCAAATAAGCAGTGTCTTTTGGGCCGATGCACGAAGTCGCGCAGCATGTGTAGATTTTGGTGATGTTGTGTCCTTTGACACAACCTACCTAACAAACAAATATGACATGCCATTTGCACCATTTGTTGGGGTTAATCATCATGGTCATTCAATATTACTTGGTTGTGCTTTGATTTCCGCAAAGGACACTACCACATTCACATGGCTATTTTCAACTTGGCTTAGATGTATGTCAAACAAGGCTCCTCAAGGTATCGTCACTGACCAATGTAAGGCAATGTCGAATGCCATAAATGTTGTGTTTCCAAACACAAAACACCGTTGGTGCTTGTGGCACATAATGAAAAAAATACCTGAGAAGTTGCAAGCCTACAAATGCTATAAAGCAATCAAAAGTGAACTTAAGAGGCTTGTGTATGACACAGTCACTTATGAAGAGTTTGAGTTAGGCTGGGCAAATTTGATGTCATGTCAAGGGTTAGAGAATAATGATTGGCTAAATTCATTGTATGCAGATAGACAACGATGGGCTCCTTGTTATATGAAACATCAATTTTGGGTGGGAATGTCAACTACGCAACGAAGTGAGGGCATGAATGCATTCTTTGATGGATTCATAAATTCAAGTACAACACTTCAACAATTTGTGCAACAGTACGATAACGCCCTACGACAAAAGACACAAAAAGAAATTGAGGCCGATTTTTCTTCAATGAATACGACTCTACCATGTGGATCTCAATCTCTTATTGAAAGACAATATCAAACCGAGTACACACAGGCAAAATTTATAGAAGTTCAAAACGAATTTCGGTCACGCATGAACTGCTTCATTAAAAACATGACAAAAGAAGCTACTATAACTAGGTACACTGTTAAAGAAGACCTCATATGGGAGGGTGAGTGTCGTTCAAAATTTCATGTAGTAGTCTTTCATCTTGTGACAACCGACACTCACTGTAGTTGCCAACTATTTGAGTTTAGAGGAATCTTGTGTCGACATTCGTTATTAGTCCTAGGGCAGGAAGATATGCGTAATGTACCAACAAAATATGTTTTGCGTAGGTGGAGCAAAAACGTCCGTAGAAGACATACTCTCATTAAAGCATCTTACACCAATAACATTGAAGACCCTAAGATGCAAAGGTACCAAGCTTTGTGTAAGCGTTTCTATGACATCGCCGAGGTTGCTTGTGATTCTGAGACTGCATCCTATAAGTTGCTTTCGGATTTAAACTCTATAGGTAAAAAATTGGGTGTATGTACATCAACGACATTGTCGTTGGTCAATGATGATGCATCTCACATGGATGGACGTCTGCATTGTAGTGAAGAGGTTGGACCTAGTTGTCAAATTGACGGCTTGCTTGTGCGCAGTCCTGTAGCTGTCAAACGCAAAGGCCGACCAAGGACAAAAAGAATGCAATCAACAGTTGAAAAAATTACAAAAAATAAAAAGTCTCATGCTACTAAAACAAAACATGCAAGGAATTCCAATGTTAGTAATAGACACACATGTCGTTTGTTTTTATGTAGTATTATTACTAATCAACTTTATTCATTTAAACCTTAACTAATACTATTATTTCAGGAAACAAGTAACCATGACATAACGCAGGTCCACAATGTTCAGCAACTTCCAACTGAGGATATGTTTGAATCTCAAGTCACCCAATCAGAATTCATGTCTTTATTGACATCCGGAGAATACATTGTTCAGAATGATGACTTCTCACCAAATAGTTATACACACCTTTAACCCATGCACTGTGGGTATAAAATTGTTTTTTGGGGTATGTATGCTGTTCAATATTATGTGTCCTTTCATTGAAATAAATAACATAAATTTATAACTTGGTTACATTTTTTTTTCATGAATATGGTTACTGAAGTATGTTTCATACCAAACCGTCTGTTGAATACCGAACGGTCAACGAAGCTATGTGAGAGTCATGACCGAAGGGTCTTCTGATGACTTCGCGGAACGGTAACCATGGGGACCGAACGTCCTCCAAAACGAGCGTCAACGAATGGGTGGTCAATCACTACCCACTGTTCAGTTGAAGCTTGCACTTAGGCCGACCACTACAAACCGAGTCTCAACGAACGGTCTGCCAAAGTCACTGGCGAACGATTTCAGAAATGTTGTTTAGAGAGCGCTCGTTCTTAACTTTCATACCGTTTGGTCACCTGTACGGCCGTTCGGCCTTTACCTTACTGTTTAAGTTGATTTAACCATTCGGTTCGACTTTGGTCCATATCTATTTCGTTCGTTATGAGGCCGTTCGTTCTCCATGGTTACCGTTCGGCCCATTCTTAGGGTCGTTCGGTTTCTGCTTCCAATGATCCGTGTTTACTTGTGCTTTACTTTTTACTTTTAACGTTCGGCTTGTGTTGTTGGTTGTTAGGACGCTCGTTATTTAGCAACCGTTCGCCCCATTCTTAGGGCCGTTCGGTTTCTGCTTGCAATGATGGGGTTTTACTTGTGCTTTACTTTTGACTTTTAACGTTGGGCTTGTCTTGTTCGTTGTTAGGACGGTCGATATTTAGCGACTATTCCCTAATATCCTTTTTCATACCGTTCAGTCTCAATGTTAATAGCGGTCGGTTTTTACTTCTGTGCACATAATGTGGTTTTTAGTGTTCTGTTTTCCATTTAATGTACCCCAACCACCACGTCAAAAAGATTGCCACAGTTACAACTCATTTATTATGAAATAAATGGTTGTTGAAATGGTTCAACACATTTAATGGTCCGTTGAACGGATTCAAATACCACAATACTTCTCCCAATGCCATTCAACGTTCTTGTAAGGAAAGTATTAATTTAGTCTACCAATTCAATGGACACGTCTCATGGTGCAGTGTTCAAACTTTTCGTCAAAACTCTTCATTGTGTATATATATTTGTGCTGTAGGGTTCGCTAAATGGAAAGAGCCAAACATCTGGGTTTTGCATTTTCAAGTGATGGCTGCCTCAACCTCCGCTCAAACATTAAGAATCTTGTGGAAATTTGGATCCATCCACTTTTCTCATTCGGTAAGCATGTTCTTCTTAATTAATTTCTTGTCATCAAAGTGACCTTATACTTGGTTAAAACTTGTTCAGGACATTGGGTACGTTGATAGGCACTTTGCTGCGGCCTTTGACAATGAATTAGGACCCACATGGTCGTTGGTGGACAACAATGGTCACACACATGTGGTGACTTATAACATGGATACCATCAATCCTAGAATAACTAATGGTTGGGGTGAAATGAGAAACATATACCCTGAAAGGTTGAACGATTCCCACATAAGCTTCGAGTATGTGGGTAATAATAATTTTCATATCACCATATATTTCGGTGCTTGTTCCCAAGAGAGTAGGGAATCTTTCATTTATGATTCTACCAATTATCCTGATACCTCATTGTCTCTAGTGAAGTTGACAAAATCACAATCACAGGGAAGTCATTTGGTACGTGGTAACTACAATTTCTTTTTCGAATATACTTTTCATAAATTCCACAATGTCAATTACTTCACATCTGTTACTGCACAGGACTTGCAAATTGCATTTGGGAATCTTATCAGGAGCAAAGGCTTGACACAGGTTATGCTCCTTGGACAGAAGGACGACATCATGTGTAGTGTTTTGGTTTCTGTCACTCGCAATTCAACAAAGTTTGGCAAAGGATGGAAGGAATTTTGCACGGAATATGGGTTGAAGGAGGGAGACGTCCTAGTCTTTGAGGTTAACAATCTTGGAAATGACATTTTAGTTGAAGTTCATATTAATGGATGTCCCTGTACTGTTATACATCCAATCTTAGTCTAAACCATAATCTACATTATGAATTCATGTTAATGTCTTTGAATTTTTATGTTCTAATGAAAATCCAATTATTACTTCTTTGTGTCAACCACGTTGGTCTTCATACAATTGTTCTAATTGAACTTGGTTAATTTTTACTTAACTTCATTTCTTATGGTCCAATAAGGTAGACTTAGTTCGACATCAAGGTTTTCATCTACTCTTGTCAATTTAAAAAAAAATGATGATAATACACAATCAAAAAATAACGTGTGGGATCGTAGTTAATATAATTGGGCACTTACTTTATAACTTATGCACACTAGGGTGCACTACTTATTTCATAAACGGTTTCAACTTGTAATATTCACCATGATGTTGAAAATTATTATATTTTAATAAGCGTGCTAAATTATCAATAAATAACACAACCTAAGTCCCAAAATTATGTTACAAAACAACAAATGCACCTAACAAAACACAAATGGGATCACCGTTCAATTAAGTGGGGACTAATGTTATTACTTTTGCTCACCACGGTTACCTGACTTCAACATCGACTTAATCAATTTGTAATGTTCAGTTTCAACAATGATGGTCTATGACCAACAATATATTTCGATTTAATTTGTTTGTTATGATTTCCAGTGTAACAAAAATAATAATCAATTTCAAAACCTAATTTCTATCGACAACCATGACCAAAAACTCCATTGTCATGCCTCAAATTCCCCATCAATACCATACAAACTGCATTTCATGTTCATCCCACTTGATTTGAACTACCTGGTTCTGTCATAAACCATTACAGACAACAAAAATCAAATCATGACAATTCAAAAAAGGATTCCAATGTTTTAAAAATTCAAACAACTATTTCAACAGGATTTCAAACATGATAACATTATCTAAAACTTAAATTCGTAATGTAATAGAACTTAGTGAGGTACTCACTTTTTTCTTCTAACACCTGCAATATAAGGACTTCTTTTTACGACACTCTTAAGCCGTATTCGGGGTTGCGCTTTCATACGATCATACATTGTGCTTTGTTGCATTTCAAAACCACCTTCAACCACCGGGGTTTGCTGCTCATGTTGAACCGGTGTACTTTGACAACCATCTTCACTTCCCCACAACGGTTCTTCCACAAAATCTTCATTCTTATCTTCATTTTTTGCTTCAACCAACTTTCTTAAATTGTTAATACTATTTTGCATGTCCGCAATTACCCGTGTTTGTTCTTGTACAACAAAAATTAATTTTTCCTTATCTCCTGTATTTTGCTTCTTAAATGGAATACCAAATTTCTCACAAGCGTCTTTGACCATACCATAACAAAGCTCCTCTTTGGACACACCAACATCAATAACAACCTGCAATGTCATTAACAATTTTTATTTCATAATAACAAAATGAAAAATTACTTTGCACCAACACATTCGTCTAATCAACAACTACTCACCGATCCCTTTGCCAAAGCAGTTTTGATAAACTTATCCCCAATATTCATATCAATCCAGTTCAACAACCTTGGGAATTTTGTTACCCGTGTACTGTAAATGGACTTCGATGTCACAAAATGGTGACAAAACCATACCTGCAAATTTTTAATCCATCAAGTATGACAATAAAAATTATGAAAACAATAACGAATCATTGTCTTTCACTAACAATTACATAACAAACATGTACCTGCAACAGGTAAGCACATCCTTGAACATGAATATGACTTTTGCTTGTTTCATTCTTCATTGTTGTTGAAGCACTACACACACTTTCAACAAAGTACTGAAAAACTAAACTGCCCCAATTGTACTTAGCCACTACAAAAAAGAAGGGCATTACCGAAGGCCAGAAGCCCTCGGAAACAGCCCAAAACCGTCGGTAAAAGGTAATTACCCAAGGCTTATCGACGGCCAAAAAGCCCTCGGTAAATCCCTTGTCGCTAACATTTACCGAGGGCTTTCGCCCTTCGGTAATTACCGAGGGCCAAAAGCCTTCGGTAATTACCGAGGGCCAAAAGCCTTCGGTAATTACCGAGGGCCAAAAGCCTTCGGTAATTTCTGAAGGGCGAAAAAAAAAACAGGGCGTTGGGCTGCTGCAGAATGTGATGCTAGAGTGTTAAACATATGATTGTAAATTAAGAGATATTATACAATAAAATTAAGAGATATAAACCTCAATCTGGATTATGTATTTTACTACTGCAACTTGAAGAGAACTAAAACCAACATCAACATAGGTATATTACCTTCTTACATCATGAATTGGTGTAATGAAATTGGCTGTACTTAAATGTTAAAAGGTTGGGTTGTTGTTATACCTTGTTTACATTCACGTGTTGCCCTCACTATGTCTACAGGAATGTTTGAACCAGAAGCAAAAACACCAATCATAACAAATAATTAAAATTCAACCTCAATAGTCAAGAATGATCAAGTTCAATAATGCAGAGCTAGAATGGTAGGAAATTCATTATGGATGACATGAATAAAAAAAACTCACAGATTGTATATTTTTGAACTAAAGTTAGCACTTACAGCTGCCATAACCTCTTCTATCTCCTTTCTCTTTTTATTCACACACCATTACTCTACAGTTTCACAACCACACACTCTTGTCTATTCTTCTTCTGTTTTCTTCACATCACCACCACACTGTGGCTCTTCTATTGAAACACATCACCCACACCTTACAGAAATAAAATAAGAAATCCTTCCACATGCATGCTCTTCCCACATGGTCAAATAGCCAAGGATTTTTATGCAGAATATACCATCAAAACAACCAGATTTTTATGCAGGTTATACAGCAAAATAGTAAGCTATTTTTGCAGAATTTTACACCAAAACAGCAAAGATTTTATGCAGAATTTACAGCAATACAGCAATGCAGAATTTTATGCAGAATTTTATAGCAATGCAGAATTTTACAGCAATACAGCAATACAGCAATGCAGCAATGCAGCAATGCAGAATTTTATCATCATTTTAAAGATATTTAAACACTCAAACAGTTTGAAAACAGATTGTAATGTGAATTCACTGGTTCACTTCCATTTTAAAGCCAATTTTGATGGTTTAAGACATGATTCTACATATAGGCATAAAAATGATCATTTCAACAGTGCACACAACTTTAAAATGGCAAAATAAACTTGCTCAAACATTGTATATGCACAAACACAGCAAGATTCAACAAATCATAGTTACTATAGACAAATATGTATGAAAATGTCACCAAAACTGCATCAGAATTTTGTTGTGTCTTAGGCCATTTAAAATCTCCTAGCTAAGATTTTGTACCTAGATCTGGTGAATTAGGACTTCCTTTAGCTTTGTTTATGCTGTACAGTTTGATTCCAGTGTGTGTTTTCAATTCTAGTGCTAATTTTGGGTTTAAAATGCTGCATAATTGGCTATAGCAAGTGTGATTTGAAGCATCTGGTTGTTTCTGTCCATTGTGAATGTTTGAACAAGTTTATTTTACCATTTCAAACCTGTGTGCACTGTTCATTTCGTCAAATTTGAGCCTACATGCAAAATCACTTCCTAAACCATCAATTTTGCTTAAATTTGGAAGTGAATTAGTGATTTTTGAGTGTAGTGTGATTCCTTGTTGTTTCAATGTTTAAACACCTTTAAATTGATGATATAAAGTTGCTTGAATCATCACTTGAGCTTTAGAAACATTGCCACTCATTTTTGGATTTGAAAGCACACTTTTAAAACCATTTTTCTGGTGCAGTTTTCATTTTTAGTGTGTTTAATTTTGTACATTCTTTAAATTTCAATTATGGGTTGGCAAGAGTTGGTTACATGTTTGAAAATGGAATTATATGATCAAAAAAGTATAATCCAATCATAAAAATCATTTGAAAACCAAGCAATCCAGTTTTGAACCCCAAAAACCGAAAATCACAAAATCTGCACTTCTTTGGAGACTTTCATCAAACAGTTGCATTTTTATCAAACACCTTACTGCACTACTTTTGGCTCTTCGTTTTTTACTTTTCTTGCGTGCTTAATCTGATCTAGTGCCTCTCCTAGGTTCCTTTTGTGTCCCTCTATTGATTCAAGGCTTAAAATCATTTGAAATCCACTTGTTTGGCCTTCAAATTGTGCTACAAAGTCTGTTACTTGAAATTAAAATCTGGTGCAGTGTAGATTTTTGCTGTGACTGGTTTAGTGTGTGGTGGGGTGTTGTGACGTTTTGGTGAGGCGTCCAAGGTCCAGAATTCTTGCTCCAAGGGGGTAGCATACTAGGTAATGGAAGGGTTGCTGAATTGGACAAAGAAGTAGCTCTAAAAGTAGCAATTTGGCTTGATTTTCAACAGCATTTCACCAACTTGGAACCACTTGTTTAGGTTCTAACAACTCAAACTTTGAGTTTTACCTAATCCTTTGCTTTTGACTAGTTTCTTAGGTTCATTTCACTACTTTATACTTGTTAGGATGTTGACTATATTAGGTGAATTGACAATTTCTCACCTTATAAGTACACTTTTTATAATCTAAATACTCAAACTTTGAGTTTTAGGTTATTCTTTGCTTTTCACCAATTCAACAACTTTGTTTGGTGAATTGAAACTTGTTAGAACTCAAATTTAACTCAAAACCAAACTGCTACTCAAAATCACCTTTCTACTTCCCAAAATTGACTTAAAATTGGTGGTTTTGAAAGTGATTTTGTGCCTAAGCCATTCTAACACTTTTCTAATCATTTTAACAGTTTTAAGTCATCAAAATACACTTATTTGAACTCTAATTATGCATAAAACAGAAATGCAACTCAGATTCACTTTGCAAGTTCCAAAAATGGCTCAAATATGATGGTTTGACATACTAAATTGCATATAGGTCATTCTAACTTCATATCAATGGTTCTAACAGCTTTAATACATCAATTTGGACTTGTTTAAACTTCCAAATATCACAAAATCATAGCAGAACGAAATTTGACCTGTAATGACTCAATTAGGTACTTTTTACTACATTTTTTAAGGTTTTAAGTAGTGTCATTTTGAGTTTTAGGGAATTTTTTGCTTATGACCACTTTCCTACCATCATTTCACTACTTTAGACTTGTTAGGATGTTAACATTACTTAAAATTACTCTACTTTTGGTGAATTGGCAATTTGTCACCTTTTAAGTGAACTTTTTAGGTTGAAACTACTCAAACTTTGAGTTTTAGGTACTTGTTTGCTTTTGAGTAGTTTCCTATCTTCACTTGACTAATTTAGACTTATTAGGATATTAACATTAGTTAAAATTAGTCTACTTTAGGTGAATTGCAAATTTCTCACCTTTTTAGTAGACTTTTTTAGGTTCTAACTACTCAAAATTTCAGTTTTAGGTACTTGTTTGCTTTTGAGTAGTTTCCTAGTGTCATTTCATTACTTTAGACTTGTTAGAATATTAACATTAGTTATTCTTAGTCTACTTTAGGTGAATTACCATTTTCTCACCCTTTTAGTACACTTTTTTGGGTTCTAACTACTCAAACTTTGAGTTTTAGGTAGTTTATTGCTTTTGAGTATTTTCCTAGCTTCATTTCACAACTTTATACTTGTTAGGATGTGTAGAATACACATTCTTAGGTTACCATAGGTGAATTCCTAATTTCTCACCTTTTTAGTACAAATTTTAGGTTTTAAGTACCCAAATTTTGATATTTAGCTACTTCATACAATTTGACATCTTTCTTAGCTTCATTTAAGTTCTTTAAGCTTGTTAGACTAAGAACATTACACATTGTTAGGTTAGTTTAGGTCAATTTCGAAATTGTCACCTATTTACAACACTTTTTAGGTTTTAAGTACTTTAATTTTGAGATTTGTGTACTACTTTGAAATTGACATGTTTCTTAGTTTCATTTAAGTACTTTAAAGTTGTTAGGATATGAAGATTGTACATTCTTAGGTTACTTTAGGTGAATTCCCATTTTTTCACCTATTTAGTACACTTTTTAGGTTTTAAGTAGCCAAATTTTGATATTTAGCTACTTGATACAATTTGACATCTTTCTTAGCTTCATTTGACTACTTTACTCTTGTTAGGATAAGAACATTGCACATTCTTAGGTTACTTTAGTGCAATTTGCAACTTTTGACCTTTCTAGTGCATCTTTCCGATTTTCATAAGCAGATTTTGATTTCTTTCCTATTTTCATTAGTTACCATAGTTTTCAATAGTCTTGTACCATTTAAAACATGTTTAGATAGTTACATTACAACTTCATCTGTTAGTTTAGAGAATTTTTCATGATTTGAGATTTCTAGCATAGTTTTAGGTTCTCAATAGTCAATTTTTGAGTTTTTGTAGAGAGGTAGGTTTTAGGTTGTTTCTTAACTTGCTTTTAACATTTAAAACTTGTTTACAAAGCTGTAGTGCATTTTACTGCACTGCAATTAGTGTAGTCCTCATTTCTATACTAGTTTGAGTGTACTTTTAGGCTTTCTTTAGTGAGTTTTAGAATCTCTTAGAATTAGTGACTTTTGAAGTGCTCTTAGTTTTCTTTAGACATTTAAGACTTTATTAGGAAGTTTCTTTACAAGTTTGTTTCTGTTTTAGTTTAGTTCTTACTTTTACCTTGTTTAGCCTAGTTTTAGAGTGCTTTGGTAGGTTTTGAGTATTGAATTCTTGAAGATTTTAATTTTTAAGTTGATTTATAGCTTTCTTTAGTCATTCAAAATTTGTTTAAATGGATTTTACCTCTGTTTTTGAATGATTTTTATAGATTTATTTTTGAATTGATCTTAATAGCAGTTAAGTATCTCAAAATAAACTTTCATTCTCTTATTAAATAGTCCAAACAAATTAACAAATAGCTTTAACCCCATTACCCAAATATGATACATTCATGCATCAGTATTTAACATTCCTACATATTAACTTAGTCCTCAAAATCACATGCTCATGACCATATTACAAAAACTTCTCTGCATCTTTATTTCCTAAATATCCCTTGCAACTACAACATTTGCACTACTTGGTTACATTTAATCTTATCAGCACAATAACTAAGAGTATAACTAAATTCAATAATCACCAGCCATCATACAATATTCTAAACTCAAAAGATACAAATTTGATTTTTAGTTTCGTCCAACTCAAACCAGATTTCATCCATTACGTTTAATCCAAACAAGAAATTAAGAGCTCTCCATACCTGGAAAATGTGTTTGCCCTCTCCGCAAAATGTTTCCTCCAAACTCCGTAACCTCACCCGTCTCGCACTCAACCCGAAATGCTTCCTAGCTTGCACTTGCACCTTTCTTTACTCTTTAGTTTCTACAATCACTTGCATTAGTCTATTTCTAACCCTCTCTTCATGATTGAACTCCAATAGAGCCTCCCAACCCACCACGTTGCGATATACAGCCCAAAACCACACTGGCAGCTGGGACAGGGATGACTGCAAATCACTCCTCCAAGGTTTCGTGCTTAGGATTGATGCAAAGGACAAGGGTTTTGTGGGCGAAGGGTTTCGAGCAAAGGGGGAAGGGGGTTTTCGTGGCCAGCTTTGAGAGGAGACGAAGATTATTACTTTGGTGCGAAATGAATTTGAGAATGGGAATATCTTATTTTTGGCCCTAATTAATCGAACACATTACCGACGGCTCACAAGCCTTCGGAAAACGTTATTTACCGACGGTCTAAAGGCCTTCGGTAATTAACGCATTTCTTGTAGTGAGCCACAAACCCCAACTCCCAAACAAGGTCAAAAATAATTGGAAATACTACTCCACTTCGATTCGGAAGCAAGAACTCTGATATCCCTACCAATATATACAAGCTACAAAAATGTTCTATTGGAAAATTTTCATGTTCCTCTAACAAAAAGTCATATACCATGCTCACATCTACTTTCCCCTCAAGGAAGTACTCCCTACAAACACTACGATACCCAACTTTATTTAAATCTATCACTTCACCAACAATAGGCAACCCTAACGACAGACAGACATCAAATTCAGTAAACTTAATAACTTTGCCCCCAAAATAAAACCCACTCATGTTATCTACCCATTGACCACATAACTTAGATAACAAATTCCTACCTATCTTAATACAACTTGGCAAGTATAACAACCAACCAAAAACACTCTTCTCAATGTAACCCTTCTGCTCAATAGTCAACCGTTCGTTCAAAAGACCTATCATCTTGGTTTTGCAGTAGTGTCTAAACACTAACTGCATACGAAGTCATGCTTACTAATTAAATACAGTCAAACAACAAATCTATGGAAATCAAATACAATCCTACGTACCTTCTTCCTTCTATCACGTCCTTTACTTTGTTCACCAAGTTCCTCCATCACACTACACCAACACAAAAAGTGAAATTACATTACACCAATACAATCAAGTAAAAGAACAAAATGGAAATGATAACAAACATTGTGAGCATTTGTTAAAAGACAACCAAAAAGAGAACAAAAAAATAATAGTAATTTATTAATTCATATCATTCGTGCCACATAAAAATACATTTTGTAAGACTCGTGGTACAGGAACAGAACTGGTACCTAAGGCAAATTAACTTGGTACCTGGGTTCAAGTTTTAGCACACCGAGGCCAACTACGACCACCACACTAATTTTGGGGTGGCTTGTTTATTTTCCCTCATTTGATCTACTTCTAAGTAATCTGGGAACAATTTCTTAACATTTTTTTAACAAATTCGTGCCACATAAAAATACATTTTCTAACACTCATGGTACAGGAACAGAACTGGTACCTTAGGCAAAATAAGTGGGTACCTGGGTTCCAGTTTTTGCACAGCAAGGCCAACTACGTCCACCACTCTCATTTTGGGGTGCCTTGTTTGTTTTCCCTCGTTTCAGCTACTTTTAAGTAATCTGGGAACAATTTCTTAACATTTTATTAACAAATTCGTGTCACATAAAAATACATTTTCTAGGACCCTGGGTTCACCAACATAACTGGTAACAAAGCCGAATGAAGTGGGTAATTGGGTTCAAGTTTTTTCACAGCAAGGCCAATTAGGTTCACCACTCTCATTTTGAGGTGGCTTGTTTTTTTTTCACAGCAAGGCAACTAGGTCCATGACTACCAATCCAACAAAATTACAACAACAATGTAAGATTAACCAAACAACATCTATACAAATCAGTAACACAACAAAATCCACTTGGGAGACATTTCATACATAACCAAAACCATCCACAAACAACATCATGCATGTATTAAACCTTCATTCCACTGAAATAAAAAAAAAAACGAACCTTGAGTGAACACGAGGTGTGGCGGTTGGAACACAGACGAAGAAAAAGGTGTGGGTGGGACTGACAACCCGGAAAACCCCTCTTTTTGGTCCACCGAACAGTCCACACTCCGGCGACACTCCGGCGATGCTCCGGCGGCACTCCGGGACAGGGACGGAAGCAGGTGGGACGAAGCGAGACCTTGAACGCGCCCCTAGTTCGCTGGGCCGGACTGGACGGAAGACGATGCCGTCTTCGCTTCGTTGGCCAACGTCGGAGCTGCGGCGGCCGTGAATCGGAACCGGCTGGAGGGGTTGAATAGCTCCGACACGGCCTTCAACGTTGTCCGGTGGCACTCCGGCAAGCACTCGGTCGGACCTCTCTCTCTCGAACTCCCTTTCTCCAACTCTCTCGGCCTCTCTCTCTAGGTCACAGTCTCCCTCTCAACGTTCGCGCTTCTCTCTCTACAATCTTCCAAATGAATTTGAAATTTGAAACGCCAACTTCAAAACCCTGCCCGCCCCCTTTCCACGTCAGATTTCATTTGGTTTTTCATTTTTCACGTGGACCACTCACATTTAGACACGTGTCCCGTGTCTAAATGTTGTCAAAAGAGGTTGTTCAAGTATCATTTTCCTAAATCATTTTCTTGTTTTCCAATGTCTAACATCTGTCATTTTCTATCCCATAAAATCAATTCAAATAGGACCATCAACAGGTTTTTCAACCATTTCCATTTTTTAAAAGTGTCCAGCATGCTTGATTTCTAACACACAAAATATTCTGAAAATGGCTACTGTTTTCTGCACCCCGTATTTTCTCGCTGCTTCTCATAATTTTAAAATACCAATTATACCATAAAATAAATAACAGTAGTGTTTTTTTTTCAATTTAAATTTTAATTGTACAATCCATAAATCTTTCAAATTATACAATTCAGAAATAAAAAATATTATATTTTTATGTTTTAAACGCTTCAATCTAGAATGTAAAATTAGAATTCCTAAATATAAATTTTATAATATATTTTAGAGTTTACAATCTCAAAATATAAAATTTGTATTTTGGATTATAGAGATGTGAATTTTAAAATCCATTCAAAGTTATACAATTCGGAATATAAAATTTTACATTACAAATTATATAATCTAAAATAAATATATATATAAAATCCAAAATAGTAATTTTTACAAAATCTTCGGAATTATACATATCACAACACATTTTACAATGCCGAATATAAAAATTTCCATTTGATTACATTTCATAAATTCAGGGTTGGTCATTTAAACAATTGGTTTAAACTCTGATTTTCTCAGTTTTTGACTGAAATTGATGGAAAGGTGGATTTGATTCAAATTGAATGATTTTGATATGCAGAACTTAGTAGAATTCATAAACCCAAGTAGCAAGTATAAAGAAGTGAATCCTTGATGAGTTTGTGATGCTTAGCTAAAGTATGGCGACCAACAGACTGATAATCAAAGGGGCAATCGTGTTTGCAAAATAGCAGTGCATTCAACAAAAGAGGTTCTCACATTTCAATACATTTGAACACGTCTCTGGCAAGTAGCAATTCTGCTGGGACCTGCCTATGCCCGTGGCCTTGGATCTAGCTATACATAGTTTTTTTTAAGTCTTTATTAAAGTTCTTTGATAGTTGTTTCATGCTGTAATGGTGTCTTCCATTCGCAAAGGGACAAAACTTCTATGGATGAAGATGAAAACGATGAAGATGAAAACTCAAGAAGGAGAAGAGACAACGGTCCAAACAACCTCTCTCCAACCCCTAGACAATTTCTAGTCATGGTAATCAAAAAAGATATTAAAACCTTGGTTAAAACATGTTTAAATATTTAATTTCACGTATAAGGCCTGATATTCTCATTAGACAAATTGACATAACTTATTGGACAACTTGACCTTGTTCACTACATGACTTAGTCTTGTTAGTTAAACAAATTGGACCAAATTAATTGTGCTTGAAGAATCTATTTGAATTAAAACTTATAATCATTTATATACATTCTTCAACTTTATGAAATTTTCACTTATTTACAGAATATTCCACAAATAAAGTTCAAATACTTCTTTTTTCAAAATTATTTAATAAATTTTTAATTATTTGAAAAGTTAATAATAAAAATACTATTAAAAGTTAAAAATAAAGTTAATAAAAATAATGATAATAACAATTATGGTAAGTGAAACTTTATTAACTAATATTAAAAAAATCAATGTAGATTCTAATATATAAATCGATTATAAATTTTTATTAATAATAAAAAAAATAATAATAATAACTTTTAATTTGTAAAATAACTTTTAATTTATTTAATATAATAATTAACTATTCTTTGTTTTTAAATTGAATTATTATTTAATTATTTTTTAATTGTGTTCAAACATTAAAGTTATAATTCCACATAACACATGCTTTGAAATAATGTACACATTATGTGAACCAAGTAGTTTTCATTATGGTTTAATATCCAATTTTGTTTCCACTTTGGTTCGGAAATCTCAAGTTAGTCCCTTTTTAGAAATGTAAGTGCAATGGATCCTTACTTGTAATTATTTGAGTCTAATGAGTCCCTTCCGTTAAATAGAAGGAAACGGAGTTAGTGGGCTGATGATGTGGCAGTTGTCATTGGTGAGGTGTCAAGACGCAATTGTGTGCGTGATTACGTGGTGTTAGGGTTCCCATTTGCTAATGAAGCGGAGGCAATCCTACTTGGTTTCCAACATTACCTGGTGATGCTAGGAACAACTGTACTGATTCCCAGCTCTCTTGTTCCTCAGATGGGAGGAGGAAATGTAAGAACCTGCTGGATGCTCTTTGATGAAAGGGTCGCACCTCCCAACAAAAGTTGTGCATAAAAGAATGCAGTATAGACTAGGAAGTGACTCCTAGGTCGTCTCACAAGGACCAATATTGCGGTTCAGTCTCAGATCACACACGGAAAAAGGGGGGTTTTGTGATTTTTTTTTTTTGGTTGCGGTAAAATTAAATTAACTAGAAATTAAATAAAACACGACCGAATATAATTGAAAGCATTAAAGTGCATGAAAACTTTTAAAGAAAACAATACAATAGATAAATATTCAAACACAATTCACCACCAAAAAGAAGAAAATCATTTCAACATATAATATAAAATATTTTAAGGTAAAAGAAATAAAAGAAAATAAACTTCTCTACCATTAACTGTGGCCCAAACATCTATCAAGAGAATTCAAAATTTGCAAATGCTTCTAAAAAAAAACTCCTTGACCGTGCACTTTCATGTGTTCATTTCAAAGAAAATTAAAACAGGTCAAATGCTTTCTTTGGTTACTCCTTGGCCGTGGCAATTCTATGAGTTGCATCCAACAAAATATTAAAACAATGGTAATGCTCTTCCTTACGTGAATGGTGCACTACCACATCTATCTTATTTTAATCACCACATGCTCCACCTATTACCAAAAAGCAATTGAAAAGACTTTGCTTATACCTATCACCGTACACCTACCACATCTAATCACTTCTTCATTCTCAAACAAGAAAAACAATTGTCTTTTCTTCCAGCCGTGAATCACCATGTGCTTCCACTACCTAGGCTTTGTCCTTCCAGCCACCACTCTCCCAAGCCGAGAATCACCTTAAAGTAATGAATGAGAACCATGCAAAATTCAAAAGCCGAAACCCCACTCCCTTCTTCCTTCTTAAAACCGTGACACCTACTCAAGTCTACTCTTCACTTTCATTTTTTTATTCATCATGACATGTGTCCTACTTCTAGATGATCCCTTTTTCTAAATTTTAATTCAATGATGTGCTTTTCATTACCACTCCCTGTCACCTTACTACACTCATCATTTCCAAGACTTATTCCTCTCTAAAAGCAATTAATCATTTATCATATTCTTTTCACTACAACCATTATTAAGTGCAGCCGTGTAGAAGTGACAGAGTTCATGGAATAAAACAAAGATACAAGAAACAAACGAAACATTAAATGCAATTCAAAGTGAAATGGCATTAGATGAAAGCGTTAACAGCAAATGAACAACGCTACTTCGGTTAATGCTTTCCAAGGTGTAAAATAATACTAAAATGATTCTTGGTTCAAGCATTAAAGATACAAACAAAAACTCTGGAAACTGTACTCAATAAAATTCAACCAAAAGCTTCTTCTCTGTGGCAGCTGCACGCACCCCCCTGCTCGTTGCCCTCAAACCAGTTTTCTCTCCAAGAATTCCAGCCAAAATAATCACTCCGTGAGGGTGGCGGCTTCCACGCACGTCCCCCTTTTTCCAAGCCAAAAAACGTGAACTTAAAATGTCCTCTTCCTAGGTTGCAGCAGGGGTCCAGGTGCTGGACGTTCTTCTGGACCAGCCCGTGACACCATATTCTTCTCCAAGCACCTCCCTTTTTGCTGCCAGCGTGTGGGCCAGGTGTGCTGAACGCTTCTTCCTTCAAGGATGAGGCTGTAGTGTGCTTCCTGGACGCTAGACAAATGTGGGATGTGGAAGCTGCTGGACTTTTTTTGTTCTCCCCGTGCACACCCAAGGCTGCTGGGAATTGAAGAAACATGTTGGGCCGTGGTGATTGCTGATGCTCTCTCCTTGGACGCGTGCTGCTACAATTGAAGGTCGTCGTGGACGTGTGTCCTCTCTTCGAAGCGTTTCCAGCCCAAAAGAACGTGGACGTGTTGCTGCTTCCAGAATGAAGATAGCTGGGCCTGCTGCTTGCTAGACGTCACCCCAACGTTCGTAGCCCGTGCTGGATGCCACGTGAAGTCCCTTGCTCAAGCTGGAAAAACCGAGAGCTTCCAAGCCTGCTGCTGCTTTTTTTTAGAAAGTCCATCTCCATGTGCAACTCCTAAAATGAAATCTGCACCTCCTTTGCATGTTGCAATAAAATCAACACTTTATTTTTTTATTGTCCTCCAAATGTCTCAAATGTTCCAAAATTTTCCCTGCAATTAATAATGCGAATAATTAGCTCAAATAATTCAAATTAATTAAAATTAGAATTTCTGATCAAATTAAGCACAATTAGTAAAAACGGAAAAATACCGGACGTTTTAACATAATTCCCTGATTAATTCTAGCACACTAAACTAAGTGAAGTGAATAAAATATTGACTCATCACTCTTCTCATTTCTTAGCTTCAAAATCTGTTTTCTAAAACTATTCTACATTTCTCCTCAGGAATTTCTCTTTCCAAAACATATGTTATTACAACTAAAAAGCAAAACAACTGGGAGATATTTTTCTCATATTCCTCATCTCTTTCAATTCCACACATTGCTCTATACATTGCGCTTTATTTTTTTCTTATTGTTTGTCTGAGCAATATTGTTTATTGCATTTTGACAACAAAAATCAAACACACTAAGTTTTGAAAAAGAGAGATAGAGGAACATTTTCTAAGAAAAAATGGTTTTATTTTTATTATTGTTCGCTCATAAATCTTATAGAGGTTGCAATTTGGCTTCCTTAGGAAGAGAAAGCAAAAGTGATTCAGACTCTACTGTTTGTGGCTGGCATAAACACCTTTTTTCAAACATTCTTTGGGACTCGTTTGCCTGCAGTTATTGGGGGATCCTACACCTTTGTGCCAACAACCATTTCAATCATTCTGGCAGGTCGCTACAGTGACATTGTGTGCAACTGCAAGCACCATAATCACAACAATGTGTGCAACTGCAAGCACTCTCCCTCGGCAACCTTGGACCTTCTCGTTCTGCTCCTCGTCCTCTTCCCAGGGGCCTTCCTCCTCTCCTCCTATTTCTCATACATCTTCCATTCCCTCTCCCTCCTCCTTCCCTCCCTCCCTCTCTCCTACCTCCTCCCCTTCTTCCTCTTTTTCGCCCTCTCCCTTGCCGCCGCCGACTTCTGCTGCGGCCCCCGATCCCGCCGCTGTCAGCGCTCCGGATGCAAGGGCCTCAAGAAGGCCATGGAGTTCGATTTGCAGATTCACCGCTTCGGCTCCGCTCCCTCCCCTGATGCCTCTGCTGAAATTGACCGCCTGCCCTGGAAGGGCGGCACCGAGGCCAACCCCGATTACGAGTGTCTCCGCTCTGAACTCCGCAAGATGGCTCCTCCAGTAGTAGATTAATATTTGTGATCACTGCCTCTGTCTTCTTTCTCGCACACGAACATGCCCTAATCTCCAACAAATCACCCCCAAATCATTTTATCCCCAATTTTTAATAAAACCCAATTTGAAAATGGTAACCCTAACACCACGTAAGCACGCACACAATTGCGTCTTGACACCTCACCAATGACAACAACCACATCATCAGTCCACTAACTCCGTTTCCTTCTATTTAACGGAAGGGACTCATTAGACTCAAATAATTACAAGTAAGGATCCATTGCACTTACATTTCTAAAAAGGGACTAACTAGAGATTTCCGAACCAAAGTGGGGACAAAATTGGGTATTAAACCTTTCATTAATCTCCATAGTTTTCTATCTTCCAAAGTAAGTTAGAAAAATGAGAAAACAACATACATGTCCACATTGATCAATACATGATGTGCTCTTTTTTATTTTATATATTTGTTGCTGCCTATCAACATAATATTATGCATAGATGTATGAATAAATTAATATATATATATATATATATATATATATATATATATATATATATATATATACTCTTAAAATTAATCAATAGCTTAATGTCTCTATGGACCACACTTTCATTTTCTTGTTTTCCAGTGTCTAACATCTGTCATTTTCTAACCCATAAAATCAGTTCAAAAAGGCCAATCAACATGTCTTTGGACCTTTTTCATATTTTTTAAGTCTAGCATGCTTGATTTTTTAACCCACAAAATATTCTAATAGAACAATGGCTATTGTTTTCTGCATTCGGTATTTTCTCGCTGCTTCTCCATAATTTTTAAATACCAATTACACCATAAAATAAATAAAAGTAGTGTTTTTTTCTTTAATTTAAGTTTTAACTGTACAATCCATAAATCTTTCAAATTATACAATTCAAAAATAAAAAATATTATATTTTTATGTTTTAAACGGTTCAATCCTGTAAAATTAACATTCTTAAAAGTACATTTCAAAATATAAATTTTTTATTTTGGATTATAAATAATTAAATTTTAAAATCAATTCAAAATTATACTATTCTGAATATAAAATTTTACATTACAAATTGTACCATCTAAAATAAAAAATAATATATATATATAATCTAAATTAGTAATTTTACAATACCTATGGAATTATACATGAACACATTTTACAATCCGAACATGAAATTTTTGATTTGATTCCATTCCTTAATTTGTTCATTTAAACAATTGGTTAGACTCTCACTTGATGACATTGATGATGAATTTGAATTCAAATCTAAGGAAGTGTAAACAAGTGAATCATTGATCAGTTTGGGATACTTTAGCTAAAGCCTCATGACCAACAGACTGATAATCAAAGGGGGCAATGTGTTTGTCAAAATAAATTAAAAATTATTTTGTAATCAATAACATTAAGTAGATGTTTAAGATATTGATAAGTGTACAAAGTGGAAAGTCTAAATATAGTTTTTGTAAGATACTCGTGCAATATTCGATAACTCTCATAATTCACAATTCAAATAGCCAACAAATTTAACAGAAACACAAAAATACTCATTTTTTATGTATTTTTCATTAAATGTGTGCAACAAAAAATTAACATAGAGTATTTACAATTATCAAAACTAGATTTCATTCTCATATGTTACTATGGGCTTATAGCCGACCGAAAGGTAAAGGTGCAAGAGAGCCTCTAAGTTATTTTGAGCTCTTGGCCGACCGATGGTACCTCCTAGGCAAATGAACTGAGCAGACAAACAGTTAACCGCTCGGTAAAATGGGCTCGCAACCAACCGAACGATAAAGGGGCAGAAGAGTCGGCAGACCGATGATACCTCTCAGGTCAATAAATCGATCGGTAAAAAGAGTCGTTAAGGTAATCAATAGTAATAACTGTCGTGGAGTTAATGAAAATAATTGTCATTTATTGACAATTAATAGTGTCATTCATTGGTGGTTAATGAGACAGACCTAACGGTAAGCTCATTATAATTTATAAATATATTTCTGGCAAAGGAGACAAGTAATTTTTAACTTGAACTGAAACTTAGAGTTCTGATAATTAAATCTTGATTACAAGATTATTACAAAAAGTCACTGACTCGAGCGTCGGAGTGTCTTTTGCAGGCACCCTCCCCCACGGCTTGGACAAGGAGAAGAGAGAAGACAACACAACTGGACATTGAAGCAGACAACTTTGAATGTTTTGGATTAAGGTTCTAAATCCTGCCGAAACATCATCATTTTCACAAACATTGCAATTATAATTTCAGGTTAAAATCAAAATATGAAATCTTACATTAAGTTTAAGAGTTTTCAAAATTACTAATGAAGAAAGTTTTATCCCTACATAATAGGTTTAAAAAACATTTTACATCACCTTAAGAACCTTAATCAAGTCATGGTGTTCAAGCCACAAAAAGCATAAAACATAGAAAACAAATACTAATATTAAAAAGGAAAAACATATGTATTAATCTCACAAAATATACTAGAAATAAATTTCTAATTATATTTAATCTCAACAAGTAGGTTTAACATTCCATGGTGGAGAGCCTATAATTTTAAAAAAATGAAGAATATGGAAGAAGTTAAAACCATAGATCAAAATAAAGCTTCTCTAAAGGTTTTTGGTAGTTGTTTCATGCTCCAACGGTATCTTCCATTCACAAAGGGACAAAACCTCCATGGATGAAGATAAAGACTCAAGATCCCAAATAGCCTTTCTCCAACACACTACGCAATTTCTAGTCATGAGAATGAAATAAGATATTGAAACCCTCGTGATGAAAGCATGTTTAAATTTCCAATTTCACGTATGAGGCCTGATATTTTGGTTAGGCGAATTAGGGGCGACTTGACCTTGCTCGCTAGATGACTTAGTCTTGTTCGCTAGGCAAATCAGGTCAAACTAATAGGGCTTGGAGAATGTATTTGAAGGAATTGTAATTGATAATTCTTTATATGTTCTTCAATTTTATGAGATTTTCACTTATTTACATAATATTTCACAAATAAAATTCAAATACTTCTCCTTTCAAAATTATTTAATAAAATCTTAATTATTTTAAAAAATATATAATAGAGTCCTCACGCATAATACTTATAACTCAATCATAACATACACATTTGTTTGTGTTTTTTGGAAGACTAGTGTATTGAGTGACTCATAAACACTACATTTGTCATGTCTCTTTCCTACCTCTTAGGAGCTATAACTATATGTTTGAGAATTCGAACTCACAATCATCACCAAACCATAACATGGTAAATTTCTATATTGACGATATAAAAACTTCCATCAACTTTGACCACTAGAAATCATAGTCTACATGTGTTCGATACTAGCCAAGCCTAGATAGGCCCTACATGGAATGTAATCTCAATACACCAGCTAGCATTACTTCACATCAAAGTATCACTTCCACCCTATAAGTTACAACAATATCACATAATTCACATAAGAATTCACATAGTTTACTCTAACAAAATTTTTATAACAAAAGTTCATTGTTTAAGTCTTCACAAAAATTTTCTTAAGACTACGAGACAAATATCTCCAACCAAAGACCTCTTACTAACAATTCCAAGGTTAAAGTAACGAACTAAGTGTTATAAACTATGCATACAAATTTCAGTCTGATCCAACCGTTGACAAAGCATAAAATGAAGTTTTATTAAGACAACATAAAATAGTAGAAACAAATTGACATTTAAATTTTTCTAAAACAAATGTAAAAATCATTTATCTGATTACATACCTCTAATTATCAATCACAAAGTAGAAAACAGAGTTTTACTAAAACAATACAAAACAATAGAAAAAAAGTTATGATGGGATGGGATAAACTTGGGTTGTAATTTTTATGTTCACTAGGAATAACCCTAAAATATCCAAACATTGCATAATATGAAATTTTAAAAGATTTATCCTATTGAGTGACCTATTGGCAAGTGCACCAAGTTATTTGTAATATAGCCGAATCGGGTTATCGTATCCTCAGGAATTTAGCAACCATATATTAGAAAGGTTTTTTTTTTGGTTTTTGTCTTTTAATAGAAACTACATATAAATATATACAAATTTAGTGAAGTAAAGACTAGATTCAGTTTATATGTATTAGATGCCATAATGATAAATTTAATGAATACAACAACACACTACTACTTACCCTATTTATTTAATTATGCAAATCATTTAATGTCTTGAGAGTGTTCTTAAGTGTAACTTTAGTTCCATTCCTATCATCTAGAGTCTAAGATCATCAAACTTTAATATGATTCTCAATGTCTTCTTGAATGAATCACTTGCATTAATATCAGGACTTTGTAACCAGTAGAGCCTTAGATCTATTCATAACATTTAAAAGAAGGAGATGAATTGATTGGACCATAGCTTGAAACCAACTCTCATTCAATTTTAAGCAGTGAAATAAGATGAGTGATCAAATCATCCAACAAATTGTAAATCAACTCACAAACATGTAAACAAAAGCATATATAAATATACCATAGGTAGCACAGTGATGGATAGAAAAGAAACCATAAAGCGTTATTACTTCACCATAGAGAAATCCATTATGTAGACATACTATTTATAATAAGAACATAATCTATTTAGCCTCATAACACTTTTTCTTACTATGTCCACATCCTTTTCTACTAAATATGTCTCCACATTTTTACAATTTTCGCAAACTTATAAGCTTCAGTTAGAAAAAAAAAACCAAGGTCATATACCCTTTTTGACATTGGTTGATAAACAACCAAAGCCTAAAGGTGGACCATATAAGCACAAATTTAAACTTTTCAACTTAGTACACACATGTCAGGATCTATGGTTTCGGTTATCCTTAGAAACAATGTTATAAGGTCCATACATTCCCCCTGTAGAGAGATATGTTAGAGTTTTCAAATTCTAACAAGTCTATAACCTCAATTATTTGCAAAACGGCTGCCATAAGGTCTTAATTTTACACCCTAAAGAAGGAACTTCAGACTATTCGGATTATGAAGGGATCCTATAGCCTTTGTTGTTCACATAATCGGTTCTGTAGACCGCTTTTGCTTTTGTTTTACAAAGGATCGAGGCCAAATGTGTGAGCCAAAAGTTAGAAATGACTACAAAATTTTTATTTTTTAAATATTTTGTAGTGCTTTTGGCGTCGGTTCTTAGAAATACCGAGACCGTAAAGTATATATTGCTTTGGTATTTAAAATAACCGATGCAATATATCCTCGTAGTGGTAAAAAAGTGCAATTTCACATAATCCTTGTAATAAAAATGAAAGGTTTGTATGGAGCAGAAGTCGACGATGAAGATGATAAATCAGTTTTGTATGGAGCATTATACATGAGCTTGGGGATAGGATTCTTCACAGGCTTTTGGGGCCTATTAGGTTTATTACTAGTTTGGCAACCTTGGAGAATGGCTTATCTGAGGTTCTTGAACAGATTTATAAACTATCTACTTTTAATGGTTGCATTGAACAGAGTAAAGTGCCAAAGCTGGCTGAAAGACTAGCAGGTATATAATTATAATAAGGTCTTTCTTTGAATTTCGTAATTTTCATTTCTCTGCTTCAGTTAAGAAAATCAATAACTAGTTTTAATATTGAAAGGGAGAATGCCTCTCTAAAAACGAATGTAGATATTGGCTTGGGATGAATGTAATTGTTAGAACTTAATTATTTAATTTCTTATCCCAGCTTCAAAAGTAGCTCCAAAACTACTTCCATTAATTGTATGTGTCTCTGTTATCTATCGATTGGTTTTCATCAATTTTATTGAACATTGATTATAACTTATTCTTCTAATCATGACTTGGAAATTGGCTCCTTTTACAAGAAATTATTTTTGTTTTTGTTGCTGTAAAGAAATTATATATAGTATGATCTGTTTTGAATTTTTTGGGTTTTTAATTGAAATCTCCTATTCTTTACCAATGTCTCTCATATGAATTTTACCTCAAAATTTGCAGTTTAGAGCGATTTTTGTTTCGAGACTTCGTTCTGAGATGAAAGCATGATGGATTTTGAAGCGTTGAAGTTGGTAGTGACAAGTTGTATTTCAAAGTAATGATTTGAAAAATGAATGTTTGATAAGCTTAATTACATATTTTTCTTATAGGAGGGCTTTTAATGTGCTAAGCAGCTTCATAATCCGCTCACTGGAATTTGGTTATCTTTAATCTCTCTCATGGACACATCAGCTTAGCGCTACCTTTCTCTGCTCAGCGCCTACAGCATAAGTTTTGGAGCAGCTTTCTAATTTCTGCAATGATAAATCATATATATACAGTTTTTCTAGAACTAGTTTCATTTTTTTCTCTGTTTTTATATTATGAAGAAATAATACAAGATCTTAAAATATTTTTTGAAATAGTTTTATTGTTCCAAATCATGTGATTATTTGTGTGGTTAATTTTCTTAGCAATGGCTTAGAATATTAGGAGATAATAACAATCTAGTCATACAACCTAATACAACCTAATGCAAATTTCACAAATATATATTTTGAATTTATTCAAAAATTGTCCCAATAATAAACAAATTATAAAGCTATTCTTACATGTTTATTCTATTACTAAAAAGGTGACCTATATATCTATAAAAACTTTGATTGAACATTATTAGAGTAGATTGCACATTCTTATAAACGTAGTGGACTAAAGATAAATTATGATTATAAAATTTACATATTTGTCAAGATAAAATCTGAAAAAAACTTCAAATTGTAGATACTTTTAATGTAGTAAAAGCAAACACTAATACAATAAAGATAAAAGGCACCGGTTATTCGCGCTTATAGGCATCGGTTCTACAACCGAGGCATATGTAGGCGAGGTAAAAAGGGTAAGCTTTATGACTCGGTTACGGATCGATATAAAACGATATAGGAATATGCCTCGGTTCTTAGATAACCGAGGCAGTAGCGTGTTTTTTTTTTATTTGTTCAGACTTTAGGACTGAGTTCATCATGCCAAACAGAACCAAGATTTCCCAGCTCAAGAATCTAAAACAAACAAAAGAAAATCATAACTGGAATCAAACAAGACACAATATTACAACAATTTTAAACCATTAACATAAACAAGTTGGTTCTCTATTTTTGTCTAGAGAAGTAGCAATTTGAGGAACAACATACATATAAACAACCAATGTCAAAATTACAACCCACAAAACCAAAGTGATAATAGCAACAACTAATGAGAAGAAACTCAGAAGCAAAGATGAAGCAGCACGGTCCCACCATAAACATGCCTCAAGTGATGATTGGAAGAAGGCCTTTATTGTGCGTTTAAAGTATTGTGCCAACAATGACCAAGAAGGAGTACAGAACACCGATCCAAACCAGAGAAACCCACTTGCTTGTGTCTTCAAATATCAGAAAATATGCTGTAGAGAAAGCCACAACCATAGCAACAATAGAGATTATTAGCAAAGCAGGTCCAAAAGTCAAGCTGGGATGTAATGATATGACAAATTCACTTTCTGCGAATCTTGAAGAAGTGAAATTTGACAAGAAAAAGAGTATAAAAGCAGAAGAATTGAATAATTTCATTGCATTTATGATGAAGAAGACAACGAACCAGTCATTTTTCTTGCCACCTAGAACCGTTAGAGCAGCTACAAACGCTACTATCTAGGGCGGCGACGACATTCGAAGGGGTGAGAGGGTAGCGGCGACTCGCAGTGAGGAGTTTGACGACAAGCACCGCGACGGAGACGACGGAGGCTCGCCGATCTGGAACGGCTTGGCGACCTGGAGCGGTGGATCTGGATCTGGATCTGGAGCGGTGGATCTCGCCGATCTGAAGATACTCTCTTTGATTTTAGGGGGAGGAGGCAGAAATTGTTTCTGATTTCTGGAAAAGAAAGAAACCTTAACAGATTTGGCCATTTGGGCTTGGCTCTTTTCTATTTCCGACGGAGGCAACAGTGGCGGAGGAAGTAGTGGCAGAGGCATCAGTTGCGGAGGCAGCACCGGTATACGCAGCAACAACGGAGGCTACAACGGTGGCAAAAGAGTGGAGTCGTTGGAGGAAGCACCACAGGCAGCAGCGCAAGGCGGGGCACCAATGGGATGAGCACTGACAGCACAAGGGTGGCGCGACGAGCCAAGGAGTGGCAGTGGTGGAGGAACTCACAGAAGAAAGAGCTATGCGGAGAGTAGGAGGAAGGAGAAGCACGCTACACAGAGGAAGAATAGGAGAGCATAGGAAGGAGAAGCGCGAAAATAGGTTAAGTTCAGTATTTGGCACCGGTTAAAAGGCTAGCCTGAGGTATAAAGTGGAGAAGTATAGGTCATCGGTTGACTAGCCATCCGAGACAATAAGGCTTTTTTTCTGATCTGCGGTGTGCAGTGGTATAGGCCTCAGGTGTTGGATTAACCGGTGAAATATCACTATTCTGCCTCGGATATTAGATTAACCGATGTATATAATGTTATACATTTTGGTTTTCACGTAACCGAAGCATATATAGCGAATTAAAAACCACATTTTTTTACTAGTGAAAAGTCTATTAGTTATTCATATAAGGAAAATATTAATGGACACAGTGATTTTGTCTATTACACACTCATTTTTTTCTTTCTATCGGTCTCTTCTTATCACATCACATAACTTATTAAACTATATTTTAATTCTCTCTCTAAGTGTATACTAAGTGTTAGTCGACATTTTTAGTGTCATAAATCACTACTCTTTCTATAAATATAATCACGGTATTAAATTTTAAAATTCAATTTAGCCAATAAAATCGAATTGACCGTAAATGTGCTGTACTAATTAATATTTTTTTCTCAGAATTTATAGTTCTTTTTATAGCTTTTAAAATCTGTGACTAGATACATGGATTATAATCAAATATATTTGACACCACGCTTAATTTCAATATATATATATATATATATATATATATATATATATATATATATATATATAAATTATGTAAAGTAAGTCCACATCTTCGTAGTTTTTCTAACTTGAAAAATAAGTTAGAAAAAAATGAGAAGACAACTAAACATCATGTCAACAGTGATAATTACTTATGATATGCAGTTTTTTGTCTTATATACTTGTTTTTGCTTATCAAGCATAATATGCATCGATGACTAAATTGATATATATATATATATATATATATATATATATATATATATATATATATATATATATATATATATATATATATATATATATATATAATGGTTTTTGTTGGTGTAAAAGAATTATTGATACCGTGCTTTGTTATGAGAAGTTTTCATGTTTCTAGTTAGACAATTTTAGAAATGCTTACATGTTATTTCTTTTTTTAAATTTTAATTCCTAAAATTGGAATTTTCTTTCGATAAGGTGAATTAAAATATTGAAGATGAAGTTGGATTAAAACATAATATGTTTAAAACTTAGAAACCTAAATTGCAAAGTAATTAATGAACTAGAAAAATAAATGTAGAAAAAATAAAATGTAAGAAAATAAAATATTAAGAATAAAATAATAATTGATAAAAATAAGAAATTAAAGTGATAACCTAAATTGTCACAATCACCTAAGTTGTCATTAAATTATAGTACAATTGATGTAGTGGATTGATTGAATCGATCAATTGCTCAAATTAGGATTTAGTATAAACAGGACTATCAATTTAAATTATTTTATTCTTTCAAATTCTGATTAATCTGTTTTATTTTTCTTGATTTTTCTTTTAATATATCAATTTGTTTTTCAACTTTCTTTCAATATTTTCAATGTCTAAATTCTTAATTTTAATTTAATCCTAAAGATTCAATAGAATTGAATATGTGTCTTTTGGGAATTGATCAAGGTTACGCCTTATATTGTAAAATATATAGAACCTTAGTTTTTTTTTTATTCTGGGAATTTGCTTATAATCTTTATATATGAAATTGATAAAGAATGGGAGATCAAATATTAATATATTCATAATAGATCTGTGTTTGAGGATTAGGCATTAGTTTCTAACTTATAAAATGGATTTGATTAGGACTATGAATACCTTAAAGTAATTGGACTATTTTCATTTTCTGTTTTGTTTTCTAACACGCTTAATTTTCTAACGCATAAAATGTATTAGAATAAGACAATCAATAGTGTAAAGATTTTGGACCATTTTCACTTTTTTTAAACGAAGAATGTTGGACCAATTTCATTTTGTTCCCTTCAAGTGTCTTCATCTACTTATTTTTTGTAATTGGTTAAATGCATTGAATACAATAATGAATAGCTTAAGGTGTCTATGGACCAGTTTCCATTTCTTTCTTTTCCAATGTCTAACATCTGTCATTTTCCAACCCATAAAATCAATTCTAATAGGACAAACAACAGCTCTTTGGACCATGCTTGACTTTTCTAACCCACAAAATATTCTAAAAGAACAATTGTTATTGTTTTCTGCACCATAATTTTGAAATACCAATTACACCATAAAATGAATAAAAGTAGTTTTTTTTTTTCATTTTAAGTTTTAACTGTACAATCCATAAATCTTTCAAATTATACAATTCATTACTAAAAATATTATACTTTTATGTTTTAAACAGTTCAATCCAACAATCGTGTTTGTTAAAATAGCAGTGCATTCAACAAAAAGAGATTCTCATTTGTAACTGCAACCGGTTAATCCAACAAGTCTTTTGGCAATCAGTGAATGGGTGTTGCTCCCTCCCTCCACCTCCCCTTTACTATTTTACTCCTCAGTAAAATTTTATTTTTAGGGTTATTATTTTTTAATTTTATCCATTCACAACCTATTTCACTAATAACCTATTCTAGTCCCGTACATGAGTAAAATACTTTTCTTTCATTTTAACATTATATTTCTTCTTCTCTTTCTTTCGTCGTTGTGAGATACTACAAGTTGCAAAGGTTGGTGGTGATGGAAAGAATTATCAAGTAGTCTCCCTCTCGTGGTGCAGTGTCGCTCTCGTGGTGCAGTGCGTGGAGTGGTGCAGTGCGTGTCGTGCTTCCTCTAGGTGCATATTCAAATAAACCTTGAAATAAAATCCTAAAATAAAAAACGTAACCTTTAAACGGAGGTGACATCCTTCAACGCATGTCAACATCCGTTTAAGGGAAAACGGATGTCGACATCCGTTTTACCTTCAACGGATGTTGACATCCGTTGAAGATGTCACCTCTGTTTAAAGGTTACGTTTTTTATTTTAGGGTTTGTTTTATTAGGGAACATCCGTTGAAGGATGTCACCTCCGTTGATGTATACTTCCTCACGCTGGTTGATGCTCTGGACGCTCCTCGATGTTCCTCCACACCACGGCGGGACGCTCCTTCACACCACGGCGACAATGGAAGCTTTCAAACCAAAAAAAAACTGGGAACAAAAAGGAATGGAAGTGCGGGAGGTGGGGAGGTGAAATGGAAATGGGGAAAGGGGAAGAGAGTTTCGTGGGTGGGTGCTGGAAAAGTAAAATTAGGGTTTCAAATTATTTAAAATAGGCTAACACTAGTACAGTCAGGAGATATGACAACGATTATTTTTGCCTATAGGCAGTGGTTTTTGAACCGAGGCATATTCAGGCGAGGCAAAAAGTCTAATACTTTTGGCCACGGTTGAGAACCGAGGCATAAAAAGAGAGGATTTGGCCTCCGTTCAGCCTTACCCGAACAATAAAGTTTTTGGTTTTTTTAATTTTTTTTCGTAGGACTTTATGCCTCGGTTCCCATGAACCGAGGCAGTCTGTCCCACTCTACTACTTCGGTTGTAGCTGGAACCGAGGCAGTAGACTTTTTTTTTTCTCATCCGCAAGACATTCTGCTTCGAGTGTGACCATAACCGAGGCGATAAGGGGTCTTTCTACTTCGGTTATGACGTGAACCGAGGCATATATCCTTATTTTTTTTTTAAAATAAGGTTTGTTTCTGCAACATTCCCAACTACAAAAACAAACCTCCATATATTTTTATAGCCAGAACAGTCCAGAATAATGCAGAAACGTATATTTTAAATGAAAATTATATTAAAACATAAATATATTGAATGGAATCATAAATCAACTTCTTAGAAGCATAAATCAATCCAATATAATCATAAATCAAGTTTCAAGCATAAATCAATGCAATGTACAAAGTTAAACTTATAATAATGTAGAAAAGCATAGAACAACCTAGAAACATAAACTAAGAAACATATACTTAGAACTTACTATATCCTAATATCTACTACATACTATTATATAAATGAATTACATATTTAGCAAGTGTTTTCCTCACAAGTTGAATTGACTTATCTGGGATTGGAGCAGTCCTATTAAATCTCTGCATAAAACAGAATGATTTCAATTAGTGTATATAAAATCCAAACTATAGAGAAAATAAAATTCAAACCTAAATATTACTGTTTCCCATCCACTGGTGTAATGTGCACGAATGATGGTCATCATCCAAAGCATAACGTAGTAACCATATTCATATGATCCAATTTGTCTATTACACTACAATATATCATCATAATTATAAAATGTTAAGTAACATCATTTGAATGGAACCAAATGTAACAAAAGTATGGACTAAAATACCAAACCTTAAGGGCAACCCATGCAAGCTTTTTAGTTGTAGCAGTAGATCTCCCAAATAACATCATATGTGTTGCAAGGGAACTATTAAAAAAAATTCCTTTAGCATACATTTATATAACAAAAAAGTCGAAACATTGAGATTCTTACCAATCTACTACATGTCTAAGAGGGCTGGGAGGAGACTTCTGCAATGAATAAAACCAGACAACAGTGTTCTTCGGTATGGAGATCACAAGTAGCTGCCAATGACACCTGAAATTGGTAATAACTTAATTGTCATATACCAAAATTAATAAATGAAACTTTAAAGTTAACAAACTTCACTTACCCAAGTATATAAGGGATAAAATATATCTCCTTCCCCATTCCAAAGCAGGTGGTGATGTATGTTTGGATATCATCAAATTTATTTATTTCTTTCATGAGTCATGGAGGGGTCAATGAACCCATATACATGGTTGAACCCCTTCTTGTTACTAACATCAAACATATACCTAAAATGAAGAAATAATTTGATATAAGTAAGTTGATAAAATAGAATTTTATAAAAAAGTTTTCATAAACTTACATCATCCACAGCTGAATGAGTGCAATATTAATTTCTTCTCTACCCGACGCAAGCTCCCTAACATCTTGATGATGCAAGTACAATGGGATCTGAGCTTCTCTTCCAAATGTAGTAGAATCCTAGTGTACAATCATCGGCGCATCTGAAATGATTTTAGCAAGCTCGTCTAACGCACCAAGAGGGTCATCCTTAGATAAATGAGTCTTCTTCGGTGTACGACTTCCCTCTTGACCTATCTGCTGTTAAATGCAAAAATGGTTATGTTATAACGTCAATTAGAAGTAAATATTGAAATTGAGAAGTATATAGTACGAGTGTTTACCGGGGAATTAGATACATCACCAACCAAATGTTTAGGCCAGGCGACAAAGGACTTAAATGCTTCTTCCACAGTGAAGAACTCATCTGTAGGCACAGGAAGAACGACATCTCCTATGACAACTTCATCCACCGTGACCTTGAACTCATCTTATGAAAGTTGTACACCATGCACTACAGTGGCTGTCTCATAAACTGTACCACGAGCCACTAGCATGGTCCCAGTATCAGAAAGAATATATAACTGACATGGACGAGTTTCATCCATGTCGTCCCCTAGGGCACCGGCAGCTAAACAACTTCCTTTACTACTTCTACCTATCAAATTAAATGTTAGGTTATGCAAAAAGTAAATTAGTAACCAAAAATAAATAAGTTTACCTGTAGGAGGCACAACATGTTCCGCTACAGGAGATGACGGAGGACGATTGTCATAATCCTAATAATGTTGTTGGAACTGGCGTACAACCATTTCAGCAACTTCATCATAACCCTATGTCCGAATCTTCTTTGTGATCTCCTGCGTCATCTCTTTTCTTATGTCCTCCTTCATCTTTTCGTATGAATATGGACGCGAGGAAGACCCAAAAAACTGTTTTATGCCTATGCCAGTCCTAGCACCACTCACCCGTCCTGGGTGCTCAAGTCGTCCAATAGTTGTGGCAAGAATATCCTGACGACCTTCTTGTGTGAATTGACCTTGGGAGCTCTGCTCAACCAAGTAGTCCTGTCACATAACAAAAGTTCAAAATCATTAGAAAGATCTATGTAATATATATAACAAAATTAATGTAAAAATATAAGAAATGACATCTTACAATTCTTTCAAATATTTCTCTGGCAGACTCGGAAGTGTAGGAGCCCGATGGTCTTATACGGGCTAACTTCCACTTCTCGTGCCGAGATGGTGGTGACGGAGGAGGAGAAGGGTCACCACCCTCAGAAAGTGGAAGTCTACTATCTGACTTCTGCTTCATCAGTTTTTCTTCAAGCTTCCTATATCCACCACGAGATAGTAGGTGTGGATTTTTATTCTAAGCGCTTATTCCCCATTCTTTTGACCTTTTTTCCTGTGACAAAATGAGACAATTGTCATAGTAGAGAATTATGAATGATTAATTGAATGATTTTACTACACTTACCTGCCACGCCTCGGATGAACGAAGCTCTACAAACTGACGCCATGTTTCTTCGTCAATTGCTGAATATTTGGAACATGGATTTTCATTACTTTTTGGTCCAAATATATATATTCCTTAAGCTCTCGACGTTTGGCATATCAAATGTTATCTACAACAAATAAAGTAATAACCTTATATCAATACAGATTTATCAATATAATGAATATAGAATTTGGAGCAATATTGCTTAACTTACCAATAGATCTTGCCAGATGAGATTCCGATCAGCCTCAAAAACATGGTCAAAGGATGGACTAAGTATAGAGATACGATCACGTGTTAGTACTCTAAGGTAAGACCTAAATACATCTGCATTTGGGCCAGATGCAACTCCAGTGACCACGTCAATAATGACAGGTGTCCTCTCAACTGCATTTCTTCTAAGTATAAACTTTCGTAACCTCGTTGCTCCTCTTGTCCGTCTGGAAGTGGTGGGGACTTCATCGCCTGACGAATGAGGTGACTCAGCCATATATCTGTCACAATAAATAAGATGAAAGATAAATAAAACACTTATAAAATAACATATATTATTTAACAAAAGCCATAAATATTTACACAAACATGAAATTCATACATAATCATATGGATTGGTCATATATATTCTCTCATTGTGATCTTCTCGTATTGCTTGTATATCATCAATTAGAGGGTCGTCATCCAAATTTATTGTCGTTTTAAATGGATGGTTGTCCGCGATATGAAGATTACTTAGATTCTCTTCTTTATCTTCAATTTGCCTTTTTCCTTGGAGAGCAACATACCAATGGTCAGACGTAGGATCTTTGACATAAAAAACCTGACTTGCTTGATATGCCATGATGAACGTTCGTCTCCATAACCAACCTTTCGAAAATCAACAAGTGTCATACCAGATTCATCTATCACTACAAGAAAAAAGTGAATTACATACAGTAGAAATCCGTATATAAGACCTAAAATCCGTATATAATACTTGGTTATATACGGATTACATACGGGCGAAAATCCGTATATAATACTGTCGTAGCTAGCTTTATATACGGAAAAATCCGTATATATCCGTTGATAACAGTTGAAAAACTGTTATTTTCATGCTTAAAGTTGATACTAAAAGCAACCTTTAGACTTAGAAACTAGCTTGAAATCATGCCTTTTGTTTATATTTTCAGAAATAAGAGAGCTGGACAGGTTTATGCTTGATTTAAGTGTTCTTGTGCAGGTTTTGAGGTGAATTTGGTGAAAGAAGTGAAGAATAAGAGAGAGGACATTCGAAAAGACAAGAAAGAGTGCAAAAAGGAGAAGTCGAAGGCACCGCTCAGCGGCAAACTACCGCTGAGCGGCACTCAAGAGGTGACGTTGGAACCGCTGAGGGGCAAAATGGCCGCTGAGGGGAAGAAAGAAGACGCGCAATCACCGCTGAGCGGTAAATACCGCTGAGCGGCACTTTTTGGGCTTGGACTTTTGTAATCTTTTGTAACTCTAGATTAGTATATAAGGGCTTGCACGTCCTATAGTTAGGCATCTTTGGCAGAAACGAGGCAAACACTCTCTCTTTCACCCCTTTGAAGGAGGATCTTGGATGCTCAGGCTACCTCTTCACCTTTATTGGGTTTATTCTTTCATACTTTCATTGTTATTCATCTAGGTTCACCATGAATATGGTGAACTAAACCTTGTATGTTTGTTGGGGAATCAAAGTAATCTCTTGAAGCTCTCATATATGGATTTGTTGAGTACATCTTTGAATTAAGACATATGCTTTCTTTCATCATTAGTTAGGGTTTTTCCTCTTTGCTCAATGCTTGCATTGTTTAACTCATTCTAATGCATGATTATTGGTTTTGTTGATACGGACACGTACGGGGAAATCTAGATCCGGGGAATTTCTCCCAATATTATACTGACAATATTATATTGGTTGCCTTTAAGCTCCTGCACTCATGAACTAATCATTAGGAATGCTAGGAATTGTATGAACTATTTGATTAGGGAGAAGCCATCTAGAATGGTACATTAGAGAGTGGCATTAACAATGATGATTTGAATGTTGAATTCCTAAAATATATGAGAGTGGATGAGATGAAATTGACCCCCAACAACATATTCATTCATATATTTCCTTGAAAGTGTTTATCTTTTGTCTTTGTCATTGATCAATTCATGCATACATATTTAATTTTCGTCTTTGCATATTAAACTTCAATTATTGTGTTCTTAAGTCTTAGCTAATCAACAAATCACATAACTAAACTAGGCCGTGAGTCCTTTGGGAGAACGATACTTGGTATTACCAAGTTTATTACTTGAAACGATTCGGTCATACTTGCCGATTGTGAAACAAGTTTGTGACATCATATTTTGGTGCTTACAAATTTGTCCATCATCCGTATATAACTTATATACGGATAAATCCGTATATAACTTATATACAGATAAATCCGTATATAACTTATATACGGATAAATCCGTATATAGCCGATATACGGAAGAAGAGCTAAATATATACCCTGTATATGGCAGTTCTCCATGCACAATATAGAAGTAGACCTGGACATTATAGTCAACATTCACAATTGATATAAGCAAATCTGGACATTATACATTGCACATTGACATATAAATCCCATAAGCTTTTTAGATACACTTAATCCATAAAGGAAACATTGTATATGAATACATAAATATTGTTTACATCAACATAACTACAAGATTAAACAATAGGTAAGTTCATAAACGGATTGTGGTTGTGGTTCTAAATAAGTTCAACAGTAATGGAAATAAGTTCTATAAAATGCCTAATAATGCATATAATCATTTCCATCTTGTGGTTGTTCATCTGGTGGTTGCTGGTGTGGTGGTTGCTGTTCTGGAGGTTGCTGTTCTGGTTGGACATCATTGGGTACTTCATTTTGAACTTGAGGATTTTGGAGGTTTAAAAAGTCTTGTGCAGCTACGGCTGCTGAAGGCGGAAGGAATGGCAGGAGGACGCCAATAAAGCCTTCAAACTTTTCAAGCTGCTGACCATATTGGTGTAACTGCGATTTCAGGTTAACAATTTCTTCTGAATTTTGTTGTTGAGCAGTAGAAGATGCCTGTGTCTGTTGGATGTAACTATCAACACAGTCATCTTGGGAAGTGACATTTCCAATGCCGTATACGCGTCCCTTGTATTTTCCACCAGTAGCCTCTAACCAACATCGGTTTCTCAATCTTTCCTCCTCCGCAGGGTCTAGAGGAGAAGATGCTGAGACACCAACAGATGCAGTCTCAGATCTTATTTGAGAAAATTTTGCAACAAATTGTTCCTGTTAAATGAATAAATATTATCATTAAACATGAGGTTTAAAAACCGAAATTTTATAATGTGATAGACTTAGTACAAACTTACATGGGTCCGCTTAGACCTTTCGTCCACAAATTCCCCTGTTGATTGACGAATATGTGTCTGCTGAAATATTTCATCAACATGCACAGACCGACCAAGCTCCTGTGACTGCAAACAAAATGAGTTGTTAATAAATATTTGTAAAGTTTATGATTACAAATATAAGAAAAAAAATGTACAAGTTACATACCAAACGAATAGCATGCTCATGCACGCTTATAGATCCTTTAGTGTGCAAACAACCACCCTTTTCAGATGTCCGATTCTTCTTTGTCGTTTCACACTTTTGTCTATAAAGTGGCATGTTCCACTTTTCCAAAAGAGCATTCCAAGTATCGTCCCCCAGCCAATCAGGTCTTTTTCCTAGAGTTCTAGCTTTTTTATACATCTTTGAGAGTCTATGAGATGCCTTGGTGTGATAATTTTTTTTACCTTTTCCTCATCTTCAGGCTTCCATGAAACCTTTCTCTATTATATTAGAAATAATAGGTTTGAATACGTAAACAAATTCAAAGTATAAATTAAATGCAGCAGAGTTGAATCACACAACAAACAAGGGGCTGGAAACATGCATGCATTGGATTATTTTGTATTTCAGGTAGCTGGTGTTGTTGCAGTAAAAATTAAATGCTGGACACCAACTATTGACTTTATTCCAGGAAGATTGCAATATTCTATTATCTTTTATACACATGTATAATAGGTTTGATTTACACATACAGAGAATAATTGCTTAGTGTAACAGGATTGGGATTGAAAAATGTGTACCTTAAAACGTTCGAAGAAGACATATTTGGTTGACTTAGGGATTGAGCCCCATGTTAGCCATGGCTCATCAAACTGTTGCTTGATGGTGGCTGTGATTGCCTTCGATGCAGTCTTTGTAGGATAAAACCTAAACCAAAATTAAAGTCAAACATTAGAATAATACAACAATGAATTGTCTATATATTAATTGAGTTAATTTATTCCTTACCCTCCTCCAACAGGTCTAATCATTGGACGACTATTGGAACATTCTTCCACGTAATTGGCGGCTGAACTGGAATGTGGATTTGCGTCCTCTATACCAGGTGATGGTGCAATATTTCTGGGAGTTGATGGGTTAGAACCAACATTGGGAGAGAGTGAAGCCATTCCATGAGGAGGCACTTGGTATGGAGTGGGTGTCAAGCCAGGCACTTGTATCGGAGGTGGAAGAGATGTACCAATGGAGGTAGGTGTAGATGTAGGAACTTGATGTGGAGTGGGAGTAAAGGTAGGAACAACTAATGGAGGTGGAACAGATCTACCAATGGAGGTAGAGGTAGGTGTAGTTGGCTGACTGGTTGAACCAATTTCATTATTGAAACGTGTCATCAACTTCACTACATAAGATTTCTTCCCCTTCCCCTTATCAGGATTTCCTGAAGGTGGATTAGGAGGGCCAGAAGCACCTGATGCCATATTCTTGAACATAATATATATTTTTATACAATAGAACAAAAGAAAATTTAGAAATAGTACAATCAGAGATAAAAATGTGTAACAAGTACTCCAAAAACAATATTGTACTCCAAAAACAAACCAAAAACACGAGTAAAAACCAAACACATCAACAACAGATGAAGTCACATTGTTTCTGGCTTTCCAATAAAACTGTATTAGTAAAGGTTTAACAAAAGATTTACATTGATAAGTCTTAAGATTGTGGACAACATTATAAATGCAACAAAAATAAGGAGGAACACTCTAACTCATTCAGTGCTAGAACTATGAAATTCATCTTCATTGTCATCTTCACCCTCTCCTTCTGCATTGTATTCTTCTGATTCCGTTGTATCTTCATCTATTTGCCCTTGAAATGATGAAATATTGTTAGGGTCCACTTCTTCAAGACCAGCTTCTACATCTTGTAATCAGACTACTTCTTCAACTTCAATGATGTCATTAACATGTGACATTTTCTCCACTTGGTATGGCACATCGGCTTCTACATCATTAGAATCAATGCGACCTCTAGGCTTCGTTTTTATCGCAACACACCAACCTCGTTTGTCCGTGCGTGATGTAGGATATGGTACATAATACACTTGTTGTACATTATGTGCAATTATAAAAGGATCAAACAACGCATATCTTTTATCCATTCGAATATCCACAATGCCATACTTTGAATCCACCCTTGTACCTACTCTTGATGGATCAAACCAATCACAATAAAATAATACAATTTTCTTTTCAGTGGTTGTTGAATTGTATTCCAACTCATAGATGGGTTTAATGACACCATAGAAATCATCTTGACCTCCTTCTGTTAGCCCTTTAACATGAACCCCACTATTTATTGTCCTCTTGCCCTGACTCCATGCATGGGTATGAAATTTGTATCCATTAGCAAAGAAGGTGTGCCATTCCTTTACACACCTTAAAGAAGCAAGTGATAAATCTCTAAGATGTTGGTTTCTCACACTTAAAGGATCGTTATGAACCTACAACCAATAAGGATATGAAACTATTCAACAATGTAATTATTAAAGAATTAAGGAAGAAATGAATGTGTAAGAATGATAGGAAGTCGTACTTTTTGCCTGAACCACAATGCAAAATTAGCATGTATGTATGTCGAACTGTTTGACTCAGATAGTTGATAGGTATGTAAGAATGAGCTGTCGACATGTACGACCAGATTAGATCAAAGACAATTAATTATATCAAATGAAAGAATTGGGAAATATATTTTATTTTGGGAGGCTTACTCAAGGTAAGGTTCAACTTCATTGCAATTGATCAATACATGAACATGAGCTGATCACAATTCTTCATCACTTAACCAATGTGTTGATTCCCTCCCAGAATGACGGCCAGGTTGGTCAAACACTGATAATGTTGTTGTAAAGCTTTCTATTTGAATGTCTACTTCATTTCTACTGCTTTGTGGTGTTAACATGAAGTTTTTGAAATAGTGAGAACAAAAATGAGTTGTTTCTCTGTGCAAGTATGATGCGCAAATAGATCCTTCAAGCCTAGCTTTATTCTTTATTGAACGTTTAGCATATCCCATGAACCTACAAATTTGAAACTGATGTGTTAGGGTTTTTGAATTATGCCTAGTAAATTGAACAATAACATGTCATATTGTCACCTTTCAAATGGGTGCATCCACCTATAGTGGACTGGTCCACCAAGTCGTGCCTCATATGGAAGATGGATAGGGAGATGTTCCATAGAATCAAAGAATGAGGGAGGAAATATTCTCTCCATCTTGCAAAGAATGATTGGAATGTTTTCTTCCATCTTCGCTAGGTCGTCCTTATTCAATGTGGTAGAACACAAATCTCTAAAGAAATGACTTATCTCTGTAATGGGATTCAGAACATGAGACGATAAAGAACTAAATGCTATAGGAAGTAAGCATTCCATAAACACATGGCAGTCATGACTTTTCATCCCAATGAGCTTTCCCCTATTCACATCAACACACCTTGACAAGTTAGAAGAATATCCATCAGGCATCCTAAGACCTTTTACCCAATGACAGACTTGTTTTGTTTGGTCTGTTGAAAGTGTATAATTTGCTTTTGGCTTATACATGTTTCCATTGCTATGACTTTTTAGCTCCAAATCTTTTCGTCTACAGTACAAAGCTATATCCATTCGGGCCTTGTCATTGTCTTTTGTCTTCCCCGCAACATTCATCACAGTATTAAAGATGTTGTCAAAGAAATTTTTTTCAATGTGCATGAAGTCAAGATTATGCCTTAACAAATTATCCTTCCAATAGGGTAGATCCCAAAAGATGCTTTTTTTCGTCCAATTATGCCACTCACTGTATCCATCAATTCTTGGTGCACCATTTTCAGTTATTTTAGGATAACCATTGATTCTATTCCAAACTTCTGGTCCCGTAAGATATGGTGGTGCGTCATCCATCTCCACTTCCCCTTTCTTGAAAGCATTCCTATTCCTCCTAAAAGCATGGTCATTCGGTAAAAACCTTCGATGGGAGTCAAACCATGAATTTTTTGCCCCATGATATAATCTAAAAGCCATTGTATGCTCCATGCAATGTGGGCATGCCAGTTTACCATGAGTGCTCCAGCCACACAACATACCATAAGCAGGAAAATCATTAATTGTCCACATTAGCATGGCCCTCAAAATAAAGTTTTCTTTCCTTGAAATATCATATGTTATCACACCCATCCACAGCTTCTTCAATTCGTCTATCAAGGGCTCTAAGTACACATCTATGCCAACCTTTGGATTGAATGGCCCGGGAATGAGACATGTCAAGAACATGTAAGGTTTAGACATGCACATTTCTTGAGGAAGATTATAAGGGGTGAAAATAACTGGCCAACATGAATATGGTATATTTGATGCCTGTACATATGGGTTAAAACCGTCAGAGCATAAATCGAGTCGTACATTGCGTGGCTCGATACCAAAGTCAGGATATACTCTATCAAAGTGCTTCCAAGCCTCTCCATCGCATGGATGACGCAAAACACCATTCGTTGACATGTTCTGATAGTGCCATGTCATTTGTCCTGCAGTTTGTGTTGAGGCATACATTCTTTGTAGTCTGGGAATTAATGGCAAATAAAACATTGATTTCATAGGAACTTGTTTTGTAGTAGTTGCTCCCGTGTTACGTGGTTGATATCTTGGCTTTCCACAAAATTTGCATTCAAGCAACGTGCCATCATTCTTACCATATTCATTATCATAGAAGAGCATGCAACCGTCCACGCAACAATCAATCCTCTGCGATTGTAATCCCAACTTTGATACACACTTTTTTGCATCGTAGTATGTTTTAGGCAAACCTGATTTGATAGGTGTTGCATCCATAACCATTTTTGCAATAAAATCTATGCATTGGTTAGGAATATCCCAATTTGACTTGCAAGCTAATAGTCTGACACACATTGATAATTTCGAGTCTGATGCTCCTCCATACAACGGTTGGTTTGCATCCAACAAAAAATTAAAAAACCTTTGTGTTTCTTCATTCGGAGCCTCTTCAATGTTATTAGAAGTAGATGCTTGGCACGACTCATTTTTCCTAAGAGCATCATGCACAATGTCTTCCATTGTTTGAAATTGGTTAATTTGACCACATTCCGTCTCTACAGCCATCCAACTTTGATGATTCTGTACATCATCTTCTGGCAATCTTTCCCCATGATCCTCCCAAATGAAATAATTAGGCTTGAAACCGTTCTTGTAAAGGTGAACCTTCACAACTCTTTCGTGCAGAATCTTTGTACAATCGCACTTTAAACATGGACATCGAAGACCCCCATCTCTATGATAACGTTCTTGTTCACAAGCTTTAATTATAAACTCTTCAACACCTAATACAAAAGACTCTTTCAAAGCACCTCTTCCTCTATGACACCTTTCGTACATCCATGCACGATTTGGTGGAGAACGATCCATGTTCTGTACATAAATTGATTATAAAACAATTAGCCAATGCTTAATATACGTCTCTATATTATGACACGTACCCTATCAAATGGCTTCCTAAAGAATAACCTAAATTAATTTAGGTCCTCTTCTCTCTATCTTAGAATGTTTTTCAACATGTCTCTATCTTAATACTTATTTTGTACATGTTAATCACTATGTACAATATTATTGTTTTATATTAATCACTATGTACAATATTGTTTTAAGCTTTCAATATAGAAGGATATTGGCCAAGCTACAACGTTGAGCTAAAACTTTCACTACAACCAAGCATAGTTAAAGAAATATCAAATTAGGGTAGATAGTGCTTGATGTGTTTAATTGTTTAGATAAATAATTTTAATTAAAAAATCAACATTTAAAGAACTAAATAACCCTCCTAATATGTTACATACAGTTGCATAAGCATACATTTGCAAAAGGACAATTATTTGAAGGTTTAGGTCTTACTAGGAGCTTTGGTTGATTGTCAAAATAAGCTTGTTCTATACTGGATTGCAGGTACCGAGTGCAACTACAAAAGAAAGAACATCACATATCAATTTATAATAAAGTAATAGAGGGGCAGTCAACTACAAAATTCTTAAGTCTAGGTAGGCTAAAATGTGCTTAATGAGTCAAAACATGTAAAATGCATGGAATGGGGTAATTCGGGGTTCAGACATCATTAAAGAAAGATAATAAAATGCTCAAAACAGTACTGGAATAAGAGAAATGTAAAATCAGTGGTGATACCAAATTTGAGAGCAAACTAGTCAAAACTAGTGTTAACATCAAATTGGTTTTCTCCTAAGTTTAATTCTGATATATTGAAGGTTATATTTGGATGATTTTATGATTATTACATGCTTAATATGATGCTAATTACATGCTAAAATGCAGAATTGGATAGAATGTGTAATGAATAAGAAAGGCCTAATTATATAGACGCATGTGAACCTAGAAAACAACTTAATCGGTCAAATTCTGTAAAATGACTTAAAACTGTATAAACATGATACCAACATGAATCTAACATTAAACAAAAATGTTTGAATAATAAAATCCCTACTGGAATCAACAAAACAGAAAAAGTCATTGGAAAGTGGATGAACAAGTTTTAAAGTAAGAACACCAAGGTAGTTATGCATATGTTTGCAATTTGGGTCTGAATGTTTAGTAATGCCTAAATGCATGATCTTAATAGCTAACATGTTTAGTATGATCCTAATCAAAGTCTAAAATAAAGAATATATCAAAAAAATAAAGCAGAATAAAATTCCTAATTCTAGCTAGTCTAGGTAGCCTAAAATGTGCTTAATGAGTCAAAACACAACCACTAGACCTGGGTTCAGAGAATCTAATTAATTTAACTTATATAGTTTGTAATGAACAAGAAAATTTAGAGTGTTGAAGTTGGAACATATTTTAAGTATACGAGTGGTGGTAGGGACAATGGGTATTGATTTGGCAACAATGGTTATCGTAAGAAATGAACACATCTTAATGGAGTCCTAAGAAATCAGACCACACACAGGACAACCACACCATACACACAACGGACAAAGAAAACAACACAGAGCAAAAGTCAAGAGTAAACATACCTTGCTTCAGTTTCTGATAGATCTTTTGCTTCACTGTACAACACTTTAAGCCTTCCCAATGAGGTACCCCACACTTGTGAACCACTTCAGCTCCTGTATCAAAGTCAAAATAAAATTTGAACAAAAAAATAAACACATATTATAGCAGAATAAAATCATAAACATCTAATTATCATTCTCAAAAATGGAAGCAGCACCCTAAATGAAGTATGTTGTGGATGATTCCTCATACATTTCTAAATATGTGAGTTAATAGTAATATTGAAAGGTGATGTGCAGAATAGATTGAGGTTGATGATGAGTAAAGCTGAAATGAAAAGGTGGTGAAATTTTTCTCAAGTTAAGATGTCCCTCCTAGGTCTTTTGTTTAGCCTATAAGATTAGGTAAAGCAGTCTAAATTGGTCTGATAGATGTGGGTTGCTCAAGTCCCTAAATTGGCACGTCAAATTAATTAAAATGTAATAGGTTTTACAGACATCCCTTCCCCTTCCCTGCTTTTTATTTTCTATTATATTTTTTAATTCTAATGTGTCCAAAATGAGAGTTAAATTGCTCCAATAAACCAATGAAGTTGCTTCCTAGCTACTTTGCTGCACCATCACTACAGGAGAGAATTAATGCATTGTCCAATCAATGCATTAAAAAAGTCATCTTACTTTCTTTTCAATGCCAAAACAACTCCGTCAATTATTCACCTCTCTATGCTCCTCCTCAATCATACCTTACAGTATATATATATATATATATATATATATATATATATATATATATATATATATATATATATATATATATATATATACACACACACTATAATACAACTTATCCCTAATGCATATTCACCAACACTATTAATCAACATATATATGACTTTTGAAATAAATTATTAGTGAAGGATAAATTAAATAGAACAAAACACTTCCTATCAAATTTAGTATGAATTGACAAGTGCCTCTCTGCACCAGTACAACATTCTGTCATTGCATGTGAAAGATTAAAATATTCCTGATATTGTATTTTAGTAAATATGGTTGTTGATTAAAAGAAACTCCCATAGATGTGACTTTATGATGAAATTGATTTACCTAAAAGGGGTCTGAACAATATAAACTAGGTCTATGACATACAATGTTTAAATAATATATGCACCAATAGTGAAGAAGTTTGTTGCATGATCTTGCGGAAATCTGATTGTTAACAATGCAAAAGCTTTTATACTATTTATGTTAGACTCTACTTTTAGTTGTCCAAAGGATTGAAACTATGTTCTCTGTAATTTAGTGTAGTTTTTTATAACTCTTAGACATTATTGTTGAGTTGTTATATTATGTAGAGGTTGCAGACACAACAGTTTTCTTAGTTCTCACATTTTGCAAGAATTCTCATTGTATTCAAATTGAGAAAAAGGTATCTTACATAAAGAAAAATAGAGCTTATATAAAACTTTGTATAATTGAATAGCTGTTACAAAACCAACAGAGAAAAAAAACAAAAAAATAAAATTGTAACTGCTTATGTCAACTATTAGAAAAACAGAAACTAAAAGGGAAATATCTAGTAATAATCCCCGTCAAGTTGGGCAGTGAAGTTCACAAATTCCCAACTTGGTAACAAAAAATGTCAAAAGAGGTGTGATGAATAGGTGTAATGAAAGCGTCAGCAAGCTAGGCTTAGGTAAAAATAAGAACTAGGTAAATTAAGCCTTGTTGAATTTTGTCGAGAATAACATGGCATTCGATCTCAATATGTTTGGTGTGTTAAACACATGATTGTGAGATGAGTGGATGGCAGATTGATTATCCAACACGACACTTGGATCCAAGGAAACATAAATATCATGAAGGACAAAATCCAACCATTGGATTTCACAAGTAAGGCTGGCCAAAGCTCTATATTCAACTGCAGAGGAAGAATAGGAAACAGTAGTCTGCTTCTTTGATTTCCAAGAGATCAATGAAGAGTCAACAAAAACTCAAAAGCCAATGATAGACCTTCTGGTATCCAAACAGCAAGCTCATCTGAATTGGTAAAGGCCGAGAGTCTAAGGTCTGATGAAGCAAAGAAGAACAAGCCATGAGCAGGGGATCCATTGAGGTAATGAAAGATTCTTTGAGCAGCATTGTAATAAGTATCAAGAGGTTTGCATAGAAATTGGCTGAGTTGTTGTACACATAATCAATATCTTGGTTGATGATGGTGAGATGCAAAAGTTTGCCAACTAACTGCCAGTAACCAGCAGCATTAGATAAAAGTTGTCCATGATTTGCTTGAAGTTTAATAGAAGGATCAGAAGGAGTGTTAGTAGGTTTAGAACCAATCAAACCACTGTCATCGAGAAGTTCAAGAATATATTTTCTCTGATTCATGTGAATTCCAGATTTGGACCTTGCAATTTCAAGATCGAGAAAGTATCTTAAAGATCCTAGGTCTTTGATTTTAAATTTGGTATCTAAGATGTGCTTAGGATGATTAATTTCTGCCATATCATTGCTAATTAAAACAATATCATCCACCTAAACAAATAATGCAGTAAAAGAAGTAGAAGCAGATTTGACAAACAAAGCTTGATCTGCAGAAGATTATTCGTAATTAAGAGAAAGAAGAGTAGCAGATAAGGTATTATGCTATTGTCAACAAAGGGGAAGTAAACTAGGAGGAGGGACAATGTAAACCTCCTCATGATGCTCTCCATGAAGGAAAGCATTGTTGACATCCAGTTTCTCCCAAAACCATCCTTTCATAGTTGCCATAGCAAGGGAAAATATGTAGTAATAAGTTTATTGATACTGTCTAAGAAGCAATGATTCTTACTCTTTATCATTTCTAGTATGCCAACTTTCAGCAAAGTAGATTTTGGAATGAGTAAACTCTTGAATAGAGAAAAGAGGCTATGTAGTCTCAACACAAACCTTTTAACATAACTCCATATAACCACGGGAAGAAAAATTAAGGGCAGGGAATATATTCTTGATATCGTAAAGTAAACAAAAAAATTCAAGGTTACAGAATAGATTAAATAAAAACACAAAAGGATTGAAACTATGTTCTCTGTAATTTGGTGTAGTTTTTTATGATTGCAGTGCCACAAGAGGAAGAGTATATCTGCCACAAGATGAATTGGCAAAAGCTAGGCTTTTAGATGATGACATTTTCCTGGGTAAAGTTATAGATAAACCTAGTAAATTCATGAAGGGACAGATAAAGAGGACAGAGATGTTTTTTGATGAGGCAGAGAAAGGAGTTGCAGAGCTAAACCTTGCTAGCAGGTGGCCAGTGTGGGCATCCACAAATTCCTAAACAAAAACAAATTCAATAATTTGCCATTTTAGAGTTTAACGGAATATTATCTTTTCGTCTTGTGAATGAAGTAATTCCTTGATAGTACAAATTAACAAAGATGAGGAAGAGCCTGAGCTTCCTTTCTTTGATCAAGCTACAATTACCCAAAGCAACTTATGGCTACTCAATTAACAATGTATATGGTAATCACATCAAAACAATTAAACTAAATACAATAGCTATTTACTCATTAAACAAAACATAATAACTACTTACCCTTTTGTGGTGCTTTCCTTTTTCAATCCCAAAAGGTTCCTCCACTTATCTTACCCTTCAAATACTTTGCAGTCCTATATCACACAAATCCAACCAGAGAAAACCATATCAAACATATATATAATTAATAATATAAATTATATGTTATAGTCCTTAAAGATTGCGTAAACATACCTTAACACGCCTCTGAATGTTCACTCAATGTCCTAAAAATGCACCAAAGTATGGATTCAGGTTTCATATCTCACCGAGAATAAAGAAAGAGATTGGTTTCAAGTTTTCATTTCAAGATTGGTGCTATATTTTTACAAAATGGGTACCTAATAAGTGAATGATGCTATGGGAACATTAGCTGAAACATGGGTTTGTTAAATTTAGTTAGTTGAAAACCTCCATTACAAAGAAAAATGAAAAATATTCATCAACGACCACAAGACATTTCCCAGGTATAGGTGAAAATCCATTCATCATGTACTTAATATTCTAATGGCATTAAGAAATTATCTCAACATAAGAATCCAATAATAACTGAATGGTTCACCTGAGCAAAAGATGGAATAAATGATTATGGGCATGGTCAAAGATGATCTCTATGACCACGGTAGTGTTTGAGATATTGGGTTTGGACCTACTTGGGACATCCTTTTACGAGGGAAAGGAACTCACTCACCTTTGGTTCCTTCACTAAGGGCCTTCGCAACTCCAAATGGTATGTCTCAGTCCTGCATACCACTGACAATCTTCTTAAACCGCCAAACACTAGCCTCAATTGATGTTTCCTAACACTCCAACCACAGCTTGCGAGACCAACCACAAATGTGTCAAATAAAACAAAAAAAAAATACAATATTAGGGCTTGCGATTTTCACCAGTTAACGATTTCATCGAATACTAAGCATTAGGATTAGGGTTTACTTACCAGATGGAGATACTCCTTCAACGTTCAACTACGACACCCGGCGGAACAACGACATTGCTTGGTGAACGCCAGAACACGACGGACAGCTCAATACAGAGAGAGGAGACAGAAGCAGAGCACGACGGACAGCGACAGTGAAGAGGGTTGGAGAGAGGGCCAGGGAGAGCGAAGATGGCTCGAGAGAGGGATGGCGAGAGCCAAGACGGCTCGAGAGAGAAAGGACTCGAGGGTTTGAGAGAGAGAGAAAGATAGCTCGAGGGTTCGACAGAGACAGCAAAGCTCCACGGTTCGAGAGAATGATATTTTTTCAGCTTCTAATTAATCCAAAATATTTTTTTTTAAAAAAATATTGTTGAAATCCGTATATAATATAATGCATTCTACTTACATACGGTTCATGGAAATTACATAGGGATATATCCTTAGGTAATTTTTCCGCCACCACACGCCAACTTTATATACAGAAATTATATACGGATTTTTTTGTATATAAAAATCCATATATAATATCCGTATATAATGCCTTTCTGATATCCGTATATAATTTCCGTATATAATACCTGATTTATATACGAATTTAAATCCGTATATAATGTTCCGTATGTAATTCCATTATTTCTTGTAGTGTATTTTGACACCACTCTTATTGTCTACCCACTTACATTTGAAGAGTGCAACGGAAAACTTAGTTTAATCAACTTCCCATATCTCTTCAATTCTACCATAATATCTCATGGATCCAACTACAGGATTTTGATCTTTGGATGTGGCAAACTGTAGCGACTCGGCTTCTAGACTGACGCCACTATTTTGTACTGTGCTTTTATCATCCAAAGTCTTTGTATAGAATGTGAAATTATTAATTTCGTAGCCTGTACAACACACAACATCAAACTTCAAGCCATTTGCTAACCACAACAAAGTCTCAGAGGACCGTGATTCTTTCGAAACTTCCACTACAAGAAATTATGAAATTATATACAAATCATTATATACGGATTTAGAGTCGTATATAAATCAAGTATTATATACGAAAATTATGTACGGATGTTAAAAAAAGGCTTTATATACGGATATTATATACGGATTTTTATATACAAATTATCCGTATATAAATTTCGTATATAATGTTAGCATGAGGTGGCGATAAAGTTAACCAAATGTTAGCTGCAGATGTTATATACGGATATGGGAAATATGTTTTTTTAAAAAATGAATTTCTGATTAAGTCAAGCTGGAAACCCGTATTCACACTCATTCTGAACCTCTCTCGAGCTCGCACACTCACAAAGCACTCTCTCGAACCCTAACACTCACAAAGCACTCGCGATTTCTCCCTCGCCTTCACAAAGCACTTGCGATTTCTCCCTCTCTCCCACTAGCAGCATCACAAATCACTCGCGAGTCCAATGATAATCGCCTTTCTACCATTTGTTCTTCAATTTTCCACCGATTAAACCTCCATTTGCACCGTTTAAACACTTTTGTACCGATCAATCTTGCGTTTGAACTGATTAATCGGTTCATATTGAGTTTCTCCCCCTTTTTAGGGTTCCTTCGGTCCTGATTAGGGTTCGTCCTCCATTTTAGAGTTTTTCCCCAATCGTTCTAGCTTTTATCCGTTCGTTTAGGGTTTTCTAACATTTTCTTCCGTTCATTCTCCGTTTCAGTCTCGATCTCGAGTTCGTCTCATTATTCCACTACGTTTCCTCATCAAGGAAGCTTCGAATGAGTTCGAGTCGAGTCCACGTTACTCTTCTGGTCATCTCGTTGGAGGCTAGTGGTATTTAGAGCAAGGTCGAGCACGCTACATGAGGTAAGTATTGCTTTCCTTGTTTCTATTCATTTGTCTTGAATTGATTCAAGTTGATTGTTCTTTGTTTTGAGTTATGCATATCTGCTTGTTGAGTTTTCTTCAATTTTTTCGCATTGTTAATTTTACTTTTCCTTTGGTGTCTTGATTAGTTGTAAGCTGCGTTTTGTTTTCATTCATTGTTGTCTTGAGTTCTATTTTGTGATTTTTCTCATAAACTGTTTGTTTAAAATGTCTAAGAGAGCTAATATGAAAATGTTCATTCTTGAATCAAGCCTAGCATTCACGTTCCTCATTTCCTTTTTCTTATTCTCTCTTTTCATTTCTTCTTCCTCGCCTATAAGTCATGAAATCCATTGTGCAATGAGACGTGAAAGGAAGCAATTATGTTCGGAGAGAAACGAAATTAGTAGAGTTAAGAAGGGAATGAGTGGGAGAAGAAGTGGAAATCACAAAAAGGAAACGCAAAAAGAGTCTGAGGAGCTAACGGAAATAGGAAAGGAAAACAGAGGCCAAGGTATGGGGGAGTTAAATTGCTTTTGATCTTGTATCTTGTTGTTCTATGAATTGTAATGGTGTCTTTGGATTCTGGAATTTATATAATATAGTTGATAATAACTTAAATAAGTGTATGAATGTATTATTTTGAGAAATAAATGTGTATGGGTGTTGTTATCTTCGCTTGGGTTGCAGTTAGTGACATGTATGAGTATGAAAAAGTAAGTATAAGATGTATGCTCTGTTTTGGAAATGAAATATGGTGTGTGAGTGCTCATAAATCTTTTTTTCCATTCCTCCTGAGGAAGTCTGTTGCATGTATCAAGTGTGCAAATTGGTTTTAAAAGTTATTTAAGCCTAACTATGGTGCAATTACTGTTTTAAAAAGTGTTTTAGTAAATTATAGTGGCTGAAACTTGTTGGATGGTATTTTATTTAACTTTTAGAATCCCGAAATTTTTCTGGTTATGGTTTGCTATGTATATTGTCTCAGAATTCTGCATAAACTGTCACTGGTGCAAAAAAAGATTTTTTATACATATTAAAAAAGATATTTTCGAGTAGGTACAGGAGCCGAGAGTATAAAAAGTTTTTGATATTTCACACCGGTTTTAAAAACGGTATAAAATTGTTTGTAATAAGGGTACAATTTAAAATCTCTAAGAATTAACCTAATGTTGTGATTAATTAGAAATTTTGAAAGACTAACCCGTGCATTAGAAATTTTAAAGAAGTCAATTGCAGACTCTAGTGAACACTTTATTTTCGTTAATTGCTCATATGTTTCTCCATTTCAATGGTCGTATGAGCATTCCTTTTTTGTTACTATTATTCTGTTACACATTACTATTAAAACTTGGTGTTGACAAAGTTGAAAATATTTTTCTAAAGGCATCCTTTTTCTAGAATTCACAACATAGATCAAAGAACCCTGCAATCATTTGTTAGGGGAAATTCGTATAGAGGAAGAATTACCACTTTAACATACCTGTAAGTTTATAAATAAGCTTGCTCATGTAGTTATTCTTTGAAACTAAATTTATGGCTCATATTTGATTGTGTTTGTGTCTTTATAGTTTATGAGTACTGATGTTACTGCATAATGAGTTATACTGAAACTAATATTCCTACTCTGTATTTTGTATTATCAAATCTTATACTACACTTCATTGTTTTTATTTTGATGTGAAGAGACGAGAATGAAGGCTGGGAGTGAAAGTGCTGGTACTGGTTGCCTCACTTTTTCAGATCCAAAGGTCACTGCTTATAATAAAGCTCTATAAATTATTGATTATGTTTTTAAATTTATACCATTTAATTTAATTTGTGATGTGTCAATTTTAGACAAATAGTATTTATGACCATTAGTTCATTCCATTACATTAAAGATGAGATTTGATTTATCCAGGTGAGATTTGGGAAACTTATGATATTATTTTCTTCATTATAATACAGATTTCTAATGAAGAGGTTAAGCATCTTAATTTATTATTACACTTTACTTTTTATATTCAATTATTATATTGTTCACTTTTAGGAGTTAATTTCTTATTACAATTTACTATACATTTTTTATAACAAGATAAATTATCTTTATTTTTCTTATAAACCTTGCAGTTTTAACTATAATATTATGACTCTTTCTATAACTTGGTTTCTCATTATCTTAGGTCATTTAATTGGATTTAACACTAGCTATTAAACTATTCATCAATACAAGAGTTGAAGATTCTCGGTTTGGGGTTTAGAGCCACCACTTTGATGATAAAAGGCTAGTTGGTGGAGCTTCAAACATTGGAAAAAAGAGAAAAAGAGTCTCAAGAGCTAACGAAAATAGGAAAAGAAAACAAAGGCCAAGGTATGGGAGAGTTAAATTGCTTTTGATCTTGTATCTTGTTGTTCTATGAATTGTAATGGTGTCTTTGGATTCTGGAAATTTTATAATATTGTTGATAATAACTGAAATAAGTGTATGAATGTATTTATTCTGAGAAATAGATGTGTATGGGTGTTGTTATCTTTGCTTGGGCTGCAGTTAGTGACATGTATGAGTCTGAAAAAGTAAGTATATGATGTATGCTCTGTTTTGGGAATGAAATATTAGAATGGGTTTTCTTTATGGGATGGTTATATGTCAAGAATAAAGGAGTGTATGAACGTGTATATATTTGAACTGAATTAGTTAGACTGCTGAAAAACTGTTTTGATTCAAATGCTGCAGAAAATTATTTGCTGTTTTGATAAAATTGTTGCAGGAAATTATTTGATGTTTGGATATAAAAATGCTGCAGAAAATTGTTTGTTGTGTTGATTCAAATGCTACATAAATATTTTATTGTATTAGTTGGTTAAAATCTTGTTTAATATATATTTGTATAGTGTGGATGCAGGGCATATATATTTATTGTATGGGATGTTAGTCTTGATTGATATATTGTTATATATATTACATTTATTACGTTATATATTATATACCAAGCTAAGATAAGTTTTCGTTTCAAATTTTGGGTGTAAAATATTATAATATATATATATATATTAGATGGTTTGTAATAAACTTTTTCCTTTGGGATTATTAGTATATTATATTAAAAGTATTAACTGTATTGCTGCAAAATTAATTATATTTGGATGTATGAACGTGTGAATGTACCAAGAGGTTTGAACTAATATTATGCACCATACCTTGTGATTTTAGTATAATCTTGTTGCAAATTTGGATTCAATTGTTATTAATTAGTTGACTTCTTTTTCATAATATTTTAGATAAAAACTCTTAAGAAAAGAAAATAAGAAAAAAGTCTTCCTCGCAAAAAGTGACATAATTTCTATTAATTTAATGAGTTAAGTGTAGAATCTTTTAATTAATTTTTTAAAAGTATTAATTGTATTTCTTTTTTTCCTTATTATTGTAGGTCGGGGCAAAGTGATGGTATTGGAGCAGTTTGCTTTGACAACTATTGACACGGTGATAGCTTTTTACCCTATAACATTTCACATTATGCGAAACTGAGCAATGGACTAGACATCATGTTTGGAAAAGAATAGCGCAAGGCGACATCTTTTTCTATCTAGAGAAGATATTGTAGTTGTTGTAAACATCTTTCTCTGCCCTTAGACTTTGATATTTTACCATTTTGGACAGATTTTATTTATTCATTCAAGTATAGGATCCTTATATATTTTCTTGTACAACTTTTTTACTTTTGCATTGTCTTTTCTTGGATATAGAAACCATTTAGCTCGAAACCTATGTCTTATTTTTGATAAATGTTGAAAGTTTTCAGTGAATTATATCTTTTATTAAATAGTTATAAATGTTTATCTATATTAGATGATTTTTGGCCATTTGTTAGTTATGTTGACTTTTATCAGCTATTGAAACTCATAACTATTAAATGCAGATGCAGAATCATCTATTTTTTTTTTTATAAAATCATAAATTATATACGGATTTTTCCGTATATAATTATATACGGATTTTATATACAGATTTTCCGTATATAATTATATACGGATTTTATATACGGATTTTCCGTATGTAAATTATATACGGATTTTTCCGTATGTAAATTATATACGGATATATCCGTATATAACTTACCTACGCTTCTTTTATATACGGATTTTTGTCCGTATATAATCCGTATGTAATATCATTTTATATACGGATTTTGGAGGTTATATACGGATTTTGACCGTATGTAACTGTGATTTTTCTTGTAGTGTTCAGATTTGAACCAGGACAAGAATGTTCTGTTATGCTCCATCAACTGCCATTTCTCTTATTGTCGTGGATAGTTGTCCTTTACAACGACTTTGTGTGCTTCCAAAAATGGGATCACTTCATCTGTGTTGTTTAATATGTACAGATGTGCTTGCATCAATTCTTCACGACTTTTCGTCACCACATTCATACCTCCGATGCTTTTACTTGTAGAATATCTATTCAACTATGAATTTTCATGAAATTTAAGACATGTATATTAAAATTGATATGTTATAATAAACTATGAAAAAGTTATTACTCTTCTTAAACTGTCCAACCGGACAATTCAAGATTCAATACTTATAAATTATTATTACCATCTCCTCTCTATTCATTTGTAAAAAGTACATTTGTTGAAAAAAATCTAGAGATAGTAAATAATTTTTGTATTGAATCTCAAACGGGAAACTAAGGCTAATTCACAACAACAAACAATATATTGAAGCAAACAACTCGTGATTTCGAACCTTAAACTTTATTTAATCAACAAACCAACCAATTTAATACAATAACCATTATATAACCGTTATACCAATGTAATCATCAAATAACAATAACCAATATATCAATCTCACAACAACAATTATCAAACACATATCCATTTTAATACTAAAGAATAATAAAATCTATAATTCTATTTATCAAACAAATATCAAAATTTTATGATCAAATAACAATATAATTGCTAGTATTATGGCCAATATATCAATCCCCCACCAATTATTATCAATCAAACACAATAAAATATAATGAACCAACCGTGAAATGCGCGAAAGAAATGGAAGTGGAGGCGGAGCCTGCAACGGTGGAGGCTGTAGTGGCGGAGTGTGACCGGCGAAGGCTACAACGGAGGCAGTAGAATCAGTTGTTGGAGGCAGTAGCGTCAGTTGTCGGAGGTAGCGCACAGCGAGAGAAGGACGCAGAGTCGTGGACGGTTGAGGCACGGTGACGGAGAAGGAGAAGAAACGGAAGCAAGGCGAGAACACCGATGGAGACACCACGTCCACGGAGGGGGAGGGGCGGCGAGGGAAGTGGGTAGTGGTGGAGGAAGGGCAATGAAACAGAAGAAGAAGAAATCTCGCGTGAATGAAACACAATTATGGAATTTTAACTCCAGATATTACCTCGGTTAACCAAATAACCGAATCAGAAAGAGCCTACTACCTCGGCTATACCCAAGACCGATGCATAAACATTTCAGTAAATTTAATTTTTCAAATTAAATTGAACTATATGCCTCGGTTAGCCGCCCACCCGAAGCGGAAAAGCCTCTACGGCCTCGGTTTCAAGCAACCGAAGCAGTATCTTGTTGTACTAGAACGTAGAATGTTCAGAGGAAGCAGTTTTTAGCAGGCTATACTGCCTCGGTTCTGAGTGCTAACCGAGGTAGTATCTCTGTCTCCAAAAAGTTGTCAGTGGCAGCAGGGCAACGTGGCAGGAAGTGCAAGAAGAGCAGGCATATATGCCTCGGTTCTGTGTGCTAACCGAGGCAATATCTCTGTCTCCAAAAAGTTGTCAGCTGAAAGGTCAGAGTTTGGTAATTTTTGAAAACTTATATGCTTCGGGTAGCTCTAGGAACCGAAGCAGTATGGGTTTTAGGCCTCGGGTGATTGAGAACCGAGGCATATAGTGTGTTTAGAATTACAGTAATGCCACCACATTTTGATACGCTTCAGTTTTGATGAAATCGAAGCGTAATGTGCGAGTTTGAATCTCCTTTTTTTACTAGTGTAAAAGTAAAAATCTTTTCAACTTAAGGATATAATTGTATTTAAAATAGTGTGGGGAGGTGGAGGAAGTATAGGGTGGTGGTGGATGGAGCAACACCCTCAGTGAATGTGCTAAGACTTGCCCATGCCCGCGACATTGGATCTAGCTATACATAGTTTTTTTTTTTCTTTTTTCTTTTTATGGGCAGTAAAGATGGAATAAATAAAAAAGTATTTAGGATACTTCAATCTTTTTACAAAGAATATATATAAATGTGACGATAACCTAAATTACTAAAACCTAATTCAATACTTCATAAAATCCCTCTTACAAAACGTTATCTTGTTTGATACACCTTTTATCGTTTTATCACTATCATCATTGATTTTATTGTTGATCTTTCTTAGTCTTGTTCATTTAATCCTTTTGTGGTTGTCGTTATAATTTCTGGTACCAATTTCTTCATCTCTCATTCCTACATGCCTACACACATCTAACAAAATGTAACAAGGTGTAATAGACCTCTCTACCTCACAATGTATATTATGGGTAACATTGGTTAGGAATGTTTTAACTATTTGCGAATGAGGCATGATATTCTCGCTAGACGATTTGATATAACTCTACTTGATGACTTAGTCTTATTGGCTAGACAAATTGGGTCAACTAATTGGATCTTGAGAATATATTTGAATGAATTAACTGACCATCCTTTATAAGTTTTTCAATTTTATGAGATTTTCACTTGTTTACATAATATTCCACAAATAAAATCCAATTATTTCTATTTTCAAAATTATTTCATAAACTCTTAGTTATTTTAAAAAATAATAATACAAATATCAATAAAAGATAAAAATAAACATCATAAAAATCATCATAATGGCAATTATGATAGCTAAAACTTTAGTAACTAATGTAAGAAATTAATTTAGACTCTATTTCCCAAATCAATTATAATTTTTTGTTAAAAATTATACTATAAGAAATATACCGATTAGAGTTAATGGTCATTTATGGGCAGTTAGCAGGTATATTAGTAGGTATTAAGGGGTCAAATTTCCTTACACTTTACAAATATACGGTATTAATAATTGATTATTGGGTTTGATTGCCTAAAAATATATTGCGTTAATGGTTAATCAATGTGTTTTGCTGCCACAAGCTGTTACACTTAATTTAATCGATTAGTTAATTGATTAAAAGCGTTAGAGAGGCAAAAAACGATAAATGGAAGAGTCTTTGCTTGAGTCTATAAACAGAATCTCATTTCCCTTCCACAACAACTCTTCCCTTATGCTCTAGTACTCAGAAACCTTTTAGACTCGTGTGTTCTTGTTCGAGTTCAGAAACTCTCGTCTGTGCAGCTAGTGAAGTGCTCCTACGGTGACAGACACTAGTACAGAAAAGGCCTTTAACGTCACCCTTTAGACGTTCACCCTCGAATATCCAACGTACAAAATGATCGGTGACACTTTCCGTAAATAAAACAATCATATAGACGTCTGTTGTGGAGGGAATAGACATCTAAAGCCATATAGACGTTTGATGTGGGGGAACAGACTTCTATATACTCATTTTTTAAATCTAAAAAGTCACTTTTTGACACCATTTAGACGTCCGATCCCGGCAATCCGACTTCTACATCCATATAGACGTCCGATTTGGGGGGAACCGACTTCTATATACTCACTTTTGAAATCTAAAAAGTCACTTTTTAACCCCATTTAGACGTCCGATCCCGCCAATCCGACTTCTACAATCATATAGATGTCCGATGTGGGGGGAACCGAATTCTATATAATCATTTTTGAAATCTAAAAAGTCACTTTTTAACTCCATTTAGACGTCCGATACCGCCAATCCGACTTTTACAACCATATAGACGTTCGATGTGGGGGGAACCGAGTTCTAAATACTCATTTTTAAAATCTAAAAAGTCACTTTTTAACTCCATTTAAACGTCCGGTCCCGCCAATCCGACTTCTACAACCATATAAACGTTCGATGTGGGGGGGACCGACTTCTATATACTCATTTTTGAAATCTAAAATGCACTTTTTAACTCCATTTAAACGTCTGATCTCGCCAATACGACTTCTACAACCATATAGATGTCTGATGTGGGGGAAATCGACTTCTATATGGCTGCATTAAAACACCGCGAACGCGAGGCAGTAGTTACGAGCACTTAATGTTCGTCTTCTTCCTCACATTTTTTCTCCACGGGTTACGTTTTTCAGGTTCGTTTTTTCACTTTTGCATTAATATAAATTAATTTTACTCTGATTACATCACTCTTTGATGCATTATCTTTCAATTGAACCGATTAAAATGCACTTTCATTGGGTTTTGGTGCAGTTTTGCTCGTGTCCTTGGACGACAATTTCTTCTGTTTTGCACTCCTCCAATTCTCTCCACTACATTTTTAAAACCATCCAATACAAAAAAACGTACAATACATCCTCTTCAACTAAACTATAAAGTTGTAAACTTCAAATGTAAACTTGAAAAACGTACAATAAAATACGACAATGTTTTAGACGTCTGATCTATAGTGTCAGACGTCTATATAGACGTCTGACTTGTATGGATCGAACGTCTATATAGACGTCTGACCTATTGGGTCCGACATCTCATTAACGTGACCCATATAGACGTCGAATAGAGATCAGACGTTAAAAGCCCAAAATAACAAACGTCTAAAGCCCTTTCTGTACTAGTGAGAGGAATATCCAATTCATACTTGGTGCATCCAAGGAGTTGTTTGGAAGAGGAAATAATCGTTGGTGAAGTATTCGGAGGAAGTGTTCATCCTTTGTGAAGATTCAAAGGAGGTGATCATCCTTCATGAAGTATTCAGAGGAGGTGTTCGTCCCTTGGTGTGTTTAAGGGAAGTGTGTCTCATCTCTTATGGCTTCAAGAGAGGAGTTTTCTAAACTATTACAAATTGTATCTCTGTGATTGTAGTTTGTAATTGTGTTGTGATTAGTGAACTTTTTATCTTGTTTTGATATAGGCGACTGGACGTAGGATTCGTAAGATCCGAACCAAGATAAAATCATTTGTGCAAATTTCTCTCAACCTTACTTTCTTTATTTGTTATTATTATTTGGTTAGTAAGTTTAATTTAGTAGAAATTCAAAAGTGATAGAAGCAACTCCTCTCTTTAAGATCGAGCAGCTCCATGAACCAAAAGTAGGTAGCAGAATGGTTTGATGAAGGAAATCGGAGGTGCACACCACTTTATCAATTCAAGTTCTCTGTCTTATGCCACCCTAGAACACTCATTCTCTAGCCTACTTCCCTCTTGGAAGGCTTTCTGAGTTAGAACCACTATATACACACCTCTAAAACCGCACCAAACATTTCATCAAACACCTTCCGTGCACCTCCAATTGCATCCGTGTTTTCCATTCTGCTGCCACCTCTGGTCCGAGAAGCTGCTCATTCTTGAAGAGTGGAGTTGCTTTATAAAAAAGGCACACATTTTTATTAAAAACCAATTCAACACCCTCTTGGTTTGTTATCCCATGCTAACCATTTCACTACAGACGCTCTGACAAGTTGGACCACGAACGTTCAACCTTGTCATAATCTAATGACTTCTCATTATAAAAATAAAATATTGAATATTTTATTAAATGAATATTTTTTTGAGTAAAAATATCTTGCACAGGAAGGTTCAATCCCTTACCCCCTGGTCAGTTAGACCACCAAAGTTCAACCTTGTCAGGTTCTAATGACTTCTCATTATTAGAATAAAATATTAAATATTGTATTTAACGCATATTTTTGTGACTAAAAATATCATGCACAAGAAGGTTCAATCCCTCACCGCTTGTTAGTTGGACCACCAAGTTCAACTTTGTCAGCTTCTAATGGCTTCTCATTATAAAAATAAAATATTCAGTAAAAATATAATGCACAAGAAGGTTCAATCCCTTACCGCTTGGTCACCTGGACTACCAACGTTCAACCTTGTCAGGTTTTAATGGTTTCACATTATAAAAATAAAATATTGAATATTTTATTTAACGCATATTTTTGTGAGTAAAAATAGCCTTGCACTTCAATCTCTTACTACTTGGGCAGTTGGACCACAAAAGTGCAACCTTTTCAGATTATAATGGCTTCTCATTATAAAAATAAATTATTGAATTTTTTTAGCGCTTATTTTTGTGAGTGAAAATATCTCGCACAGGAAAAAGTTCCAAAGAGAATAATTAGCGTCTATTTCAACACCAGTGAAAAAGTTCCAAAGAGAACTCCTAGCGTAACATCTACCACTCAACCTAGGAAAAAGTTCCAAAGAGAACTCCTAGCGTCTACTGCTCAACCTAGGAAAAAGTTCCAAAGAGAACTGCTAGCGTAGTGTCCACCGCTCAACCTTGAAAAAAGTTTGAAAGAAAACTCCTAACGTCTACTGCTCAATCTAGGAAAAAGTTCCAAAGATAACTCTTAGTGTCTACTACTCCGCCTGGCAAAAAGTTCCAAAGAGAACTCATAGTGTCTACTATTCAACCTTGGAAAAAGTTCCAAAGAGAACTCCTAGCGTCCACTGCCCAACCTAGGAAAAAGTTCCAAAGAAAACTCCTAGCGTCTGCTGCTCAACCTAGGAAAAAGTTACAAAGAGAACTCTTAGTGTCCACTGCTCAACCTAGGAAAAATTTCGAAAGACTTCTAACGTCTACTGCTCAATCTAGGAAAAAGTTCCAAAGAGAACTCCTAGCGTCTACTACTCAATATAGGAAAAACTTCCAAAGAGAACCCCTAGAGTTCGTGGCTCGGTGTAGAGAGGAATGAAAACTTAAAGCGCATCGAAAATAGACTCCCTAAATACAACATGAGTGACCTCTCTTAAGCTCATAATAATCCCTGCGCACTTGTTTCAATAAAGAGCTTGCTTGGGCTTGGGGGACTAATGTACAATATGAAATATACTGATCAGAGTTAATGGTCAATTTTGGGCAGTTAGTAGGTATATTAACAAGTATTAATGAGTCAGATTTCCTTACGCTTTTCAAATATACAGTATTAATAATTGATTATCAGGTTTGATTGCCTAAAAATATAATGCATTAATTATTAATCAATGTGCTTGGTTGTCACAAGCCCTATAAATATACTATTTATGTTCAGGTAAATTAAAGTTGATCTATCCTAATAAAATAAAGACCTCTTTGAAAAAGATATCTTTCTTGAACGTGGGATTGTCTTCTGCAAGTGAACACCCATCAGAGTGGATTGCGTTCTTGGAGAGGATTAGATGATCGGAACAGAGCAGAGAAAGGAAGGATGATCGATCGTCATACCAATTCAATCGAAACATTTGGCGCCCACCGTGGGGCCGAGCGACATCCCCATGAAATCACAAGGAACTAGAAGCGTGCTCAGTCTCGACATCGCTACTTCAGATCGATACTAGCTTTAGTATCAAGAGCAAAAGATTCCATAACAATTTATGAAGCAAGGTTCAATCTCTTACAGCTTTGTCAGTTTGATGACCAACGTTCAACTTTGTCAAGTTCTAATGGCTTCTCATTATAAAAATAAAATATTGAATATTTTATTTTAACGAATATTTTTGTCAGTAAAAATATCCTGCACAAGAAGGTTCAATTCCTTACCCCTTGGTAAGTTGGACCACCAAAGTCCAACCTTGTTAGTTTCTAATGGCTTCTCATTATAAAAATAAAATATTGAATATTCTATTTAACGGATATTGGATTAAAAATATCCTGCAAGAGAAGGTTAATCCCTTACCGCTTGGCCAGGTTGACCACCAACGTTTAACCCTGTTAGGTTCTAATGACTTATCATTATAAAACTAAAATATTGAATTAACGCATGTTTTTGTGAGTAAAAATATCCTCTATAGGTATGCTCAATCCCTTACTGCTTGGTTAGTTGGACCACCAAATTTCAACCTTGTCAGATTCTAATGGCTTCACATTATAAAAGTAAAATATTGAATATTTTTCTAACACATACTTTTGTGAGTGAAAATATCTTGCAAAGGAAAAAAGTCCAAAGAGAACTCCTAGCTTTTACTACTCAACCTATGAAAACGTTCCAAAGAGAACTCCTAGCGTAGCGTCTACCGCTCAACCTAGGAAAAAGTTCCAAAGAGAACTCCTAGCGTCTACCGCTTAACTTAAGAAAAAGTTCCAAAGAGAACTCCTAGCACAGCGTCTACCGCTTAACCTAGGAAAAAGTTCCAAAGAGAACTCCTAGCGTTTATTGCTCAATTAGGAAAAAGTTCCAAAGGGAACTCCTAGTGTCTACTGCTCAACCTGGGGAAAAGTTCCAAAGAGAACTCCTAGCCTCTACTACTCAATCTAGGAAAAAGTTCCAAACAGAACTCGTAGCATCCACTGCCCAACCTAGGAAAAAGTTCCAAGGAGAACTCCTAGTGTCAACTGCTCAACCTAGGAAAAAGTTCCAAAGAGAATTCCTAGCGTCCACTGCTCAACCTAGGAAAAAGTTCCAAATAGAATTCCTAGCGTCCACTGCTCAACTTAGGAAAAAGTTCCAAAGAGAACTCCTAACTTCTACTGCTCAATCTTGGAAAAAGTTCCAAAGAGAACTCCTAGCGTCTACTACTCAACCTAGGAAAAAGTTCCAAAGAGAACTCCTAGAGTTCATTGCTCGGTGCAGAGAGGAATGAAAACTTAAAGCACATCGAAAATAGACTCCCTAAATACAACGTAAGCGACCTCTCTAAGCTCATAATAATCCATGCGCACCTCTTTTAGTAAAGAGTTTGTTTGGGCTTGGGGGACTTATGTACTATATGAAATATACCGATTGGAGTTAATGGTCATTTATGGGCAGTTAGTAGGTATTAATGGGTCAGATTGCCTTACGTTTTACAAATATACAGTATTAATAATTGATTATTGGGTTTGATTGCGTAAAAATATACTGCGTTAATGGTTAATCGATGTGTTTGGCTGCCACAAGCCCTATAAATATACGATTTATGTTTAGGTAAATTAACTCCTATCTATCCTAATAAAATAAAGACCTCTTTGAAAAAGATATTTGACTTGAGCGCCAAAGTTTGTTCTCTAGGTCAACAACCCATCAGACTGGATTCCGTTCTCGAAGAGGATTGGACGATCGAAAGAGACCAGAGCAAAGAAGGACGACCGACCCTTTGACCAATTTAACCGAAACAATAATGAAATCAATTTTACAAAATAATAATTTTTAATTTGTAAAATAGTTTTTAACTTATTTAATATAATAGTTAATTATTTTTTGTTTTTAAATTAAATTGTTATTTAATGATTTTCTTATTCTGTTCACACATTAGAGTTATAATTCCACACAACTCATACTTTGAAATAATATACACTATGTGAACCAAGTGTAGTTTTCATTAATCTCCATAGTTTATACTTTCCAAAGTAAGTTAGAAAAATGAGAAAAGAACGACATCCATGTCCACATCAACGGTCCTTTTTGTTTTATAATATATCAACATAATATTATGTATAGATGTATGAATAAATTAAATTCAACATTTACTCTTATATGATAAATTAAATTCAACATATAGAAATTCATTGAGATTGGTCTTATATATTCTTATTACAATATAATTTTAATATTTTATCTTTAAGTTGTTTTCTAAGTAAAATATATTTATTCATTTCTGATCATAAAATACTAATTATATATTATTAGTATTTTTATATTATAATTTAGAGAAGAACCTGGATCACGTTCTTTTTATTAAACATTCTTAATATTTTACGCTTCTTCGTTATGCACATAACTTCACACTAGGCAAAGAAATTATTTTTCAAAATTTCAAACTACTTTTTATTATCTTTTTCTTTATTTGGTCTGTTCAATTACCATCTCTCTCAGTCACATTATTTAATTTATAATCTTATATTTGAAAAAAAAAAATGACAACTATTTGAATTAAATCTATATGACTATTTTAGATTGCTTGCTGTAAATCAATACTAATGAAGAATATTTTTCAATTGCAAATTTTTGGTACATAAAAATAAACAGTAATTTTATTAATGCGTATATATAGTTTTAATTTAAAATAAACAAACTATGTAAAGTATTATAAAGTAAGTTGGAAGGAGTCTACATTGTATGCTAAAAAAACAATTAGTTTTCAAATACGTGACTTATATTTATTTATTATTATTTTTAGTTTTATGAAATCAACTTTTGAGAATATAAATGAAGCCAGGGAGAATTCTAAAATAAACAACATATAAGGAGAAAGAGAAAAGAACTGAATCATACTTTCTTTCTTGCAATATAATACCTCTGTTTACGTTCCTCTCTCTTATATTATGTAAAATAAACAAAACTATCATGATTTCTTATTTTCCCAAATCATTTTATGTCCTTCTGCTGCTTTCTTTGCTTGCCTCAGGAATTAGTGTGAAAATGAAGAACTCAAGTGAAAGTGGTGAAGCAAAGTGCATAGAGAGGGAGAGGCAAGCACTCCTTAGCTTCAAACAAGGCGTCATAGATGACTTTGGCATACTCTCCACTTGGACCAACCATCAGAATAATACAGATTGCTGCAAATGGAAACGCATTCAATGCAATAGTCATAGTGGTCATGTGCAACTACTTGATCTCCATGGAAACTACCCATATACACCATATTTGAGAGGTGCAATCAATGTCACTTCATTGATTCACTTGCCATACATTCAACATCTTGATCTCAGCCGTAATTATTTTGCACTGAGTTACATCCCAGAGTTCACGGACTCATTCACCAACTTAAGATATCTCGATCTCTCCAGTTCTTTATTCTCGGGGAGGATTCCTTCTACACTTGGAAATCTCTTACAACTACGTTATCTAGATCTTGGGGGAAATATTCTTTGGGGAAAAATTCCCATTGAGATAGGGAATCTGAAACACTTACAGTATCTCGATCTTGGACTATTCTATCTTTCCGGAAAAATCCCATCTCAAATTGGAAATCTTAGAAAGCTACAACATCTCAGTATAGGAAGTAATAGTCCTCTGTATATAAGGAAAGAGCCAAAGTATATTTCAAAATCTCTTTCTGGAGTAATCCCTTTTCGCATAGGGCAACTTCCATTATTGCATACTCTCCGACTAGTTGGCAATTTTGATATACAAGCTAAAGATGCAAAATGGCTGTCTACTCTCCATTCCTTAACCATTCTTAGGCTGAGTTCATTGCACAGTCTTAAATCCTCTCACCAGTGGCTGCAAACTATCAGTAAAATCATTCCAAACTTAACAGAGTTGAGGCTAGTTGATTGTAATCTTCTGGAAACTGATATTCAATCTTTGTTCCCTTCTCACTCTTCAAATAATTCCACTTCTCTTACCATACTAGATCTGTCTTCTAATATGTTGTCATCATCAATACTTCAATTCTTGTTTAACTTTAGCCTTCATCTTCAAGAGCTTTATCTTTCTCACAATAATATAACTTTGTCACCTTCTCTGTGTTCAAATTTTCAATCTCTTAAGGTCCTCGATCTCTCTTACAATAATCTTCCATCATCAATGTTTCGACCTAATTTTAATATCAGCTCCAAACTAGAAGAGCTTTATCTTGAAAATTGCAGTCTTATGGATGGAAATTTCCTTCTTTCATCTACTTCTACAATGAATTCTTTGTCCTCACTTATGTCACTTGATCTCTCCAATAACTTGCTAAAATCATCTCCAATGTTTTACTGGCTTTTTAACTTCACCACCGATCTGGTTTCCATTGACCTTGATGGTAACTTGTTAGAAGGTCCAATTCCAGATGAATTTGGGAAAGCGATGAACTCTCTTGAATATCTTTCTCTCTCCAATAACAAACTTCAAGGCAAGGTTCCGTCTTTCTTTGGGAGGATGTGCAGATTACAAGTACTGGACCTCTCAAATAACAAGTTAAATGGCAAACTTCCGAGCTTCATTCAAAATTCTTCATGGTGTGGCAGACACATATTACGGGAATTGAACTTATCTTATAACCAAATTACTGGCAAGATACCCAAGAGCATCAGACTGCTATCTGAGTTGGAGATTTTATCGTTGAAGGGGAATTCTTTAGAGGGTGATGTCACTGAAGCTCATCTTTCTAATTCTTCCAAATTATATTACTTAGACTTGTCAGGTAACTCGTTGTCTCTAAAGTTTGGCTCTAGTTGGGTTCCTCCTTTTCAATTAAGTTCCTTGCATCTTGCATCTTGCAAGCTAGGTCCGAGTTTTCCGTATTGGCTCCAGACTCAAAATTTCATAATATGGCTAGATGTATCTGATAATGGGCTGAATGATTTAGTACCAGAATGGTTTTGGAACAAGTTGCAAATTCTGTACAATTTGAATATGTCTCACAATAATCTCATTGGTTCAATCCCTAATATGCATTTGAAGCTTCCTTACAGGCCATCTATAATTTTAAATTCAAATAAATTTGAGGGAGAAGTTCCATTATTTTTACTAGAAGCTTCCGAGCTCTTACTCTCTGAAAATAAATTTTCAAATTTCTTATGTGGAAACATCACAGCATCAAACTTGGCCACTTTGGATTTATCATACAATCAAATAAAGGGGCAACTTCCAGATTGTTGGAAATCGGTAAACCAATTATTGTTTCTTGATATAAGTAGCAATGAATTGTCAGGGATTCCTATGTCCATGGGAACCCTTGTTAAATTGGAAGCTTTGGTTTTACGAAACAATAGTCTAATGGGTGAATTGCCTTCCTCTTTGAAAAATTGCAATAATTTAATTATGCTGGATGTGAGTGAGAATATGTTGTCGGGTCCAATACCATCCTGGGTTGGAGAAAGCATGCAGCAAATGATAATCTTGATCATGCGAGGCAATCGCTTCTCTGGAAATCTTCCACTACATTTATGTTATTTGAAGCGTATTCAATTGTTGGATCTTTCCAAAAATAATTTATCAGAAGGAATTCCAACTTGCATAAGCAATTTTACTGCATTGTCTCAAAACACCGTCAACAAAATTGAAACTGAAAGTCGTGTGTATTGGTACAATAGTACTTACTCTGAAACTTATAATTTTTTTATTTGTAGTTATTATTCATTTCATATAACATGGATGTGGAAAGGTGTGGAACAGAAATTCAGACGACCAGAAGTAACTCTTCTGAGCATTGATCTCTCATGTAATAATTTAATTGGTGAAATTCCGAAGGAGATTACGTACATGCTGGGGTTAGTTTCTTTGAATTTATCAAGAAACAATTTGAGGGGAGAAATTCCTTCCGATATTGGAAATTTAAGTTTACTTGAATCCCTTGACTTGTCAAGAAATAAATTCTATGGGAGAATTCCTTCTTCTCTTTCCCAAATGGATTTTCTCCAAATATTAGACTTGTCACACAATTCTCTTTCTGATAGAATCCCATTGGGGAGACACATGGATACATTTGATGCCTCTAGTTTTGAAGGAAATGTTGATCTTTGTGGGAAACCACTTGAAGAAAGTTGTCCTGGAGATGAGACAGTGACAAAGTCTAAAGGAGAAGAAGTCGATGATGAAGATGATAATTCAGTTTTCAATGGAGCATTATACATGAGCTTGGGGATAGGATTCTTCACAGGCTTTTGGGGCTTATTAGGTCCATTACTACTTTGGAAATCATGGAGAATGACTTATCTGAGGTTCTTGAACAGACTAATAGACTATCTATTTGTAATGGTTGAAGTGAACTTAGCAAAGCGCCAAAGGTAGATCAAAGACTAACAGAGTGCAAAAGGCGGCTCAAAAACTAGTTGGTACATAACTCTAATAACTTCTTTTTTTGAATTTTATAGTCCTTATTTCTCCTTCAGATAAGTAAATCAGTAAGTAGGTTTTATATTGAAATCGAGAATGCCTTTCTAAAAAGAAATGTACAAGGCTTGGCATGAATGTAAGTGTTAGAATTTGATTCTTGTTTACAATATAGCACTAAACGTACTTCAATTAATTGTATGTCTCTCTCAGCTACATACTGATTTTCATCAATTTTATTAAACATTGATTATATCCTACGCTTCTATTCATGGCTTTACTATTGTTAGTTCCATTTTTTCTAGAAATAATTGTTTTTGTTGGTGTAAAGGAATTATGATAGTGCGCTCTGTTATGACAAGTTTTCATTTTTCTCAAATGAATTATGCTTAGGCCCTTTTAAGAAAGCTTACATGTTATACACTTTTTTTTGTACTCTATTGAGTTTAAATAATTTAGTTTTCATTTAGTTTACAGCTAAAATTTGATCTCCAAACTATTTTTCCATCATTACTGATATTGTTTGTGATCATATGAATCTTAGCACAAGTTTATAGCAATTCGGTTCATTTAGTTTATCATTAATATTTGGTTTCCAATTTTTTTTCTTTCATTACTAATTTTTGTCATATAAATTTGCAGTTTATAATGATTTGCTTCAAGAGTCCATTATGAGATGAAAGCATTACAGATTGTTGGCAGTGTGAGATTTGGAGGTTGAAGTTTCATGAAACAATGATATGATAGAGTGTGGTTGTATAATCTATAATGTAAGTCTAACTTTAAGACAAGAATTCGAGATATCCCAATTTGTATATGTAAGAATATGGGATATCTCAAAAATTTGTAATTCAGAATCCATTGAATCTCATCTTTAATTACTCTTTCATACATTCATATCCCAATGGCTGTGGCATTGCATCTAACTTCTTATCATATGAAAGTATATAAGTATTATTGATGTTATTTTACATTCAAAATTGGAATTTTAAAATAAAAATTTCGATAATTGACGTTCAATTATGCTTATCAGATTCCAAATTTTATTATTGATAACATGCTATACCTATAGATATATGAATGAAGAAGTTCTATATATACTCAAAGCAAGTAACCTTCATTTGATTGCTTGCGCTCATTGCTTCAACGATCCGCTCAGCGCCTAGAGCTACTTTTTGGGATGCTCTCTCTTCTCAATTTCCTCAGTTCCTTAGCACATCTTTCCTGCATTGGTCAAATTTTATTCAGCGGATTGTTAAGTTTGAAATAATATTCAAGTTTTCTAGCACGTTTACATTTGTTTGGGTGTTTAATTCATAGTTTTACTGCAAATTAAGAGTTAGAATTCTGTTTTTTTCTTTCTCAAAATTGTACTAGATAACTATTTTTGGATCATCTTTAGATTAAAATAATTATTTTTTCAGTTTTATTCTTGAAGTTGTTTTTTTAAATTTAATTTTTTATTTGCCTTTTCTTTAAACTTAACCATTTTTTTAATTAAAAATATTTCTACAAAATAAATAAAAACTATTTACAATAAAATTTTTAAAATTATTAATATTTAATTTTATAATCATAATAATAATTTTATTAATTTTTAATTACACTTGCCTTATCTCAATAAATCTGGTTTTAAAGCTTTAGTCGAATATGAAATATTTTTTTGGGAAAATAAATAACAAAGCAAGACATAAAAAATTTTGTTGATTAGATTATCTTCATTGAAGGTAGAAAGGTGGATTTAAACGAGGAAGTGAAGACAATATTGACATATAAGACTTTTAGTTAAAAATAGTAAATCAATTTTACCGGTGTTTGTTTATCCATTCTTATTAGATAAAGACTATATTTTTATTAGATAACGACTATATACTTGTATATGTATATTTATCTTACGTGTCTTTTTATTGTTTTATTATTAAAGAATTAATTTACAAAATAATAAAAAGATCTTGTAAAACAAATCTAATGTTAACAAATACTGAACATAAAAAATACAATAAATATGTTTATTATCGAAGGATTAATACCGACAACTTTTTGTCTTTTAGTGAAGTTTCTTTGGTAATTGGACAGTGACAGTATCGAAAGAATGCGTCCTTTGGTAGGGTTCAATTAAGTGAAACTAGAATTTGGGATTTTGCTATCCCATCCTCCCAAATTCAGTATTGTGAAAGCTTCTCCCCCTTCCCTAAAAAAAACCTCTCGACCCTAATCTCCCTTTGCTGCCGCAAAGCATCTTCCTCCTTTTCGCCAAACCCCAACGTCACCCCTCCTTCCTCTACGCTAATCGCAAACCCTCCGATGACATCGACACCTCCTTCTTCGACAACGTCAAGCCATTGGAAGACATTGACTTCAACCTCCCGGAGCCTCCGGAGGGATTTGTCGCCCCTCTCTCCTCTAACGATGGCCCCCTTGAGTCGGAGGACGAGATCGCCGCAACCTACGTGGAGCTCTACGACCCCGCCTTTAGCCGCATTTCTGTGCTTGGGAATGACGTCTTCGAAACGGACGCCCTATGACACGGGGTTCGGGTCCGGCACGACGAAGGAGAAGGTCCGCGACGGGTTCCAAGAGGGTGGTCCAGGTGAGGAGGGGGACGAAGGTTGTTAAGGGAGGGAAGCAGTTACGCTTCAGAGATGTCGTCATTGTCGGCGACAAGAAGGGCCAAGTCCGCGTCGGAGTTAGCAAGGCCAAGGAATTCGTCGCCGTCGTTCAGAAGTCCGCCTCCAATGCCAGGAGGAACATCGTGAAGGTGCCAATGACTAAGTACTCCACTTTTCCCCACAAGTACTTTCTCGACCTTACCTTACCCTACACTGTATTTCTGAACTGTTTGTTTTGCTTACCCATTTATGCTATTATGATAATTTGCAAGTGTCTTTTGAATCCAAGATTGAATCAATGAGGTTTCTTATAATTAATTATGAAAAAAAAATTAAATTGACTTTGCATATGTATGAGTTAAAAGTAAAAATTTGGAATTAGAGCCTGAGATTGAGATTGAGATTGAGTTTGAGTTTGCACTTGGAAGAATGGGAGTTCAGCAAAAGCTCATTTCTTTGTTCTTTCATGCTTCTCTTGTATTCATCATGTTTCCCCTTATTGGTTCATCCCAAGAGCACCAGAAAATTACAAGCAGCCCTTCAAGAACCAAAGATAATAACCACATTAAGGTAGGGTATTTCATCAAATTCCATATTCTGAACTTTTATTCAAGAAAGTTAGCAGAATAATCTGTTCATTTTCCCCCTTGCCTAATTTCCAATCTTGTAAGGTAAATCCCTTTTTTATTAAATGAGAGTTCTGTCTCTGAAGCTAACACTTTTTCTTCTGTGATTGGTTAAGATGAGTCCAAGACTTCAGTTTGAGATTACACTACATGGCTTTCTCCTGTGGGATTCGAATGAGGTTCTTGATGCTTGTTGGTATACTTGCAATTAGACTATCAAACAAAGAGGAGAATTCAAGAAGGCATATAATTGTGTTCTATGTTCATTCAATTTTACAGGCAAGTATATCTAAGTCCACATTACATCACAACTCCAAATCAATTGTAATAATTGATTGTTTCTACTGTAAGTTCTTTTACTTGAACTCGAAAACCAATGATCTAAAAAATCATAGAACAAGAATTTACGGTAGTGAGAAAATAAGTGCTGTGGAAATGGCCAAAAGAGTTATAAACAATATTTTCACTATGGTCTATGTGCTTGTTGTAATAGTACTTTCAAAATGATCTATCTACTTTTATCTTCACCTTGCTCAATTGAATGCATAATTAGTACTGTTAGTACATGTCTATATGAGTTGAAGGGGATATATAAATGAATTCAAAACTTGTTTTCCCTTTTTAACCTCAAACTTTAAATCCAATTCATACTTAAAAGTAAAGCATTTTGGCTATTAGTGAATGAATAAATTAGAGTGACTAATGTGTTAGATTAGAATACAAAAAATCATTTGGAAAGCCTCTGGATCTGTTAATGGCCATATATTAGTTTTATATGGTTAGTACTAAGATTCAGAATTTTAGTTAATTTTTTAGCCTTCGTTGACATGAGAAAATGTGTTTTAGATTACTCATGTTTTAGTCAAAATTGGTTTGTCACTATATTTTAAAATTGGTAGTTTTGGTCTTTTGTATATTTTGAAATTTGATCAATTTAATCCCTAATGACAAAGTTTAAAATCCACCAAAACATGAAAGGATTAAAACTAATTTTTACCAACATTTGAGAGAAATAATACAACATAATTCTTCCTTTAAATGCCTTAAAAAACAAGTACTCAGCCTTACAAAACCAGTGAAAAGTTAAAGTAATTAGACCTTTTATGCTCTATGTTTATTAGCATTGTTAATATAACATGATGAATATGATATTATTGTTGGTATTCTTCACAAAGGATCCAAAAGAAGTGTTTGGTTCTTTGCACACTGGATACTTGGAACTGCAGTCACATTCCTTGGTGTCCTGAATGTATATCTTGGATTAGAAGCCTACCACCAAAATGGGTTTATATACAAAATCAAGGAGAGGTTTTGGGCAATAAAATGATGACTTCTATTTGTCAAGAAATTGGAACTAATGAAAAGTATGAGAAGGTATTGAAGGGTGACACCTGTTGAGGAAGAAGAATCAATGCCTCACCATAATTGACCCTGACTTCTATATAGGATACAAATGTTTAAAGCATATAGAGTACTGATGAATTTGAATTCAAAGATTGTAAATTACTTGGCCTATATGTTTTTTATGTCTCGCTAAATCACTTTTTTGCAAGCATAATATTAATTGCTTCTTGGAAGTAAACATATATATGTTTAGTTTACACGTTTATATATACATTTTGTAGATAATTACCGAAGGTTTCTGTCCTTCGGTAATTACCAAAAGTCACTACCCTTCGATAATTACCGAAGGACAAAGGTCGTCGATAATAGTTAACATTGATTTTATTTATGGAATATTATGGCCGTCGATAACTAAATGTTTATTAAATTTATAAATGTTAATGAAATAAAGTTGACCAAATTTAAAATATTTTTAAAAAATTAGAAAAGGAAAAAAAATATCCAAATCTAGAAATATTTCAATTGTCTTCTTACTCCAATTCTTTAAATTTTAATGAAATAGTTTTTTTATAAACTAATGAAAATTATAATATACGGTTTCAATTAAGTCACACAAAGTATAAAAACTAATCTAATAATAATTAAAATTTTGTATAAATCTTTCATATTTGGAACTTCATAGTTAAGATAGTAATAAATAAGCATAACATTAACATCAAATTATTATACTAGTAAATAATGTTTTTATAAGTGATAGAATTATATACAAAATGTCAAAAATATATATTACATGATGAAAATAAACAACAAATAAAAATATTAAAAAGAATAAAAAATAATTAAATGTGTGTCTTAGAAACAATTTGATACAACATTGAATAAAATTGCACAAACAAAAAAACAAATGTGTAATTAAGGGTATGATGAGATAAAGAATATTTTAGAGATCTAAGAAACTTTTTAAGAAATCAAATTAGTTGAACCGTTAGAAAGATAATGAAAAATTATTTTAGCAAAAATAAAAGGAGTTCTACAAATGAAACAATTTAAAAATAAAAGAATAAAGAAGATAAATATTTTATATTACTTAGTAAATCAGGAGTATATGTTATTAAATAGATAAATTGAGAGTTAAACATTAAAAAAATAAATAATAAAAAAAGAAGTAGAAATATTTAAATATAGGACATAACAAATATTTAATTTGTATACATCATTTCAACATAACTAGATGAAATTGTTATGATAAAGAGAGAAAGTATCTTTCACATGTGATTGATTTCACACCAAATCAAAACAATTAAAACAAACCCGAGAGAAATTCATATTTTGTACAAAAACTTCACTTAAAGTAGTCAGTCAGGGTAACATGGGTGACCATTGTCAAAAATAGTGTGTTTTAGTCACATTTGCACTTGTGTTTGGAAGATGTTGGTGTTTGACTGTTGGTAGATGGTGCTTGGTGATGTCATGTGACCCCAAGGAGTGTGGAATGACCCATTTTGAGTGGGTGGACCAAGTTGTGGAAGGACTAACTCAAAGTGGTCAAAAAACCCTGTGGTAATCGTTTATAGTGTCTTCGTAAACGATACCCGAGAGAAATCCATATTTTGTACAAAAACTTCACCTGAAAGTAGTGAGTCAGGGTAACATAGGTGACCATTGTCAAAAATAGTATGTTTCAGTCACATTTGCACTTGTGTTTGGAAGAAGTTGGTGTTTGACTGTTGGTAGATGGTGCTTGGTGATGTCATGTGACCCCAAGGAGTGTGGAATGACCCATTTTGAGTGGGGGGACCAAGTTGTGGAAGTACTGACTCAAAGCGGTCAAAAACCCCTGTGGTAATCGTTTACAGTGTCTTCATAAACGATTACCCGAGAGAAATCCATATTTTGTACAAAAACTTCACCTGAAATAGTCAGTCAGAGTAACATGGGTGACCATTGTCAAAAATAGTATGTTTCAGTCACATTTGTAGTTGTGTTTGGAAGATGTTGGTGTTTGAATGTTGGTAGATGGTGCTTGGTGATGTCATGTGACCCCAAGGAGTGTAAAATGACCCATTTTGAGTGGGGGGACCAAGTTGTGCAAGGGCTGACTCAAAGTGGTCAAAAAACCCCGTGGTAATCGTTTACAGTGTCTTCGTAAACGATTACCCGGGAGAAATCCATATTTTGTACAAAAACTTCACCTGAAGTAGTCAGTTGGGTAACATGGGTGACCATTGTCAAAAACAGTATGTTTCAGTCACATTTGCACTTGTGTTTGGAAGATGTTGGTGTTTGACTGTTGGTAGATGGTGCTTGGTTATGTCATGTGACCCCAAGGAATGGGGAAGAACCCATTTTGAGTAGGGGGACCAAGTTTTGTAAGGGATGACTAAGACTGCTCCAAAAACCCTGCTGTAATCGTTTACACAGTTTTGGTAAACGATTATGCGAGAGAAAATCGTGTTTTGTACAGAAACTTCAACTGAAGTAGTCAGTCACGGGTGACCATTGTCAAAACCAGTATGTTTGACTCACATTTGCACTTGTCTTTGTAACATGTTGGTGTTTGACTGTTGGTAGATGGTGCTTGATCATGTGATGGGACCCCAAGGAGTGGGGAGTGACCCATTTTGAGTGGGGGGACCAAGTTGTGGAAGGGATGAATCAGACTGCTCCAAAAACCCTACAATAATCATTTACACAGTTCTGGTAAACGATTACACGAGAGAAATCCAGATTTTGTACAAAACTTCAACTAGAGTAGTCAGTCAGGGTAACATAAGTCACCATTGTCAAAACCAGTATGTTTGACTCACATTTGCTCTTGTCTTTGGAACATGTTGGTGTTTGATTGTTGGTAGCTTATGCTTGGTGATGTGATGTGACCCCAACAAGTTGGGAATGACCCATTTTTGATGGAGAATCAAGGATAACGTAGTTCTGGCTAGAAATACTGCTTGTTGTTTGAAAAAGCCAGATGTTTTTAATTTTTGAAGATTTTATGTTTTTAATATTTTCGAGAAAAAGAAGGTAATGAGTATTAGGCCGACGCGGACGGTCGTACGAGTACTCATACCTTTAGAATGATATTTAAATATTTTTAATTATTTTTTAAAAGAGAAATAACGATATTAAGCACTAGGACGATGCGAACGATCACACGAGCACTCATACCGTTATCTACTTATTTAGGAAGACTTGAGAGTATTGAGTGCTAGGCTGATGCGGACGATCGCACGAGCACTCATACCCTCGTTTAATATTACGTAAATAAGAGAGAAAGGTATTAAACACTAGGACGATGCGGGCGATCACACGAGTGTTCAACCTTTAATACGTATTTTATTTATATTATATTTATTTTTTTTATAAGAAACAAGAAGAGGTTTTTAGCACAAGGACGACGTGAGCGGTCACACGTGTGCTTAACCTTCAATCGTATGTTTTGTAATTTTATTTAAGAAAGAAGAAAAGGTTTTTAGCACAAGGACGACGCGAGCGGTCACACGTGTGCTTAAGCTTCAAACGTATGTTTTGTAATTTTATTTAAGAAAGAAGAAAAGGTTTTTAGCACAAGGACGACGCGAGCGGTCACACGTGTGCTTAACCTTCAAAACGTATTTTTTGTAATTTTTTATAAGAAAGAAGAAAGAGGTTTTTAGCACAAGGACGACGCGAGCGGTCACACATGTGTTTAAACCTTTAAAATATTTTTATTATTTTTATTTGTTGTCTTCTATTTTTTTGTAGATTTTTATAATATTAAAATAATGTTTTCATGCATATTTAAAATAAATCTAAAAATAATAATTACTTAATTATTTACGTAACACAAAATGATATTTACTTAATTATTTAAAATAAAAAAAACAGTAAAATTATTTACGCAAGTGTTTTTAAGGATGTCAAAATATATAAAAATAAAAATGAACCAAATTTGCTAAATGTTAAAAACACACTAAAACTATTTCTTAATTTTAATCTTATATTTTTTTAGAAAACAATTGCTTAAAGAAATAACATTACTATTAAAAAAACTCAAACCATTTTATAATGTTGCAATTTTATATATTTTTTCTTTTGTACCTTTTTCATTTTTTTGTCTTTTAGTTTTTTTTATGGTTGCATCGTTTTCTTTTATTAACAAATAAAATTGAAGTTTAAAATAAACAAATAAAAATAAAATACAAAACACAAGACAAATATTATAATAGTTAGACAAATACTAAAAGAGTAAAAGAAAAAAAACGAAACAACCAATACGCAATCAAATACTAAGAGCATAAAAAAAACAATTAAATAAGGATAGGGGTGTAGATGTAAAAACCTTCCCCTGGCAGACGCTGGCCAAGCCCCAAACCCTTTTAGGTTTTTTTTTCTTAAGCGTAGGTAAGAGAAAAGAGGCTAGCTCCCTTTCCTCCAAACCGGCAAGCTGCAACTGGTCGGCGCTTCCACCATTTCCTCTAACCATATTGCAATCAGTTCAAAACCTTTAATAGGATCTTCTGCAAAATACCAGTCATTCCAAGAACAATCATTGTATCCTATCGGGCATTCCACTGGGAACATTTTCTTCAGATTTTCTAACTTTGGCAGAGCTCTTCCAAATGCATGAGTTTTATTGGAACCTGACTACTGACTCGATCTGCTTCGAATCTTCTTCTTCTCTCGTGCTTGAATGACAATGGCTTTTGGCCACGGTCAATCAGAGGCGGCGCCTGAAGATGCTTCACCAAAGCAGGAATCGCACCTCCTTCAATAAAAACCAGGATCTGCCTATCGTCGTGTTTTTCCTCGTCGCGCTTTCACTTGGTGGTGTAGTCGTTGTTGTTGACAGCGTTGACGGCAAGGGGCGCGAGAAGCGTGGCGTACTGGCTCACGACCTTGTTGTTGAGAGAGATGTTGGCGGACCTCACAAGCGAGTCGCGGTCTGAGAGCTCCACAGGGACAACCATGGCGGAGACCCTGGCGTTGCGGCTTCTTCTGATGAGAACGACACCATTGGATTGACGGTGAGAACCAGGGAAAGGGAAGGAGGAGAACTTGTGTGAGTTTTTTTTAGGAGGTCTCTAAGGGTGAGAGTGGGTTGAGGTGGTGGTGGTCGGTCGGGAAGTAGTGGTTGGTCGGGAAGTGGTGTTGTCGTCGGAGTGAGTAAAATCCAGAGAGGAGCTCGGTTGAGAGAAGAAAACCTAAACACCGACGCGGCGCGGTGGTGTCACTATAGAGAGTGAGACGTGAGACGTGAGAAGTGAGAGGAGGAGAGAAAATGGATTGGCTGGGAGGGCCGAGTTGCGTTGATTAGTAAGTGTTGGTGAGCCCATGGACGAATGATCTCTTTTGGCTTAAGGGACCAAGAAAAATCAGTGGATGTGTGTGATGTCTGTTAAGGTGGTTACGGGTCAGAGGCGCAGAGGGGTGTAAAGCCTGGGAGCGTGTGTCAGTGTGCGTGAGGGAGGAACATTTTCTCTTTTTTCTTTTTTTTTTTTCAGAATTGGGTGCGAGTGTACCTGGACGTATCCTGCTTCTTTTTTTTTCTTTTTCTTTTGTTTTTTTTTAATAATAATATAGAAAATCAAATCAAATAATAAAAAAAACAAAATAAAATAATAATAAAAACATAATTAAAATTATATAAAAAAAACATAAAATAAAATAAGATACAATAAAAAAGAAAGACCTATATTATTTAGTTATCCGGACTAAATTGGGTGTTGACAGCTGCCCCTCTCTACTTAGATTTTACTAGATAATATGAAAATTTGATATTTTCGTATTATCTGAGTAAAGACTAAGTAAAGAAAGAAACACTAAAACCTGGTTTTGACCATTGCCTCGCAGAGTGCCAAACTCACAGAACAGAAATTTAAATCCGACCATTGCCATGCAGAGGACCGATAACAGAAAACTAAAATCTGGATTTGACCATTGCCTCGCAGAGGGCCAAACTCACAGAACATAAATTTAAATTCGACCATTGTCATGCAGAGGGCCGATAACAGAAAACTAAAACCTGGATTTGACCATTGCCACGCAGAGGGCCAAACTCACAGAACAGAAATTTAAATCCGACCATTGCCATGCAGAGGGCCGATAACAGAAAACTAAAACCTGGATTTGACCATTACCTCGCAGAGGGCCAAACTCACAGAACAAAAATTTAAATCCGACCATTGCCATGCAGAGGGCCGATAACAGAAAACTAAAACCTGGATTTGACCATTGCCTCGTAGAGGGCCAAACTCACAGAACAAAAATTTAAATCCGACCATTGCCATGTAGAGGGCCGATAACAGAAAACTAAAACCTGTATTTGACCATTACCTCGCAGAGGGCCAAACTCATAGAACAGAAATTTAAATCCGACCATTGCCATGAAGAGGGCCGATAACAGAAAACTAAAACCTGGATTTGACCATTGCCTCGTAGAGGGCCAAACTCACAGAACAGAAATTTAAATCCGACCATTGCCATGCAGAGGGCCGATAACAGAAAACTAAAACCTGGTTTTGACCATTGCCTCGCAGAGGGCCAAACTCACATAACAGAAATTTAAATCCGACCATTGCCATGCAGAGGGCCGATAACGAAAACTAAAACCTGGATTTGACCATTGCCTCGCAAAGGGCCAAACTCAGAGAACAGAAATTTAAATCCGACCATTGCCATGGAGAGGGCCGATAACGAAAACTAAAACCTGGATTTGACAATTGCCTCGCAGAGGGCCAAACTCACAGAACATAAATTTAAATCCGACCATTGCCATGCAGAGGGCCGATAACAGAAAACTAAAACCTGGATTTGACCATTGCCTCGCAGAGGGCCAAGTAAAACTGGGCTTTCAAATTTTGGAATTCTTGAAATTTGTAATTTTGTGAAATGTTTTTTTTTGTTTTTTTTTTGAGTCAATGGTCTTACATGCAATCATCAAACTGGTCATTATTTTCAATGTTTCGTGAAAGTTAGGAATGTCATACATCTGAGGTTTAAAGTTTGAGATAATTACATTTTGACTTTTCTTTCGTGACATCAATGCACGCATGCTTGAATTCACTGGCAAGTGAGAAAAATTACAGATGTTTAGGATGGTTTGGAGAAGACTAGGACAACCACAAGGGCGCATCATTCCCCATACACTCTTCGCCGGAGATGTGATATATGAATGTCAAAGTGAAACGGGATATCCCGAAAGTTGCCCCAGTTTGGTGCTTGGGAATATGAGCATGGGGTATGGATCTTTGACAATTCGAGTGAAAAATTCAAGTGAGATTCGCAAAGCTGCCCCAGTCTTGAAATTATGGGTTGATGAAAAACTCTTGGGAGACTCACAAAGCTGCCCCAGGTTTTTTTCTTTATTTATTGTGGTATGGGTTGATGAAAAACTCGTATGAGACTCACAAAGTTGCCTCAGTTTTTGGCACGGGGTTATGTTTGGAAGAGGTAGTGGGCATGAAAAGGATCGGTTAAAAGGATGACCCCAATTGGTCTGATTTTCTTTTGCATGCTTTTGCCTAGTTGCAAAGAGATCCCTTCTTCCTGAGACATTACTTTTTTTTTCAATTATTTTCAACTTCTTTTTTTTTTATTATTATTATTATTTTTTTTTTTTTTTATTTTTTTTTACACATTGAAAGTCACCTCGCCTTATCGCAAAATTAAGCTTTATGAAAATTTGAGCAATCATTATTCAATCTGCGTGGACTTTATTAGGCTTGTAATGTGGCTAGGGCGAGAAGGTATCGAAAGAAAGGGTTAAAGGCCCAAATGAATGCTTGTCGGTTATTTTTTTTTGAAACAAGGGTTATCATCTGGCATTGTGTCAACTATTTGATCTTTTGAGCATTCTTCTTTTTTCTTGAACTTCGTTTTTTCATTCTTTTCATTTATCACCACTTTGTGATTTTTTGTTTTTTTATTTTTGTTTTTCGTTTTTGTTTGTTTACCCTTTTGAAGGATTCTCTCGTTTGATCATTCAGTGCTCTTCGTCTGCTTCTCGAGTTGACTCATACTGATGATAACCCTTGCTTGGGAATAATTTTGAAAAAGAATTTATTTTTGGCTCAAACAGGGTAACAATGGTTATAGTTTTTGCTTTTTTGGATAAAGAAAGAAGACCACACATCATTTTGAACTCTGATTGCTTTATTTTTCAAAAGATTAATTTTACGATTAGATGACCTCAACATGAGTCATTTCTCTTTTTCCTTCTTTCTAGACCGCCCTTTTGGGTTTTCAATCTAGTGGACTTATTCTCCTTTTGAAAATTCTTTTATATGTCTCAATGGATTCAGGGATCACCCAACTAGCACAAGCGAGGAAAATTTTGGTCTGGCCAATCTGCCCCAGTGTAAAGGTTTTTGTTACTGGGGACAGTGATAATGCTTGTTGGGGAAAATCTTTTATTTTAGAGAAAGTGAAGGGTGAAGGCTTTCAAGCAACACACGCACAAACATCTTGAAAGAAAACATCAAATTGTTATTTTTAAACATTTATCCTCAGAAAAACTTGACATTCCAATTTTCTTTTTGATTATTCATTGATGAGTCGTTATTTCTTGAATTATATTTAGTTTATTGCACTTAAATAAACCAAGGAATTATGTTTAATTGTCTATTATTTCCCCGTTTTCTGAATTCTGCTTAATTTGGTCGGAAATTCGTAATTGTGCTAATTTGGGTTTTCTGAGCTGATTAAGTGCATTTCTGGTTGCAGGAAAGTTGTGGAAACATCATCTGGAGCATTGGGATATGGCGTGATACACTCAAAGGCTCAACATTTAGTCATTTAGATTCTAATTAAAATTGTAATTTCGTTTTCTAGAAGCCCTTAATTAGAATTAGGTGTTTTGGACCCTTTTAGGGGCAATTTTGTAAAAAGACCCATTTGTAGGACATGTGCCTTTTTTATTAGGGTTTTTAATTGATTGTGGACCCCATTTGGAGGAGAAACTCTCGGCATTTTAGAGAGCCTTAGCCAACCACACAAAAAGACTCTTACACACTTCATTTTTTTGATGTTTTTTTGGAGCTTTTCTCTCTTAGGGTTTGTTGTATGAACACTCTTATGGAGAGCTTGACTTGGGTGTCTCGTTTTTGGCCATTTCAATGAGCAAGATGCAGATTTTATTCTTCTCTTAATTTACTCTTGGTTGTCTTAGCTTATTGGTGGTGAAAAACTATTCATTTCCACTTCCATTTGCTTGTTCTTGATGCTTGGAGTTTGAGTTTTGGAGCTTGTCTTTGCATTTCCATGGTGGATGTTGGGTTTGAGTAACTTTATTTTTCGTTTTCCTCTCCCTTTGCTGCTGTTCCTCTCGTTTTTTATCTCATTCTATATGGTTGGATGATAAAAATGAAGTTCTATGTAGTTTTAGGTTGAAGAGAGCTTAAGATGATGTGTGGGTGTTGTGGGTTTAACTCTTTCCTTGCATATTTCGGTTTTGATGCTTGAGACTAGGTTGGGATAAGATCTTGGTGATGTTATGGAGGCTGGACAGAACTGGAATGATGGTCTAAGTATTATTTTCGTTTTTGCAAAGAAACTTGAAGAAATGGTAGTGTTGAAGATGGGTTGATGAGTAGAAGTTTGGGTTTATTGTTCTTGTGTTCATTTGAAACTTTAACTTTGGTTTCTTGAAGTTGTTCTCTGTATGGAAGAGTGGAAGAAAGCTTTTGGATGCATAATTCTTGAAGAAAAACCGTTTGGAGTTTGTAGGAGAGAGGAAATTGCTTCATTTAATTTTTACCACTTTTGGACCAACACAAAAGATGCTTGTTTTGACCCAAGGAATGTTTCCACTTTGAGATTTGGCTTTTGCTTGTTCCAGCCGTGAATTGCAATGAGAAATGGAGGTTTTTAGAGTTTGTTTTCATTTGATTTAGCTTACTTGGCACATTGGTAGGAGCACCCATGGTATCTTCCATTTGCACATTGGTCTTTGAAGCATTTTTTGGCATTTCCACTTGGTGGTTCACGTAAATTGTGTGCCTTGGTGTATAAAATCATTTCTTTGCTGCATGGAAGGAGAGAGGGGACGGTCTTGGAGAGTGTGGAAGGCACATGCTTAATTTCTTGAAAAATGGTGCACATGGGAGAAGAAGTCAACACATTTTGTGGCTTATTTAAGGTGAAATTGAAGTTTGACTTGGGTGCATGATGACTCACGGCCATGTGTTCTTTCTTTGGCCAATTGGACTTTTAAATTCATTTGTTAATTGCCATTATGACAAGTAATTTGCTAGGATTAAATTAGGCTTGTTGATTTCTTTGGTTTTTAATTAATTTAATTAATAGGTTGAGTTTATGTGTTTGAGTTAGTGTTGCATTTAATTATTTTTAACTGTGTTTGTTAATCAGTTTGTAACAGTGTTTGATGTTTGAATGTTATCTAAGGCTTTTAATAGTCCTAGTTTAATAACCATGCTAGCTTAAATTAGTTTGTTTGCATCTGTGTCTTTATTAAGTTCTTTAATTTTTGGAAAACCTTTTCAAACCCCCCCTAACGTGTTCGACCTATTACCTGAACCACAATTGGTCCTTGAGAGACGACCTAGGAGTCACTGCCTAGTCTATACTGCATTCTTTTATGCACAATTTTTGTGGGAGGTGCGACCCTTTCATCATTCATCATTTTTCCTTTTTTCTATTTTTGAAAAACAAGAGTTTGACGATTCACAAGAAAGACAAGTGACTCAAGATTTCCTTCATTTTTTTGTTTTTTTTTTCAATTTTGTTTTCCTTTTTTTTTCCTAATACCCTTTCAGGACTCGATTTCCAGCACTACTTGGAGAAACCCTATAGTGAATGTTCGCATTGCAAGTCATGGATGAAGATGTGATACCAATGAGCATACTTCTCCATAGCAAGACACTCCACAACATCGAATTCACTTGTACAATGACTTATGCTTTCTTATGTGATCTTAAAGCCCACTTCATTTCTTCATGGTGTATGCGGAGACATTCTCAAGTCGTGCCTCAATGTTGGGTTGACTTTCTTCAAACTTTAACCATCCTGAATCAATCAAATTTTGCCTGTTCTTGAACACCCAACACTTTTTGGTGGAATGACCAATAACCCCTTCATGATAATCACCTTTTGTATATGATTCATCACGAGTCTTGAGGTATTGAGGCTTTAAAGGCTTCATGTAACAAGCAGAGACCAAGCCTTTTTATGCAGAAGACTTGGAAGAAATGTTGCATAAGTCATATGGATAGGAGTGAAACTCGTAGGCCTTTTCTCTTGATCAAACATTTTTCTACCTGACAACTTGGTGGGAAGTTGAGTTTCGGTCGAGTCCAATTTTGTCTCAGAGCAGTTTTAGAGGGTAGGCCAACGGTAGTTGAGCAGTGGGATGTGATTGAGCTCTTTCTTCTGTCCTTATCCCAGGCTTAGACCAGACTCGTTCACATTTGTTGTCATGGTAGGACCTTGTGCGATCTTTTCAGTCTTCACACCTATTTCAATTATTTATCTGATTATCACCAAGTTTGCAAAGTTTAGGGAAACACTACTCACCATGGTCTCACAGAAGGGTGATTACAGAGTATTGAGGAATATGGGAACCATTTCCCTGTCACTCTCATGAAACTTCATTTGAGCAACAATCTCTTTCCACCTTTGGCATATTCTTTGAACAATTTGGACTCCTTCTCCAAGGTCTACAGTTGTAATCTAGCAGGTGCTACATCCGTGATATATTTGTACTGCCTCAAGAAAGCATTCACCAGATCCTCCCAAGACCGGATGCACGACTGTTCAAGATGAGTTCCCAGTTTTGTGCCATGCCAACCAAATTCTCGGAACAAATGAATTAGCAACTTTCCATCACATGCATGAACAACCATTTTCTTCCCATATGTCACGAGATGGTCTTGGACAAGTGGTCCCTCTGGATAATTTAAACCTTGGGAGGTATCACCACATTTGGAAATAAGCATAGCCTTACAACATTTTCAAACTTAAGGCTTCCTCCAACTTCTATGGCTCTCACGCTTTTCAAAAACATTTCAAATTTATGTCTGTCATCCTCAACATCCATTGGCGTAATGACACGAGGAGCAGATTTCAACTCGGGTTCCTTTGTCATTGTCTTACTCACAAGGCGTGGTTGAATCATCTCTGTAGGGACCATGAAAGTGCCCCAAGCTTCTTTCCTCTTTCAACTGCGTTCTCTTCGGCCTTTTGAATGCAAAGTTGTCCCGAGTCCACTCCCAAGGGTGTAATGTAATTCTAGGGGAGACCATAAGGAGGGAAAGTTTGTGCTCTTGGAACTCTTTGTTGCGCTCATGATGCGCGCGCATCTACAAGGCTTTGTAAGACATTTAGAAGCTCTAGGATTCAGCTCATTTGTTCTTTCAATCGTTGGATATCAACTTTCATCCCTTCTTGAACTTCTCCTTAGTTCTCCAAGATTCTGTAACTGGCTCAAGTCCTTTAGGGTATCTTGGCTGTTTAGCCGTATTTTTAAGTTTTTTTTTATTAGATGAAACAAATTAAGAAAAAGAAAATAAAAATGAAAAGAAAAAGACAAGACAATATAGTTCAAATACTCTAGTCGAAAATTATAAAGCTGTGAAAACATTGCCCCGGTATAGTTTGGAAATTAACACGAAACAGAGTCAATAGGGTGGTTCATACAATGAAACATCCACCACATCCAGAAGTTCACAAAATGTGAAGCATAGAGAGTCTTGGTCAACCATCTCGGGCCTTATCCATCACATTCTTTATTTCTCTAGTTAGCTCTTGCAGCAATTGAGGAAAGTTTCAATCCCCTTAGGCGGGTTAAAGATTGACACTACAGACTCAAGATCAGTTAATAACTTCGGAACACCTTCAACGGCTTCATTGGCGAGGGAAGCTAGTTGTAAGAGACTTATCATCTAATTCGCCCTTGTTCAACAATATGCCCTTTCATCTGAATTACCAATTCTTGATGTCTTTTTTTTTCTTAGCTCGATGACATTTCTTCTCCAGTTTTGCCACTGCTGCTTTCACATTGTTCATCACTGTGAAATTTCTTTTCACACTTTGGGTCAAGGGAGATTAACTCGAATGACAACTGGATTGTCTTAACTCTTTCTACGATCCATTAGCTAAATGAATCTTTCATTAACAGTCCATGATCTTGGGCCTCTTTCGCAGCGAAGAACATTGCCTCAAGCGTCCCTAACTTGATGAAGCATTTCAGCAAAGGTTCATTCCTCTCTCTTAAGATCTGCGATATGGCAAGAGATGTAGGCGTGGAAGTTACCCAGATTGCTTTTGTGCTAACACAGTATTGTGATTAATATAACATCGAATACCCATGAGGGGTACATTAGGGTACTTCCCGCAATGATATATGATATGCGGTCTTCGCTGACAAGAAAACACATCATTTAGACCTTTCCTCCTCTGAGCCTGCACAGAGTTACGCTCATTGATTTGCTTCTTTCATCTTCGGTTTATACCTCAACAACTCCTCCACGTGACATGTGGCATTCAAAATGGCCTTACTCATGCGAGATATCTTCTTTCTGCATGGCAAATAACCTTGACTAAGAGTCTTGGAAACTTCAATTAGAACAACACTGTCTAGATTCTTTAGAGCGAACTTTGTATCCCACAAATGCATTCATGACGACGTAGTCGACAAAATCCATGATATTAAGAAAGAGCGTGACACCATAGGGGATCAGAGCCCGTACAATCATGAATGTTTCCACTTTTCGATACAAGTACTGCTCCAAGTACCCCTGAGGACGGCCCCTCACTTTACCCTTAAGCATGAACTCTCTCTCCAACTTCACATGGTGTACTTTTATAATTCTCGTTAGCTGCAAGACATGAGCAAACTGCCCAAGGTAATTGTATGGAGCCTTGCCCTCGAGAGATGTATCTAAGATTTGCCCAGATTCTTCCATTTTGACAGGCTCAACAAATTTTCATACTCCTTCTTTAATGCATCCTTTTGGGTTGTCTTCATTTCCTTCTGTCGTTCTCCCAGGCCATCCATATTACCCTCCCTTACTTCAATGGCTATCCTTTCCTTTAGAATGTCTGAACTTGAACCCCCTTGACCTCGGATCTCATGTTAATTTCCATTTTATCTCAAAGGCTTAGTCACAAATTTATAATTTTCTGACTAGAACCAGTGACAAGACCATAAAATGCATGAGAAAAAGAAAGAAAGAAAAGAAAAAGATGTATAAAAACGATATAAAGATATGTACAAGGTGTTGGATTTTATTAAGCAAATATGAGGGTTATAAGACTGCACCCATCTCCCTTTGTGCCCTAATGAAGGTTGAACACTTTGGAGTTCAAGGTCAAGTATATGCAATCTCACAAGGATGGTACCCTGAACCTAAAGATCAGTGGTCACTAGAGCTATGGCCCCCTTCATAGCATCCCCACAACAGTCGAGTAATCAACTAGGTGTAAAGACACAAATGAAGAGAACAGACTCTAGCTGGGGTTCTCACGATAGCCAAACAAGAAGTACATCCCAGAGTGACACCGCTACATAACCCCTCTAATTCTAAGTTGCGCTCAGACCCGGGTATAGGGCCTCACTCATGATATGCATAAGGTGCGTGTGTGAAGGGAGAATGCAATGCATACCCAAACCCTCACCTGCAAAACAACCAGAAAAATTCCCAGGCAGATATAAACATGGTTTCTACCCTAGGGTTCAATATCCAACAAGCAAATTTATTCACATGCGATTATTCAAATATCAAAGATAGATAAAGAAAAAGGGAAGAAAAACATAAAGAAAAACCACATTGAATTCGCGCATATAATTAAATGGCTTGACTCACTAAAAAAAGTCCCCAGTGGAGTCGCCATCTGTCGCAACCGAAATCGCGACGGGACGACGATCCAAAAAGAAACGGGTTTTGAAAAGAGATTTGGAGTCGCCACCATAGTTTATTCTGGAAAACTACGGAAAAACCATAAAATGATAAGACACGGTCCGCGAAAACTAGATTCTAGGTTCGGAGTCGGTTACGTGTAGGTGATGGACAAATTTATGATCACCAAAATATGATGTCAGAAACTTGTTGAACAATCGACAAGTATGACCGAATCGTTTCAAGTAATAAACTCGGTAAGACCAAGTATCGTTCTCCCAAAAGACTCACGGCCTAGTTTAGTTATGTGATTTGTTGATTAGCTAAGACTTAAGAACAAAATAATTGGATTTTACTATGCAAAAGACGAAAATAAACATGTATGCATGAGGTTGATCAATGGCTAAAACAAAAGACAAGCACTTTCAATGAAATATATGGATGAATATGTTGTTGGGGGTCAATTTCATCTTATCCACTCTCATATATTTTAGGAATTCGACATTCAAGTCATCATTGTTAATGCCACTCTCTAAATTACCTTGTTAAGAAGGCCTGTCCCCAATTACGAGTTCATACAATTCCTAGCATTCCTAGTAATTAGTTCTTTTAGCACATGAGCTTAACGACAACCAATATAATATTGGGAGTAATTCCCCGGATCTAGACTTCCCCGTACGTTCCCGTATCGACAAAACCAATAATCATGCATTGAATGAGTTAAACAAAGCAAGCTTTGAGCAAAGAGGAAAAACCCTAACTAATGATGAAAGAAAGCATAAGTCTTAGATTAAGATGCAAGCACAAATTCCATATATGAGAGCTTCAAAAGATTACATTGATTCCCCAACAAACATACAAGGTTTAGTTCACCATATTCATGGTGAACCTAGATGAACAATAATGAAAGAATGAAAGATAAAACCCTAGAAAGGTGAAGAGGTAGCCTGAGCATCCAAGATCCTCCTTCAAAGGGGTGGAAGAGAGAGTGTTTGCTTCGTCTTTGCCAAAGATACCAACCCTAAGACATCTAGGTCTTTAAATAGGACATAAAAATAATAGAAAACTGGTCCAGGCCCAAACAGATCATAAAATCGCATAAAACTGGCCCAAAACTCGTCTGGTTGACTTTTTTCGTATTCTGGTTGACTGGTTGACTTTTTGGTTGATTGGTTGACTTTTTTGGTTGACTGGTTGACTTTTATGGTTGACTTTTCTCGTATTCTGGTTGACTGGTTGACTTTTTTGGTTGACTGGTTGACTTTTCTGGTTGACTCGTTGACTTTTCTGGTTTCTGGTTGACTTTTCTGATTCTATCTCTCTCCTTCTTCACTTCTTTCACTAAATTCACCTTAAAACCTGCACAAAAACACTGAAATCAAGCATAAACCTATCCAGCTCTCTTATTTCTGAAAATATGGATCAAAGCATGATTTCAAGCTAGTTTCTAAGTGTAAAGGTTGCTTTTTGTGTCAATTTTAAGCATGAAAATAACAGTTTTTCAACTGTTATCAGTAGGGAAGGAATTAGCACCCTACAACGCCTGCCCTAAGGCAGTACCTTTAACTAAATACACGAATATAATGTGGTTTTCAAAAATGTTTAACTATCCCATAAAATAAAATTCTAAATAAAAAAAAATATTTTTTAGTTTTTTGGGCCCGACAAGGATTGACCTTGCCCCTACGTATTCTCATTCAGAATGAGAAATCAGGGTTACGTAGTTCTTTTGGAAACTGTGTTGAAAATTTTGATTAAGAAATTGTTTGAGAATTTTGTTTGGAAATGATTTTGGATAAATGACACAAACAAAGAAGAATGAGAATGAGAATTATAGCAGAAGATAGAAAGTAAGGAAAGAATTATGTATATTATGAAAAAGGTTGAAGAGAGATTGAGTTGAGACTTAATTTGATTCCTTGGCAGCTGGTGGTTGAAAAAAGTGCAAGCTTTTTGGATGGGTGGAAGAGTGGGAAAAAAGGTCTACAGGTTATATATAAGATCAATATGCAACAAAGAGCACACAAGAGAGAAGAAAGAGAGAGATAGAAGGCAAGATTTGTGTGTATGAATTTAATTGAGGATACCATATTTATAGGGTGGGCTTCTACTTCCAAATAGGCTCATTAACATTCACTTCTATCATTGAGCTAGTGAAATCACGACATCTATATTGCAATAATGGGCAATTCCTCTACTCACTCTTTCCTTATTTCATATGTGGGAGTATTATGGAAGCCAATTTCAGGGGGAAACAGTGAATAACTTTGACAGAAAGTTATTTTGGAAAGGTTGAACGGTAGGGTTACTTAACAAGTAACCTCTCCTACTCTATGGTCATTGTGTACTGTTATTCAGTTTTGTGAGTTATTTTAAGTTTAGGTTTAGGGGAAAAAGCTGATTCCCATCAAGGCTATAGTCTTTTAGATAGATCAATCAGCAGCAAACTAAAACAACATCAACATAAGTTTCTATGCTCAAATTGCACAATTTATTTCCCATCAAGGCTATCATCAAAATAGACAATTCATACATGCTCAAATTGCTCAAATTGAAAACTTTACAATCCAAATTCAATTATATAATGAATATACATTAGATAGAACACAACTTAACAAACATTTAGATCAAAGGGTATTTTGCTAGTGAAGATAACCTACTAACTCAATATACATTTCCTATTGAAGCATAAACAAAGTTGTCAGAAGTAGTAAATGTGTGTAGCATTTACACAAAAAGTTGAGGTCTCCAATTGTGGTAAGTTAGTAAGTTGATTAAACATATTATGGAGGGTATACGGCAGGGAGATGAAAAAAAAACATAAGGGAACCTTTTTCAGGTTTCCTCTTTTATTTCCACTATTGCACTACTGTTTTATCCCTTTTGGTACCCTAAGCAAAGAGTCAATTTAAGAAAGCACAATCTTCTATTAACCAATACAGGAAAGACAGTTTCCAGAGCATGAAAGAGTGTGTGTTTTTAAGAGATGTAGATAGAGAAAATAGAGATGGGAAGAGGGCGGGTTTAACTGAAGAGGATAAAAAACCAAATCAACAGGCAAGTCACATTTGCCAAGAGAAGAAATGGCTTGCTCAACAAGGCCTATATGAGCTCTCAGTCCTTTGTGATGTTGAGGTTGCCCTCATCATTTTTTCCAACCGTGGCAAGCTCTATGAGTTCCGCAGCACCTCAAGGTATATGTACATTCATAAATAAACTCTTTATGCATATGGTTGTCTCATGTTTGATTGTTTGAATGAGAACACAATAACTAACCTACATTCCTATTTAGAACTAGAAACCAGAAACAAGATCAGCCAAATCAAATGAAAGAAGATAAATGGAACAAAATCTCATGTTTCTCATTATACAATTACAAATTCATCAATTCAATAATGACAACAATACAGAATCACACACCACACCACATTTCCAACACATCTATATCATATCTGTAGGGTTTCAGGTGGGGAACGAAGGAATATTACCTCGCCAGTGAAGTGTCCCGAACAGGAGTCCTTAAACCGGGTGTGAAGTTCAGGCCAATACAAGTTTGCAGAGGCACGATTGAACTGTAATGGCGGTTCACGAGCTCACGTTGCGGTTGAAGCACAATGGAGGGAGGCGAACTCTAGCACCCCACGCCTACGGCCCTTGGACCAAATAATTGTGACGATTCTTAGATTGGGGAATCAGAGAAGGGAGGAAAAATGTGTTTGAATGCGAAATGAAAATGTGAGAGGGAATACCTGATTTTCGCCCTAATGATAATGTGAGCGGCGAACTCCGGCAGCTAACGCAGGCGAACACCGGTAGCCAACGACCAAGACCCTTCGAGAAGATGACTCTAAGGACGTTCTTGGAATGGTCGGCCGAATGACGACGATGGCTTCCTTGAGTGAACGACGAGGCTGGAGCGCAATGATGGTGGAGGGAACAGTGTGCACAAGCAGTAGAGGGAGTTGGGAGAAGGACTTAGGGGAAGAAAGAGTTGGGAGATTCTGAATATTGGGGGAAGAAGAGCTTTCGCGAAATGAGGGGGAGGGAAAAATTTTCTTATACACCAACCACTTACCGAAGGTCAAGTTCCTTCGATAATGTCCCATGTCGATTACCGAAGGCCAAAATCCTCCAACTACGTACTACTTTACAGATCGTCAGAAAATCCTTCGGTAAACAAAGTTTAGAGAAGTTTACCGAAGGCCTAAGGTCGTCGCTAATAGCCCGCCGGTAATCAATGATTTTCCTGTAGTGAGGGTTTTTGGAGCAGTCTGATTCATCCCATGCACAACTTGGTGCCCCCACTTAAAATGGGTGATTCTACACTCCTTGGGGTCACATCACATGACCAAGCACCATCTACCAATAGTCAAACACCAACATCTTCCAAACACAAGTGCAAATGTGACTGAAACATACTGTTTTTGACAATGGTCACATGTGTTACCCTGACTGACTACTTCAGTTGAAGTTTATGTACAAAACATCATTTTCTCTCGCGTAATCATTTACGAACACACTGTAAACGATTACCATAAGGTTTTTTGACCAGTCTGATTCATCCCTTGCACAACTTGGTCCCCCCACTCAAAATGGGTCATTCCACACTCCTTGGGGTCACATCACATCACCAAGCACCATCTACCAACAATCAAAGACGAACATGTTCCAAAGACAAGTGCAAATGTGAGTCAAACATACTGGTTTTGACGATGGTCACCCGTGTTACCCTGACTGACTACTTCAGGTGAAGTTTTTGTACAAAACCTGGAATTACAACGTGTAATCCTTTACCGGAAAATTGTAAACGATTACGGCATAGGTTTTTCACACGACTAACTTAGACCTTGCCCAACTTTGTTCCCCCATTGAGAATGGGTTCTTCCCCACTGTTTGGGGTGACATCACATCATCTACTACCCTGTAAGACCACTCAAACACCAACATCTTACAAACACAGCTGCAACATATCGAACACAAAACTTCAGCAAATACTCAAATCCACAAATCATAATAACAATGCTATTGAAAAAATAAAATATGTGACCAAACCAAAAACTCAAATTTTATATTATTCAACTAAATTCGATACATTACACTTTGTTTTCTTAATCTATTTACAATGATCATTTACTTTCCATTAATGAACTCAATACACATATCACTCAGTTTTTATTCTAAGTACTACGGTTCCTGTGTATGGAGTCCTAAGTTTTCTTCCCTTGTAACACCTTCGAGATCCAACCCTAACATACGTCTTCAAAGGTTGTTGATTTGTGTCAATGTCAGTAGGAGATACAAAACCAGTGTTCATGGATGGTTCTGTACGAGGCACACTTTCTCCACCGTGATCTTTATTTTATCGTCTTGCCTTCTCTTCAGCCAATTGTGCCTCCAAACCTGCAACCCTCCTTTTAAGTTCTTCAATTAGAAATTCTTGGTCCCTCTAAGGCACGCATAAAAGTTTCTCTTCGATTTCTTTTTTGTATCTTATTTGGTCTTGGTTGGGCATCCTTTCTTATTGGTATTGGTTTGTATTCCTTCTTATCCTTGGTTAAAGCACCAACATAAACATCATCAACTACCTGAAATTTAACCACATATTTCAGACTACACAAGTTTTGTCAATATATCAAAACATAACAAAACTTCGGATAACAAACCACATACCAAACTTGTCTCCATACACCGTTTTACGAACTTGTCTCCAACACTTCTATTCATCCAATGCAATATTCGTGGAAATTTATCAATTGGACCTTCGGGTGGAACACTACAAAAAAGTAGGGCATTACCGAAGGCCAAAAGCCCTCGGAAAATGCCATAAGCCGTCGATAAAGGGTGTTTACCGAAGGCTTATCGACGGCCAAAAATCCTTCGGTAAATCTCTTGTCGCTAAATATTACCGAGGGCCACTAGCCTTCGGTAATTACCGAAGGGCAAAAGCCCTTGGTAATTTTCGAAGGGCGAAAGAAGGGAGTAAGCAGTGAGTGAACTCAGTTGTAGCAGATTCCATTCTGAATTTTTACTTAAGTACCGCAATGAAAGCAATGAAATCAGAAGTTACTGTCAAATTCCTAATTCTAACTAAACCAAACAAAGTTCCAAAGATGATATTCTCAACGCTGCATTGAATCGATTCCAAATTATCCAAACTCATAACAAATTCCCAATTCCCAATTCCCAAACCCCAAACTCATTCTCACGCCATGGATCCCAACCCTCAAACCTTTCCCATCCTTTCCGACTCCGACCACTTCGACCTCGAGCAGCCGCAGGCCCCGGAGATCGTGGGCCAAATGCCGCACCTCGCCGACCCAGACCTCATGGCCTCCATGGGCCGGGTCGTATCTCAGGTGGCCCAGGCCGGAACGGTCCTGAACCTGATCGGGGAGCTGCCTACGCACGAGGAAGTTGACAGCGCCAGGGCCAGGCTGGCAGAGATCGAGGCCCAGCTGTCCCACGAACTAGAGGAGATCGTGCTCCAGGCCCAGCCCGCGGAGATGGAGATTCACGAGTGGCGGGCCCACCAGGCTGAGAAGGAGAGGGAGGGCCGGGAGTGGGCGGAGACGGAGAAGCGAATCTGGAAGTCGGTGCTGCAGTTGGACGAGATGCACGAGGCGTACGAGAAGCTTCTGAAGGACGTGGAGAAGCGGTTGGTGAAAATGTACGAGTCTAAGGAAAATGTAAGAGGCCTATGGCAAGGGAATGGAACGCGTCAATCTTTCTGCACACCACCAACAACCACAACTCCGCGAGAGAACGGCTTGGGGTGACCAAAAATAGACAACGGTTTTCGTAGCGGTGGAGGAATTTCGGAAATTTGGCAGAGGAGAAGGGGAATTTCTGAAATTTGGCCAGAGGAGAGCAAGATTAGGGCTTGGTAACGTTGAAGGAGCAAAGGAGAAGGGTTGGAGGGAAAGGTTTTGGGCGACGAGAGCACTAGGGCTGGTGGGAAAATGAATTGCAGAGAGGGAACAACTTAAAATTCTTCGAAGACATTACCGAAGGTCTCTCAGCCGTCTGTAATTGAACTCAGGAATGACTTACCGAAGGCTCATAGGCCGTCGATAAAAAGCCGCCGGAAATAAACGCATTTCCTGTAGTGGAACAAAAAGCTCAGAAAACCATACCTAAGAAAAATAAATCATCTTAACTTCTAGTAAAAAACTAAAATCACAAAACAATAAACAAACAATTTACATTTTACATCAATAAGTAATAATTACCTACAGCATGTAAACACAACCATCCACGTAAATGTTTGTTGTACCTTTGCCTTTCTTCAAGCCTTCTGAAGCTTTGCACAAACTACGTAACAAAAAACGATAAACTAGACTACCCCAACAATAACTACCCAAATCACTTAAGTTGTCAAGAATATTAAACATTACGGGAAACACTTTTCCGCTACGTTTTGGAAATAAAATCTCACATATCTCTACCAATAGGTAAAGGCTACAAAAAGGAGAACAAGGGATCTTTTTCTTGTGTTTTCACATTAGAATTTTGTATATCGAATTCAAATTCTTTGTTCCTTTACCTATGTATTTCACACATTGAATATTTCCCATTTCTTCCTTTAAGTTAATATTTTCACCATTTGTACTCAATCCCAATCCTAAATAAAAATCATTTTCATTTATATTCAAAACTTTATTTCCAACTAAAAAATCACTACTCGAGTCGTCCCACTTACCCAATAACTCACTCAATATATTTCTATCTAGTTTAACATTTACATTCACATCTAAAAACCACGCAAATGGAGTCTTCGCAAATCAATGACCGATGCCCGTTTGTCAAGCGTTCGTTCAAAGTACATATATACGTTGTCGAAAAAGAGTGACGAACGGTCAACTGCATCAACCAAAATTAAATAAGCAAAACTACTAAACCCAATAACCAAAACAAAACGATACGAACCCCAAACCTAAACCCAAACCAAAAAACCATGGAACGAAATGGAACGACAAACCACTTACCTTCGTCGTCGGACAATGCTCACCGGACCTTGTCATTGCGCACTATAACATCTACGAAAAACACCACCTTTACGAAAATGGAGGGAGACAACACGACGCACAGAGAACCATCACAGAGAAAGAAAAATGAAGAGGTAGGGAAACGAGACCTTCATTTCCAATGAAACAGACAGGGGTATTTTGGGATTCTCACTTAAAACAAAACTTACGTACTTCCATTTCGACGGTTTTTATAAAAATTTAATTTTAAATTAAACCAATAAACATGCGACACGTGGCGTTGTCAAAAAAGTGTTACAAAGTCGTTGTTAGAATATCACGGTCCTTATTAGAATCATATTCTTGCACCACATACTACTTACACTTTAACCTTCACAAGTGCAATCGCCGATTAAATATGGATAAACTCGGTGTAAAAAAAAAACACCTCTTATTTATAAAAACAAAATCTAAAATAATTTATGTCATTTTAAAGATTAAGTTAGGAGAAGAATGAAAAATTTCCGAAAAATGAAATAAAATATAGACAATTGTAAATAAATATTTGAGATTAAAATAATTAACATGAAATACAAATTTACAAATAATTAAATATAAATTGGAGATTAAAAAGTAAAACGTGTAGCAAGCTTGATTTTAAAGCCTAAATATAGTTTTCCATATTCTAATGATAAATTAATAATATATTTTAAAAAGTAGGTTAATTAATTTATTCCTACCTTATGAAGTAAAAATATGGAAACGGAATTAAGAAGGCGAGTAGGAAGATAGTAGAACAATTCCTACCATTACTATAAATCCTATTGTTTTCTTCCCAGCTTCCTCTTCCTCGTAGCCTTCGCTTCTCTTTAGCTCCACCATCTTTCCCTTTCCATCTCCCTCTCTTAGCCTTCCATTCACCATGACTTTCACAATGGATACAGTTTCAGTATTAAACCCTAAACTTGCCCATTCCAACACCCAGGACTCGGAGCTATATTGCACACATTTTAACACCGGTGTTAGTTTCATCGTTCTAGCGTCATTGATAATACCACTTTCTAGTCTTGTGTGTTTCCAGTTTCAAGGGAAAATATCGAAGTAATTCTGGTGCATGAGCATTTCCATCAACTAGATCCACACGGGCCATGGGTTCACCAGCTCCACTGCCTTCTTCGGCGGCGGCTCTAGGGGGGTTTCATCGTCAAGGGAGAGCGGCGGCTCAGGTTGGTTGTCGTTTTGAGGGGGAGCGACCTTGGATTGGCGCCAGGCTCCAATGCGTTGAAGCGTTTCGTGCTTTTGAGAACACTCTTTCTCTGATCGAAGACGAAGCTGAGATGGGCGGAGAGGGAAGAAGGTTTGGAATAAGGACTAGGGTTTGGTGGGGTTGTAGAGAAAGGTTTAGAGAGAGAAATTATGAAAATCATTAATATACAAAAAGCTGAACGTTAAGAGAAGAAAAAAAATCAGATTTTATAGCCAAATCAGCAATACATTTAACTCCGTTTATGCTAATTGAATGGAGGAGACTTTATTTATACAATTTTTACAACTTTGGAACTCAATAGATTCATTTTTAAAATCGGGTACTAAACAGAAATTCACCTTGGAGACGAAGTAAGCATTTAAACCTAAAAACAACTTTGCATTAAAATATGGACTCCTATAAATAATCTTGGAGCGTGACTCCCTCCACTACTACAGTATTCTTCCTCCACCTTTCCAAATTCTTTTAATTCCAACTTTATCTTTAAATTAAAACTTTTTTATTTTTATCATTTAGATATTTTAATTTATTTAAAATCCTACTTCTCCTTGTTTACTCACTAGGCAGCTACATCCCCTTAATCTTACGGATCTCTCTTCCCCATCTCCGTTTCACGTTTCACTTCTTCTCCATTGTTTTTCACGCAGTTGCACTCCCATTTCCGTTCCTTATTTTTCTTTTTCCTTCATTTCTTTCTTTCCCATTTTTCTTTTGGTTTCATTATTTAGTGTTCACTATATCATCAGCAGCAGATAAAAATGGCACCAATACAGTCAGCAGAGATACTCCTGCAAACTAGCCCCAGTCCACACATGTTGATTCCTTGTGTGTGAAATTCATCAATCACTCCAAAAGCATCTTATTTTAAAAACTATTATTCATCTCAGAAATGCCTTACAGGTCTACGTACACACTTTAAAAACACTGTCATGTAGAATTTTGAGTTTGTCATAAATATCAGACACAAAACTTTGTTTGTAGCATAAGAGAAACAAATATGAATTCATGAACTTTGAAGGTCGTAAAGGATTAAAGGGACTTTGAAGGTCGGAAAGGATTAAAGAAAACCTTACTAATTGGAGCAAAAACAAAAATGGAAGCAACATGACAATGAAATTCATACCAGCATGGTAGTGGTGCTACCTTGTTTTTTTTACCTCAGTAGAGATTAACAATGTTGCGCTTCTTCCTATCTCGTAGTCTCAGTATTATAGGTTCCTTTCCCCATGCTGTTTCAAAAGGGGCCATTAGATCCATTCAAGAACCGCCACCCTTTCCATCTTCTTGTTTGCTTATTGTCTAAGGTGGTCCCCTCTTTAACTCCTCATCACATTTCTTCTCTTCCTTCCATCAAAATCTCACTACCACTCATATTTATTCAAATATTAACTAATCATAAATTACTATATTAAATAGTTTTTGAAGTTATAACTTTCAATAATAAATTTACCTTACGGATGTTCACATTCGCTTATGTTCACATCCGTTTAATGGTTAATATTTTTTTATAAGATCTACGAATTTTCACATCCGTTTAAGATTTATTATGTATCTGGGACGAACCTACACCACACCTTTACTACTTTTCTTACTTTTCTTACTTTTCTTACTTTTCTTACTGTATCTTTGATGAGTTCCTTGCACCACCACCTACCTTTGTAACCTCCCATTAAGCATATTGCGAAACACACTCACACCACCACCACACTCACAACACAAACCACCACCTACCTTTGTATCCTCTTACTCTAGAGTTTATGTGCTTGTCGTTGCATGCATTAATTCATATAAGAGACTATTATTAGGTCATTAATAGAGTGGGTAGAAATTGAAAAATATTAATCCTAAAACTTAAATTTTACTAAAAGGCAAAACAAGAACGAGGAGGTACTGGGAGCAATCCGTGGGTGGTGTATTGCAATCAAGCTTTCTTAGTATCACCACTAGAAAAACTCACATTATAATTTTCTCTTTTACTGGCGTTATCTTATCTTCTATTAAGATTTTTCTCTCATTAAACTAAATTATGACAACAATATAAAAGTTGTTACTTCCCGCCTCTCATTTTTTCTCCTACACCTCCTATAATTTATAAAATACTAGTTCTATCCCTGAGTCAATAATAAAGAGAACCATGATTTTTCCTCCCTCAATCTTGTGTGCAGCTCCTCCCTTACCCTCTACATTCCCTGCATCTACTTCTCTTGCATTCCCCTCTTCAATCCTGTTTTCCTACCAATATTACCATACCTCCGTCATAGACAACACTTTATTCTCCTACTCCATCACCATGTTTACGAAGTGACAAAGGAGTCCTAAACGACATGCCACATGCCACGCATCGTGGCCATTTTGTCCCAATAAAATCATTGGAATGTTACCACGCAAAAACATTTTCATTTTGTTCAAATACATGTTTTTCTCTGAAACTCTCCACTCCTCTTTCATTTTCATTAGTGGTGGATTCCACTATTATACTGAGATCAAACGTAATGAATTTCAAATCGTATTCAGAAACAAGTGTTTCGAAAAGTCTTTTCAAATATGGAAAATGCCTTTCAAAGCACCTGTCTTGAAAATGGTTTTCTTACTTTGGATCCAAAAATACATTTAGGTGTGTTCACTTAAAGAGATGGATTTGAGGAGGAGGGAATGGATTGATTTAAGGAGATTTGAGAGTAAATTGAGTATTTGTTTTTTTAAGAAATTTAGAGGTGAATGAGAGTAGATTTGCAAGTAAAGTTTATAAAAGTTAGTGTAAGATTTGATCGATGCAACAAATAAAAAATGGTTTAAATAAATAAAAAATGAATATTACCAAATTATCCTTAATGGTAATAGTGATATAAAATAATTTTTGTGAGTAAAATATATTTTGGTAAAAATTATTTTGAAATGTTAAATAATTAAAACAATATATGATAACCTTTTGGCAAGTGTACCAAAGTGGTCTCAAATAATAAAGTAATAAGTAAAAGTATCGTCTCCCAATAAAATTTGAGTCAAGTTATATAATCAAGTTTGTTTATCAAGATCAATTTAATGATGATAGCATTTGATTTCATATTTGAAAAATTGCATAAAACTAACGTAAAAATTTGAGATTGTGAATTTAAATGAAAGTGTCAATGGAATTGGTTCTAAACTAACATTACAATAATATCTTAAACAATATACATTCTATATTCAAGCATTCAGATCAATGTATCATTTAATTCCTTAAAACAAGTTCTAAAGTCATGTATTAAATCATTAATTCCTTAATTAATTTAACATATACTTTTCATTAAAATTTGATGTTAAGAATAACCAGAAGATCAGAAACTATTCCTAGCATCTTTACTTTTAGTTGCTTTTCTTAGGTTTATGTTCCAAAAATATTTCCCAATACAAAAGAACGTTTAAATCAAACTATACTTCCGTATAATCATAAGCAAGCCAAGAAAAGCACATGAACATAAACATATATTGCACAAGAAAGTTACATTAATGAAGAGTCATTACAACAAATTCCAACAAACAATAAAATTAGCCACTCCTAGTCATCTAGAACATACTCTTTACAACAATACCTTGCAGAAAGTGTTGTCTTGAAGCCTTGAAGTCGTCTCCTACGGTTTCTCCAGTATTTTTTTGTGTTGTGTTATGTCAGAAAATCTCTTCTTTTTTTCCGTCTCGACTTTAAAATCCAACTTCATTAATTAATACGCTCAGCGCACAAGTATGCATCCACTGAACGAAAATCTCAACTTCACACCTCCAACTGCCTTAATTCGCTCAGTGTAAAGTTCCGGTGCGTTATGCGAAAAGTCTTCTTTTAACTTAGCGACTGATGGTGTGCACTTAGGGAAAACATTTGTTGTCAACACTCACAACAATATAATATTTTGTACAATTATTTACACAACTTTCTACTTCCTATTACAATTTGTCAAAGAGGAAACACATGAATAATTACAATTTTGAGCTCATTTATAAGTATGAAAACAAATATTTTTCATACTTATCCATATATTTTTCAGAATTATTATTATTATTATTATTATTATTATTATTATTATTATTATTATTATTATTATTATTATTATTATTATTATTATTTTATATTATTTTTCAGTTGCATATTGAATATGATTTGAAGGAAGATAATATTGTAAATGTAAATTTTCCTCCGTAAATCTTCTCCTATCAATGAGATCGACATCTACAAATCAGTGTTTGGAATTAATATGAAATTTTTAAAATTGAACACGTCATTTCTCTACAAATCCGTCTTTTTCGAACAGTTAATCGTGCAAAACAAACACAGTCTTATATTCAAACATATATTTCGAAATTAAATTTTTTTTTCCAAAACATATATTTTTAATGAAAATATATTTTGGAACATCCATTCTAAAATATGTTTTTATATTATGAAATAACTGTTGCCGAAAGGTAACGTGGAACGCATGATGGGAAAAAAGTTTCCAAAAGTTCTTGGAACAATTTTCCTAGTACATAGTTTTGGCTAGAAAATTGCAGATTCCGGTCACATATTTTTTTAGTTTTGGAGTGGTCCTCGAGGATAGCTCATTTCTACCTTCGGATTTCCTTTTTCATACCTCACAATAACATTTATTCCGAAACTATTTTTCTAGAATACACTGAACTTAACTATTAGGGAATCAATTTTCCTGAACTAAGAAAATTGGAATTTGAAAAACAAGTTACCATCTCCCCGAATTCTTGGAGAATGTTTTTCGGAAGCCTATTTCGGAATGCATTTTTCGGTGATGTTGCCTTCAACATACTCACCTCTCAGAGCATGCCCCAATTTTGAAAATCACCACCGCTTACTCACAACTCCAGAAACCCCACACCACAACATACGATGCTGATGAAGCCAGTGTCTCCTCCAATGACACAAATCTCCAAATAAACACAAAAGGGTAGAAGTGGAATTAAAAATGATGAGGTGTGCTTCGATTAGGGATCAAGTTCGACAAATTGTCACGTCATTGGTCTTAGTCCATTCAATTAAACTGAAAGGTTAGATACTTCAGTTAGTAAAGATTGATCATTCAAGCCATTAACGCGTATTACATTTAATCATCCATTTTTTTTCTCAAACCTATCTTTATAATTTTTGAAATGAATTTCGGATTAACAATCCCTTATTACAATCCAATTACAAATAATCTTGTGATACTCATGCACTTTATCCCAATCTAATTAACATTGGTAATAATTTTGTGATACTCATGCAAAATTTTCATTATCATGGTAAGGAGAAAAAAGAAAGTAAAATTTAGTAGCAAATTTATTGTCACAGTTCTAAAATTTGAAGTGAATAGTAATGATGTGTGAGTACATGTAATTGCATTCATGTCTTAGTTTAGGTCATTTGCATGCATAATTGCATTCATTGAAGGATTTAGTCATGGATTATCTCTGTTTCGGATCATACATTGGCATTTTGTGTTTTTATTGTAGATTGATGATTCTAAGTGCCAAAATCACAATTTGGGAAGAATTGATGTACAAGATACCAAGATGAATCCAGAGAGTTCAACAACCAAGCTGTGAACAGTCTCACAACCTGTGGAGTTACATGTGGATGTTGCTTCTAAATGGAGTTGCAAAACAGAAAGTTCAACAACTATGCTGTGAAAGTTCCCACAACCTGTGGAGTAATCTGTGGATTCACGTAAGAAAACAGAATTAAAGCAGAGAAGAACACAGGCAGAGTGGGGAGTTTTCCATGGGCTGTGAAAGTTTCCAGGAGCAGTTATTGAGCAGTTATTGATATCTTTTATGACTGATTTTAAAAGATTAAATTAAAGAAAAATTGGAGGAAGTTAGGGAAAAGGAAAACCACTCTCCTAAAAAGGAGGAACGTGGAAAGGAGAGACAAAAAGGGATTGGGGGTGGTTTTTCGGATCATCTTCTTCTTCTATAGCTTTTTCAGACTTTTGCTTGAGTACTTCTCTTACATTATGCAGAACTAATTTTCCATTTTGTTAGTGGATTGATGTAGTGCTTTGGATTATATTTTCTGAACCTTTTTCAATTGATGTTAAGTTCATTATAATTATTCCAGTGTTCTATTTATGTTTTAATGTCTATTCTATGAGCAGTTTCACAGTTGGGAGATTGGGAATTGCTTGCGTTTATAAATAGAACAGATTAGATGCTGTCACAATTGGGAAATTGGGTAGGACTAGTTAGTTTGAATTGAGATATGATTGTTCTTCATGATCTTGTTGAATTTGTAATTGGCCTAAGGGATTGGGGATTCAAATTCAAGGGATACGTTTGCCTACTAAGGGATTAGGGGTAAACAAGCTCTAAATAAACTCAAGTGGATAATTATAATTTACACATCGATTGAAAAGGGGAGGAAATTATATGAAAAGGTATGAAATCAATTCTCTAACATTGTTTATACTATTTGAATTTCCATCACTTGTTTATGTTCATCATTCTACTTGACAATCTTTGTTGCTCAAAATTAAGTAAATTAGTAAACTAGTACTCAACTCATTCAATCCTTGAGGACGATATTTTGTTACTACAATTACGATTGGTACACTTGCCAAACGTACATCAAGTAACACATACTTTCTGAATCTACCCCATCCCTTCATTTTTATTCACCGGAGTGAGAATAACACTAATGTAGAAAAGACTTTTAACGTCACCTTTTAAACGTCTGACTTTCAAATATCCAACTAAAAATTGACCGATGGCATTTTCTGTAAATTAAACTATTATTTAGACGTCGGCTATGGAGGGGCCCAACGTTTAAATACTCATATACGTCGGCTCTCCCAAATAAACGCCAAAACTAAACGAAAAAGTTAAAAAAAAATAATTTTTTATTCTATTTAGACGTCTGTTATGGGGGACCGACTTCTAAAGCCCTTTAGACATCTGTTATTGGGAGAATCGACGTCTAATACTCATCCCAGAAATTTAAAAAGTCACTTTTTGATTCCATTTAGACATATGATCCCGCCACGCCGACTTCTAAATCCCTTTAGACGTCTGTTATGGGGGAACTGACTTCTAAATACGCAGCCCAAGAATTTAAAAAATCACTTTTTGACTTCATTTAGACGTCTGATCCCGCCAGTCCGACTTCTAAAGCTATATAGACGTCTGTTATGGGGAGAACCGACGTCTAAATACGCAGCCCAGGAATTTAAAAAATCACTTTTTGACTCCATTTAGACGTCTGATCCTGCCACTTCGACTTCTAAAGCCATATCGACGTCTGTTATGGGGGGAATCGACATCTAAATACACCGCCCAGGAATTTAAAAAATAATTTTTTGACTCCATTTAGACGTTTGTTATGGGGGGAACCGACTTCTAAAGCCCTTTAGACGTTTGTATGGGGGAACTAACTACTAAATGTCGGCATTAAAAATCCGCAAACGCGAGACAGTTGTTAGTCGCACTCATTGTTCATCATCTATGTCGCGTTTTCTCTCTATGGGTTACACTTTTCAGGTTCGTTTCTCACTTTTGCACCGTTTTAAGTTAATTTTACTCTGTTTACATCACTCTTTGATGCATTATCTTTCATTTGAACTGATTAAAATGCGTTTTCATTGGGTTTTGGTGCAGTTATTCTCGTGTCCTTGGACGACGTTCTTCGACGGCAGAACCACTGCATTTAAGCGAAAATAACCGTTGTCGTTTCCTTTTACTGTACTAGTTAAAAGTTCTTTATCACGAATCATGTGGTTTGTACAACCACATGTTGTAATGAATAGTTCCTTTTGTGATTCATGCTCTACAATCTTGACATTTTCTTGATGATTTTGGGATTTACATATCTTTTCTACATGTTCCAATTAATTGCATTATAACATTTTACATTCGGCCTCCACTAATATTAATTGGGTTGGTGATTTTTTTTCTTGCAATAGAAACGATATGAAGAAACCTATGTGTTGTTGTATTTGCTTCTTCAATTGTTCTTAAATGTAAGAGTATTCTCTTCATTATGAAAATAAAATACTTTTAACTGCATGATCTTTTCTCATTAATCTTTGTTGTTTTTGTGCTTACAAGACGTACACTAGTAAAAAATCAGGTTTTTACAGCGCACATTATGCCACGGTTCAACGAAAACCGCAGCATAATGGTGCGCGGTGGCAGTTTTGTAAATAAAACGAACATATATGCCGCGGTTCTACTGGGAACCGCGGCATATACCCCAGTCAACCATTGCCTTTGACGCCACGTATGAATAAAAAATTAAATAACAAAGTATATGCCGCGGTTCTCTGCACAACCGCGGCATATACCCTGCCAATTTATTGCAGGTGCTGACTGGGTCAGAGAAGTTGAGACGTTACAGGGGGTATATGCCGCGGTTCTCTGGGGAACCGCGGCATATACCCCTGTAACGTCTCAACTTCTCTGCCAGTCAGAGAATTTCAGAAGTTACAAGGGGTATATGCCGCGGTTCCCCAGAGAACCGCGGCATATACCCCCTGTAACTTTTGAAATTCCCCAGAAGGCAGTTGGGAAGCAGTTGTGTTGAGTACGTTACAGGGGTATATGCCGCGGTTCTACGAGCAACCGCGGCATATTCTGCTATCTGAAATTAATTTAATATTAATTTGAAATATTTCGAGGGATATACCGCGGGTCAGCGGGCAACCGCGGCATATAGGTTGAAAATAATTTCAAAAATGCCATTTAGTATTATTTTTTTAATCAGTATATGCCGCGGTTGCTCGTAGAACCGCGGCATATACCCCTATTATACCGCGGTTAAGTAGTGAACCGCGGTAGATTCCCTCGTTCAGAGTTAAAAATTAAAACTTTGAACAGTGATCGTCTTCTTCCCGCAAGCGTCTTCTCGCGTTTTTTCTTTTCCCTCCGACTTCCATCATCTCCGATACGCTATTTTTCTCCGTTTAAACTTCAAATTGTTCGGTTCTTTCTCATTTGTGACGATAAACAACAGTTTTTGGTTCTGCTCATTGCACAGGCCTCCTCCCACACAACTCAGACAAGCAATTGATTGGTAAGAACCTCAATGTTTGGACTTTCTTTGTTATATAACTGAATGCTAAAACATTTTTTTATATACAGTTCTATTCCAGCAAGTATGATGATGGACGGGAGATCAATTGCTAAGAGTAGAAAGATTGCTTGGATTTCTCTCAAGGTTTGACATATGCTAAAGTCTGACTTTGTTATAATTGTTTTATAACAAATGTTATTCACTAACTATTATCAACTGTGATGATATATTGTAGTGTAACAGACAAAATGGGTCATATGAGTGTGGATACTATGTAATGTATTGGATGACCCATATTGTTCGTTCTCACATCACAAGAAGCTGGGAAACGGTAATATTTAACTTTAACAAATTTTGATTTTTTAACAAATGTTGAATTCATATACACTAATTAAAATGAATTGTCTTTTGCAGAGATTCAAGACTACTACACCAGTTCCTGAGAAGTCACTACTATTCATTAGGAACGCTGCTGCGAAGTATATAGTTAGATTATACAATAGCTCTTAGATTTAGATTTAAACAATGCATTTGATTAGATAGAATTTTCTTAGACTCTCTACTTTATTTGATGTTGAAATACATTTGAACATGTGTTTGTTATGTTGAAATTGAATTTCTGTAAATGTTTTTATATGCAGGTCTGTTTTTGTGGTAATGGATATCACAAAAACAGACCTGCAATTTTAAAAAACTGCAGGGGAATATGCCGCGGTTCTAACCACAACCGCGGCATATAGTGCTTCGTTTTTTTTTACAAACGAGACATATGGCCGCGGTTTTGACACTAACCGCGGCATATTCGTTGGCCTATATGCCGCGGTTCAACCGCGGCATATAGTGCATTTTTTAATTTTTTTTTTATATTTTTTTTAGGGTTTAGGCAGCGGTTCCCTAGACAACCGCGGCATATTCCTCAGCCTATATACCGCGGTTCGAACCGCGGCATAAAGTGTCTGACTTACTACCGCGGCTGAATATGCCGCGGTTCCAGAACCGCGACGTATAGTGAAAATCAACCGCGGTAAAAGCCCCTCGCTGCACTAGTGGTATCACATATTTTGTTTTTTCTAAGGAAGCAATATATGCTTCATATCTTTTCGGCACTGTCACCAACATGCTCTCAACTGAGTCTAAAATATGAAAACTTTTTTTTCCAACAATTTTATCTTGTTAGAAATACCCAACCATTTGTTTGAGTGATCATTGATTGTCTTAACTTTTTCATCATTTGCATCTTAAACTCCCTTATCAAGTTTAAAATTATCATGACCCAAGTTTTCTTTCCCTTCATATTCTTCTTTCAAATAATCCCCAATTTTTCGTAAACTTTAGGGTTCAAATTCATTTGTGAAACACTTTTAAACAAATATGACATTGTCTTTGCCTTCATCTTCCTCCTGACTTCCGATAAATTTAGGCCCTGAGTAAGTTTACATTCTTATTGTCCAACTGACCCTAAGAATAATAACTTTGATACCACTATAGTATAGCCTTATCACCTCTCTTACAGTAATCACTACAAAAAAAAGGTTATTTAGAGGAGGTTTTTTTTTCGATTTGCGGGGGTTTTCACCCTCCGCAAAATAAATTCCGGGGGTTTTTCAAACCGCCGCAGTTTGAGTCGCCACAAACTATCTGCGGAGGTTTTTTGCGACCCCTGGTATCGCGTTCAATTTGCGGAGGTTTTTCTGCGGAGGGTAAAAACCTCCTCTATTACTGATTATTACTTTGTGGGGGTTTTTAACCTCCTTTATTTTCAACTATTTGATCACAAAAGTTTTCTATATTTTTGTCAGTTTTTTTATTTGATGATTATTAAAATATATAATATCGTTTTTTGTTTAATGATTATTAAAATATATAATAACTACCTATTTTCACCAATTTCTTTCTTTTCTTCTTTTTTTTTTAATTTCAAAATTAAGTAAATTTAATTTTTTTTTTAAATTATTAAATACCAAACAAATATGATTCCTCTGAATAAAAAATTGATACCATAGAACAAAAACCCCTGAGTAGGAAGGAATTTAGAAAAATAAATTGAGAAACAATTGTATGTTTCAGAAGGATAGGCTAGAAGTCAATGTAATCCTATTGCAGAAATAATTACAAAGAAAGAAATGTTACCCAATTCATAATAAACTAAGTATAGTTTTATCCTAAAACAATATCATAAACTTCCTAAAAGTTACTTCCATAAGATGATTGTCTTGTTCCCAAAGGAGACTCTGGCTCATATGCATCACGAGCTTGCTGAAATAATATAAAAAATATTAATAAAATAAACTCAATTACATGTGCTCACATTTTGAAAATAATATATAAAAAATCAATCAAATAGAATAAACATGTTCTATCAATCAAATAGAATAAACATCTTCTATCAAATAGAATAAACATGTTCTAAAAAATCAATCTTATGTATAACGAATTTATAACTTGAGGACAACAGCTACAAACTATAAATACAGATATACATACTTGAGTCAAAATCATCTTATGTTTCGAAATTAAAATACAGTACAAATGTTGTGTAATGAATATATATCTGTGCATGCCTATATACACTTTGATATAGTGTTGTCCTGCTACTATCGTAATCCACATTCATTCCATTATGTAATTTAATTTTTCTAACCACAATACGTGTAGCTCATGCACTAGGTATAATAATGTGCCAGTTAGTTACACTTTAATTGGAGCATGATTCAATTAATGTTACATGAGAATAAAAAATTTATAATAGATAAAATTTTAATAAATATATATAATAATTGAATATCTGTTGTTAAATAGTTATATGTTCTAAATGATTTGTTACATTTATATTTATATGATAATATTTTAGTATAATTATGTGATATGCCCTCTCAATCAAGAAGTACAGTACACGTTACAAAGTCCAAAGACATTAAAAGTTATATTTCATTAAATCAGGCAATACTTTGCTGGAATTATACTACTTGGTTTCGATTCTACTTATATTACGTGCACCAGTGATATTGATAGTCTGGTGATATATCAACACATTTCTACACGGTCAATCGTGTTTGCAATCCTATTTGTATTAATGAGCACTATAGTTTGCAAATATCTAGTTAGTTTTTGAGTTTGTATTTCAGGTTGCAATGTGTTAAAGAATAAACTAACTATTTTAGTAGCAAAAGCAAAGCACTTACACTATAAAAATGCGTTTCTTATTAGAAGAACGATGGTGGGCAACAAAAATGTATTGCACTCAACCTAGGAATTTCATCAAACACGTACAGGGCAGCAATAATCCCAACTCCTTGTTATGAGTTAACCATAATATCCTGCACCATTAACAATCAATGTGAGAGACAATTTTGAAAAGTTGAATTGGAAGTGAAATCAATATGGAAAGGCGTTGCAACACCAAACGATACTGTTGTGGCCGTGATAAGTGCGGAGGCGTTTGAGAACTGTCTCATCTTCGATTAGGGTTTTATGATTTCACGAATTTGAGGACACTAGTGAAAGGTAAAGCCTCTGAAACATGAAACCTAAACCTAAAAGAGAGGTTTGGGGAAGAGTTTTAAGATTTGAGTTTTGAATCAAAAATGGAAAACGTAGAACTGAAAACCCCTTTGACTGTATATGCGTCTCCCAAGTCTGCGACTCCCTCGTCTAGTCCAACGTCGACCCCGAACTCCTCACCACCTTCATGACAGGCGACATCAAGCTCCTCTACAAGATCACCTTCTCAGCAGTTTACAGCGGGTTGTCATTACGCTTTTCCTGGTCGAGAATGGCTGTGACGGGAAGACGGCTCAAAGAGTGTAGATGAACATGAGAAAAAGGAAGTGTTTGATGAAGTTAAGTTTAGGTTTAGGAATTTGGAGAAAAAATAAAGTAAGATAAAATTTTGGAAGGAAAAGACTGAAAAACGAAAAAAAATAAAAAGAAAAATGTATTATAATTTGGTTAGTTATGAACCTCTTTAAAAAGAACTTAAAACCTCCGCTATTATTAGGCATTTGACAATTCAATAGAACCAAATTAAATCATATTAATTTGCGGAGGGTTTTTATAACCTCCGCAAAATAACCTCCCTTAAATACCATTTTTTTTGTAGTGAATCTTGAGTCATCAATGTTTCTAGATAATTTGAATATTAGCTCCAAACTACAAAAGCTTCATCTTGTAAACTGCAGTATTATAGATAGAACTTTCCTGGTTTCTTCAACAATGAATGCTTATCTTATAACCAAATTACTGACAAGATACCCGAGAGCATCAAACTGCTATCTGAGTTGGAGATTTTATCATTGGAGGGGAATTGTTTAGAGGGTGATGTCACCGAATCTCATCTTTCTATTTTTTCCAAATTATATTTCTTATCCTTGTCACACAACTCATTGTCTCTAAAATTTCTGTTTAGTTGGGTTCCCCCGTTTCAATTAAGTTATTTGGGTATAGCATCTTGCAAGCTAGGACCAAGTTTTCCTAGTTGGCTCCAGACTCAAAATTCCTTAATCCAAGTAGATATATCTGATAATGGAATAAATGATTTTGTCTCACAACAATCTCATTGATTCAATTCCTGACATGAAATTACAGCTTCCTTTAAGCCTATCTATAAATTTAAATTCAAATAATTTTGAGGGAAAAGTGTCATCGTTTTTGCTACAAGCTTCCGAGTGTTACGCTCTGCAAATAAGTTCTCAGATTTCTCATGTGGAAACGCTTTATTTTGTAAACTTTGATTAACCACCATTAAAACATAAAAGATAAGTTTGAAAAATGTTACCATAAGATAAGCAAATGAGGACGTAAACTCTCTACTTGAAATGACACATTCAAAATTAAAACTCAAAGTTATCAAAACGACTTTTCTTATTAGAGAATATGCTTTTAGGCTTAAAGACGAAGCATGGAGTGAACTAAATATGCTCAAGGTTAGATTCAATAAGGACTTGTATATTTCAGCTTAGTCTTATAATGGAGGTGCTGATGGTTATTCATTTTTTTCTTTTTCTTTTTCTCCTTTGTTTTCTGTGTTTGTACAAGGGTTGGGGAAACCTTGTTTCATTTTACTTCATATTTGTTATTCTTAATAAAAGAAAATCATATTTTTTTCTTTTGCTGAAACATGTATCTAATGAACCCAAGGTAATTATGAAAACTCATTAGTCAATTAAATAAAAACAAGTATAAAAAGAGTGAATTAATTGCACCACCAACAAATCTATCTTAATTCATTCCGTTCTTCTCAATTGTCTGACCTATTTGTTAAAAAATATACGACCAACCTAAAAATTTGGAGAGAATATAGAAATTCTATAATTTTATAACGTTTGTACTAAATGAGTAATTAAATTATTTAATCCTGTTTATAATTATTTTCAAAAATATAATTTCATTCTCAGTTTAATTAAAATGTTATCTTTATCTAAGTAAAAATAGAGAAATCACATTTTGATAGACAAAATTTTTATTTTCTTTCTACTTTTTTTGTCATAAAAATTAAAAATTTCAATCTTTTATGATTACTTTACTCTTCTGATACGTGTTAAATGAAGATAAACTTGAGTCATCCTATCATTACATTACGTTCCATTCACCTTATTGTTCATTTCATTCCATATCTCCACAACATGAAAAAAATTAAAAACATCTTAAACTATTTTTTTTATCTTTCACTTTATTTTAGTATTCCCAATCATGGGTTAATTTCAATTTACAAATAATCTTTAGTTCTCAATTATAAATTTTGATATTATAAAAACATTAAATTGATTGAAATAATTTTATATTATAACTTAAATTATTTATTTTAAATCTAAGTTATTTATTTATAATAACTACTATTTTATAGATTAGATATTTCACTAATAAATATTGATAAAATATTATAAAGTATCGGACAGGATAGTGTTAAACATTGTTAAACTCGCTTTTAGTCGCATCAAAGCCAACAAACTCAGTTTCCCCACTAATGTAGTAGAAGAATAACCAAGGATCAATCTAAGGACTCAACTATGATTAAGCTTCAAAGTGTAAAGTTAATTCTTGTAATTATTTACTACTTAACTATAAAAACAAGGTGGGAAAATAGAAAATGAAACAATGAAATTAAAAAGAATAAGAAAATTTGTTGAATATGAACTAAAAGGAAAAATAAAAGAAAATGGAACTCTAAACTACCTAAAACAGAAACAACATCTAAGCTAATATGAAAATTTAACTGCAACTAAAATGATCTAAACTAATGAGCATTTCTACTGTCTAATAACAAAACCTCAAGATTATCACTACAATATGTAAATGATGAAAGAAAAACAAGAAAATAAAATCACAATAAAAACTAAGACTATTCTAACATCAAGTCAACAGAAATACTGAAGATAAAGAAGTAAACTAAAGATATTAGACAAAAAGCAAACAACAGAGGCAAATGTGCAATAGATTGAATGAAAGAGTCTCAATTACTCTTCAGAAAGACATTATGAGAAATTTAAGCCCTCCTTGGGTGCTTTTTAGTTCATATTTCAGAACTTAAAATGGAAATTCTCACTCAATTATTCAACCAATGCATATTTTCACAAGAACAGGAATACAACACTGAAATTGAACTTAGTCTGACAATTACGAAGCTTAACATCTCTCAAGAAGACCTTTGAAAATATAGGCCTAACACTACAAAAAAGAAGGGCATTACCGAAGGCCAAAAGCCCTCTGAAAATGCTTGAAGCCGTCGGAAAATGGTTTTACAGACGGCTTATCGACGACCAATAATCCCTCGGTAAATCCCGACGGCTTATCGACGACCAATAAAAGCCCTCGGTAATTACCGAAGGCCAGAAGCCCTCGGTAATTACCGAAGGACAGAAGCCCTTGGTAATTATTGAAGGACAGAAGCCCTCGGTAATTACCTAACGTGGGTATTTACCGAAGGGCAAAAGCCTTCGGTAAATAGGAGGGATCTGTAAGAGACAATTGTATTTCTTATGAAACCAACAACATAAACAGACCTGCGTAACAGTTTTCAAGCACAAACAAACCTACGTAACAGTTTTCAAGCACATACAGACCTCTATAATGTGCATCTCAAAGATGCAATCATTGATCAATATCCATAAAACATCCATTAATCCATACAACATGTGTTTATAGTTAAAACATAAAACAATGTAACAAAATGACGTTCTAACATCCAAAGTCATCGAGTTCATCTAATATCGAAATGATCTAAACTCTTAATGTTTTAATATCCAAATGTTCATATATCATAATGTTTCTATAACAAGTAATAATAAAATGAAACTAATAATGTACATAGTTATCATCAGAATGATCTTCATCATCCTGCTCCTCTATTGATGGCTGGACTGGTGTGGGTTGGACTACTGTGGGTTGGACTGATGTGGGTTGGACTGATGTAGGCTGCTGAGGGGCAGGGGTGACAAGGAGGGTCGTGGCTGGGTCGGAGGGATATTGAATTCATCTTGTGAAGTGGCAGGCAACACTCTCATGACTAGGGCCTTAAAGTTTGTAAACTCTGCTCTCAGATCAGTTTCATTATTATCACTTTTATCCTATTCTACATACTAGTTTTAGGTTCTAGGTAGTCATATTTTGAATTTTAGGTACTTTTGGTAGTGTCATTTTTGTACTAGCTAGGTTTTATTGTTCTAAACTTTTTAAAACATTGTCTTTGTAGTTTCTTAGCCTACTTTAGTATTATGTGTTTTTTGGTCAAACATTAAGACTTACTTTAAATGTGCTTGGATGTTGGACATAAAGGGAGAGAGTGAGATCAAGTTTGGAGCATAAAGATGAACCTAAGGCTCAGATTATAGGTGTGTTATGTAGTTTTTTACCATACAAATCATAATTTAAATCAAATACAAGTCCACAGTTCAAAATATTCCAATAAGGTTATCTACAATGCTAAAATTAGCACATACCCAACAAGGTTTACAATAAATGCACATTCAAGCAGCAATAACAGGACTTTGAAAAATACAATTAAATATCATTGACTACATACTTTTTTCAGATGCTTAACTTCTCCTAATTTGCAACACCTCCAAATTTGACACCAACTTCTAATAATTGAACACTGGGTCTTCCTCAAAAAAAACCTATATTTGCAACATATAATAATCTTTAAATACCAACATATAATAATCTTACATATTATAATCAAACAGTAGCTTAAGTTAGATTAAGTTGGAGCCACGTGCAAAGTTTCATACTTAAAGCAAAACTTTCACTTTTGTTTTCGGAAAAGAAAACAACACAAAAAGGTAATTGAATGAATGAATCAACAATATATAAAAAGATGAAAAATTGAGTGTAGTTTATAGGTGAAGAAGTGATGGAGAAGAAAGGGAAAGAAGACGAGGGAACTGAAGTGAAGAAATTAATTCATTTCTCTCTTTTTTCCCCTTTAATCAAATAATACTTTAAAATAATTATAGTAAAATTGATAAACTTATCATGATTTATGGATAATAAGTTACTTTATTATTACAATTTCTATACAATTAAAAAAAATTGTTTTTTTAAACTTATTTGCTATTGAATTTAGAAGTATAATCTGGACAAATTTTTTTATCCTTATATAGTGTGTACGATTGGTCACCTCATAGAAGTACCATCTTACGCTTGCAAACAATTAAGGTCACATTACAACTACAATGGTCTTTATCAACCATATCAGTTATTGAGTTGATAACCAGAAAATAGAACTGATAGAGATGCCAAAAAAAAAATCAGAGAACCTGCTTCTGTATATTTTGGAGTTTTCTTAAAATAGAAGAACATAAATGAAAATTACAAGGAAAAAGAAAATAAATGTTAGGTTTCATAAATAAGAGAGGAAGGTTCAAAGGAAAAGAAATAGAGAGAAGATGGAGAATGATTATTTTTGTTCCGTTTTCTCACTCGAAGCAAAGACTCTATAAGGGATATAACTAAATTGTGCAAAGAAAATGAAAGATTGAGCAGCTGACTGATAAATTACTGTGTAAACTTTTTATGTAAATAAGTCCTTGAATATAATTTTGTTGGCATGTTAAATGAATGGATGATGTGATAAGGAAACGGTGAAACATTTATGTATTATATATATATATATATAAAACGAGACTTTTTTCTTATTTCATAAAGCATTGTCTTAATATACATAGTAGTCATTTCTCCAAATTACTTTTACTTGCTTTTCTTTTTATTTTTGCAATTATCAGCTGCCAGGTCAGAAAGCTAAGAGGCTTTGGTGACTATTTGTGCCTATTGTGATGACATTGGTTTGTCGTGATTTCCCATTTATATCTCTGATAATGCAGACAGAACGCCAGATCCTAATAAGAATGCATATAGCTCTGAGGAATATCTTAAGATTACAGAGGAACAGCTGAAGGCATCTGCTGCACAACAGCAAGAGCAAACACCTCCCAAGGAACGCGAGGATGAGCCTCAAATCAAGCCACCTGGTTAGTCTTTTATGTAGCATTTTTTTTTTATACTTTTTCTCTCTTTCCACTCTCTTTTCTTTCATTATTCTCGGGAGGCAATATTCCTGGCTTCTAATCCAGCAACTCTACCCAATGACCTACACATTGTCACTACACCCTTGGCGAAAATCACACGAAAGTGATTGAACCTAAATGGAAGGGTCTAAGACATGAGCCCTCAACCTCAGATTGAGAAGGTGAAATACATGGTCAGCTACAACCACTATAGCTACTCTTCAGCAGGCAATTGCCTCCTATTTCTGTGATATTAGATCAAATTACAACGAACAACATTTACTTTTATCTTATCTTAGGACCTAGTAATCGAGTTCACATTCCAAAGAAATTCAAAAAGATGAGTAAGGTCCACCACAAACCCTATTGGTCCAAGCCCACAGTTTCCACCAGATAACTCCCTTTTCCCCCTCAAATTTTGAGTTTCAACATATAGGGTCAGGTTATACTATGGGGTAACCCTTCAGAAAACTCAAGGCATCTCAAGCACTCAACCCTTAAACATAAAGGGAAGAACAACTCTTTTCATATTAAAAACAGGCATTTAAGACAAGAATAACTTACTAGGGAAGCATATGATTTTAACAAGGGTTTGGCTAGCTACCAAATTGGCTTAAAAACAAAAGGTGAATCCACAAATAGTTTGAATTATTTGTCCAAGTAATTTTATTTCCCAGTTGGAAGCTTACTCAATGCCTTCTCAATTAAGAAAACGCACAGCCTATGACAGAATTATTTGTCCACATTGTCACAAATAGTTATCCAAAGGTCACGAGGCTTCCGGTTATATGTGAGGTATATACATAAACTAAAAAAGTTAAGTACATTATGTAATATGTAATGCAGAAAGTGAGATAATTGACAAAAGTTGATCTTATTTATTCCAATAAAAGAAGTTGTCTTCACTCTCAAACACTGGGTTAAAATATGAGTTTATTTTATTACTGTCTTTTGTCCTATCCTCATCAATAATTAAGATTTTATCTACAATGAGAGTTTATCAGAGAAAAAGTAAGATAAAATATATATTTTTTCATCCTCATCCCACAACACACTTGATTAGCTTTCATAATTATTATCAATTTAATCTTATGATGGAATGAATCCTAGCAATCTAAATTGTATTACTTTATTAAAATATAAAACATAATTATGAAGCATGTGAGTAGTATAGTGCGAAAGCAAGGGGTTGCTTAGAACGTAGAGAGTGGAAAAAGAGAAAAAAGCATTACAAAATGGGATAATTGGATATGATTTCTTGCAATGATTTGTGATGTCCATCCTTATCACTTTGTGCTGGAAATAAGTATTTTGGTAGTTTGAGAAGGAAATAAAAGGCAGAATGTTAGATGTATCCAGAAGCAAATACAAAACAAAAAAGATACTCATTATATTTGATATCACATAATCGTGGAGAAGTAGATTTGATAAGAGATGATTGACGGTAGTACTTTTGTTTTTTGAGGTCAGATTGAATGAAAAAGAGAGGGATATAATGATGACATCAGAGCAGCTGGGAATGATGAAAAGAAAAAGAAGATTTGATGCAGAGACTGATGTAGGATCTCTAGATGAAAGAATTGAGAAATTTGAAGCGACACGCTCCAGCAAAGAGATCGTTGTATTTTTACAAAATGAAACAGATTTATGGATGGAAACAAAATAAATTGGATGCAAGCAAGTCCCTACTCCATTGATCTCAAGCATAAGCTATAGGAAGTTAAAGTAAAACATGCAGTAGACAAAATAATGAACCAAAGATGGCTAGAAGATTGATCTTGTTTAAACATTGCCAAGGCATATAACATCTAGTTAGTCTCATTAGTCAATTCATGCTCAATGCAAAAGAACCTCACATTCAATCTGCAACATACAGAGTTTTAACCACTTCACAAGGGAACCCCAAAAATAGTCTTATTCAAGAATAGTGAAAAAGTGATGTTAGGATCCAATTGCAAAGTATGGGAGTTCCGTCCCATATTTGAAGTAAGGACTCTAGTATGGACTGTCGGGTTCAATGGCTCTTCAACTACAGTAGCTAGATTTTGTGGTATGATTCACCAAAGGTTCTTATTAATTAGTACAAGAGTGTAAAAAATGTTTTTCAACAGCAAACAAGCTAAATAGGTATTACACTACTCACCAGGGTAGTCAAAGGAAAAGTGCATAACAAGCCAACATGATTATAATGGAGTGTGATGGGATGTTAGAACCCAGTTGGTATAGGACTTGAGTCCCACAAACGTAAAGGATTTTAAAGCTGGGTTAGCTAGACCTTGTTGAGCTTTCCAACTGCAATAACTAACTTTTAATGGTGTGGTTCTCCCATAATTATTAACACACCAATGCAGGCTATACAGGTTCACTAGTGGATAGAAGATCAATGTTCACATATTGTACTTTTCTACAAGGAAATTTAGTTAAATGAAAAGGTAAGAACACAACACAGTAGCTAGATCATCTACGTCATTATGGAAAAGCTGTAAGAAAACTTAGTGTTTCATACAGAGAGCAAATAGCTCATGTCCAGCATAGGGGTTGGAAGACTCCAGTTTCAGTGATCCAATTACCAAGCTAAGAATGGGAAGACTTATAATTAATAAAACTAGGGGAGAGGGGGTGAAGCTGAAAATGTGGATATTGTAAATTAGATGTAAATCATTTCAGTGTGTTAGGTTTGAAATCGCTTGAATCAAAGGAATTTGTAAAGGAGTCTGTCCAGGAAGCTAGACCTGATTATTAGGATATAATTTCTGATTATTGGGGTGATTTATTTCCTTACATATACCCTTGCACTATGCTAGAAATACCTGCGATATTATTTTGAAATATCAATGACATCATTCTATTCACTTTTCAAATTGCAATTTTCCAGTTATTGAAAGTCAATACTAACATTATACACAGAGCAATAAAAGCTCTTAGCACTACAGTAAACAATGAATATACTAGTTAGTTACTCACACTAGTGGTGCCTAAAGAAGGAAGCAGTTGAATTTAATCACAATTTCCAGTTAAGAATCCAAGAATCTATTCATTCAAATATCCTCAACGACCAATATCCAAAGAATGTTGGCACCTTCAAAAACTCTAAGGCCACACAAAAAGAACACAATTTCTACCACACACACAATGACAGAGACAAAACAACATGAAAACGAAAAAAAGAAAGAAAGCAAGCATCGTCCAAGTACAATTTCTTCTCAACAAAAATTCAATTTTGAAAAAAAACTTACCTCGAAAGCAAAATGGACGAAGATGCCAGCCTCTGCAGACCACGACCACGAACATAATAAGCCCACATCACCTCGTTGTCGTCAAGCCAACCTCGATGACCCACCACCACTACCACAAAATGCCGACTAGCACGACCCACCACCCTACCGGAAACATCACACCACCAACGACCTCAGCTCTGCGAGAGAACGCCTTAGGGTGACCAAAAACAGAGGAGAGGAGAGGGGAATTTCTGAAATTTGGCAGAGGAGAGGGGGAATTTCTGAAATTTGGGTAGAGGAGAGGAAGATTAGGGCTTTGGTAACGTTGAAGGAGCAAAGGGGAAGGGTTGGAGGGAAAGGTTTTGGGCGACGAAGACTAGGGCTGGTGGGAAAATGAATTGCAGAGAGGGAACAACTTAAAATTCTTCAAAGACATTACCGAAGACCTCTAAGTCGTCGGTAATTGAATTCACCATTGCATTATCGAGGGCTCATAGGCCATTGGTAAAAAGCCGCCGGAAAAACGCGCATTTCCTGTAGTGTAACTCCGGTTCCTATTGCATCCAAAACAGATGTAAAAATTTGGATGTTTTCCTTCAAAATTCTCAAACATAGTCCAATTACTACATTGAAATCACAAATACTGGAAAATAGAAAGAAAAGAATAGAAACATAAATCCAAATGAGTCTTTATGCATTCGACTCATCTCTGACTCGAGAAGACATCTCGATAAAGAATGCTCACTACAGAGTCATTCAATTCCAAAAGGAATTGCAAAGATGCAGAGAATCAGAGTCCAATTCAATTTCTCAAACATAACAAGCACAGAAATCAAAGCAGTGAACAAAATCAAAACGCAAACAAGAAATGAGAAAGAAGCATGAAATTGCACTTTATTAACATGAGAAAGAAAATTACACACTACTGGATTCAACAATGCACTCACGGTCTGTCACTCTTGCAAGCTTATCAGCGAAATCCAGCAACCAAGAACTCTACTCCTACGAAAGCGTAAAAGCCCTAAACTAAAGACGAAATGTAAAATTGCAGAGTTTGGAAGTGTAAAGTGTATATAATGTGTCCAGTTTACATGGCTGAAAACCCCTTAATATAGGGTTGAAGAAAGAAAATTAGAAAAGGAAGGGGAAAAGAAAAATGGGAGAGGGGAACCTTGTTCTGATGCTTTGAGCTTCTGATCAGATGGCCAACGTTCTTTGTCTACGTTGATCAGAACCCTCCGATCATCTCTTCATTTCTTTGCAGAACAAGCTCCGGTCACTTGCGCGCTTTGGGTCTCCTCTTCTCGTGCAAGGAGCCCTAGCTTTTGTCTTACTCTCTTGGCTCGTGTGTGCTACTGCCTTCAAATGAAATGATGGAGTGAAGACCCTCAAAGGAACTGTAGTTTCCAGCCTCCAAAATGGCGTCGTTGCACTAAATCTACAAGCCCAATTCCAACGTAGTGTATCAGTGCATTCCAGCAGCAATGTTGTGCACTTTCCTTACCAATCCAACAACAGTGGCCCAATTCTTCAATCTGTAGTAGGGCCCAACAGTGTGCAGCAGCTTTCTATCAACCCATTGTTTCAATAGATTCAATCCTTCCAATCTTCTAGCCTTCACCAAAAATAATCAGGCCAGTCTGTAGTTAAAAAAATCAATTACAACTAAAAGGCTAAACAACAAAAATAGAGTATTTAAGCAATTACCAAAATTAAAAATCTAATTAAGCAAAAATAAAGAAAATAATTTTTGTCAAAAGATTTTCTAAAACATTAATTTTCTAATTATTAACAAAAACTAAAACTTACCTTTAAAAACCAATTTTTAACTAAAATTCTACAAAACTAAAGAATTAAGAGAAAAACATAAAACTTGCCTAATTCTAAGAAATTAAAAACTAAAGAAATCTAAGAAATGATTTTTAACAAAGAAAAATATGTAAATCTAGAGTGTTATCACACCCCCACACTTAGACAACTGCCCTCCTGGGCAGGGACAACTAAAAAGAAAAAGCAAAAGCAAAAGACTCCATCTAAAAAGAAAAGACTAAAGACACATAACAAGGAACACTAGACTCTTATCACATTTAACTCAACTCTACCAATTCACACAATAACTAGCTATTTTCTCTAATCAAAATTGCACAAACAAAATCATCAACTCTAAATGTATGTTTTAGTAACTCTAGCAAGTAAATAACAGTTAAATTCAACCAAACCAAGCAGAAAATTACAATTCAGAGAAGTAGCAGCCCAATTTCAACCTCATAGGATAAAGTGTTTCTCTCAAAGCACTCAAGTGTTTAGGTCAGCCTGTGTTTCACTCCACATATCCTGATAAACCACAATTCTTAACTTTGGAAAAACTCTAATTGACACTACTTGAATCAAGATAACTCTAGATCATTAGGACTTTCATGGCTTGTAATGTAATGGAGAATGGAAAGGGCAGATGGATGGGAAATAGAAGCAGAAACTGGAATGGATAAGAGAAATGTGCAAGAAAGAAGGGAAAATCTGAAACTCACTGCAGGTATTTTCTTTTAGCTTGGCCAGAATCCATGTTTTTTTCTTTCTCTTTCTATCTTTCATTTCAGTTCTTTTTTTTTCAAACTTCTTTTTCTCTTTTCAAATCAATCATGTTTTTTTCATAGCTCTTTTTCTCCTCCATTTCACCTCTGGGCTCACTCTTTTATGCTTTCTGAGTTCTAAATTATCTCTACTTCTCACACATCTCTCAAGGTTGTTTATTGATGGGGGAAATGGTTTATAATGGATGCAAAGCAAAGAAAAAGGTTAAGGCTCAAAGGAAGGTGCAATGTGAATATATGTAAATGGGAAGAAGAAAGAAGGCCTAGATCATCTCTAAAGTTCAATCAAGATCAAGCACACTCAAAGAGAATTAATAAAAAATCAAAAGTATGACTATACATGCATGCAATCACACTAGAAAAAAAAAATTGGCCCAAAACTCTCCAGGGTTAAAGATTTATCAAAAATGGACTTGCTACTCTCTACCATGCAAAAACTGCTTATTTAGACTAAACTAACTGCAAAAACTACTGCTAGAGCTACATCTACTTAAATCTAGAGCTAAAGACACTATTGGCAATCTATCTTAAAGAAATAAAGCTAAGAAGTTAAGTAAATCAGCAAAGAATTGAATAAGAAAAAGCTAAACAGATTTAGAAAAAAAAATTTAAAAACAGTAGCAAAAAGAAAATAGAACCTAATTATGAAGAAAATCCTAATTGAAAACTTGAAACAAAGCATGAAACTAATCAAGAGCTTAAAACAGAACAAGTAACTACAAAGAAAGAGAAAATAATAGAAATAAGCAAATAAAAAGGGACCTAAAAGAATGTCTAATACAGATTCAAAAACAGTAAAAGAACCTAAGCTAAAACAACATAAACCAGAAAATGAATGAACTTTAAAAGACCTAAGAACTATTATCAACAAAATTAACAACTAAACTAAAACATATCAGTAACAAGAGTAAGTATTTATAGACTAAAGCAAGAATAGTAAACTACTCTAGGGATTTATAAACCAAACCAGACCTAAACTAAGAGAAAAACAGTTCAGAAAAAAATACCCCTATTTTATTACTAAAACAGATACTAAACACATCTATCAAAGTAAAAGCAAAAATTTTAACTACAACCCCTCACCCCCACACTTAAGAGGCACATTGCCCTCAATGTGTGAGTGAGTAAGGTTTTCTAATCAACAAAAACATACTCAGATCAAACAACAACAAATATGTACAAGAATAGAAACTGAAAAACACAAAAAGAACAACAACTGAACAAGAATAGAAACAAGACTTAAAAGTAAAACTATAAAACTAAAGAGGAAAAGAACTTATTCAGATTGGCCACAAATCAAAGTTAATTCTTTTTATTTTTATGAAAAACAACATATTGTCTATCCTACTATTTATTATGCTACTTAAAGCTATGTAAACTACTATAAAAGACCTATAACTACTATTTAAAAGAAGGGAAAAGAAAGAGCTTATTGGATTTTCTCCATTGTCAGCCAAGATGTGCATTAGCTCCTTCCCAGCTCTCTGCTTTAGCATCATCAGTTCTCCATTCAATGCTTTTAGCTGCAGCAACCATATCTCCTCATGCCTTTGTTGTTGATTCTGCAAATTCCAGGCTCTTTGAGCATCATTTATACCTTCTCTTGCATCCATCACCACTTCCTTTGTGTCTGCATCTTCCTTTGGATGAGTGGCAATATTAGTCATGTTAGCTGCAACAACAAAATCAAAGTCAATGTTCATCAGTGAATCATCAAACATTTCAGCTTTGTTAAAAGTGAAATCAAGATCATTTTCATGAAGAACCAATGCATCAAAGGTGGGACAAATATTATCAGTGCAAACAGTAGGGGTATGGATACGTTCAATCTCAAATGGTGCTCTGAGAACCTTAGAATCAATAACTATTGCAGTGTTAACAACATGCTCTAAAGGATCTATGCACAGGCAATCAAATGAGCTAAACTGCAAAGGAAACTCATATAAGACAACTACAATTTCAAGGTTAAACAACACCTGTGTTGGCTCTTCCTTAGTAATAACAACATAATCCATAGTTAACTCAACACATTCCATAAAGCTATCCTCAAAATTGTTGTCCAAACCAATGCACACATCATAAAAATCATCAGAAATATCAATATGTTCTACAACACAAATTTCATCCAGCTTTTCAGTACAATCAAGTATAACAGCAAGAATATCTGGCAGGGGTTTCTCATGCATAAGATTATCAAAGCTAGTTTGTACCTCACCCAAACAGATAGGAAGCTCAAATTTTAAATCAACCTGTACTGGCTCCTCAAAAATGACCTCACTAGCATCTATCAAATCAGCAGCTAAATGAACACCTACTGTGAAGCTATCATCAACTGGAATGATGTCAAAATCAGCACATAACTCTAAAACAGCATAAGGTATGTCAATATGTTCAATGGAAAATGCTGAATCTAAAATGTGAGTGTGTGCAGACATCCAAACAACAGTATCAAGATCCAAGACAGGCTTTATTGGTTCAAGTTGTAACATATCAAAAGCATTAATATGAACTTGAATCTCAGGTACATGAATAGGAATATCAAGTTCAGAACAAGCCTGATCAAGTCCACTAACTACCTCATTATGATTATGGTCAGCTTGAAACTCCATGGTAGAGGCTGCTCCCAGTGGTGCTTCATTGATTGTTGTCTCCTTCTCCTCTTTAGCTTTCCTTGTCAACTGATTGATAGCAACCACTATTTGGGCCACTTGGGTGGTCATTTCTTGAAAATATGATGCTGCAATCCCTTGCTGCTCATCACAGAATGTTGGATGCCATGACTGTTCTGTTTGGAATTCCTCCTGCTCTAGTTCATCATATTGATTCCAATGAGACAGCTCATGTTGCACATGTTAGGGTGACTACTCATAATAAGGTTGAAAACAGGGAGGTGGTTGCTGTAAAGAATGCTCACTAAAAGGCTCACAGAACAAGTCAAATCTTTGTGATTGAACATTATAAGGAAAAGTAAAATTATCATAGGCAGAGTAGTAATTCATGCTTACCCAAGGCTCACTGGAAGAAACACCAATCAAACCTCTAAGACCTCTAGTACAAAATTCAACAAAAGAAATTTATGAAAGAAAAAAACCATACAAACTATATGGATGCAAGGACTACTTTACACTCCTAAACCTAAGGTATTTGAACAAATACAAAAATGCAAGTAAGAAACCAGACCTAGACAAGACTAACCTAACACTCTAAGACTTAATTCGCCGAGTCCTTGACAATGGCGCCATTTGTTAAACTCGCTTTTAGTCGCATCAAAGCCAACAAACTCAGTTTCCCCACTAATGTAGTAGAGGAATAACCAAGGATCAATCCAAGCACTCAACAATGATTAAGCTTCAGAGTGTAAAGTTAATTCTTGTAATTATTTACTACTTAACTATAAAAACAAGGTGGGGAAATAGAAAATAAAACAATGAAATTAAAAAGAATAAGAAAATTTGTTTAAGGAAAGAAAGAATATGAACTAAAAGGAAAAATAAAAGAAAATGGAACTCTAAACTACCTAAAACAGAAACAACAACATCTAAGCTAATATGAAAATTTAACTGCAACTAAAATGATCTAAACTAATGAGCATTGCTATTGTCTAATAACAAAACCTCAAGATTATCACTACAATATGTAAATGATGAAAGAAAAACAAGAAAATAAAATCACAATCAAAACTAAGACTATTCTAACATCAAGTCAACAGAAATACTAAAGATAAACAAGCAAACTAAGGATATTAGACAGAAAGCAATTTTGGTAGTATTTTGAAGGAAAAGTGAGGTTTTAGGTAGTGAAATTGTGAGGTGAGGATGGTAAGATAGTTTGAAGCATAGTGGGTCTTTTATTAGTTGTATTCTGACTTATCTAACCATTTAAATGAGTGAAAACTGATGTAAGACAATTGGTATTATTGTAGAGTGAGTTATTGGGTGTTTTGGTCCAAATTGAGGTTTGACATGGTGCGATTTTGGAGCAGAGTGACTGTGAGTAATCTGAGGTGATGGGTTGTACTAACAAGTGTAGTTGGACCTAGTTATGTAGTTAGGAAACTGATATGTGCATTAGAAAGTGTAGATTTGAGTTTGGATAGCTTATAGGAGTTAATTTGGGTTTTCATAGGTCAATTTGGGTTTAGAGTGCTTAATTCAAGTTAGAGGTATGTTTTTAGATGTTTCTCAGTGTCTAAGAGTGTTTAAGAATCATTTAAACTTGCATAAAAGGTCACCAAAATCAAAATAGGTGAATTTTAGAACTTGATGCAGCGTTGGGCGCCCTCCACGGGGCCTTTGGGCACCTTTTTTGCCAGAGGAACTCCCCTAAGCACCCCTAGCCGCCCCTTATACCAAAGGTCTGGCGTCTGGGCACCTCTTTTGGGGCGTTGAGCACTACTGAGCAACTTTTTATTTTTTCAGTTTTCGGGATTTCAAATTTGGGGTTCCGATTATCCGTTTTTGACATTCTTTATCGTTTTGGGGGTTTTGGACCCTTCCGGAGCTATTGGTGAGGGTTTCAAAGTTGTTTTCCTCACCTAAATGTGAGTATCAAGACTCCATGAAGAAATTATGTTATTATGTGATTTTTGATAACTTGTATGGGTGTTTCTATTCCTTTAATGTATGATAAGTAATCTCATGTATTGGTGTACTATGTGAATGTGAAGAGATATCAATGGTTTCAAAGGTATGGAAGAGAGTTCCAAGGAGGACCTTCTCAATGGTGGTTTCAAGTGTGTTAGTATGAATGGAGGGAGCTCAATATTGGGGCTTATCCTGATACTATAATGGTCATACATTCTTAAATAGAGAGGTTTGACACATGTGGTGAGAGTATCATATAAGGTTCGAGCCTGAGGGACCTTTCTCCATTTGGCAAAAGAGCATTTTAGGACTAACCTTGTGATGTGTGGTAGGGTGAAACCCAATTGGTAAGGGCTTTCAAAGTAGTAGTGGCCATCACAAGTGCACAACCCACCATAGCTCGACATTCATGCTAAGTTCGGATAATCCAGTTAAAGTATTGTCATGCATAATCAATTTGGTTGGTTGGTGTGATATGTGTATCATGTGTATAATGTTTAACATGTCTGTCTATGCGTTGTTTTCTCTTTTGCGATGATCACCTAAATGGTGCGAGCTTAGGAAGACAATATTTTCAGTTGTTCCAGTGAGAGATAAAGGTGAAGCAGATGGGGAGTCAGATGGTTTTACAGGTGTAGATTTTATTTTTTTGTAGGTTTGTTTTCATCTAGTGGTTTTATCATCATGTAGTATTTTATTTTAGTAATTTTATACTATAAAAATGAGATGTTACAAAACATGGATAATATAGATGCATGATCCAAATTAATCAAGTATATAGTACATAAGGCATTACAATTTAAGTTTAATTAATAAAAAACAGCTATCATGTATCTAATGTTTGCCAAAAGAACGATGGAACTCTTGTATGCTAAAATAACAACAACTAATTTCCATATCTATGAATTATGTTTTTTTATATATTTATATTTAGAATTATTAAACGTAGTAGAATTTTTCTTTTTCTTGTATTTAGAAAGTAAATAAGGGAAAAACCAACCAGCCGACCAATTGTCAACATAAATGTTGCCAAATAGTTTTTTGAACTTTGCAAGTTAGTAATTGTGTTTCTAAATTATTTATTCCTTTTGTTTTAATTTACTTTTTGTGCAATTTGAATGTTTCATTCTTTTTCCTTTTCTCGTAAAGTGTTTAATTTGCTAATAGTAAAATAGATTTGAATAGTAGAATCTTCAAGTTCTTTGGACCAATTTCGTCTTCTTCGTTTCAAGTGTCTAAGATACTACATGCTTAATTTTTTTTCAAACCCATAGAATGGATTCAAATAGTCATGGTTTAAGGACTTCCTGGGCTAGTCTCATTTTCATCTTTTCAAAATGTCTAGCATGCTTATCTTTTCTAACACTTCAAATGGATTTATATACAACAATTAGTCGTTTAAGGTCTTTTTTTTGGACTAGTTCAATGTTTTCTCTTTTCGGTGTGTTTCAAATTTATAAGCTATTAATAAGGAAATCATATAAGTTGAGATTTTTGAACCAATCTTATTTTTGATCATATAATTAATTTTCAACCAACAAAAAAAAAGAGTAAGAACAATCAACAGCTTGTTTTTTCTCAAGACAAGTTTTATTTTTCCTATGCGTTATTGGTGCACTAATTTTCTAACTCGGTGGGCCTAATGGTAAGATTTTTCTGAATTAGTTTTAATTTTCCTCATTATGTGATTATTCGTGTGACCTGATTGTTAAAAAAAGTATACAAGTATAACCTAAAAACTAGAGAGAATATTGAGAGTTTATAATTTTACTAAGATGAAGTGTTGCAAGTAATTAAATGTTTTAAGCCTATTTATAATTATTTTCAGAAATACATTTTATTCTCTGTTTAACTTAAATGTTGTTTTCTATAAAAGAAAGTCTTTCATCTTCTATTTATGTTATTGTACATTTCATACATATATCTCTACATCATGCAAAAAATTTAAAACATCATAACCAATGAAATGAAAAGAAGGCACGAACGCTTTGATGCGAAGAGTAAGAAAAAATTTCGTGACAGAATTATTAAGAAGGGTGAAATCTATCTAATAAGCTGATCGATAACCTTTTTATAATAAAAGAAAAAATTATTATGAAGTATTTTAAAAAACTTATAGTAACATAGATCAATAACATTCTCGTAATAAAAGAAAAGATTAGGATGATGTATTTAGAAAATCTATAGTTATAACTAGACATTTTTTGTAATAAACTTCAAAACCTTGTTATTACAGGTTGTCAACCACCTATGATAGAATCTCAGTCCTGGATTTATTACTCTTTCCACGTTCTCTTCATCGTTTTTACGCCTCACTTTGTAATCCTTTCTTTTCTTCAGATGACGTTCCCCCTTCGCGGCGTGTGTTGCATCGACGCTGTAGTCTACCTTGGTTCTCCTCATCGTGGTCTCCATTGGCTCTCCTCACTGTGGTCTCCGTTGGCTCTCCTCGCCATCGCCTCCGTTGGCTCTCCTCCGTTTGCAAGAAGTATGACAAATACGATGTCGAGAAGCATCGTGATTCTAATGTCTATGGCGACGATGCGTTTACAAGAGTCTACGCCTCCGTCGACGCTGACATCGAGGCATTGCTTCAGGTATGCCACTGAAACTCTTATGACTCAATTTGTGCCCTAGCTGGAGAATTTTTCTATAGAGTCACGGAATTAGGGGTTTTTCCTAATGGTAATGGAGGAAATTCATATGTATTTCTTTTGATTGTTTGTGCAGAAAGTAGAAACAACTTCCAAGGAGAAAGGTAAGGCATCTGCTGTAGCGATCAATGCGGAGATTTGTCGTACTAACGCTCGGTTGCTAGAGGAGGTTCCCAAGTTCCTAAAGTTTACTTTCCTTGGTATACTGTTTGAATTTATTCTCTTCTTTTTACATTTAAACATGTACAAGAAGTTAATAGTGTTGATCTTGCTTTCATGTATAGTGTACAATTAGTGATGTTGCTTCTGCAAATAAAGCAGACGTAAGGAACTTGTTCATGGAAAAAAAGTTTCCAAGCACGTTCTTATTTATTTTTTAGGTATTTGTATTCATGATTGGGTTTTCATTTATATATATTGAATGCCCTTGTTAGTGTTTCATTTATGCTCTGTTATATATCATATTAAAGTTTATGCTCCTTGCGACCAAAATAGTCCCCTTGAAATTAGTTATGATGTGCATGTCTATATTGTTATCTTTGTATGTATATATGCTCCTTGCAGGAGGAAATCGAATCAGAACTCAGTCCTTCCATGGAGAAAGGAAGAAAAGGTTTTATTTCATTTATATTATCATTGATTATTCTTGAGTTTGGTCATTGTATTTTCAACTTTTAAAGTGAATAATCTTCATCATGATGTATTTCCCTTTTGTTTTATGTACTGCCTTATGCCTCTAGAACAAAGTAGTTGGCTACTAATACTGATATATACTATATATTTTGTGGTGGTTATATCACTACGTTCTTTCAAGTATATCACAGTAGAAAGGCACATGGAACCTCAGAATATACTCTGCTAGGCTATCGTTTGATGTGCAATTTTCTTTCCCTGTTTCATCCAGCAAATACCTTTCCCGTGTAAGAATATTTCGGTTAAAATTGGTAAAAAAATTCAAGGTTTACTTTTACTTGGACATGCTTTATTAAGGATTTGAGTGAAAGAAGACTATAAGAGTTAAGTAAGAAAAATATGATGATTAGTTTCTGATTCTGTTTACTTGAGTTTTAGCAGCACGTGGTTCTAAGAGAAAGCCCCAAAGTGTCAAGGATGAAGATCACTATATAAGTTCAATACCAAAAAATTAAGTAAGTTTCTATCTGAATTACTTAGTTCATCATACAGATATACACTATATTCATGGTGGTTATGATTCTGGAAAAAAAAAACATTGCTACTAATTTTGCTATGATTCTCAGCAGTAAAAGGCATTGAGGCTGACCTTGCAGTAAAAGCCAACGAAGACTTCGCTTCAAAAAGGCAGCAGTTCTCTTTATTATGCTATTGGGGTGATTTTATTGTAAACCATTTCTAAATCATTAGTTCAGAAGCCAAATTAAAACTTTTAGCTGATTATGTCTGTGCTTTTGTGTTTAATTAAATTTCTATTAAGAGATTAAATTCCAACGTTTACTTCCTGCCTGAAATATTTTTTTGTCGAAGTTGATTATTGTTTTACATCAATTATTTATTTAGTACTTCCTCTGCTCCTTAATATAACAAGCATATTTTAGAAAAAATTGATGGTCCTTTTTCTAAGGAATTTTATAGTTTACTTGGAAACAGGATATTTCCTGTCCTGGTTTGCACAATTAAATATTATGAATGTCTGTTTTTTATTGACAATTAACGAGAGGAGGCTTTTTAAAGTTATTAATAACAAAGGTAAATTTGATACACTGGTAACATTGTTTTAAAAATCAAAAAATTCAACAAAGTCAACTGAGTTAATTCTTTTTATTGGTCTGTGTGGTTCTATTAGAAGTGCCTTGTACCAGAGAGTGTATTATCTGTTTCCCCCGTTTTGCTTTCCGATAACTTGATTTGGGTTATACAATTGCTGTAATTTTCAGGTTTTATGTCTTTTAGCACAAGTGAAGACTGACAAGGATTTAGTTGACACATTGGTGCAACATGTTGAAAATGCTGATCGGCTTTTCCAAGAAATTCAAGATTTGCAAAAGCAAGTTGAGGATTTAGAAGATAAGCTTGATTTTCGAGGACGGGGACTGAGAACTGGAGCTTAACACCCTGCAGAGCACGAAGTAAATAGCTGAAGTTTTTTAACTGAATTGGAACGTTTAACTGAAGAAAATATTCAAGTTGATCTTGATGAGAAGGTGTCTTATTATCTGATACATTGATTTAGTTGTTGTTATAGGCTTGGGGCAATTGCCTTCTTTATCCCCTTTCTACCCATGTAGACATACATTTCCATGTATGAAATGAATTTTATTTTATTTGTTCAATTGAATTTATTCATTTCAGGTTATATTCATTCTAAATTGATTGGATTTGTTCATAATAGGGGAAAATTAATTGTAAATTGATTGGATGTCAAAAATAATCATGTATTTTTTTTTTTAAAATCAAGTTTTTATGATAGGTAAAATGTTACATGTCATAATATATTTGATATATTATGATAGGTAACAGAAGTATGTCATAAAAAACTCATACGTATTATGATGTCCAGAATTATGATGTTGTTTCCACTAAAAGGAACTCATCGATAGGATGTTTACCTTTCTTCATGGTGCGAAGCTGGATGTGTAACTGACGGGCATGAGCTTTGGTCCGAGAAGTGAGATGAGCATGTATCTTCTTCCAAACTTGAAATGAGTTTAAACCAATGATGCGAGCTGAGAAGGACGCCGATAAGGTGGAATTGAAGCCAGGAAAGGAGAAGTTGATCCTGAGTTTTCCGGGTGCTATATTCAGGATTTTCAATCCCTAAATCTTAACCTTAATTTGTTTTTTAACTTTATCTTTTGAGTACTTCCTCAATTCAGTTGAAATGATGAGTTGAAATCTTTTACTCATTGTTATAAATATACTATAACGTGATTGTTAATATTTTTTTTACTACTTAGTAAAATTTAAATTTAATTTAATTTTACGAAATTTTTTTTGTCACTTTTGAATTTAAGACCTAATTTCAACTCTACAAATATATTTTACCACAAATAAATTTCCTAATAAAAGAAATTAATCGTAAAATAAAAGTTAAAAATTACAAGCATATTTGAAGTCAAAAGATACATCATTATCAAATGAAGAAACGTGTTTCATTTGAAGAACAACCTTTTGCAACACATTATGAAAAAAGCATTTAAACCACAATTGAGAGAAGTTCTAGTAAAGAGTCCCTTGCTTCAAATTTGAGAGAGGAACACAAGAAAAATGTCAACAACTGGCCACCTGCAAAAATTAAATAAAATTGATTCATATAAATTAATAATAAAATACACGAGAGTAATTTATCATGTTTCTTTTAATAAATGATAAATTTGTTATTGTTACATAAATTTAAACTTTATTATTAAGGGTTAAATATATTTTTAGTTTCTAAATTCTAATACAAAATTGAAATATATTTTTATTTGAAATTTTAATACATTTTGACTCTCAAATTATAAAAGTGTATGAATATAGTCATTTTCATTCAATTAAAACATGTTTTTTAGCTAACATTGAAATAAGAATGTCAAACCATGTAAATAATTCAAATTCGAGCATGAAAAACATTGAGTACTTAAAAAAGTTAATCTATTGAATTAAAAAAGACTATATTCATTCATTTTAAAATTTAAAACCAAAATATATTAAAATTTTGAATAAAACGAATTTCAATTTCAAATCAAATTTCAAGAACTAAAAACATATTGTATCTTTATTCTTCTTAATTACCATTCTTACAAATCCTATTTTGCATAATGTTCATTGCTATAAATGTTTACTGCTATCATCATGGTCAATGATTTAGTGGAGTAGTGTGCATTCAAGTTTGAAATATACATTTATTTATGAATCGAGGATGAATTGGTCAGTATCTATCTAGTAAAAATCACATTGCAAGAAGATATGAAAATAACGAATTCCAAGAAGGAAGTTTTCTTAAAAGAAAAGAGAAAATAATATATATATTACGAATCTTCATTGGAAAACTTTTTTCAACTCCTTAAATTTCTTACAAAATCCTCCTATTTTTCTTTCATCAATTTATGTTAGTAATTTGGTTTTTTACTTATAAATCAAACAACTGAATTAAACATGTTGCATGATTTCATCTGCATAACTTTCTTAAGTGAATTATAAAACAAGATTAAACTTGTTAACAGCAAAGCATCCACTCTTTCTTTCCTCCCAGATTACATTATAATTATGGCAATAACAATGAGATAGACTAACGCATGTTCACTAAAACATACCTGCTACCCAAGCTTTGAGCCATTGGCAGAAATTTTGCATATTCATCATAGCTGTATCTCAGTTGTCAATCTGTTCAAGAACCTTAGGTAACCAATTCTCCAAGGTTTCCAAATTAGAATTGGCCCTATTAAGCCCCAAAATCCTACGAAGAATCCTACGCCCATGCTCATGTATAATGCTTCATAGAAAACAGAATCGTCTCCATCCCCTCCTGCTGCTTCTTCTGGCTTTGCTGTTGTGTGATCTCCAGGACAACTTTTGTTGAGTTGTTCACCACAAAGATCAATATTTCCTTCAAAATAAGAGGCATCAAATGTCTGCAAATGTCTTCCCAATGGAATTCTTCCAGAAAGATAGTTGTATGACAAGTCTAATTTTCCTAAGAAATCAAGTTCAGAAAGAGAAGAAGGAATTCTCCCATGCAAATGATTTCTTGACAAGTCCAGAGACTCAAGTGAACTTAAATTTCCAATCTCAGAAGGAATTTCTCCGCTCAAATTATTTCTTGATAAATTTAAAGAAAGCAGCCCAACCAAACACACAACCTCTTTTGGTATTTCACCATTTAAATCATTACATGAGAGATCAATACTCATAAGACTATATTGGGGATCTCTGAACACATGTTCCACACCTTTCCACACCCACGTTATGTCAAGCCTGTAGTCAAAAGACACGTAGGAACCGTAGATTTCCGAATAAGTAATATTGTACCCATATATAAGCCGTTGAGTTTGAGTTCTGTTGATGCTCTTTTCAGACATGGCTGTAAAATTATTTAAGCATGTTGGAATTGCTTTTGATAATTTATTCCTGGAGAGATTCAACAATTGAATATGCCTTAAATAACAAAGTTGAATAGGAAAATTTAATGAGAAGTGATTCCCTTGCATGTTCAAGATTCTCAATTGCTGCATACTTTCTCCGATCCATGAGGGTATTCGACCAGACAAATTATTTTCACTCACATCCAGCATAATTAAATTAGTGCAATTCTTCAAACTGGAATGCAGTTCACCTGTTAAATTATTCCTTCGTAAAACCAACGCTTCTAATTTAGCAAGTTTCCCCATGGAGATGGGAATATTCCCAGACAACTTATTCTCGCTCAAATCAAGAAATAGTAATTGGTGTAAAGATTGCCAACAATCAGGAATTTGTGCTGTTATGTGATTGTTTGATAAATCTAAAGTTGCCAAATTCGGCGCAATGATTTGGTTACACAAAAAAGAATGCAAATCAGAAATTGTATTTTGAGAGAGGAACAGCCCTGAAGCTTGTAGCAAAAATGGTGGAAGTGCTCCCTCAAATTGATTTGAATTCAGAGTTATAGAGGGTCCATAAGGAAGCTTTAATGGTATATCAGGAATTGCACCATTGAGATTATTGTGAGACATGTTTAACCATCTCAAATTTTGCAATTTGTTCCAAAACCATGCTGGTACAGAATCATTTAGCTCATTATCAGATATATCTAACACCCATAAGGAATTTTGTGTCTGGAGGCAACCAGGAAAACTCGGACCTAGCTTGCAAGATGCTAATCTCAAACTTGTTGCTTGAAAAGGAGGAACCCAACTAGAGGAACATCTTAGCGACAATGTGTTGAATGATAAGAATAAGGTTTCTAATTTGGAAAAACTAGAAAGATGAGATTCAGTGACATCACCCTCTAAAGAATTTCCCCCCAAGGATAAATCCTCCAACTCGGATAACAATCTAATGCTTTCAGGTATCTTGCCAGTAATTTGGTTATAAGATAAATCCAAAGTCTGAAATACGTGTCTGTTGCACCACGAAGAATTTTGAAAGAAATGAGAAATTTCCCCATTGAACTTGTTATTTCTGAGGTATAAGGTCTGCAATCTGCACATGTTCCCAAAGAAAGATGGAATCTTGCCTTGTAGTCTATTTCCGTAGCCATAGAAACGTTCAAGAGAGTTCATTACTTTTCCCAATCCATCTGGAATGGGACCTTCTAACAGGTTGTCACCAAGGTTAAGGGTTTGAAGATTCGTGGTGCAATTCAGAATCCAGTAAAACACAGTAGATGATTTCAATAGATTTGAGGAGAGATCAAGTATGACAAGAGAAGATAGAGAAGATGAAGAATTAATTGTGGAAGCAGAGGAAATAGGAAAACTTTTATCTGTAAAACTGCAATTATACAAACGAAGCTCCCGTAGTTTGGAGCCAACATTAAAATTATCTCCAAATACTGATGCTGTTAGATTATTTCTAGAGAGATCAAGGATATTAAGAGATGGAAAATTTGGATAAAGAAAAGATGACAAGGCAATGTCATTATCTGTGAGATAAAGCTCTTGTAGATGAAGGCTAAAATTGAATAACAGTTGAAATGTTGAGGAAGTTAGCACATTAGAAGACAAATCAAGGACAACAAGAGAAGTTGAAAAGTTGGAATGAGAACGAAACAAAGTTTTGATATTAGTATCTGAAAGAGAACAATCGACAAGCCTCAACTCTACTAAGTTTGGAATGAGCTCACTGATAGCTTGTAGCCACTGGCGCGAGGAGTTGAGATTATGCAATGAGCTCAAGTGAAGACTTGTTAAAGAATGGAGATTAGATAACCACTGTGAATCCTCGGCTTCTATATAAAAATCACCACCTAGCCGAAGAGTTTGTAAGAGAGGAAGATTCCCATTCCGAAAAGGGATAGCTCCAGAAAGAGTGTTACTTGCAAGATTAAGATATTGTAGCCGCTTGAGATTCCTAAGTTGAAATGGGATTTCTCCTGATAAAGAATTCTCTCCAAGATCAAGATATTGCAGCCGGTTGAGATTCCCAAGTTGAAATGGGATTTCTCCTGATAGAGAATTTCCTCCAAGATGAAGATATTGTAACCGTCTAAGATTCCCAATCTGAAAAGGAACTGGTCCAAGAAGACTATTTCTTCCAATGTCTAGATACTTTAGTAGTGAAAGATTTCCAAGTTGGAAAGGAATCCTCCCACTAAATACAGAAAATGAGAGGTTGAGATATCGTAAGTTGGTGAAAGAGCCAATGGCTTCTGGGATGTGAGTCCACAAAAAATCATTATTGCTGAGGTCTAGATGTTGAATGTATTGCAAGGGAATCAATGAAGTGAGATTGATTGCACCTGTTAAATATAGTGTATCCAGACCACGAAGATCAAGTAGAATGACATGACCAGTTTGATGGTTGCATTGAATGCCTTCCCAATTGCAGCAATCTGTATTATTTTGATGATCAGTCCATGTAGACAGTCTGCCATAGTGATTAATGAGGCTTTGTTTGAAGTTGAGGAGTGCTTGTCTCTCATTCTCTCTGCAGTTGCTTTCACCACTTTTACGTGATTCCTTGAATCCAACTGAAAATCCAAAGGAATACAATAAAAGCAGATGAAATAGTGTTACAACGTAAGGACTTATCATAATTTTGCTGATAATCTAAACTAAGAGAAGGGTCACGAAATAAGAAAATTTTGATTCAAGTTTTCTCTTTCAGTTCTGAAATTTAGAAAGCTGGATCGCATTATATAGTGACAATAGAAAACGAGTAATTATAGTATATATGTCTATTTTTTTTATAGCTTTTTTGACACTACTTCGTCTAAAACTATTAAATAAAAAAAGTAAATATAAGTAATAAGAAAACTACTTAAAAGTTATTAATCTCCCTACGAATCCATTTCAAGAGTTAGAAAATTACGCACAACACTTCGTGAAAAGATATAAAAAAAACATTTTAAAGGTTATTTTATAATTTCTAAAATATAGTTCTATTATTTTCATCCTTAATAACTTTATAGAGACTAAAAGAAAGGTGCAAAAAGTAATTAAAATTACAGAGACCAGAAGTCAATTTTTTTTTTAAATTACAATAAAATATGATTATATTTCAAGGATAAAAAAGAATAATGATTAAACAAAATCTAAGTTTAATTTATTGATTTTGCTATTCTTAACCTTTTTTTTACTACAACGAAAGAGCAAAAATGAAATCTTCATAGTTCAATATGTTTTACATGGGTTTGAAAAATTAACACACCAATCATAAAAGAAAAAGTAAAAAACTAGTCTAAATAATTTATTATCATTTGATGTGATTGCACGTTTAATTTTCTAATCTGTTAAAAGAATTTAAAAATAGTGGTGGATTGTGATCTATCCACACAGTTTACATACACAATTATTCATGTTTTGTCTTCCCTTCACAAAATATGTTTTTTTTATGTATCCGCCACCTTTAATTACTTCCAATAAAAAGACAATCATGTAATGCGTGTTATTTTTTTTATCATTAAAGGCAAGAAAACGTGCAGCAGAAAAAAAAAAGTAGTGAAAAAGTTATAGAGAAATTTAAAGCTGAGCGTACAACACATGAAAAAGGTTGGTATGAAAACTTTAAGAAGAAAACAAAAATGCTTTATGAATATCTAAACAACTTTTAATGTTAAAGACACTTCTTTTGGAAAGTAATTATTACACGACCTTATCATTCTTTCATAAAACAAAATATAGAATTTATTACCCATATTCCTGTAGATGAAAATAATCGCCAGTAGAAAATGAGTCATCCATTCATTAGATTTATATTAATTCTAATTGTTTAAGTTAATTTCAGAGAAATTAAGTGAATTTTCTAATAGATATATAAGTTGTACACTAAATTTTGGAGTAGATGATGTGGAAATTCTCAATACTTTCTTTTCACCTATGTTTACTGAAGTATGTAATGAGCAACATGAACTATGAACTCTGATAGATTTCAGTTCAAAATAAAGGACCGAATATTACTTATTGTAGTTCCAATGGGTGACCAAATTTTTTGTCATTTAAATATTGTTTAAAAGTTTACATCACTAAATTAGAAAATTATTTGAAAAATTAAAAAGTTATTTGAAATTATAATAGATCTCGAACTAAATCTTTCAAATTGTTTAAACTATATGTACTAACTTATTTTAAAATATATGTATGATTAATTTATGTTTTTGTTTTTATCGTAATAAATTCATTTATATTTAATTGGACTCATATGCATCCATTAAAAAAACCTTAATTACCTTTTGAGATGTACAAATGGATAAATTAAATTATGGATTGTTCATTGTTTAGTAAAATTATACTTTATAGTTTATTAATGTATATTGTTAGATATATTTTCTATCTTATATTTTTAGTTAGTTTGTTATTTTTTTTATTTGTATTTTCAGCTTAGATCATATTTCTTCTATTAAAAAGAGAGGATCCTATATGTACATTAAACACAAAAGGAAGATTAATCCTATACATAGTTTTCACTATATTCAACATGGTATTCAAAGTCTAAGATTCTTTTGAGTAAAAAGTTCTTATTGTCTTTGTTACTTACCCGTCGTTGCCAGTGGTAACGTCATCTACTGTTGTTAGTGGCACCATCGTCTACTGTCATCATCTACCGTAGCCATTACCGCCAAGTGAACACCATGTTGTGAAGGACGCCTCACCAGTGCAGCGAGGGGAAACAACAATGGTTGTTTTTGACAATCCGCTTCGGTTTTCGAATCGAGGCATATACTGGCGAGATAAAAAGGTAGGGGACTTTTGGCCTTGGTTCCAACCGAGGTAATATGTCTAGGGTTTCTGCTTTGGTTCTTCTACGCCTGAAGTAGTAAGGAAGGGGGTGGAGGAGTTATTACCTCGGTTCAACCGAGGTAATAACATGGACCTATGGCAGCAATAATGTAAAAATTCTAATAACTATAAATCAACTCATATGTGCTAATGTATTTTAAATCCTAATAACTATGAGTATTGTATAATCTAATTAAATGTTTTGTATGTGCCTTCCTTAGGAATGTAAGTGATCGACTTCTCAAGAAGTGGAGGAGTCTTTAATCTCTGCAGAAGATACATGATATTATTTAGTTTATATGAATTCCAAATGATGGAGAAAAAGAAAATCATTAAATTTAAATATTACCGTTTCCCAGCCATGGGGACCAATACGTAGAATCCGCACTCATATGTTTTTTATGTATCCGCCACCTTTAATTACTTTTTTTGATGTATCCGCCACCTTTAATTACTTCCAATAAAAAGACAATCATGTAATGCGTGTCATTTTTTTTATCATTAAAGGCAAGAAAACGTGCAGCAGAAAAAAAAGTAGTGAAAAAGTTATAGAGAAATTTAAAGCTGAGCGTACAACACATGAAAAAGGTTGGTATGAAAACTTTAAGAAGAAAACAAAAATGCTTTATGAATATCTAAACAACTTTTAATGTTAAAGACACTTCTTTTGGAAAGTAATTATTACACGACCTTATCATTCTTTCATAAAACAAAATATAGAATTTATTACCCATATTCCTGTAGATGAAAATAATCGCCAGTAGAAAATGAGTCATCCATTCATTAGATTTATATTAATTCTAATTATTTAAGTTAATTTCAGAGAAATTAAGTGAATTTTCTAATAGATATATAAGTTGTACACTAAATTTTGGAGTAGATGATGTGGAAATTCTCAATACTTTCTTTTCACCTATGTTCTGAAGTATGTAATGAGCAACATGAACTATGAACTCTGATAGATTTCAGTTCAAAATAAAGGACCGAATATTACTTATTTTAGTTCCAATGAATTTTTTTGTCATTTAAATATTGTTTAAAAGTTTACATCACTTAATTAGAAAATTATTTGAAAAATTAAAAATTTATTTGAAATTATAATAGATCCCGAACTAAATCTTTCAAATTGTTTCACTAGTGGAAAAATACCTTTCTATAACGAAGCTATTATAACGTATAAAAATTATCCGTCATACTAGGTTGACCGGTGGCAAGATGGTAATAAAAATAGGACATATTATAACGTAGTTTTGTAAATCAGTTATAATATGAAACGCGGTGGCAAACTTGTAAATAAGTGTCAAACATATTATAACGTAGTTTTAAAAATCAGTTAAAATATAAAATGCGGTGGTAAACTTGTAAATAAGTTCAAAACCTATTATTGATGTATTATAACGGAGTTTTAGAAATCAGTTATAATATCTCTTCCTCTTTAATTTTTCACATTTCCCTCTCGCTAGATTTCATTCAAGTTCACTCTCATTCTTTTCTTCCGCTATTCGTCTCATCCCTCTCACTTGCATTTCTCGGCATCTCCGTCATCAGCCACATCATTTTCAGAACTTCAGCCACGTTGTGGAGCGTATTCCTTCGCTCACTGTCACGCTTGGAGGTCTCATTTCATTTCCTCTCGCGCATTCGAGAGAGCACTTTCATTTCTCACATCAGAGAGCCTCACTCTCATTTCTCTCCATTTCGGTTTCCTGGCGTCTTCCTTCTCGAGAGACATCTCCTCGTCGCACGTCGTTCATCATCATGGCAAGGCTTCTTTACTCACAAAATCATCTCTATTTCCTCTATCCTTCATTTTTCACCGAATCATTCATAGAGCTAAACCCTCTGTTGGGGTTTCTTCTCCTTTTCACCATTTCCCTTCGATTCCACCGATTAAAACCTTGTTTTCACCATTAGAAACATTTTCCACCGATTCAACTTTGATTTACACCGATCAATCGGTCCAGAATAGGTTTCCTTCTTCTTCTAGGGTTTCTATCAAGTTTAATCCTTTGTTTCATGTTCTTCTTCGAGTTTTTGTCATATTTTCGCTACGTCTTCTCTTTGGAAGAAGCTTCGAGGATTCGCGTCGCACCTACAGTCATCTTCTCAGAGCTGCTCTTCCAACCGTAGTTATAGTTCACATTCTTCTCTGTAACACTTTTCCCCTCTTTACCCTGTTAATTTAGTTTTCATATTTATAGAAATTTTAATAAAACATGTTTGCTTTTATTATCATATTATGTAAAGTAATGAATGCTATTTTCACTGTTTTTATCTTTGTTTTAATTTTTCCATCATTTGCAGACCCCTACTTGAACACTGATGCGGGGACAATGTCTCCTTTCGAGCATGCGGAGGTTTTCGTCTTAGATGATAGCGGAGAGGTAAGCAAATGAAAATTTTCTACAACAAGATGACAGTCATTAGATTTTTTATTTCCTTCTAAATTCAATGGAAGGTTGAGGTTGTATGTTATGTTATACTTTCCCCTGCTCTTTTCATTTTCTCATTTTACTTCATAAGTGCAAGCTAAAACTTTTTGAGTCGTAGTAAAAGAGGATATCTGCAGTTTGTTTTCTGACTTTCCAAAATTGCACAAATACCCTGAAATTTCCTCTATCTGCACTTTAGTCCCTTCTGAATTTTCCAAATAAAATCCGACTTTGGGCCTTGAATTGCCATTTGGACCAATAAAACTTATATTCTCAACTGCACAAATAAACATTAGAAAATCCAAGAATAATTTATGCATTAAAACTCACTTTTTACGTCTCTCTATTTTCCAAAGCCAATAATTCCAATCATCACAAATTCACTTAAAATAAACCATTTAAACACAATTATCCCATCAAAATTTTAATTTTCAAACATAAATGTGGGCATAAATATGCACTCATCAGGGTGACACACCATATTCCTGTAATGGAGATGGTTGTGGGGGCATTCCATAAGTCTCAAACTACTGCTGAAATTGGTGCATAACTCTTTCAGTCACTTCTGTTGTGACTTCATCATACAATTGCGTCCTAAGCTTTTTTGAGATCTCCTCCGTCAGCCTTTGTTCATGCTCTTGGTTGTGTGCGTATGAAGTCCGACGCGAGGTACTTCCAAAATAATCTCTAATGCCTACTCTAGTACCAACAACACACACTCGTCCAAGGTGCTCAAGTCGTTCAATTGCAATGGTAAGAATATATTGGCCACCCTCTGGAGTGAATTTACCTTGGGAGCTTTGCTTAACCAAAGATTCCTGTAACATAAAAAAACATCATTATTCTTTAAAAAGTTCAATGTAATACATATAATGAAACTATTAATATTCTAGTAATATTGATATCTTACAATTCTTTTTTATATTTCTTTTGTAGTCTCAGAAGTGTAGGAGCCCGATGATCTTAGACAGACTAACTCCCACTTCTCATGCCGAGAAGGTGGTGAAGGAGGCTGGGGACTACCACCATCAGGAAGTGGGGCTCTACCTTTTTTCTTTTACTTCAGGAGTTTCTCTTCAAGCTTCCTATACCCACCAAGAGATAATAAGTGGGGGTTTTTATTTTTAGCACTTATTCCTTGTGCTTTTGTTCTTTTTCCTGTCACTTAGTGAATTAGTTCATATGATATAAATTTGTTAATGAGGAATTGAATAATATCAACTATAATAACCTGCCATGCCTTTGATGCCCGACTCTCTACAAAGACGTCAAGTCTCTTCATCAATCGTCTTATATTTTGCACATGGAGACTCATTTTTTTTGCTCCAAATATATATCTCGAGGTCAATTTAGTCTTAAAACCTAGAAATTTTTTAGCAATAGCTGATAAACACTTATTTCTAAGTGTTGCGACATTTCAAAAGTCAAATGTCAATCTGCAATAAAGAGAATCAAGTTGTATCAATACAAAATTATCAATATAAAGAAAGTGTAAATCAAATGATATTAATTAACTTACCAATTAATCATTCCATATAATGTTCCGATCAACCTCAGACACATGGTCAAAAAATGGAGTAAGAATAAATATTCTATTACGCGCTAGTATTCCAATGTATGATCTGAAGACATCTGCATTTGGGCTAGATGTCACACTAGTGATCACATTAACATCCACAAGTGTCCTTTCACCACTATTTCTTCTGACCATCAGTTGTCTCAACGTGGTGGCTCCTCTAATAGGTCTAGCTGAGACAGTCTCATCCCTTGATGAATGTGGGTGGTCAGCCATATATCTGGCAAAATAAATAAAAACATGAAATATAAGTAAAAGACTTGTGTAATATCATATTATTTAAAAAAAACATGTAATAGGGGTCATATGGAATATTAATAAAAGACTTATGTAATATTAATAAAAAAATTATTCACAAATATGAAATTCATGCATAAAGAGATGGATTGGTCATATGTATATTCCCTCATTATGATATTCCCGAATTGCATGTATATCGTCAACTAGAGGGTGGTCATCCAAATTTGTCGTTGTTTTAAATGAATGGTTGTCAACAATATGAATATTAATCAGATTGTTTCATTAACTTCAATTTGTTTTTTGCCTTGAAGAGCGACATACCAATAATTAGATGCATGATCGTTGACATAAAAAACCTGAGATTCTTGATGTACCATGATAAACGGTTCGTCTCGATAACCCACCTTTCGAAAATCAACTAGTGTCATACCCGACTCATCTATTTTCACACCACTCTTATTGTCAAACCGCTTACATTTGAATAATGGAACAAAAAACATAGTGTAATCAACCTCCCATATCTCTTCTATTATACCATAATATCTCATTGATCTAAGTACATGATTTTGATCTTTTGATGTGGAAAATTGGTGCGACTCAACTTCTAGACTGACTCTACTATTTTGTAATGTGCTTATATCATCCAAAGTCTTTGTATAGAATGTGAAATTATTGATTTCATAACATGTACAACAAGCTTTAAGTATCCTTGTGGTACCTTGATACTCTTTAAATAGAGGCAAAACCTTATCTTCTCTTGTTTGGACATTGTGTAACATGCAAGGGGCAAATAAGTACGTTTATTAATCTCTCTTGGTGCCAACTCTTCTCGGATCTTCATGTCAACCAAATCCAAACGAGCATTCACTCCATCTTTTGTCTTTCCCTAAATGTTGAGTAGTGTATCACCCAAGCTATCACACACATTCTTCTCTACATGCATCACATCTATGCAATGTCTAACATCTAACTTTGACCAATATGGAAGATCAAAGAATATTAATTTCTTCTTCCAATGGGTCGTTCCAGATGACTTCTTAGATGTATTCCAAAATACATGATGTATTTTATTAACTTTTTCAAGAATTTGAAGGCTAATAAGTGGATTTGGTGCATCGTCTTTCTCTTGATATCCATTGAATGCTTTTTCTAACCTTCGATATGGATGATTACATTTTAAAAATCTTTGATGATGCAGATACACAATCTTCCTTCTGTTTTCAATTAATGAGGTACAATGTTTTCTTCACATATAGGACATGCTTTGTGACCTGTTAAGATGTCGACAAGTGTACCGAATCGTATCAAGTAATATAAAATGGTAAGACCAAGTATCGTATCCCAAAAGACTCACGACACTAAACAGTTATGTAATCGCTTAACTAATTAAGACTTAAGAACAATTTTTTTGTGTTTTTGAAGACAAATGCAATAAAAATAAACATGAATGCAAATTGATCAATTGAGGCTAAACATAAGAATGAATGGATGATGTTGATAATATGAGATGAGTATGTTGTAGGGGTTTAGATTTCATTATCTTTACTCTCATGCATATATGAATTCTTCTTCTTTATTAATTATTAACAATACTTTCTAAAATACTTAGAACCCGATGTCTCGGCGAAAAAAACTTATCCTTAATTACTAGTTTACATTGTCTTGTCCCCCTAATAGATAATTCTGCATTACGAACAGAAGCTTAAGATGACACAAACTCATATCCCCTTTCCTGAGCAATACTGCTTTTGGGAGAAATTCCCAAATCTAGATTTCCTCGTATGTGTCCATATCACGAAAACCAGTAATCATGTCATGAATGAGTTAAACATAACAAGCATAGAGCAAAGAAGAATAACCCTAACAATTAATGAAAGAAGCATATATAAATTGGAATCAATTCAAATACATGAGAGTTTAGAGGTTACATCTTCCCCAACAACAAATAAGGTTTAGTTCTCCATTATCATGGAGAAACTAGAGGAGCAGTGGAATGGAAGAGATAGAAAAACCCTAGAAACTGAAGAGGAGATCTCCCACATCCCCAAATCTGCCTCCAAGGGACGAAAAGTGTGTTTCTATGCTCAAGTCATAAAGAGATACCAACCCTAGGTCGTGCAAGTCCTTAAATAGGGTTGAATTGGATCATGGGCCAACGTTGTTGGCGCTCAGTGCCCCTACTTAGGGCGCCTAGGAAAAACTGTGAGAAAACTGGCGCTCAGCGCCCCTAAAAGGGCGCTCAAGCTTTGTGCGATACATGAAACTAGCGCTCAGCTCTGACTAGTTGACGCTCAGGGCCCCTTTCTAGCGCTCAGCTTCAGCTTGACTTTTCTGCATTGCGTCTTTTTCTCTTTTTTTGCATTCCAATTACTTGGTACTTTAACTACTCTTTTAAATCATTCCAATAACCTACAAAATCAAGGGAATTTAGTGATAAAATCATCAAGTGTACCCTCTACTCACTTATTCACAAAACTATAATATAAACATGAGTTCAAGCAAGCTTCTAAGTAAAAAAGGGTTGATTTAATATCAAAATTGAATCACAGATAACAATATTTTCAACCGTTATCATGACCCTTGACATTATATCATGACAAATTATTGTAAGCTGGGAAGTCATTAATGGTGCAAAGTAACATTGCATGCATCACAAAAAGTTTCAGAAGCGAAGGCATCAAATATTTCTACCCCATCAACCCACAACAACTTCAAGTCTTCAACCAGTGGGTTTAGATAAACATCTATGTCAATTTCGTTATGCTTTGGACCAGATATCATCAAATACAACATCATGTACTTCCTCTTCATGCACAATGTAGGAGATAAGTTGTAAATTATCAATATAAGTGGCCAACAACTGTGATTGGTACTTAAATTTCCAAATGGATTCATTCCATCAGTGGTTAAACCAAGCCTAAGATTTCTACATTCTTGACCAAATTGGAGGAATTCTTGATCAATATTTTTCCATTGCTTTGAATCAGCTGAATGACAAAACAACCCATCAATTTCTCTCTCATTTGCATGTCATCTAAGGTTTTTAGCATCTTTTGGATTCGTAAACAAACGTTTAAGTTTGTCCATAGTTAGAAGGTACCAAACTACTTTCAAAGAAGAACCATTTTTTTCTATCATACCATTATCTTCACTGTTGTTATTTTTTGACTGTAGCACGATAACCCGCATTTTGTGCACTTTTGCAAAACGTCAAACTCTTTCCTATATAAAATGCAGTCATTGGGACAAGCATGTATCCTTTTATACTCCATACCCATCGTACAAACAATTTTCTTCGCATCATAATTATGAGTGGGAAGTGTATTTCCATGTCGCAACATTTTATTCAACAACGTCAACAATTCTGTGAAACTTTTATCAGTCCATCCATTAGTCACCTTCAAATTCATGAGCCTTAACACCACTGATAACTCTGTGAACATATTTGAATTGACAAAAAGGAGTTTCCGCATCATTGGACATTGTCTCATACACATGAGCTTGGGCAAAATTTTCTGCCTAACATCACAAATCATGTCCTCTAATTTGTCTTCTTCTTGTCGATCTTCCATGGTGAAATCAATAACATTTTCAGTTTGGCAGATAGTAAAAAAGTATAGTTCTTTGTCGTGCCATATCCATGTTGTATAACATCGTAGAAAACCATCACAAATAAGATGTTCTCTGATTTAGGTTGTGTTCAACTTTCTCCCATTCAAACTATTGACACAAGGCCATCTAAACTTCACTTCATCATCACTTCTATCCTCATTATGTTGCACAAATTGTATATGTTAGAAATAGTAAAGCTTGTTTCTCAACACCAAGAGGGGCGGTGAATTGGTGTTTTATAAAAACTTGCACTTTTATATGTTTTTCAGAAAATATAATGTGGTTGAAATCTTTCTTGTGCAGTAAGCAAATATGTGTGCAATGAAACAGTAAATTCAAATGTAAAGACATAAAGGAGAGAAAAAGTAACACATTTTTTATCCTAGTTCGGCCTCAATGCCTACATCCAGTCACCCTTCCAATCAACCACTGACTGAAGGATATTTCACTATAATGATTGGAGAATTACACCAAAGGTTTTACTCTGAATACACGCTCACAAAGTAAACACCTTTACCACTCAAACAATCAAATATAAAAACAACAACACCTACAAACATAGTACCCCACGTTCTTGTTGCAGAAACCCTTTGAGAATCTCCTCTCAAAGTCAAGAGCACACCACTCTTCTTCTTGACGTGAACGTTCAAGGAAACGACAATTCAAAGATTGCAAATCTTCTCTCCTGATCAATACAAATGCACCTTCAGTCGTCCAAATGTGATCAGCCAATGTAATCCACAAAGATGCCTCACAAGAACTCTTCACGATTCTTCAAACTCTTCACGATTCTTCAAACTCTTCGCCTTCTTGATTCATAGAGCGTATTGAGTAATTTGTAAACTTTCTAATATCTAGACAATCAAGTATGAAAATGTTAGAACGATCAAAAGTTACAAAAATTCAAATAATCGATTAGGTTAATAGTGTAATCGATTAAAATTGTTGTAACAGTATTACAACTAACTCAGCTTCTAATTGAATGTACAATTAATTTAATCGATTTGGATTAAATGCTTGGTCAAACATATTTAAAAATATGATCGTTATAACACTTATGACAAGCATGAAATCAATTTTCAAAGCTTAACAAACTTAATTGAATACACAACACATGTAATCGATTAAGCTTAACACTTACACACATTTTGAAAACTTTTTCTTCCCAAAAACTCATCACAACACATTTGAAAAAGATATTTGCAAACACACGAGTTTTAATCGATTCAACACCTAATGTAATCGATTCAATCTAGTTGTTTTGCCACAGTTCAAAACATAAGTTGTCTGATGACCTTAATTGATTACTACAACATTGTAATCGATTATGTCATGCAAATATGCTTTTGTGCTTGTGGTTTTCAATACACATAAACATACAGTGTGCATACACAGATATAATCACATCATAATCACAATAGTATGCATAAATCAAATAGTATGTCAAACACATGCATTTGTCACAATATATGCATTTATCACAGTAAGCATGTACAAATTCAAATATGTATAACACAACATAGAAACACTTTTTTGTTGTGACATTACAACATTCATGTGTTGTTGCTATTAATGTATTGTCATCATCAAAAACAATATAACAGGCATTTGGTTCAGTTATCACATTGCTCCCCTATCAATAATCTCCCAATTTTTTGATGATGCAATACCATGATTAATAAAACAACCATGATATACAATACACAATAAAAAATTGTTTCACGCAGTTTCAAACAATCTCATTCAACAGTCTCGTTCAATTTCAATTTCAATTATTTCTCCCTCTTTGGGCATTAGCAAAAAAGGATTTATAGCACAATGTAACTGAAACAAAGATATTGAATCACGTAGAGATGCATCAGCATATGTAAACAAAAAAACATGATGCTCCCCCTGTTAGCAATATTCACATGAATTTTTACTTCTTCCCCTTTTAACATGTGATCACATCATTTAATAGTATACAAAACTCCCCCTATTAATATGCATATCATATTTCAGTCAGAGTTGCATGATAGAGATCTAACAAAGTATGTATCATTCAAGCATTTTCAAGCAGTGTATCAAACAAATATCACAAATATCAGAGCTTTTTAGATACATCTTTAAACATAGTAACCTAGTGTTATCATTCATAAACTCATACCAGATACACATCAGATTTCAAACAATTCAGTTTATGATGAATAAACACTCATGAAATCATAAGTCATGATTTAAAGTAAAAGATTCAGCAGTTTAGAAACTTCAAACTAGTTGACGAAATTCAATCGATTATATCACTCCTATAATCGATTCAGATATGCAGAGTATTGATGAATTTCCATTTCAACTTTGTGTACAAGCAGTAAACCTGCATAACCTCTTCATCTCAACTAGATCAAGCGTTATTCATATGCAATATAACTGAGAACTAATCAATATCGCATATTAAGTATGAATATGCAATGTAATGATGAAATAATGAAATGTTCAATTTGCATACATACAAGTCAAATCATATTTAATCATTCTTAGATCACAAATTTTATCACCAGAACATAATTTCATTGATATTTAATAGATGATTACAACTAAAGCATAAAAGATAAGATGGCTTAAAAGCCACTGACTGCAAAACCAAATGAAACAAACAAAAACTAAGAAAGTTCTAGTTCATGATTAATATGCCTTATATATTCTTTTCTTTTGCTTGTTTTTCTTCATGAAATTAATCAGCATGTCGCTGTCACTTTCCTCTTCACTATTCTCTTCCTCTTCCTCAATCTCTTCATTCTCGTCACCAGATTCATTTAATTGTAGCTTTTGTTTGATTGTAGTGACATCCTGATTTATGTTTTGACAGAGAATATTTAGAGAAATCATCTGCCTCACCATATATATTTCAAACTCTGAACGAGGCCTGTATGGTGCAAATGATGACCCAAAAACTTCTTCCTCTTCTCCAACATATTCATCCTCGAATAACAAACCACCTTGTCCATGCTGAAGTCCCATGTGATATAGTGCAGGTTTGTCAATCATATTACTCTTTCCACATGATTCAGAAGATTCATCTACACATTCTACACCAAAGTTGATCAACACCTTAGAGATGAATACACAATAAGGCAGGCTCGCAAATTTGAGCCTAGTGACTTTGAGCATGTTTTCTGATACTGTAGCAGCTGAGTCAGTCTAAATATTTTCTTTAAGAGCATGCAAAAGGTATAGATCATCAGTGATTGCCTGTGTGTGATTGCTCCCTCATGCCATCAGAATCCAGGAAGTGATGAAAGTGCATAGGCGATCATCCTTTTTCATTCCACCAATCCTATAATGAGGGTACTCTCTCATTTCATTCAGATTCCTTAAACAATCTAGGTATATAGTGAACTTGTGGAATCCTTCACGTTTTCTGTTTAATTCCTATATGGGATTTTGTGTACTAGAACTTGTTTTGGTATTGCTCGCAAGTTAGTTTTGATTCCTCTTGATTTTGTTTGAAGCTTGGAATAAGTTTTGGTGATTTATTTTGGTATAAGAGAAACTTTCAGTAGTTCCCTTTTTATTATGCTTTGAGACAGTGCCTAGTTATTATGTTGTTGTTGTAAAGTGTTTAAAGTATAGATGTGTTGCTATAAGGTTCCTAATCCAAATGGTTGGTGGTGAGATTGTTCATACCAGTGTTGTAGTTGCTTTAAGGAACAATTTTAGTTGTTTAGTTGTAGAACCAATGTCTTTTTGGTAGTTGAGTTATTTCCAACGTGCCCTAACTGTTTTAGGACCTAAGTTAGCAATTTCAGTTGTTGTAACATGCCAACAAACTTAAAACTAATAGAAATAGGTGTAGAATAGAAGTAGGCACTCAAATGGCATCATTGAAAGGTTCTTCAACAGATGAAGAAAGCAAGAAAAACTGAAACATGTTTTCGTTGATGAGGTCTTTGCACAGACTCATGTAAGGAAGGGCACTAATCAATTCGTTGATGAAAGATCTCGGAAGACTCATGTAAGCAAATAACACTATTACTATTACTAATTTTTCATTTATGTTATTCTATCATTCCCTAACATTGCTTTTAATGTTTGAACAGGAAGAATTTTCTACGAGACTTTCACAGGTTAGATCTGAACATGAGTCAGCTCCTACACCGGATGATGGCAGTAATGCAGAAGACGACATACGTAGGACACAGTGCTGGGTCGAGATCGTTGGTGGCAAGAAAATGGGTCGACTGTATGGTGTAGGACAACTTGCTGCAAATTATACAGCATCGAGAGGAGGTACTCTGAAGCACTAACCTTCTTCTTCCACCACTGCTCCTGACGAGGTTGTTCTCCGCCTCACGCAGGCACTGGGGCAACGTGACCAGGAAATCACTAATCTGAGAGCAGAGTTTACAAACTTTAAGGCCCTGGTCATGAGAGTGTTGCCTGAAACATCACAGGACGTACAAAATATCCCTCCGACCCAGCCACGACCCTCCTCGTCACCCGCTGCCCCAATGCAGCCCACATCAGTCCAACCCTCATCAGTCCAACCCTCATCAGTCCAACCCACATCAGTCCAGCCATCAATAGAAGAGTAGGATGATGAAGATCATTCTGATGATAACTATGTACATTATTAGTTTCATTTCCTTATTACTTGTTATACAAACATTTGGATATTAGAACATTTAGAGTTTAGATCATTTCGATGTTACATCAACTGGGTGACTTTGGATGTTAGAACATCATTTCGTACATTGTTTGATGTTTTAACTATAAATACATGTTCTATGTTATAATGGATGTTCTATGGATATTGATCAATGATTGTATCTTCGAGATGCACATTATGCAGGTCTGTATGTGCTTGAAAACTGTTATGCAGGTCTGTTTGTGCATCAAAACTATTATGCATGTCTGTATATGTTATTGGTTTCGCAACAAATAGAATTTTGCCGCAAATTTCCATCCAACTTACCGAAGGCTTTTGCCCTTCGGTAAATAACCACGTTAGGTTATTACCGAAGGCTTTTGCCCTTCGGAAATTACCGAAGGCTTATAGCCCTCGATAATTACCGAAGGCCTGTGGACCTCGGTAATTACCGAAGGCTTATGGCCCTCGGTAATTACCGAAGGGCAGAAGCCCTTGGTAATTGTTAGCGACAAAGGATTTACCGAGGGCTCGTTGGCCGTCGATAAGCCGTCTGTAAATACTATTTTCCGAGGGCTTTTGGCATTTTCCGAGGGCTTTTGGCATTTTCCGAGGGCTTTTGGCCTTCGGTAATTCCCTGTTTTTTTGTAGTGCCTTACCAACTCTGATACTAATTGTTAGAAATAGTGAGACTTGTTTCTCAACACCAAGAGGGGTGTGAATTGGTGTTTTATAAAAAATTGCACTTTTATATCCTTTTCGTAGAATATAATGTTGTTGAAATCTTTCTTATGCAGTAAGCAAATATGTGTGCAATGAAATAGTAAATTTAAATGTAAAGAGATAGAGGAGAGAAAAACAAACACAAATTTTATCCTGGTTCGGCCTCAATGGCTACATCCAATCACCCTTCCAATCAACCACTAATTGAAGAATCTTTCACTATAATGATTGGAGAATTACACCAAAGATTTTATTGTGAATACACCCTCACAAAGTAAACACCTTTCCCACTCAAATAATCAAATATAGAAACAACAACACTTGCAAACACAACACCCCACGGTCTTGTTGCAGAAACCCTTTGAGAATCCCCTCTCAAAGTCAAACGCACACCACTCTTCTTCCTGACGCGCATGTCTAGGGAAACAACAAGTCAAAGATTGCAAATCTTCTCTCCTGATCAATACAGATGCACCTTCAGTCGTGCTACTATGATCAGCCAATGTAATCCACAAAGATGCCCCGCAAGAATACTTCAAGATCATTCAAACTCTTCGCGTTCTTGATTCTTGGAGCGTATTCAGTAATTTGTAAACTTTCTAATATCAAAACAATCAAGTATGAAAATGTTAGAATGATCAAAAGTTACAGAAATTCAAATAATGCGTCAATATATAGTTTTCATTAGTGTATTGTCATCATCAAAAACAACATAACATGGATTAGGTTCAGCTATCACATTGCTCCTCCTATCAACTGTATAAATTCCTCCACCCCTCTCTTGTACTCAACACTAATGATTAATCCAATTTCGATCTATACGATCCATAGGTAAATACTGTGAAATATTCAACAACATTACAATACAAAAAAAAAATGTATTGATTATTTAACGATACATTAAGGTTAATTTAATTCAATCATACAATTAATAAGCATTGAAATAATCACATATTCAACATGAAAAAATTTAAAAATAGCATTGCAAAATTAAAAAATTAAACTTTAAAATCATACAATCATAAACAATTATACAATCATACAAAATTATACACATAGTATATCATCATCCAATCACATATTCCATCATATAATCATACAAAATTCTATGATTTGCAATCAAAACGGTAGAAAATTCAAAGCTAGACAAATATACAATCAAAATATTAGTTTTAGAAACAAAAAACAAACACCAAACATAAAAAAAGTCATAAAAAATTTACCTCTAAGGTGGAGAATCGCAAAAACCAATTCAAAAAGAGGTTTGGAACGATTTTGATTGGTGATAATGCTTCCTAAACATTGACGATGGCCAGGGCAACAAGAAAAACCAACTTTGAATGGTGAAAATGCATGGAAAATGGCTATGAAGTCGTGAGCACACAAAGATTGCAGAAGGAACAATTTCATTCTCGCGAAGAAGACGAAACTACAGATGTGGGAATGTCAGAGTTTGGTAGGGGCTTGTGGCATTGGTTTTGAGGCGGAACCGAGGCCAAATCCTCTGCATAGAATTAATATCTCTGAAAAATATCTGACCGTTTCAACTGCCTAATTTCTATCACGAGGTTATGGCCTCGGTTCTACCGGAAACCGAGGCTAAAAACCTTGTATAGAGATTTCCATCAGACAGCTGACTGAATTATTAGCATTTTGCAGGGGTTTTTGGCCTCGGTTCTGCATACAATCAAGGCCATAGACTTTATATTGCTTCGATTCTGAAAATATTGAGGCTTATATTATCGCGAAAATTGCAAAAATGCCACTATGCCATATTATGCTTTGGTTTCTAGCGAACTGAAGCATAATGGGCGCGACAATATCTCCTTTTTTCTCAACGTCTTTTGAAATATTGGAGCTACTTCCTTTTTCCATTGTGCATGATGGCATTTCTCGTCTCCTCTTAGGCAACGAGTCAGAGCGTCAAGGTCACTTTTTTTCCTCTTTCAGGTTCATCGTGTGTGGTCGCATGTCCCATCTCCTCTTAAGCAGTTATTTAGAGCATCGAGGTTGCTCTTTTTCCTTTTTTTGGGTGCATTGATTGGAGAATCCTGGATTTTTAAGGTTTCTCTCTCGTTATCCATGGCTTTTTTTGTTGTTGTCTCTTCTGATTTCTTTTCTGTCACCATTGTGTTTGACCTGTCTATATATACTTTTTCCTCCCATGGAAAAGATGTCTTTTATTAGTTTATTTATAGTCGTGGTGGCTTTTCAACAATGAATTTTTTATCTACTGGATGTCAACCATGCTGAGGGAAGTCTTCTAGTAATAAGCTTGGTACATACAATTTGCATGAACCAGCTTAAGGGGGAATGTCAGATATTTTATTTTTATCTTACCTTTATATTTTATCATTAGTTTGTTTGTTATTTATTTTTTATTTATATTTTAGGCTTAGGCCATATTTTTTTTATTATAAATAGAGGACCTTACATGTATATTTAACACAAGAGGAGATTAATCCTATATAGACTTTTTACTATATTCAACATATATGAATTAAGTTTAATCGTAAATTGATGGGTTTTTGGTTCAAATTATTTAATATTGTTCTTACCGATTCTAATACATTATTTTGTCCTTTTTCATTTTGCATATTTTAAAGACCAGTGCGAAATGTCATTAAATTTTGATCAAATTTATGATAACATAATTGATTTATTAATAAATTATGAAAAGTATTTTTGTGAATGTGCTTTATTTACCTTCAATTTGTAGAAAGATATTTCATTTATGACAATAAAATTTTGAACATATATAGTTATAAGGTTGGATGAATCCATGTCGTATACGTAATAACAAAGAGCATGAAGAAAAATTTGATGACTTCATGCTATTTCTTTAGAAAAATGGAAAATACGAATGGTAAGACGAGCCAATGTGATTCGTTTTAGCCCAATCCACCATTGGTCCATCAAAAACAGGTTGGGTTGACTGAAAAGTGTGTAATATGAGTTAATTTTTTGTATTAATTTGACATTGATCTTGTTTTAGTTTTGATAAATATATGTAGAAATCACTCCAATTTTACCTCTTTTGCATATTCTGATGAACACAGAGAGTCAAAGGAGAAAATTAAGAAAATAGAGGAATTCTAAGAAATTTCTGGAAAGCTTACTTTGGTGCGACTGAAGCGTGAAACTTGAGGCCTAAGCCATATGAAGAAACTCACATTGGATGGAAACCTCAAATATTGGACCTGAGCTAAAGCTATAAAGAATTTTTCTCATAGAAGTTATCTCAAGGGCTGAAAGCCATAGAGGAAACCCACCATAGAAAAAAGCCTCCGCAGTTCGAGCTATGATGTTGTTGTTGAATCCAAACCCTTGAATGTTTATAAAATCATAGTTGTTCCTCTATTTTAAGGAGATACTTCTAAACAGATTTTGTAAACGGACTTTAGAGAGTTTCTCATACACTTGTGTTTTACTTTAAAGAACATCATTAGAAGGTGTTTATGTTTAAAGCGAGTCTGAGGTCTCTGCTCCACGTACTTCCTCTCTTCCCGTGTACAATTAGTGACTCAAATCTCCTTCCCTGATCGGTACCGCGGAGTGACCTGCAAGAAAACACTCCGACGCTCAAGTTAGTGAGGTGTCCTCCAAGGTCTTCAATCAAATCACAAAAACCAAATGTACCTGGTTATTAGTGTTGTATTTATAGGCTTTGTCATTATCCGGTCCATTGGGCGTCATTAAATGCCCTTTAATGCAATACATCTTGTGTCTGGTCATTCGCTAACGTCCTTATATCTAGCATAATATGCCTGATATTACCCATTAATTAGCTATAGATGCCTTTCGCGCGATATAGGAGTTACTCACCTTTAATACACATTAATGCCATTAACTATCTACCGATCGGTTATTCCCTGTTGCATTGGTTACCTCCGGTGGATCGTCCTCAACGCCCAGTATCAATCGTCCACCTCATATAGTACAAAAGGTTAAGAGATAATGTCTCATCTTTGTATTGAATTCTTCTCATCCATTATGAGGAGCTAAATCTCTTTGATGTTGAAGTGAGATGTTACCCCTTGAAACCTCTTGTATTTGGTACTACTTTATTTATGAAAGATTTTGGTTTCAATTACATGTTTATGAATTGGTTTATACTTGCCGTTGGATAAATTAATCACTCATCTTATTTCACTCGTTTAGGATTGAGTGGAACTGGTTCCAAGTTGTGGTCCAATTAATTCTTGTCCTACTTTTAGATGCTAGGAATAAATCTAAGGCATAGAGTCTTAATCTTAATGCACGTGATCCATTCAAATAGTCAATAAGGAATCATACTGAGTTTAGTGGTCTCAGGCTTTAAGTGTCAAGAATGGATCTAGAGTTACATTCAAATAGAATTCCTAGGACATTATTAACATTCTTAAAAAAAAGAAGATTCATTCACAACACAATTCTTATCATGATTAACAACCAGAGGATCTATTATAGGCTCCACCATAAGTTCCACCACAAGCTCCATCACACAGGCTCTATCACTAGCTCCATTGTACCTCTACCACATGAGCTAAAGGGTCCTTTATCTTATCTTGTGCACCAACCACCTTGGGACGATAATGTTGGTGTATTTTTGTGTCAACTATTTTCTCCCACCAAAAATAATATTGGTATCCTATTGTAATTGTTTACAATAAGATAGATCATATGATCAATCATTTTACAATTTGAAAAAATAAAGATAATTACTTATACTCCACATCAACAATAAGCTCAAATCCTAGTCTTTCCACCAAAATTTGATTAGGAAAATTAGATAACAAATCAACATCAACAAGAACATGTGCAAAGCAATCTCAAAACTTATTCTTGGTATAATCATCTAGAGATAAAGGTGTACTAATTTCACGTGCTATTAAGCAAAATTTCTTTCAACTTATAAAAGAAGGCCATGAATATAAACCTAACATTGAGTTTTCGTGAGTTTCACGAAAGCTGAGAGTTGTCCAAAAAAAGACAAAGAATAGCAGATAAATTTCAAGTTCCAACAGTCAAAACCCTTCGTATGTCTTCTAAAGAAGAAAAAGGAGATTCATAGAATTGTTGCGAAATGAAATTGTCTTCCATTGATCCAAATACTTCCAAGCCACAACAAGTCTTCTACAAAAATCTTATTGTGTAAACAGTTTACCCTTTTTGTTAACAAGTTGAGACAAATGATTTTTTCAGTACTCCAAACTAACAAAATATACTTATTCATAAATATGCACAAAGATCACATCTCTTTATATAATCATAAGGTAATTGAGATAAAGGATAAACATATGGGTGAATATGATATTAACATTTACTATTTTTATGTATAGAAAGAAATTGTAAAAGAAGAGTATAACATAAAGGGTTTACCATTCAAGCTAAATTTGTCCAATTACTACTTTTAAATACAACAATCCCATTACGATATCAAGAAAGTATCATGGAATCATACACAAGATATGAAAAATTGATTATATGATAATTATAATACTAATGTTTAAATGTAAATAGGTTGATAACAATATTAATGTGTAAATCGGTAATTTATACGTCAAGCTCTAATATCTGACATTCATAGAGACCATACACAACAAATAATTGTTATAGATTTAACAATAGGTGCGTATGTTTGCGTAGAATAACTTATGGCGTGTATTTCGATCAATCTTTGATATTAACCCGAGCTTTTAAAGTCTTAATATAAAAAAATCCTATTTACATGAATCTTATATACAATAAATAAAAAGCAAAATAAGAACAAGAATGACTAATTTACATGAATGATTAATTTATATGAATAACTAATCTTATTTTTCTGTGATTAATTTCAAATTTTGACGTGTTAAAAGATTAAAAAAAATTAAGTGACATTAATAATTTTTTTAATATGATAAATACTTTTTGACGACAAAAATTAATTATGATAAAAGTAGAAAGAATTTTGATTAGAAAGGAAAAAACATTTACTTTACAATTCTCAATTCCGTTGGTCAGTCAACAAAGCTAGGAGCACGAATAAGATATATTTGATAACAAAAGTTTCTTTCTACTTTTGCTTTTGGCAATCCAATATTTCAAGCAGACGTTTCTGGATTCTAGTGGTTGAACAATTGAACGCGTAGCATATTAAAAACAATTTTGCATTAAAATATGGACTTCTATAAATAATCTTGCGATCAAGCTCTCTTATAGTATCATCACTAGAAAAACTCAGATTATAATTTTCTCTTGCACTGGCATTATCTTATTTTCGATTAAGATTTTTCTCTATACTAATTATAAAATGAGATGCTAAAATCCAAATGACAAACATTTGAAAGGAAATACTAAAAAAATGTGTAAGTTGTAACGGTTAATTTTGTATATTGTGTTATTTTTAATGGCCGATATTTACAGATTTTTAAAAAGTCATTGATATTATTATAGCGAAGTATAACATGATAGTTTAAAACAAACCAACATGATAGTTTATGATGATCTACCATGTTATACATTATAAAAGTGATATTTTAAAGAAGTAAATAACTTCGGTTAAAATTGACTTGGTAATGAATTTAAAAGAGATAGCAATTCAACTCCTCCTACAAATATTTAAAAATAAATAAAAAAAATATATGAAAAATTATAAAGAATATACAAAAAAAATAAATCAACATTTTATTTTATTATTTGGTTTAATATAAATAAAAAAAATTAAAATATATCAAAGAAAACTCAGTATTCTAATAATGTGTGATATCATAACACATTTACTAAATTTATAGATATTTTCTAATTTATCTTGTTTTCTCTACGTGATTCTCTTATATATGTTATTTGGATATGATTACATTAGTTAAAAAAAATATAAAATATCCAATCATTCAAATAAATTAATTATGACAGCAATATAAAGATTGTTTATCCATTCTTTTTTTTTCTACACCCGTTACTTTATAAAATACTAGTTCTATCCTTGAGTCAATATATAGTAAAGAGAACCTTAATTTTTTCTATTTCAACTGTGTCAAGTTCCTCCTTTACGCGCTACCCCCTTCTCCAATTTGGTTTTCCCACTAATATACTACTACACCTTGATCATACCCAACACTTCATTCTTCTTCTCTCACTATGTTTTGCACCAACTTTCCTTCAACCACGTGACGAAGGAGTCCCATTCAACACGCCACATGCCACACGTCGTATGCTACCACACAAAAATACTTTCATTTTGTTCAAAATAATATTTTTTTTTCTAGACCTCCTCTTTCATTTTCACTAGTGGTGGTCTCTACTACGAAATGAAGTCCAAATCATACATTATTGTATTCTGGAACAAGTGTTTCGAACAGTATTTGCATATATGAAAAATGCCTTCTAAAACACCTATTCTTGGAAAAAAATTTCATACTTTAGATCCTAAAATACATTCCAAAATATGAAAAAGGTTTTTGCAACATATATTCCAAAAATCATTTATTGATCTAAAACTACATTTCGGAATATCAATTCTAAAATATGTTTTTAAATTATGGAATGACTATTCTGGTGTTTCGAAATGTATTTCTAAATCCTAAAATTCACTCTGTAGTGGTTTTTTGCTTGGAGCTACACTTTCTTCCTCTGGCTTGGAGGTGCGCTTTCTTCTTATGGTTTGGAGGTGTGCGTCGCGATTGGAGATGCACGTTCATCTTCATTTCACTGGACGCATTTGCAGCATTGCAGAAGAAGGTGTGACTTGACTCGATTATTTGGTGTGAATTCTCGTTTCAACTTTTTTCTTGGATCGATTTGATTCGGTCTTTAGTTCCTACATTAAATTACATTAGATTATAATCTTATCTCCGTCAGCAAGTTAACCAAATCACATTCTTGTGTTGTCTTGTTTTATCCAATCCATTGTCTTTTTCAGAACATTCATTCCAAAGAAAAGATTGTCACTGGTAGACAGAGTGAAAGATTGTATTATCTTGAAAATGTCTCACAACAAACTCATAAAAGAGGGTTGACTTGTTTTGCGAATGATCACATACAAGATAAAAACAAAAAAGAAATGTGGTTATGGGATAGACGGTTGGGACATCCCTCTTTTGGTTATTTAAAAAAATTATTTCCATCACTATTTCATAAATGCAATATTTCTGATTTTTTTGTGAAACTTGTGTTATGGCAAAAAATCATCATGTTGTGTTTCCTTTAAGCAATAACAAAACTGATTTTCCTTTTTCATTAATTCACACAGATGTTTGGGGCCCTGCCCCACAATCTACACATAATGGAAAAAATGTTTTATCAGTTTTGTTGATGATTGTACTAGAGTAACCTTGGTATATTTGCTTAAACATAAAAGTGATGTGTGTGATGTGGTTCATTCCTTCTATCATATGATTGTTACACAATTTAACACATCTATTAAGGTTATTCGATCAAACAATGGATGAGAATATTTTAAGACTGAATTAATAGAGTTCATGAACTCTAAAGGCATATTGCATCAAACTACATGTCCTTATTCACCACAACAAAATGGAGTGGCTGAGAGGAAAAATAGACATATATTAGAGGTGACAAGATCACTTTTGATAGATGGTAAAATGTCCCATCTCATTTATGCGGTGAGACTATGAGCTTTGTCGTTTATTTAATTAATTGAACCCCTTCTAGTGTGCTTAAATTTCGAAGGCCTTTCGATGTGTTGTCTGATCATTGTATCCTTTCTCCCATAATTTATTTACCACCTCATATTTTTTGATGTGTTATATATGTTCACTTACACCCACATCAACGTACAAAGCTTAAAGAACGAGCGATCAAATGTGTTTTTGTTGGTTATGGATCAACTCAGAAAGGTTATCGTGCTTACCATCCGCAATAAAAAAAATTATATTTCTATGGATGTGACATTTAATGAGCATGAATTTTTTTATGTTGATTCTCCACTTCAGGGAGGCAATAAAAGTGAAGCGCATAATCATGATGTTAGTATGTTTGATATCTCAGATATAAATTTATATTGTGAAGATAAATTATCGTGTGAGGATCATTCTGTAGGAAGTGAGCCAATCCTAAATGTGGACACTTCTTTTCTGGATAATACAGTGTCTTCTGATCATAACCAATTGGCTCAATCTTCTCCACCGGTTCAGCTTGACTCTTCAGAGGTACCTTCTGATCCTATCTCTGCTAATACTAATTTAGATGAAGTTGATCATGGAATTGATTCTTGTTTGCGTGAGACCACCATCACACCAAACATTGAGTCTACTATACTGTTCAATATATTCTTCCACCTCGTTCTAATCATGGTCAACCTCCAGCTAAATATGAACCAGACCTCCAAGCCAAAGTTAAAGAAGGTTCTATATGGATTAAAACAATCCTCAAGAGCATGGTTTGGAAGGTTTACCAAGTCTATGAAGGCTTTTGGCTATAGAGCAAGTAAATCTGATCACACCTTATTTTTTAAGAGAGGAAAAGGAAAAATTACAGCTTTGATATATATGTAGATGACATGATTGTTACAGGAAATGACCAAGATGAGATTTCTAGCTTACAACAATACCTTGCATCTGAATTTGAGATGAAACAACTTGAAAACCTCAAATATTTTTTGGGTATTGAAGTAGCTAGATCAAAACATCGTATTTTTCTATGTCAAAGAAAATATACTATTGACTTACTGACGGAAACTAGGTTGCTTGGGAGTAAACTAGTTGATACACCAATTGAACAAAATCATAAACTCTTTCAATGTTCAAATTCAGCAAGCATAGACAGAGGAGATACCAAAGGCTGGTAGGAAAATTAAATTATTTGTGCCATACACGTCCAGATATCACCTATGTAGTGAATGTTGTTAGTCAATTTATGCATGACCCACGAAAGCTTCATATGGATGTTGTTGAGAGGATTTTAAGATATTTGAAGTCCGCTCCTAGAAAAAGGAATTTTGTTCTCAAATCATGGAACCTTAAAGGTAGAAGGGTACACTGATGCAGATATTGGGCAGGTTCAAAAGATTATAGAAGATCTACCTCTAGATACTTTACTTTTGTTGGAGGGAATCTTGTAACTTGGAGGAGTAAAAAACAACTTGTAGTAGCAAGATCTAGTGCTGAAGCAGAATTCAGAGGCATGACACTAAGTGTATGTGAACTTTTGTGGATTAAAAATGTGCTATCAGATTTGGGCTTTAAACCAAATGAAGCTATGAGTTTGTATTGTGATAATACTTCAGCTATAGCAATTGCTCACAATCCTGTGCAACATGATAGAACAAAGCATGTGGAGATTGATAGACATTTCATCAAAGAGAAGCTTGAAGCTGGAATAATTTCATTTCCTTTTGTAAGATCAAAATTGTAGTTGGTTGTTGTTCTCACCAAAGGAGTGTCAAGAAGATTGTGTAATGAGTCTCTATTCAAGTTGGGAATGTGTGATATCCATGCACCAACTTGAGTGGGGTGTTAAGATATGTCAAATATTCTATTAACATATATTAGGCAATCAAATATTATGTTAGTTATAATTTATATACTATTTTAATTTGTGCAGGATTATAGATGAAGGATTATAGGATCCTTGTATGTGTGTGTATGTATGTGGTACTCTACTCTTTGAAATAATACATCGGAATTATTCTTTAAACCTTTTTAGTATTTAGATCAAACAAACTCAATTTGACCTTCAGTTTGAAATTACTCATTTAAACCTTTGATTCAAGTCAACTTGGTTGGATTATTTGGCTCGACCTGTTTTAACTGAACTTTTTTGGATTCAGGTTCACCCTTTGCCCTAGACCTACTTGACTTGATCCATGACCCAAACCGACTTGGCTCAATCTTTGACTCGATTCGACTCAACTTGATGACATCTAGCCATGGCCAAAATACATTCAAGAAGAATTAGAGTCATCTGTGGAAGATGGGTTTAGACTCTCTCTTGGTTCATCTTTAGCGATCATGAAACTTCGAGGGTTACTCCCTCCAACACCACACTATTCTTCCTACACCACCACACCCTTATCTTCAATTTTATTTTATTCCAAAACTACCCTTCAATAAATTTATTTTTACTTTTACCCTATTTAATCTAAAAAAACCTTAATCTTCTCTCCCTTTCTTTGCAACTGCTTACCCCACACCCCCACACCCCACATAATCTCATTTCTCTCATTCTCTTTTTTTCCTACTCTCTTCATCTTTCTTTTCTTTTTTTTTTGACATCTGTTTCTTCCCTTCCTCCATTTTTTTCCTTCCATGCCTGCATCGTGTGCTTCCATTCTGTTGTGTTTGTGGTTTGCAAAGAGGAGTGCGAAGCAGAGTGTGGTTGTCCTTGGTTTCCTCTCTTTAGATCCAGGTTGGTTTGCTATTTAGGTTTCGTATGTGCTATGATTTTGATATGTTGTGTGTTGTGCTACTGTATGTTGTCTGTTATGTCCATGAAATCACTGAAACCAGAAGGCCAAAACGGATATGGAAGATCCATTTGGCCTTCAACGGATGTTACGGATGTTCACATCCGTTGAAGGCCAAACGAATCTTCCATATGCGTTTTGGCCTTCCGGTTTCAGTGTTTAGTTTTTATTTTTTATTTTTTTAGGTTTATTTATAGAATATCATTATATAAATAATTGGGTTTTGACCACTCAAGTCAACAAAGGGCCAAGACCTAGTGTTGACTAAAGTGGGACATGATTTTGGACTTATTAACTAAGGTGTCAAAGTTTTATCTAACTTAGTGGACAAGGAGGGGTGGGCCATCCATGCCAAAAGTCATCCTCGCAACATATTGTCCACCATTCCTACTCATAATTTAGTCCCTTCAACTAAAACATCATTGAATCATAAATCACTAAGCACCTCAAGTCTTGTTTCCTTTCATACTTATCAAATTTGATTTATCAATTCTCTCATCAAAACTATAAACCTAACTACCCTGGCCTTCAAAATTTTATACTCCTCACATCCCATATCTTTATCTTGATTATTAGTTTCATTAGCTAATTACTTCACTTATAAAATAGAAGGTACTTAAAATCTAGTACCAAATTCACTCACTAATCATATATGCAAGATAAACGATTTCCCAAACCTAAAACAAATTTACTAGCAGTACCACATTTCAAAAGACTCAAGATAATGAAGGTTTGCAATTTATATAAAACATCCAATTCAGTGACAACTAGTTCATTAGGAGGAACAACATATCATATATAATCAAAGAATTCCTATCAAGCATAAAAACAAATAATGTGAGTAATCAATTATATCTCTAACAACATTCATATAAGAAAAACACTAGAACAATCAAAGTTAAACATCAGTACCTATAAGAGCTCACTCCCCAAAACTCCAAAATCATTGCTCTAATACCATTAATGTAACATCCCTTCTTGAAGTGTCATGAGAAAATTTTCCACTTTATTAATCAAGAAAGAAATGTAATTTAATGTTGTTACAATACACAAATTTTAATAGGAATTTTCATTAAATAATAGTTCACTTCAAAACTAATACTGGAAAATTTTTCCAAATATTTTAAACAGGAGATTATCTTTATTTCAAGAACATCTTATACATTATTTCCATTAGATAAACTTTAAATATAATTGTCGATACCTCAATTAAATAAGTAAAATGTTGATTACAACATACACATCCCTATATAAATTTCCATCATAGATCCCCTCTCTTGTCAAATAATAGCTCTAAAATCATCTGCATTTCCTATCTGAGCTCCCATATAACATACGTTATACAATCATTGCACATGCACACACAGATAGATAAACACAAACAAGTATGGTGAGCTAATGTTTACAACATTTACACAAATAATATATCACATCCAATATTCAACAAAGCTAGTAACTAACCTTCATAAAGTTCAACATTACCACAACAACTACATTAACTTCAATTAATTTATCATGCTTTAATATCAACTTAACAATATCTTTATTCATTTTTCACGTTTTATTTAAAATACAATATCATATATGTTAGAATCAGAACAAGACAAGGCATGACACTCAGATATGTGAACAAGAGGGAAAGATACATGATAAGACAATATGTTGTCAACTTTGACCTTTGTTGATTGATTTATTCATAACTTTTTCTACAAACCTCGAAATGGGGTGATTCTTTTTTATTGGCTAATAGACTCAAAGAGCTTTCTTTTGACTACTAACTATAGTAAGTTTTTTGGACCCGTTTTCTAGTTGAAATTAAATTCTCAAAATTATCGTTTTATCACACTCTTGGATAGTCCACTTTGACCTTGGTGACTTTTTTACTCATAATTCTCTCTACATGATTTCAAATGAGATGATTATTGTTTTTTTGACAACTAGACTCAAAGGACTTTATTATGACTACAAGCTCGTAATATTTTCACATCTGAGTAGGTACAGTTAATTCCACTAAAATGATTGACGTTTTCAAAATTTTGTTTCATATGTCTCATTTTATGATCTTTATGTGCTATACATTTGCCAGTCAATTGAGTATAAGTTCTGATTTCTTCTAGCCAAAACATAGGTTTATATGAGATGAAGATTTAAAGGGAGAAATTATCGGCACTTTGAAGGATAGAAAAAAAATTTATGACAACGAATGTTGTCCTAATAACCAATGTATAACACTAGTGCAGAATTGTCTTTTAACGTCCCCCCATAGACGTTCGTCCGCAAAATCCCCAACGTAAATAACTGACCGGTGACATATTCGTAAATAAGTGAAACTCTAGACGTCCGTTGTGGGGGGGCCGGACGTCTATAATATTATAGACGTCCGTGGAGGGGGACAGACGTCTACGAGGCTGAACAGACGTCTATAATATTGTAGTGTGTCAGCCCTTAAACGTCCGTCCTGGGAGGGGGCGGATGTCTATAATATTATAGACGTCCGCCCCCTCTCTAACGGACGTTTAGGGTGCTGACAGGGTAGTTGGAGAATTAATTGTCTTCAGCCCCTTAAACGTCCGTCCTGGGAGGGGCTGGACGTCTATAATATTATAGACGTCCGGCCCCTCCCCAATGAACGTTTAGGGTGCTGACATTCTCCAACCACCCTGTCAGCACCCTAAACGTCCGTTGGGGAGGGGCCAGACGTCTATAATATTATAGACGTTCGGCCCCTCCTAGGACGGACGTTTAAGGGGCTGACATGGGGAGTTGAAACGTTCAGTTGTTCAGCCTCGTAGACGTCCGTCCCCTTCCCACGGACGTCTATAATATTATAGACGTCCAACCCCTCCGAGGACGGACGTTTAAGGGGCTGACATGGGGAGTTGAAACGTTCAGTTGTTTAGCCTAGTAGACGTCTGTGCCCCTCCCACGGACGTCTATAATATTATAGACGTCCGTCCCCCCCACCACGAACGTCTAAAACCCCCCGCGAATATCAATTTTAAATCCCCAAAGACGTCATATTAGTGATGGGCCGGATGTCTATAATATTATAGACGTCGGGGCCCTAGAGTACCGGACGTCTAACAGTATTAATATGCAAAACGCGAACCCGCGAGCAGTTACGCTCACTGTTCATCGTCTTCCCCGCGAACGCTGTATACGCCATTGATTTTCCAGGTGCGTTTTCTCTCTTTTGGACCGTTTAAATTGACTTTCAATCCGATTACATTGCCCTGTGATGAAATATCTTTGATTTGAACCGATTAAAAATCGTTTTTGGTCCGTTTTTGTGCAGTCTCTTGCATTTCTTGGGCAGCTTCTTTGACTGTTTTTGGGGTACGTTTTAGGCCGTTCCCTCCTCGATTTCCCTCCCTTTCATTTCGAATCTACTTTTCAGGTTAGCTTGTTGGTTGATAAATTTTGGTATGCATGTAATTGGGTTTTGTGTATGCATGTTTTTTACTCTAAAGTGTGCATGTGTTATTGGCTTTTGAATATGCATGTATTAGTTGTGTTATTATAAGTATCAAATCATTGAGTGACACTTAGTTCCCGTTTGAAATTTAACACAAACGATTAATCTTTTAATCGTTTGTGTTAAATTTTGAATTGTCCGATTGGACAGTTTGAGAAAATTAATTTTCATAATTTGCAATAACATGTCAATTGGAGTTTATGGATAAGATTGATAAAATTTCGGTTCAGTACTTGTGTTGTTCTCCAGATGCATATTTGATTGTGGTCATCGTTGACTACTCTCATTTCGTGTATTTCGGAGACCAATGCGAAATGCTGCCGAAATCTTATCAATTTTATGATGTAGACTTCAATGCACATGTCTGAGCAAATTATGAAATTTAATTTTTTTGAATGGGTAGGGCCTAACCTTGTGAGAGTTAAAAAACTTGAACTGATGATTTTACGAACATAGTATGGTTCGAAGCTGGATGAACAAACGTCGCATCAGTGAAGAATATGATAAGGGTGTTTCGAAGTTCTTGCAATACGTTGAACAAAATGCTAAGTCTGTCAACGGGACATATTTTTGTCCTTGTGTCCATTGTCTTAATCAAATACGGCAAGACTTAGGCAATGTGCGTGACCATCTATTCATGTACGGCATAATGAGGACTTATACCGTTTGGACTTGGCATGGAGAAGTACTGGAGCAGCCTACCACGTCACGAGGAACGGATTATGTGGAAGAATGGATGAGTGACCATTTAGAGGACATGATACGTGATGTCGGTGAAGATAATTTTGGAAGGGCTAATTTGTATGATTCTCTTATTAACGATTCAGAGCAACTATTGTTCCCAGGATGCTCGAACTTTACACGTCTGTCTTCAACTTTAAAGTTGTTTAGTTTAAGAGCAACGAATGGATGGACCGATAAAAGTTTCACCGAGTTGTTGGAGTTAATGAAGGAGATGCTTCCAGAAAATAATACTCTACCTATTCGTAATTACGAGGCCAAATTTTTTTTATGTCCAATGGGTCTTGAATATCAAAAGATACATGCTTGTCCTAATGATTGTGTTTTGTACACAAAGGAGTTTGCTTCGTTAAAGTATTGTCCAACATGTGGTTTATCCCGTTTTAAAAAGAAATCTGACAGAGTCACTGGTAATGAAGGTAATGATGGTGCACCTGCTAAGGTGATGTGGTATTTGCCTATAATACCTAGGTTCAAACGTATGTTCTCTGTTAAAGAAGATGCAAAGAACCTTAAATGGCACTCTGACGAAAGAAAGTGCGATAATCTCCTTCGACACCCTGCTGATTCTCCACAATGAAAAAAAGATTGATGACAAATTCCCTGAATTTGGTGCAGATCCAAGAAACTTAAGGCTTGCACTTGCAACTGATGGTATGAATCCTTATGGAAACTTAAGTAGCAAACACAGTTCGTGGCCAGTTATGTTGATGATTTACAATATTTCTCCTTCGTTGTGCATGAAGAGAAAATATGTGATGTTGTCCATGATGAATCATCGGGTCCTAGACAACCTGGAAATGACATTGATGTTTACTTAGCACCTTTAATTGATGATTTAAAATTGTTGTGGGAAGAAGGCATCGACGTGTTTGATTCACATGTTCAGGAACAGTTCCGTTTGAGTGCAATGTTGTTTTGCACTATAAATGATTTCCCAGCGTATGGAAACTTGAGCGGTTATAGTTTTAAAGGTCATTTTGCATGTCCCATATGTGAAGAAAACACTAGTTACCTTCAGTTGAAGCATGGTCAGAAGACGGTATATACAAGACATCGAAAATTTCTTCCTCGTAATCATCCTTATCGTAGATTGAAAAAAGCATTTAATGGAAGTGCTGAGGATGAGGTTGTGTGCAGACCCCGGAATGGTGAAGAGGTGTACAACGAAGTCAAAAACATTGACATTGATTTTGGAAAACATCATAAAAGTACCTCTGCAAAGAACATTTGGAAGAAACGATCGATATTTTTAAGCTTCCATATTGGTGTGAACTTGATGTTAGACATTGTATTGATGTGATGCACGTTGAAAAAAATGTTTGTGACAGTGTCATCGGAACTTTATTAAACGTCAAAGGGAAGAGCGAAGACGGAATAAAAGCAAGACAAGATTTGGCTGACATGGGAATCCGATCTGAGTTACATCCACAGATAATAGGAAGATGCACCTATCTGCCCCCAGCCTGTCACACACTTTCCAAAAAAGAAAAACAAAGTTTTTGTAACTGTTTAAGAAGTGAAAGGTTCCACAAGGTTATTCTTCAAATATCAGTAACCTTGTGTTTATGCAAGACTTAAAGCTAGTTGGTTTAAAGTCTCACGATTGTCATGTATTGATGCAACAATTGTTACCTGTTGTTATTCGAGGCATATTACCTCATTCTGTTAGGTGTATTCTGACACGTTTGAGTTTTTTCTTTAATGTCATTTGCAAGAAAGTTGTTGACCCTCGAGGTTTAGATGAATTGGAAAATGAGGGAATAAGACTACTGTGTCAATTGGAGATGTATTTTCCACCTTCCTTTTTTGACATCATGGTACATTTGATTGTTCATCTAGTCAGAGAAATTCGAATATGTGGGCCGGTCTTCTTAAGGTGGATGTACGCAGTTGCAAGATACATGAAGATCTTAAAGGGATATGTCAAGAGTCAGTATAGACCAGAAGCTTCAATCATAGAGCGATACGTTGCAGAAGAAGCCATTGAATTTTGTTCAAGTTATATGCCATCTTGTGAACCAATGGGTCTTCCCAAGAGCAAACATGAAGGAAAATGTGAGGTAAGGGTGTTCGAGGTGTGAGAATTCAAAGTGTTAGCAGAAAAGAAATTGACCAAGCTCATTTGTACGTCTTAAACAACACTGTTGATGTGATTCCTTACATTTATGACCACGTTAATGAAATAAAGGCAGCAAACCCAAAAATGAGTGAAAAATGGCATCTTAATGAACATGTGAAAACCTTCTTGCAATGGTTTAAGAAAAAGATCTATGCAACTCCACATGTTTCTGAAACTTTATTGAGGTTATCTCGTGGGCCGAACACAGATGTCATTACATATGGTGGGTACTATATAAACAATATTTCTTTTCAGACAAATGTAGAAGATGACAAAAGCAGAGTTCAAAATAGTGGCGTCACACTATAAGCTGAGGCTGTGCACTTTGCTAGTTCTAAAGAAAAAAATCCAATCACAGCATCCATCATTTATTTTGGAATAATACAAGAAATATGGGAAGTTGATTACGTCACTTTTAGATTCCTAGTTTTCAAGTGTAAATGGGTTGATATAAATTCTGGTGTCATGACAGATGACCTTGGTTTCACATTGGTAGACTTGAACAAGATGAATTACACTAATGAATCATTTATCATGGCTAGTCAAGCAAGAAAAATATTCTACGTAAATGATCCAGCGAATAACAAATGGTCAGTGGTTTTAGAAGGAAAAAACATGCATGGACATGATGATGACGATTCTCTTGATATACTTGAGACAACATCTGTTGCATGTACACCCACTGAAGACCCAGTTGATGACGTTGCCGATGTCATGCAGGCAATTCGCAGTGATCACAACGAAGGAATTTGGGAAAAAACAATTAATTAATAGGTTAATATTTTCACTTTTATTGACTTTATATTTATGTTCATCATAATTGAATTATTACTAACGTTGTTTAATTTTTCAGGTATGTCGGCCTTAGACTCAGGATTGGGAAAGAGCAGACGTGGACGAGGCGTGGCGTCACCCGAGTGGCAGATGTGACATTCGGACGCGTGGATGGTCAGAGGAGGCATGTTGACATCGACCCCAGATCAGGTCATTCATCAGGGCCAAATGTTGATAGGTTTAGGAGTCATCTGGGTAAGTTAGCAAAAAGTCATGTCTCTATCCTTCATGCATGTTGGGATGACGTCCCAGAGGTCGACAAGAACCTCTTATGGCAAGATATTCAGGTATGTTTATACTTCATGCAATTTGTGATATACTTGTCTTTTATGTTTTCTTTTGGAATAACAAGTTTTTTGTTTTAAACAACAACATTTTGATATTCCAAACACAATGCAAATTAGAAAGAAAGTGTTATCGCATATAGCGATAAGATGGAGGGATTTCAAGACAAGGCTGACACGACTATATGTCTTTGGAGACAGGCAACATGAAAATCCCTGTCAGCAATATACATTCACAGAGGAGGATTGGATGCAGTTTCCTGCATCTAGAGAGTCTGAGGAATGGAAGGTATGTTTCTTAACATCGTCTTTCATTGAGTTTTTATGATTTTACACTTATTCATATACATGGTTTCATAGGGTAAAAGGTTAGCCGCCCAAGAAAGACAAAGGCTAAACGATGCACCCCACTTGTTATCACGAGGTGGATATGCAAAACTGGAGAAGAAACTGAGAAAGTCTAGAGCGGATGCCTTGGGACTTGAGTTGCCGGACCTAGCACCTGCACCTGCTAGGTACGAGTTGTGGAAGGCTGCTCGGACTAAATCTGATGGGAACATGACATCTTCCTCAGCTACCTTGATCTCACAGAGAATTGTAAGTTCAAATTATAAGCAGTTATGTGATTGTGTATCTATCACAGCATGTCTTCTAAGTAACTTGGTTTTTTTATGTGCAGGATGAGTTGGTTGAGCAGCAGACTCAAGGCACATTTGCTGGCCAAGGTAGGGACGACATTCTAACAACGGCCGTTGGAAGGCCCGAGCACCCAGGACATGTACGTGGAGTTCCTGGGGCGATTGTCTTCGTGACTACTTTGGCCCTACACAGAAAACCCCTCAATCAATGAGTCAGGAGACACTCAGGCAGATGGATCTCAGTGGGAGGAAAGACTCAACCAAAGCATGAGATCAATGGAGCAACGATTCATGGAGCAGCTACAAGAACAAAAAGAAATACAAAGAGCGCTTGAAGAAAAGCTGCATTCCATGACGCAAGGCAACATGGGGGCCGATGAAACTCCCACACCACCTCGTGTCAGCACTAGAGGATCATGCTCTGCTGTAGACCCCACTCAGTATAGCGGTCAATATGAGCTGTTGGTTGATGGGGATCCCCCACGCATTGTGGATGTCGGACGAGTGCTTGAGGGAGGGCAGACTATTCATGGTGTTGCCATATTACCCCAACACGTGCGTGTGACCATTGACGAGGTTCGGGATCCCCAGGCTCAGGTGCCTGTACCCACTCCAGAAATTAACTTTGTGGGGGAGGCCATAGGATCATTTATTGCTTGGCCTATAGCATTAATCATGTCCCACATCGCTACTCCACAGGTATAATGTCTTTTTCCTTAGTATTTCTATGTTTATTCTTCAAATAATTATTGATAACGCTTTGACGTAAATTCTTATCTTCAGTTCACACGTCCTCAGAAGCAGCCAATTCATGATACAGTCATACATGAAGATGATGAGATGGCTGAAGCGGAGGATGATCCTCTATCAAAGTTAATGACAAAATTACCCAGATTGAAGAAAGCATCATTAGAACTATACTGGGATTTGAGAGTATTTGGTCTTCCCCCACATGTGCCAGTTTATATCACATTCTCTGATGCATTGGAGGTGATTGGGGGAGACAGGATGTTGAATATTTCCATCATTCAGCTGTGGTGCATGTAAGATAGTCAATTTGGTCTTCATATTACTTTTATTTACATTGTTATAGTTTCTGACAACTTAACTTTGTTGTTTTAGGTACATGGACACAACCGTCGTAGACCAAGGTCGGTCTTCCATGTACAGATTTGTTGAACCTCAGAGCATTCAACCGTCTGGTAACACACTTCAAAACAGACAACATTATTTGCAAACATGGATGGATGACTCAAAAAGAGACGTATACCTTGTGCCATACATTGAGGGGTAGGTGTTGTTATATGTGGTCAGTTCATTATTATAGTTTCCTTAATTAGTTGAATAACTATTTGTCCTTCGTGATAGGTCACACTGGCAGCTGATGGTCATCATTCCCAAACAATGTCACGTTATATGGTTTTGTTCGTTGCACATGAAGATGAAAAATGACTTGAGAACCATGCTTCAAGGGTAAGTGTTTCTCCAAAAATGACTATGAATTTGATGTTCACCTTCAACTTTTATGATAAATATAGTCATATTAATTATACTTTGTGTTTTCAATCTGTACAGAGTTATTGGTAAATCTCGTGGTCAACTGGTTCAAATTTTGTATCCAAAGGTTGTAAGTCATTTATAGTTTCTAATTCATTTTCTATGTTATTGAATGATCTAAATTCTTAACTATTTAGTTTGTGATTTTAGTGTAACCAACAGCTAGATTCATGGGAATGTGGCTTATATGTGATGTGTTGGATTAAGACCATCATTTGAGTTGTCATTACATATGACTGGAATGAGGTAATGATGTATACCTTCAATACATTACAAATCAAATTCATCTTCAACATATATGAAACCATAATGAATCTTTTTTGAATGTTGCAGCGCTTCAAGAGTACATCGCCTATTCCAGAGGACACAATTAAACAGATAAGGCAGGAGTGGACCACTTATCTTCTGCAAAGATGGAGTTAGGAATAGTTTTATTTGTAACACCCCAAAAATTAAACATTTTTTTTTAAACATCTCACACACAATTTATTTCATTAATAATGAAAACATTGTACAGAATTACAATCCTCCATTTAGGAGTAGCATAATTCACACTGGAAATACATTATTTTTTTTTTAAAACATCATTACAACACTCCTAAATTTATTTATTTATTTCTTTAAACTACTCTTCATTTTTCTGCTGCTTCCTCCTTCACTTGTATTAGTTCGGACGTCGTTCCGACATCTGCTCCCGTATAACATAAACGTTATACGATCATCGCAAAAATAAGATTTTCCAGCACAAACAAACAAGTAAGGGTGAGCTACCATGCAACATTCAAAGAAAAGCATTACACTATTATTATACGTAATACATTCACCATAATTTCATGCAAGATGCACTTATCATTCTAGACTCTATTATCCGGATATAATGTTGATGGAAGTCTCGGGTGGTCATGCACTTGTGGTGACATCAACAACACAGTTATGGCCAAAAATAATATATCACATCACCCACAAGGTTAATCCATTAACGTCTATGAACATAGACTAGGACCTCCTACTACTCTCACCAAATAACACATCCTTCTCTAATTGAGACTGGACAATTATTAGAGTTTTAGGATAACCACCAACAACAGGACCCTCAACATCAACATATACACTAATATCATACCAATATAGAATCTCTCCATGAGACTCATATCATGCTCATTTTCCTCAACTCATGTCATACTATTACAAAATCTCCTCATAAAACTCATATCATGTTCAGATTCATAATTTCATATCAACATCATAAAATACATTCAACACAGAAATCATACAAGATAAATATATTACAAACAAATTAACAATAATAAAATGTTACTATAAATGGTCACCGAAGAAGAATCAAATGTTTGACAATCATTAAAATAAACTTAATAAAAATTCTTGGGGAAACAAGAAGTTGAATCTGGCAGAGCCGGTTAGACAACTTCTCATCCTTTCAGGAAGATGCAATAAAAATTAAATAGAACAATAAAAGTTCTGGGGAAACAAGAAGTTGAATCTGGCAGAGCCGGTTAGACAACTTCTCATCCTTCCAGGAATACAATGTAATTAAATAATAAGAATAATAACAGGTTTGGGGAAATAAGAAGTTGAATCTGGCAGAGCCGGTTAGACAACTTCTAATCCTTCCAAAAATAAAAACGAATAAGGAAAACAATATAAAGTATGGGAAACAAGAAGTCGAATCTGGCAGAGCCAGTTAGACAACTTCTAATCCATCCAAAAATAAAAACGAATAAGGAAAACAATATAAAGTATGGGGAAACAAGAAGTTGAATCTGGCAGAGCCGGTTAGACAACTTCTAATCCATCCAAAAATACAAAAATAAACAATTAATAGCATACATATGGCATAACATAATCAACATCACATTTTACAACTATCACACTTGGATCTAAACACAGAAGCATGTTCTCATCCAAAATTCAAAATCATACAGAAACAAAATACTTCACATTCAAGATTTAAGATAAACCAAAAGCAACATATACAAGACTCAAAATAATATCAAACAAAATGTAACTCCCCTTACCTCTATTCCAGACTTCTCTTGCTCCGAATTTGTTTCCCCGAAAACTCTTCAGAACCTCTACTCTAAAATTTCTTCCTACTCCAAAAACTTCCTAATTTCTTCTTTTCTCATAATTCTCTCTACTTCTTGGTGCAAAAATTTCATTTCCCAAGCTTGCTATTTATAGGCCAAAATTTTGGCACTATTTGTTTTTTTTTTTTTTTTTACTATTCCTTATTTTATTAAAAAATATTATTTTAATTCAAATTCTATCTGATCTTCTTGGCACCAACGTGGCTTTCTTATCCCTTTGGCACTATTCATTTTTTTTTTACTATTCACTATTCACTTTACTATTCACTATTCACTTTTTACTATTCAATTTTCTAAAAAAATCTTAAATAAGTTATCAAAAATTTGAAACTCTCCTTCTAGAATTACTATAATTTTATATCCAAAATTTACATTTTTCTATCCATTAAAATTATTACTACAAAAATAATTGATATGATTTATTACAATAGATAACATTTTTATTTATTTATTTTTTTTTTGGACTTTACATTATTTCTTGTTGAACATTGTTTAGTTTTAGTTTAAGTTCTATGTTGATAGTTTTGGTAGTGGATTCAACTCCACATAAAGTAGAACTTTGTTTATATGAAACGCATATTTATATTATTGCAAAATTGTTCTGGGACAATTTTCTGCTTTTCAGGTGTGGTTTTATTGAAAAGATAAATTAATTTTTTTAAAAAAAACGCCCAGTAGACGTCGGTTAGTGTACTGTCTGACGTCTATAGACGTCTGGCAGTGCACAAACGGACGTCCAACCCCCCAGCCCCTACCACAAACAAATCAGCCAGGTAGACGTCGGGGGAGGGGGGAGTCGGACGTCTATATGGACGTCTGGGGGTTCACATCGGACGTCTATATAGACGTCCAGCCTGACACAGTGGACGTCTATATAGACGTCCGGCCTGACACAGCAGACGTCTATATAGACGTCCGGCCTGACACAACTGACGTTTATATAGACGTCCGATGTGAACCCCCCGACGTCTAAGTAACGTCACCCACAAAGACGTCGGAAGAACGTCGGACGTCAAAAGGCCAAAATAACGGACGTCTAAAGCCCTTTCTGCACCAGTGTAAATTCCTTTCTTATTAACATTCCACAACCAAATTTAATAAAGTTTTCCTTACTATAACTCAACTCTGGACCAGATTCAAGGTGTTATATATAAGAGTAACAATTCTTCCTTATATAAACTAAACAAAGGTCTATCCATCAAAGAAAGAAAGAAATATGAAATTCGGCTTTGGAAATAAGGCTTATGAATGGTAACCAAATTCCATCTAGGTAACGTGAGAGTCAATGAATGAAAGGCCACCATTTTATGTCTAATAGGATAACATGAAATGAAAGCTTCAAGGGAGAAAAATAAGAAAAAAAATGAGTCTTCCTTTGTATGGTAGAATTATGATAAAGAAAGGTGGTCAACCAGCCAACGTATGAATACTCTCTTGAAGGCCAAATGAGCAACTCCATTTAACGTGAATTGGTTAAATTATAGGGATCGACATCTATGCTTACATTTTCGTAAATGGAGAAGGTTGTTCTTATGCAAGCTTAAAATAAGGTTCAAGTGTGTCCAAGATGTCCACCTATCAACTTGTGTCAAGGTGTAAAAGCATGGTTCCATTGGTATTAATTAGACCATCAACGTGAAAGGACCAAATGCTGCCAAAAAAAAAAAATACTCAAAAGAAACTTGCCCCATGTCAGTCTTGTTTGGAAAAGTTATCATAAAAGACACATAAGAAGACAATGAAACATTAGACCATTGTCCCACAATGACTCATTTCAGTTACCATAAAGAAAAGCAAGCCAACCAAAAAACAAAAAAAGAATCTCACACGGTTCTCTCATATACATGTATAAAATGAATTGTTTGGTAGTAATAATTTTCTGAATGTGAAATTCAAGGCCAACCAGAAAAAAAAATCTTAAATATGCACTCTCTTTGTCCTTAAATGTGTATCAGATCAGAAATAAAGAGATGGACAACATACTTCACCAAAAGTATGGTCAAACACAATGAAATAAGGTGTACCAAATAAACAATAATACCATGGCCCATATGGACAATAATTCTTCATGTGATGGAAGTTTGTACAATGAATAAATGAAGGTAGGTCCCTTATGAAATGTTTCTCCACGGTCTTATGAAGCAATAGCAAGGAAATTCATTTTCATTCGATCATTCTATTATAGCAAACCGAAACTCTTCTACTCAGCCACAAATATTTGAGAGCTTTAGAGAAAACGGTAGTCTTGTCAAATATTGGCAGCCAAGTTCTTCTTCTTTCTAAATTCAGATTTACGAAGTATTTATAAGCTATATTATTTAATAATTCATCATCCTAGTTAATCCATTACAAGCTCAAGTTATTCATTTCCTCATATTTCAGAAGGTAAGGCTGATGAATTACAAGCCAAACAACTATGTTATCTCACATCAACCATATGATCCAAATACTTATTATAGATCAAACAATTCAGAGTGTTCATACAATCGAAGAATAGGTTAGCTTCCCTACCTCAACTACAACAAGAAACCTTGACTTCAAAGGTTCATCTCCAGCTCCAATTCATCTACACAGTCTAAGGTAGTTCATGCTTGTCCAGATCTCAAAAAATGGTCCAGCTTCTCTACTCTGCACACTTACTTCTCCTTATCTCAGATCAACCTAAACCTCACGTTCTCTCCTCTGGTTTGCCTATTATTTTCATTAAGTTTCATTAATGGAAGAGCAAAGGTTTTATCCTTGAAACCAGCAGCCTTGTTATGGACGTTTCTAAAAAAAATGAACCAATTTTCCTTAATTCAAGCCTAAAAAACACTCGTATGACGTCGTTGTTTTTCGACCTTTTGTTGTAATAATGTTAGATTATTGCAAAAGAAAACGTTGGATTGCAATGGTCAAAACTTTAATTGCCAACAACGTTCATATTCATTTTATTAAGTGCTCCAACGGTAAAATATTTAATGGCTTTTATTGTCTTTTATTGATTTTATTCTTTTCTAACTCTATAAATAGAGAGCTTTTCCCTCATTCCAAAAACACACCAAAAGCAGTCTTCTCTCCTTCTCCTTTCTTCTTTTCCACTTCTAAAATTATTCTGGGTTTATTCTTATACTCTGTTTAGAGTTCCTTGCTAGTTCTGAGATCCTCAGAAATTCTGAGAAGTTCCTGTTGTATCCTGGGGGGCTTGCGCAATACATTGCGGATAAGTCCTTAAGGACAGTGATCTACACGCCTCAGGAAATTGCGGTTTGAGTTTTGGTCAGTATTTTTACTACAATCTTAAGGACTTATATTTCAATCTCGTTACTGTGAAAAGTCAAAAAGGTTTGGGAAGCTTACTTTTTCTTTACTTTATGATGAATGTAAACATTTTCTTGAGTATCTTCTTATGATATGGAAAGCTATCTTTGCATTTAAATGGTGATTAATTTAATTGAATGTTTAATATCATGATTGAATATTTTGGTGTGGTAGAATGATTTATGAATTTTTGGGTTGATCATATAATTATAAATAAATTGTATTGTTTCTTGTCCGTTATCACGTTATCATCCATTTGAAATTCAAGCAATTGAATTCTAAGTAATTGAATTCTACGTAATAGAATTCTATAACAAATCACAGAATGAAATGCTATAAGAATTAATGTAATTGAATTCTATATCAAGAGAGATTAAAAGTTTGTGTTTTTAGAAATATAGTAACAGTAAGGTTTCGTTTAATTGCAATTAAAATTAAAATTAGGGTTTTGGAGATTCTTTAATGAGGGATTAATTGGAATTAGGGCTTTCAAAATCCCTAATCAGTGACCAAATAAATTGTTTCATAAAGCCAGAGTTTTCTTTCCTTTCTCGTTCTGTTTCCAATTGGGCTTGAACCTATGGTACCCAATTAAGGGTCCATCCCTGATCTCCTTCGAAGGGCCACAGGGATGCCCTCATCCTGTCCTTTCATTTTTTTTTTCTTCATCACGCGAAACCTAGAAGCTCGAGGCTTATGTTCTTTTTCTTCACCGTGGCAACTCAACGTTGGCGGCGAGGTCGCAGCAAGGGTGTCCTGCAACGGTGGTGTTTCCACGAGCGTTTAAAAACTCCAACTTCTTTCTCTCTCTTTCTCGCGAGCAACCAACCTAGAGGGATTATTGATGGCGCTGCGATGTGGGCGAAAGCAGCGGCAACATCGAGTTTTGGGTTCATTTTTGTTCTCTGATTTTGGGGTTTCCTTCTGGGATTTGTTTGTTTCTCCTCTATAGGATTGGTGGTGGGACTTGGAGTTTTAGATCTCGCGTTTTTGTTTTGGGTGTGAGATTGGGTTCTGTTTTTTGAGAATTTTAGATCTCGTGTTTGGGGATTAGGATTCCGAGTTGTGATTTGGGGCTTTCTTCTACCTCTGTTCGTAGCATTTTGTGGTCCTTTGTTGATTCTTCTTAGTGAGTTTGATTCGCGCCTTGAAGTTCTGGTTCTCGAAGTTTTGGATTATCCCGTGGTGGTGGTTGCACGAGCGGCGACAATGGAGGCGCTGGTCGGTGCGGCATGGATGTTACGGTGGTTGGCCGAGGAATCTTTCATGGGCTTGACTTGATCTGGGCTGGGTTATTTGGACCGTAAAAACCATTGAGGAAAAGATTTGGAAATTAATTCCAAAAATTATAATAAGAATTTTAATTGGGTTGTCACGGAGGACTGTGATTGGTTCAGTTTGAACCTACTTGAACTGCAAACCCATTTTGGTACACGCAATGAGATTGTCGCTAGAATTAATTTGTTTCTAGAATCAAAATTTGAAATGAAAGAAATGGGTGAAGCCAATGTGATTTTAGGTATTAGAATCATAAGGAAGGGAGATAGTATATTACTATCCCAAGAACAATATATTGAAAAACTTCTTAAGAAGTTTAGGTTTTATAATCTCAAACTAATGATTATCCCTTATGATGCTAATTCTAAATTAATGAAAAATAAAGGAGAATCATTATCTCAGCCTCAGTATGCCCAGATAATTGGGAGCTTACTGCACTTGATGAGTTTTTCTAGACCTGATATTGCTTATGCAGTAGGTAGACAGAGTAGGTACACTCAATGTCCAAATCAAGAACATTGAGATGCACTTTCCAGGCTTATGAGATACTTAAGAGGTTCAATGGATTATGCCATTGAATATAGTGGATTTCCCGCTATACTAGAAGGGTACACTGATGCTAATTGGATCTCTGATTCAGATGAGACAAAATCCACTAGTGGTTATGTATTCACACTTGGGGGTGGTACGATTACATGGAGATCAGCCAGACAAACAATTATTGCAAGATCAACAATGGAATCTGAGTTTGTCGCTCTTGAGATGGCTGGTAGTGAGGCTAAGTGGTTGAAAAACTTCTTAGCAAACATTCCACTAGGAATGAAACCAACCCCATCTGTGTTAATACACTATGATTGCCAATCGGCAATAGCTATAGCTAAAAAGAAAAATTACAATGGAAAGAATAGACATATTCAATTGAGACAAAATTTGGTGAAGCAGCTGCTAAAGAGTGGAACTATTTCCATTGACTATGTGAAGTCAAAACGGAATCTAGTAGATCCTCTGACAAAACCCTTGGGAAGAAATATGATCTTAGAAAAATCGAGGGGAATGAGACTTAAGCCACTAGCAAACAAACAAGTGATGGTAACCCGACCTTTGTGATTGGAGATCCTATGAATAAGGTTCATATGGGTAAAAACAAGTCACTTGTTAGTTCTGATAGCACTAAATTGATTTTAATCAATTATGTCTCTTCCTATGGTGTGTGTGAAAGTGCTAGAGACTGCATTATGACAGGTTAAACTTTGTCGTTAAAATTCTATGTGGTGAAAGAATTTTAGCTTAAACAAAGTTTTTAATGATTTTTCATATCCCTTACGGGTGGTGTATGATTTGCAGCATACACTTGATGAAATCACCTATATGAGTGTCGAGTGGGGCCGCTTGTATGAGATCTTGGCATGATCTCTAGAGCACTCATGAATACCGGGCACGCGCATGGCCTATTAAGTGCAACACAGCGATAACAACAAGGATTGTGGGGGTGTATTGTGATTGATAAACCTCTAACACACGTCAAGTGTTTTTGGTTCATATAGCTTGCTATACCAACTATACTATGTGTTAAGTATTTCAATCTAAGACTGGTTTATATAGCTTGCTATACCAGGTCTGATGCATTACATCGTATGAGACCCAGAATAAAAGTTTCTTATCTTTTTTCTTTTGCAATAAGTGGGGGATTGTTGTAATAATGTTAGATCACTACAAAAAAGTAGGGCATTACCGAAGGCCAGAAGCCCTCGGAAAATGCCAAAAGCCGTCGATAATGGATGTTTACCGAAGGCCTATCGACGGCCAAAAATCCTTCGGTAAATCCCTTGTCGCTAACCATTACCGAGGGCTTCTGCCCTTCGGTAATTACCGAGGGTCAGAAGCCTTCGGTAATTACCGAAGGGCGAAAGCCCTCGGTAATTACCGAAGGGCGAAAGCCTTCGGTAATTACCGAAGGGCGAAAGCCTTCGGTAATTTCCGAAGGGCAGAAGCCCTCGGTAATGAGCATTCGAGGGTATTTACCGAAGGGCGGAAGCCTTCGGTAATGGCCAGACGAGGGCATTTACCGAAGGGCAAAAGCCTTCGGTAAAATGCAGAGCAGGTTTTAGAGAAATGGTTTTCCCTCTGCAACCCAGACCTGTATAACAAATTTAATTTACAAACAGACCTGCATAACAATTTTCAAACACATACAAACATGCATAATGTGCATCTCAAAGATCCAATCAATGATCAATATCCAAGGCACATCAAATAATCCACAGGACATCCATTAATGTATAAATAATGTATTTATAGTTCAAACATAAAACAATGTAACACAAGGATGTTGTAACATCCAAAGTCTGTAAGTACATCTAACATTGAAATGATATCAACTCAAAATGTTCTAATATCCAAATGTTTGTCTAACAAGTAATAACAAAATGAAACCTAATAATGTACATAACTATCATCAGAATGATTTTCATCATCCTGCTCCTCTATTGATGGCTGGACTGGTGTGGGTTGGACTGATGAGGGTTGGACTGATGACGGTTGGACTGAAGTGGGCTGCTGAGTGGCAGCAGGTGATGAGGACGGTCGTGATTGGGTGGGAGGGATATTTTGTACGTCCTGTGAGGTTTGAGGCAAGACAGTCATGACCAGGGCCTTAAAATTTGAAAACTCTGCTCTGAGATCAGTGAGCTCCTGGTCACGTTGATGGAGTTCCTGCCTGAGTTGAAGAACCTCGTCAGGAGTACTGGTGGAAGAAGAAGGCTGGTGCTTCAGAGTACCTCCTCTGGATGCTGTATAGTTTGCAGCAAGCTGTCCCGCACCATACACTCGTCCCTTTTTCTTCCCACCAACGGTGTCGATCCAGCACTGCGTCCTACGGATGTCATCATCTGCATTACTGGCATCATCCGGTGTAGGAGCTGACTCATGTTCAGATCTAACCTGTGAAAGTCTCGTAGAAAAGTCTTCCTGTTGAAACATTAAAAGCAATGTCAGAGAACGACAGTATAACAGAAATAAAAAATTAGTAATAGTGTTATTTGCTTACATGAGTCTTCCGAGATCTTTCATCAACAAATTCATTAGTTCCCTTCCGAACATGAGTCTGTGCAAAGACCTCATCAACATGGACCGCCCGTCCTAGAGCCTGTGCCTGTAACATAATTAAGAATTACAAGCGTACATATGAAATACAATATACATAACTTGTGTATGAAAGAAAAAGTTATGTAATGAGATTATACCATACGAATGGCATGCTCATGAATGGTGATCGACCCACCAGTATGCAGGGTGCCACCCCTTTCAGACGCTCTGTTCCGCTGGGCTTTGGCACACTTATTGCGGAACTCTACTGTATTCCAATGGGCCAGTAAAGAGTTCCAAATGTGCTCACCCAGCCAGTTAGGGCGCTGTGCTGCATTCCGGGCATCCCTAAACATCTCTGACAGCCGATGAGATGCTTTCATGTGGAAATTTCTGTGTATCTGAGTTTCATGTTCAGGTTTCCACTGCACCTTCATCTGTAACATTAAAGAGAACAAACATTGATTACAGAACATACTAAAATATTCCCAACATTAGTGTAATAGATTGCTCACCTGAAAGCGCTGCCAGAATGGCTTCCTGTCGTCCTTAGGTATTGCTCCCCAAGTAGGCCATGGAGTTAAAAACTGTTGCTTTATTGAACGTGTGATGGCCTGGGAAGCAACCCTAGATGGAATAAACCTGCATAACAAAACTCATTTCAATTACAATATGGTTTAAACATCAAATGATATCAACAGATTATAAACTTACCCTTTACCATAGGTTATTATCCATGGTCGATCATGGAGGGGCGGGTCAAGATCTTCAGCATCACCACTTGAATCTGGATCACCAAGTGGTGTGACGGTCTCAGAAGGAGGTACAGAAGATGAGGAAGGTATAGAAGTAGGGTCAGAGAGAGGAGTGGGGGTAATAACAATAGGGGGAGGAGTGGGGGTGGCAATAATAGGAGGAGGAAGAGGGTCTGTGGCAGGGGTTGTAGAAGGGTGTGCTGCAGGAGGAGGAGAAGGGTCTACTGCAGTGGTAGTAGAAGGGTGTACTGCAGGAGGAGGAGGAGTGGGGTCTACTGCTGGTGTAGGAGTCTGTATAATAGGGGTAGGAGGAGGCCCCACAGATGATGAACTACCGGGAGCAGGGGTAGGTAGTCTAGCAGGCACCCTAAGTACATACTTTGGTGTCTGCCGTTGCCTCTTTGTAGGCCTTGCTACCCCTTTTCCTTTATCAGGACGCTCTGAACCTTGTCCTGTCATTACTGCATTGAAATGGTTACAAACAAAGCGAATAAATATAAATAAATAAAGAAGGATGAATTGTTTTCAAAGTCAATGTACAAGTAATTGCATACAACTTAAAGATGGTATTTTAGATAATGGTAATGAAATGATAGTCCAATTTGCTACAATAGATGTTCAACATTCAATCATCGTCATCATGATCATCATCTTCATCTTCATCTTCATCATCGTCTTCTTCTTCTTGTTCTTCTTCTTCATCGTCATCATCATCATCATCATCTTCTTCTTCTTCTTCTTCATTTGCTTCTTCTTCTTCTTCTTCTTCTTCTTCTTCTTCTTCTTCCTCTTGTTCTTCATCACCTTGTACTGTTGCTTCTAATTCATCTCCATCACCATCAGGGTCGACCAATGCGGTTATACGTTCAACTTCGATAATTTCTTGTGGTTGTGACATTTGGTCAAGTTGGTAGGCTACATCTTCCTCAACTTCATTTGAGTCTATGCGACCTCTAGGCTTCGTTTGTATTGCTACGGCCCAACCACGCTTGTCAATATTGCGAAATGGTGGATATGACACATAATAAACCTGTCTCACATTAGATGGTAGAATGAAAGGATCAAAAGGCCCATATCTTAATCTCTGGTTCAGTTCGACAATATTAAAGCGTGGATCGACTCTAGTACCAGCTCTAGAAGGATCAAACCATTCACAATAGAAGAGTACCACTCTGTTTGGAGAAGTAGTGCTGTTGTACTCTAACTCATATATTTTATGAATGATGCCGTAGAAATCATCATAAGACCCCTCTGTTAGGCCCTTGACATACACACCACAATTTGATGTTTTCTTTCCTTTAGACCATTCATGTGTATGGAATTTGTAACCATTGATGAAGTAAGTGTGCCATTCTTTGACACATCTCATTGGCCAATTGGAGAGATGTCTTAACTCTTGAACCGTGGGAGTTAATGCCTGATTAAAAACCTACAAAGGTAGTAACAAAATTATAAAAGCAATGGTCAAATTTACCTTGCTCTAAACGTAGGAAAAACTACGGACCTGATTTCTAAACCAATGCGGAAACTCTGAGTGTATTCTAGCAGAAGTGTTTCCTTCTGCGACTTGCTCAGCCACAACAAATGAGCTGGTACAAATGAAATTCATTAGTGTATAACAATTAAACCGTTTGATAGATTAGAGATGGATGATGACATACTCAAGGTACGGCTTTACTTCACTGCAATTGATCAAGACATGGACATGAGCAGAGTTGAATTCAGCATCAGTTAACCAGTGAGTGAATTCTTTCCCTGCGTGACGGCCTGTTTGTCGAAAAACTGATAATGCACCTTCACGTCGTTCAACTTGCCATTGCATTTAATTTCTGACATGAGTGGGGGACAACATGAAGTTCTTGAAATAATGTGAACAAAAATAAGTTGTCTCTCTGTGCAAGTAAGCTGCACAAATTGAGCCTTCCACTCTAGCTTTATTTTTAACTGAGCGTTTGGATTCTCCCATAAACCTTTCAAAGGGATACATCCACCTGTACTGCACGGGTCCCCCAAGCCAAGCTTCATATGCAAGATGTATTGCAATGTGCTCCATTGAATCAAAGAATGCAGGAGGGAATATTCTTTCCAATTTGCAGAGAATAATCGGGATATTTTCATCCATCTTTTTAAGGGAATCTTCCTTTAGTGTCGTGCAACACAAATCTTTAAAGAAGTTACTGATTTCTATCAGTGGATGTAACACGTGTGTTGGCAAACAACTGAACGCAAGAGGGATGAAAGTCTCCATGAATACATGACAATCATGACTCTTCAACCCTTGAATAGTACCGTTCTGAACATTGGCACATCTGGACAAGTTAGAAGCATATCCATCTGGCATTCTAAGCTCCTTGATCCATGCACACACTATTCTTGTCTCGTCTTTTGACATGGTGTAATTTGCTTTTGGTTTAAATAATCTGCCGTTACCTTGTGCCTTCAACTCTAAGTCTTTTCGTCCACAATACAAAGGTAAATCTTTTCTTGCTTTCTCATTATCTTTTGTCTTACCTTTAACATCCATGACTGTGTTGAAGACATTGTCAAAGAAATTTTTTTCTGTGTGCATGACATCGATGTTGTGTCTTAGCAAGTTGTCCTTCCAATAGGGAAGTTCCCAGAATATGCTTCTTTTAGTCCAATTATGCCATTCCCCAAACCCTTCTAGCCTATTCTGACCAGATTCAGTCACTTTTGGATAGTCTTTCACTCTTCTCCACACGTGTGATCCAGTCAACTTTGGCGGGGGCATATCCGTTTCAAGTTGTCCTTTTCGAAATGCCTTTTTGTTTCTTCTAAAGGGGTGATCAATGGGCAAGAACCGTCGATGGCAGTCAAACCAACTACTTTTCCGGCCATGACTCAATTGGAATGACTTTGTATGTTCCATGCAATGTGGACAAGCTAATCGACCATGTGTGCTCCAACCAGATAACATGCCGTACGCTGGGAAGTCATTAATAGTCCACATCAAGGCTGCCCTCATAAGGAAATTTTGCCTCCTTGAAACGTCATACGTCCAAACACCATTCCATAACTTCTTCAAATCATCAATCAAAGGCTCCAAGTAAACATCAATCAATGATTTGGGATTAGATGGACCTGGTATTATACACGATAAAAACATGTAAGGCTTTGTCATGCACATCTCAGGTGGTAGATTGTATGGGGTAACTATCACGGGCCAACATGAATACGGTGATGCAGACGCCTGAATGTACGGGGTAAACCCATCAGAGCATAAACCAAGTCTGACGTTACGCGGTTCACTACCAAAGGATGGATGTTTACGATTGAAGTGCTTCCAAGCTTCACCATCAGAAGGATGACGCAAAAGTCCCGGAGTTTTGTTACCATCATGCCATGTCATGTGTTCTGCTGTTTGCATTGAAGTAAACAATCTTTGTAATCTTGGAATTATAGGTAAGTAGAACATGGACTTTAATGGAATTGGTTTTTTTTGCCTCCGTCCAGCATGCATTGTCTGATATCGAGGTGAGCCACAGAACTTGCATTCCACCAACATTGCATCATTTTTGCCATTGTCATTGTCATAGAATAACATACATCCATTAACACAACAATCAATCTTCTTCACATCCAATCCCAACTTTGAAACACATTTTTTGGCTTGGTAATAATTCTTCGGCATCAAATTGTTTGGTGGTGTCAAATCTAACATCAGTTTTGTATAGAAGTCCACTGCTTGAATGGGAACGTTCCAATTAGATTTGCCAGCCATGAGTCTAATGCACACTGACAATTTTGACTCAGATGAACCTTCAAATACAGGTAGATTTGCCTCTGTCAGTAAATTGTAAAACCTCTGCGTCGTTTCATTTGGAGGCTCTTCATCATGACTATCGTCTGCTTCTGCAGCATGGTGACGAAGAGCATGGTCGACCATCTCTTGCATGTAGGCAAATTGATCTATCTCACATGTATGTACAACAGTATTCGAACCTGATCCAAGCCGTTTTTCAGCTGCAGTGGAGGTCGAAGGAATTTCTTCACCATGAAATGTCCAGACCGTATAATTAGGCATGAACCCTTTTTGGTAAAGGTGAACTTTGACGACTTCATCTTTCAGAATGCTTGTACATTCGCACTTCATGCATGGACATCGAATCCCTCCATCAAGGGCATAATATTGATATCGTCGAGCCGTCTCCACGAACTCTTCAACTCCAATGACAAATGATTCCTTCAAACCTCTCCTTCCACTATAACAACGGTCGTACATCCATGCACGATGGTTGGGAAAATGGGCCATGTTCTGTGACAAGCCAAACAAATAAAAACTTAGCCAAAACAGCAACACTCCATGTCACATAAGTAATAAACCTATTGCTACTCAAGTCGAACATGGAAGGCAATTTCAACACTATGGTCATAGGCATTCAATAAGGGCATGCAAAGAGAAGTCCTCGGTATTGAAATGCCTTAGACATACTAAGGGGGGCTCTGTATTAAAGTTGGAGGAGACAACTTATTAAAACAAAAGTTCTCTTCTCTAGAGTACTTCCTAATAATTTCTAGTTTCTAAGTGTTTAGTGTATTTTTACCCTTCTCATTGATTTGAGAATGTGTGTAGTACCATAGGTACTTAAATGACTACTCCACTTAATGAAGTTATAGGCTAAGAAATGAAATACAAGGTAAATGAACATACCATATACACATCAACATAATTTAGACAATCAAATATCTATAAAAGCATGGATATATACAACAATTTAACCATGGATGTCTTTATGCAGTTTGCAAATTCAAACAATTCTAGTGCACTTTATGAAGTTCTTTTGAAGAAGAAAAAGTTGTAGTGGGTGTCTATTTTCGTGCAGCAGGGATGTTGTGCTATTTGGCAGTTTATAAAGGTTGTAATTCTTGTATTAAACTTGTTACAGCATTGAAAATGAAGCCACATTGAAAATCCAGCCACATTATATACAAATTACAGAAACAAGACCCTTGAAAAGCTTATCTGTTATATACAAATTATAAAAATCTGCACTTATCTGTTATGCAGAGGATTAGGACCAGTGTAGATTAGATAATGGTGCATGAAAAGCTTAAAATTGAAGTCAGAATATGGAGCTGTCCTTCTACATTTCTGGTCCACTTTTTGATCTAGTTTGGTACTAATTATTGTGTGAAATAGTGGTCTTCTAAAGACTTTCATATTCTCTCCTAGCTCATATTCTAAAGCTAGATCTACTCAATTAGGACTTTCATAATCTTTGTTGGTGCTTTCCAGCTTTGATTCCACTTAGTTTTCAAATCTGATGCAGTTTTGGTCTAATTTTCTTGAATCTTGGCAACTGCTACTGTCATACGAATGTACTGCCTATTTCTATGCATTCTGAACAATTGAGCAAGTGTATTTTACCATTTGAAATTAGTGTGCACTGTTCATTTGGTGCATTTTGAACCTATATGCAAAATCACATTTTAAACCATCATTTTTGCCTATATTTGGAAGTGCAGTAGTGAAATTCTGTTGTAGTGTATTCCTTGGCTGTTTAAGTGTTTGCACACATCCAATTTGATGATATAAACTTGATTGACAAATCATTTGAACCTCACAATCACTGTTGCTCATTTTAGCCACTGCTGTTAATTTTTCCAGCCACTTTGTAAGGTGCAGAGTTCATTTTTATTGCTGTTTGCCATTGTTTTTCTTTGGTGTTTTAGCCCATTTTAATTCTCCTAGCTCAGATGTTCAAGCTAGATCTTGTTGTTTAGGATTTTTCCTACATGTTTATTGATCTAGCTATCTTTGATTCTGCTGTTTTGGTCATTTATAGTGCTGTTTTAGCACTTTTTGCTGCATAAATAGCAACTACAATAGTCATTTTGAGAAGTTGTGTACCTTTCTGTTTTTTAACCAATTATGCAAGTGTATTTGGTCATTACAAACTACTGTGCACTGTTCAAATGGTCCTTCACACTAATGTAAGAAACAACCAAAGACTAACTGGCTAGGAAGGACAAGGTTCTTAACCTTGTCCATATTATGACTTTTATCCTATTCTGCTAACTAGTTTTAGGTTCTACGTACTCATGTTTTCAGTTTTAGGTACTTTTGGTAGTGTCATTTTTGTACTAGGTAGGTTTAACTGTTCTAAACTTTTTAGAACAGTGTATGTGTAGTTTGGTAGCCTACTTTAGTATTTTGTGTTTCTTGGTGAAACATTAAGACTTACTTTAAATGTGGTTGGATGTTGGACATAAAGGGAGAGAGTGAGATCAAGTTTGGACCATAAACATGAACCAAAGGCACGGATTATAGGTCTGTTATGTAGTTTTTTACCATACAAATCAGAATTTAAATCAAATACAAGTCCACAATTCAAAATATTCCAATAAGGTTATTTACAATGCTAAAATCAGCACATACCCAACAAAGTTTACAATAAATGCACATTCAGGCACCAAAAACAGGACTTTGAAAACTTCAATAAAATATGATTGAGTACATACTTGTTTCAGATGCTTAACTCCTCCTAATTTGCAAGACCTCCAAAGCAGACACCAACTTTATTGCATTGAACAGTGGGTCTTCCTCCAAAAAAACCTATATTTGCAACATTTAATAATCTTATACAACAGCTTAAGATTGTTTGCATAAATTTTTCAACAAGTACTCAACAAAAGCAGAAACATTAAATAAAATATGCTTCCTAATAAATTATACACTCACTTGATAATAATGGATTGAACTCGATAATTAAATAAAATATGCTTCCTAGCCATATATTATTAAGGCAGACACTAATACAAAGCATCACAAGCATCTTCCAAAAGTTGTCTGCATTAAAGATGCAAATTTACTATGAAGTTTGTATATCAGCAGCCATAATAATCAAGAATGACCACTAAAATTTTTCTATCTTGTGTCTGAAGCTGACTCAAAAGTAGTACTTGTGGACTATACTTTTTTTGGTGCTAAAAAATTCAATTATATGCTATGTCCTTATTCAACGTTTGAATCAATGTCCCTTGTCCATGCTAGATGCACTCCCATAGCTTTCTCTCTGTCATGCAGAATACTCACAATTCTGTACTCCTCCAAGTATTGGCAATTGTATCACGAATCAGTATATTACCATAAACCCAGTACAGAGATAAGGCCAGAACCATCACAAAATGGACACAAAGTAGTATATGTAGTGACAAAAATAATTGAACACCCCTAGTATAGCTACCAATATGTCTGTACGTACAGTACATGTACATCGATCCCTGTTTGATTTTAGATCAATAATTGGTGAAGTAAGACATTATAAAAGCAACTGTCTAGAAATTTTGGTAGTAAGACCAATAAATAAGGTCTCTGGTTGATTCTGGGCCATAATTTTTTACTGCCTTACATGTTATTTATATAGAGGTGCTAGATAATTAGGTTGTACAATCACATGCAGAATGGCGATAAAGAAGGAAAGGAGGTTTGGTGTCCGGGATATATAGAAAAGGTGTTTGATTTTACATATTGATAACAGAAACCGATGTTCAATATTTGGTAAAGGAAAGGGAAGAAAAGGTTTGGAACAAATGCATTAGAGATTTGGATGTTCAACATTATATATACGAAGTCCCTGCTTTCTTTAAGTTTGTATTTGAGGTGGTACCACATATAATAATGAGAGATGAGTAAAGGTAATATAAAAAACTAGCAACAAGAAATCATGTCAAATGAGCTGAGATATTATAGACATTGATAAAGGTTATGCTTGCCCGTGTTCTTGAAACAAGAAACAGAGAGAAAAGGTAATCCATAATGTAATGATGGAGATGGGAAGGGAAGGTTATGGCTTAGATTGTAGCGTGTTATGCACATAGCAAAGTTAGCCGAAAGAAAACAAGAGAGAAAGAGAGGAAACATGGAGTCCACCAGATTTATCAATCTTTGATGTCTAAGTTGAATTAAACTAACACTTTTAAAGTTTCAATTATTGCCGAGAACTCAAAGCCAACACCACTATTCTGCCAATTGTCTTCTTTGTCTTTCTTTCGCTAACCAAACCCTTGTAATATATTCCACTTCTCCATCTCTCGTGGCTCGTGATCTTAGGAGCTCATGATATAAAACAACGCCTTCACTCTCCTATTAAATACACTTCATTTCACTAATAGCCATTCTTCTTTCAAACTATATTTTAATTTAAGGTCCCTAGCAGACTAGCCAGCATTGTCATCAACCCCAGTCACCCATTTTATATACTCTGTATGTGCCAACTCTCTTCATCTGCAATGTCCAATTACACTCTGCTTACTAATATCTATTATTCAACATCGATTCCATACTATATAAACATATTTTATTATTGGTTTCTTATAATATATAGTGTTAATATATAAATTATCTAAAACTTTACATAAATCTGGAGAATCATTTAATATATCTAAAACTTGCACAGTAAATTCAATGGTTTAAAATGCAAGCCAAGAACTGATATGTACGAAAACCTAAAGAAACAATAGCATTCACGGTTTAAAATGAAACCAAAATATTTTGCAGTTTGATAGGAAAAGAATGTCAGCAGAACCTGACATCATAATTTAAGAGGGCAGAGTGTCCATATCCAAGCAGGAATAGTGGGTTCATTTTTTGAATCCCAAGAAAACAAACTCTCATTATCCTTCCTGTCTCACCCTAGCTAGAAAGGGACACATCAACCCTAATTTTAGGTGCAGGTAATCATCATTTATATTCACCGCTTCAGTGTTTGATGTCTTATTTTTTTCATTTTCTTTTTCTCACTCTTAAATTTATTTCATTTATTGTTATGGACTGTGCTGACAGGGCTGAGTTTTTTCATTATATATAGCTTCCCTTACTCTCACATCTCGTGCCACTCTTCAAAGCTGAGCAGAACTCACAAGAAACACTCTTTCAGCTCAACTTCAACCACCTTTGTCTAGGTTTTCAACATGTCTTGTGTAATGCAGCACAAGCTCTTGAAGCTCTTGGACATGATTCTCCAACTCCTGCAGGCTACGGAAAGTCCACTGGAAAAGATACCAAGGTGTACTATAGAGGCAGACCTCCTCAAGGAATCAGAACTGATTGGGTAATGCATGAGTGTTGCTTCAAGTAGAGGACCCCAGCAACATTCCAAGAAAGAAATAAAATAATCCGAAAGATAATCACATATCATTCCAGGCAACGTTTCAGTGTGAAATGAAATTTGTTTCATAGCATTACTTGAAATTAATTACAGTGTGTTTGACAAATTGACTGAACAAAAGGAAACTGACATGGTTTGTTTGGTTTTTGTGATGAATGAAAACAGTGTCAAAGCATGGGAGTAGTGGAGAAGAAGCTTGAGGAAATGGAGTGGAAGAAGCCGGGATCAAAGTGGATCAGTTGTTTTTTCATGACCCACATGGGTTCATGATTGAGATATGCAACTGTGATATCCTTCCCGTGATTCCCTTACCAAGTGACATGGTTAGGTCATGCTCTATAACGAACCTTCAGATGCTTCAACAGAGACAGACACACCAAATTGTGAAACAGGACTCAGCTTTAATGTTATCTTCAGTATTTCACTACTTATTGAAATTGGCTTTTTAGGTGTACCAGTAGGTTTTTACTCTGATCCAGTATTTGTTATCAGTTTTCATAATCAACAGATATTAGGTTGCTTTAGTTTTAAAATGGCTATTTCTAAAAAATGCATTAGCAATCAAAATGACTACTTTGAACAATATTTTCTGTAAAAAATCATATTGCACAAACTCATTCTGGGCATACATTGAACAAAGTCAGAACACATTCTTCTTAGCTTAGTTCATCAATGAAAATGACAACTTACCTCGACGGTAGCCCCTTCAATAGCCTCTGAAGCGGTAGTGGAAGACCTTGTCACAGAGCGACACTCCCCTGGTTGCGCCGCCTCCTCTACGCCGCCTCCTCCAATATCCTCCCTCGAGAATGGTAGCCTTCAACTGAACCACCCACCACCTTCCTCAGCTCAGAACACTGCAAAACGCTACAAGAAGAAAGGTTCCACCACTGATGCCTAATCGAAAACAATAACAGGGAAAGAAAATGAGATGGGAGAATGGGAGACTTCACCTATAATGGAAGACTGGGGAAGAATCGTATCCCAGTTATGGTTAGGGTGGGAAGAAGTCTGCACACGCCACACAGTCAGTTCGTCTGAGGGAGGAAGGGCACAGAATCTCAGTATTGGGGAAGAAGGGGTTTTCGCGAAATGAGGGGAGGGAAATGTGTCACTTTCTAATTTCATATACATCATTCACTTACCCACGGTCATAGGCCTTCGGTAATCACTCCTGTCCATTACAGACGGCCAATACCCTTCGGTAAAGTGATACTACACAAGCCTTCGGAAAATCCTTCGGTAAACTACATTTACCGAAGGCCACAAAGTCCTTCGGTAATTTGCCGTCGGAAATAAATATTTTTCCAGTAGTGCGCCATGACCTTCGGTAATACTCTAAATGGCCTTCGGTAATACACTTTTACCGAAGGCCTTGAGGCCGTCTGTAAATACCCTTCGGTAAAACACCAATTTCTTGTAGTGGATTATTGCAAAAGAAAACGTTGGATTGCAACGGTCAAAACTTTAATTGCCAACAACGTTCATATTCATTTTATTAAGTGCTCCAACAGTAAAATATTTAATGGCTTTTATTGTCTTTTATTGATTTTATTCTTTTTTAACTCTATAAATAGAGAGTTTTTCCCTCATTCCAAAAACACACCAAAAGCAGTCTTCTCTCCTTCTCCTTTCTTCTTTTCCACTTCTAAAATTACTTTGGGTTTATTCTTATACTCTGTTTAGAGTTCCTTGCTAGTTCTGAGATCCTCAAAAATTCTGAGAAGTTCTTGTTGTATCCTGAGGGGCTTGCGCAATACATCGCGGATAAGTCCTTAAGGACAGTGATCTACACGCCTTAGGAAATTACGGTTTGAGTTTTGGTCAGTATTTTTACTACACCTTTCACGTCGAATTCGAGATCAATGTCACATCGGGAGACGTTAAATTGGCGTCGAACATAGAACAATTCGACGTTAATCAATTTAACGTCGAATTTTGTCAATATTCGATGCTAATCATTTTTTTTAATTAAGTGTGATCCTTTTTTACAACCCTACGAGACCTGAAAAGTAGAAAATAACAATTTCAGTTTTTGATATTTTATAAAGCATGAACTATGAACGTGTAATGAGTATCAACAACAAACAATAATAACAAACAATAACAAACAACAAACAAGTTCAATCAAATAACAACAACAAACAAGTTCAACCAAACAAAAACAACAAACAAGTTAAAAAAAAACAAGTTCAACAAATAAGTTCTTCAAAACGAAAACGAAAACTAACCTTCAAAAGTGGGTTCGTTGAAATAAAGTATTGCCACCCGTGAGAGAGAAATCAGAATGCGTCTATGAAGGACAAGACCACTAAAATAATCGGTCAAAACAAACGGAAATCATACTTAAAGTAGTTAATTAACATGCATTTGTAACAAATGAAAGAAATATTATATGTGATGGTCATCAAACTTCGTTCTAGAAAAGTTTGAGCAGAGAAGAAGGTATCGTGCCCTAAGATAAAATGAATGAATTTTCAATCTCCTACTTAAGTTTTTATTGAACTCACTAACTTTTAAACGTCTAATGCGGGGGCATTTGACATTTTATATCTTTTTGACGTCTAATTCTAGGGAATTCGACGTCATACGTAAATACATTTTCACCTTCGCACTAAACATTTTCGCAAAATTTATCCAATATAACAAATTGACGTCGAATTGTAATTCTTAACGACATCTAATAATTGCATTTATTTACAAAAATTCCACCAATAATTTTTAACGTTGGTTATTCAGTGGTTGGACGTTGAACGCGTGACGTCATACGCTGTTTTTGCACTAGTGTTCATTTCAAAGACCTGGGCATGATTTGTTTCAATTGGCTTACACAAGGAAAAGTCTTGATAGGAACTAAAAACGTCCAAGGATGGAAAACAATACCTGTGTGTGGGGAAAGGAAAGAAAAGTCTAAGGGTGTGGGAAAAGAAAAAAAGAACACGTTTATGGAAGGAGAAAAATAGAAGGTTACGTTTTTGTTAACTAGAAGGGATCACTTGCATTGTTAAAAAAATCATATACTATATTGGATTGAGTATTCTGACTTTAAAAAAACCTATACATACCTCAGTAATTAACAGACTAAATAAAATACGAGAATTATACTCTTAATACTAGAACACCAAATTATAATATCACAATAATAAATTTTTACTAACTGAACTATACATCACTTGTGAAAGAATGAAAATATCTATAATAATATTTTTGGATCTCACAACATGTCACTTTAGGAATGGAGAAGATTCTCATTAGGTAGTTGATACAAGAAGGCCTAGCACCATTGGACCTATCACAAGAGGGATGAATATTCTCCCCAAGGTCAAGTACTAGTTGCTATCTTTGGATGGAAAATTGGAGAACAAGAAGATATTCCAAATCTGCCAAAACATGGAGAAGGGTAAAATAGACATTTCTATACAAGAAGGGGTGTGCTTATCCTTCTATGGGGTGGCATTAGTAATTGTTTTCCTCATGTAAACTCATTTCTCACGTGTTTCATAAGGCTTTCCAGAAGCCACACATTTAGCACATGGTTAGCATTTCAGATCTAGAAAAAAACGTGTAAAAGGCTTGCTTAAGCTTTGAGATTGATCTATAAAATCTCAATAGCAAAGCTTGTAGCTCACTTTTGAATATATTGAGTTTTACTATGCTGAAGCATTTTTCCAGCAACCAGAACTCTGCCAAAAGTCACCTCTTATTGAGCTTTCCTTCTCCTTCTAGCTTCCTTCCATTGAAGGCCTTCTGAGTTAGATAATCCACTCACCATAGAGCTCTTCCTCCATCTCTGCCTCCACTGAATTCACTATGCCACTGTTGTTAAAAACACACTTCATTCCGCTGCCAGCTGCCTCTCGGGAGCCATCTTCAACACTGCTCATGATCCAATTCTTCATTTCCCTGCCTTCATCCCACACCTCTGCTGGAGCAACTTCATCAAGTGGTATTCAGAGCCTTAGTTCTGCATCACGCTCCAGCTGAGTATCTGTTTTCATTGCTGCATTCTGTCAACATTTCCATTCTTGTTTTCTGTTTTCTGTTGTACTGTTACATTGTTTTCACAGTTCCAGTAGATTTCAATTGAGAAATTTGTTGTTTCCAGCTTTTAATTGCTTTATTGTTCATCATTTTAATCGTTCAATTCTTTGCTTTGAGTCTTTTAATTTAGAAATCTAATTCTGTCATGTCTAGTACTGTGTTTTGGTTTATTTTGTCAAAATTCTGAGTTGAAACTGGTTTGGTATAAATCTGTTGTGTTTGACTGGATTTTCAATAGAAGCACATCGGATGAGCAATGATTAAAGAGCTCAGTGCATCTTGAAGTCCATCACAGTGCAGTGCCAATGGATGCCTATCCAATTCTGTGTTAAATCTGGTTTTTCATGTGTTTTTTCTCTGAAACTGCACCTGTGTTTTTCTCTGAAACTGCACTGTATGGAAACATCATTCTTGGCTGTGTGCTGAATTTGCTGTATGTGCAAACCATACGAACATCATTAAAACTGGATGCACCATTCTGCAGAATCTGGAAATCCTTGTGTAAGCAGCTTGACCAAACTGCAATCATCATTGTTTGAGTCATTTTTTTCTGATTTTGAATCTGTCCAGATTAGAACTCATATTTGGATATCTTTTCAGTCATTCCTAGAGTCTTGTTTAAGTTTGATTTGCTGTCCTAGAGTCATTTTAATTGATTACATATCAGTTTGATTCTTTTGCTAAAAATTGGATGGTGAATTGGCCAAATTTGGTGTGAAAGAGCAACTGCAATAGTCAAATTTTGATTTAAAGGCATTTAGCCTCTGCTGGCAACTTGCACAAGTCATATTTGGTAAAACAAATTTGCTCAAATCATAAAATTAAGAGTCCAAATTTGTTTGTGCAAAATGACCATTCAAACCATCAAATTTTAAGCATCTTTTCTGGTATAGTTGCAGAATTTTAATTTGAAAGCTTGATTGTGATTACTGCATCAAATTTAGTTCAGAGTTGGTAGCAAAAGCTTGGTTCAATTGAATTAAAAGAAGTGCACAATTCAAATCTTACCATACACTGCATTGTAAAAAGCTGTGTGAACCAGTGCCAAGCAAAATTTAAAATCTGATGCACATTTTTTTTTAGCTTTCTTCTAGGCATTTTATCAAACACTTTGCCTAGTTTACATTTGGTTTCGAAATTGATCAAAGCTGCAACTTATCTTTGTTTCTTGCTTTTCAAATCTACTCTAGATCCTTTCCTAAGTTCATTTTGAGTGCCACCATTCATTGGAAACCGATTAATTGATTGATTTAAGTTGTTTGAAAATCCTGCACATAAGTTGTTTGATAAAACTACAGTTGTGCATTCTGGTTTAACAGTTTCTAGCAGCAGCAGTGTTGATTTTCTGGCTTAATAATTTATTATTAGTGGTCTGTATGAGCTCTTTGTTGGGTGCAGAATTATCTCAGGTGGTCCTACAACACTGGTAGCATCTTAGGGAGTGGATTGGAGCAAGGAAAGATCAACCTTGAGGCTGATTTTTTTGGTGCAGCAGAACCAAATTCTTCACTGGTCTGCATCAAACTGGTTGCTGCAACAGCAGCATAATTCACTTGCAGCTGAGAGAATTGCATGAATCCAAGCTGATTCATTACTTGTTTGAGAGCAACCAAAGCTGCCACATTCAACCACATCCTTGTTTTCCCAAATTTTGTTGTTTTCCCTTATATTTTTGGTGTTTACTTTCTTTTTCAATTTTGTAAGTTGGCCATTTCAAGCAAGTGAAGTGGAAGAGCTCATAAGTGTTCTTCCCTCAATTGCTAACTTGACTGAAAGTCTCATCACTTTAAAATTGGTAGACGGTGAGTGTGTCTTAGATCCAAAGTCTAAGCCTCACCTAGGAGACCTCACTTTAATTGCTTTTCCCATTCTCGCCTATATAGCATATATCTTGTGCGAATAGGAAGCTCTCTTAGGGGTCCGAATTTAGAGTTTAGGTTGTGTCCTTTGATTTTAAAAGTGATTTTAGTTTAAAGGGTAACTAGTAGTAACCTAAGACATTTCTGGCAAGGCAAGACTTGGTACTTAAGCAGTCTTCATGACTCACCTCTCTTACCTGGGACTTGTCTAAGTGTGAAGCTTGTATATCTTTTACACTAGAAAAACTTTTAGAAACAAAGATGTCTGGTTATTCATATAGGTCTTCTAGGAATTTTAATTTTGATAAGCAACTTACTTACAAAGGCATCAAAAGAGAACATGATAAAGCTAGAAGGAAGTCTTGTTCATCTTATGAATTTGATAGGATTGAAGATGATTTGTATAAACAAGCTAGTGAAAACATTCCATTCTTTGGTGATGATATTGGTGCATTAACATACCTAGCTTGGGAAAAGGAAATTAATGACATGCATTCATTCATGGTGAGAAAAAGTAAATATGAATCCTTCTATTCTAGAGAGAATGAATCTTATATTCTTAGTCTTTACACTTCTAGTTTTAAAAAGCATGCAAGAGAATGGTGGGATGATAGGCAATATCATGTTAAGATAGGTAGAAAATATCCCATTCATGATTGGAATGAATTGAAAGCTTGTATGAGAAGAAAGTTTGTGCCTCGAGAAATTGAAAGAAACTTAGAACTTATGAGAGAGCTTATTAGAAAAGGTGAGTCATTCATTCAAAATATAAGTGGGTTCTCTCGTAGGGAAAGTGAGTTTCTAGAAAAACTTAAGAGGCTATGGGAAGAGACAAGCAAACATAGAATTGAGAGATTAAAAAGAGAAAAACAAAAGCAAGAAGTAAGAGAGAAAAGAGAAAAAGAGAGAAGAGAAAAAGAAATAAAAGAAGAGGAAGAACGAAATAGAAGAAAAGAGGAAGAAAGAGAGAGAAGAGAAGAAGAGAAAAGAAGAGAGCAAGAGAGAAGAGAAGAAGAAGAAAACAAGAGAAGAAAAGAGAAAGAAAGAGATAGAAGAGACGAGGAAGAAAGAGAAAGAAGAGAAGAAGAGAAAAGAAGAGAGAAAGAGAGAAAAGAAGCACAAAGAAGAGAAAAGGAAGAAGTTGAAAGAATAGCAATGGAAGAAAAGAAAAAGCAACTAAGGACAACATCTCCTCCTACCCTAGAAGCTAGATTCTTAAGGGGAGGTTTTCTATTCTCTCACTTTTCTCCATTTATATTTGAATTTCCCAAATTTCACTTTTCTTTCAAAGAATTTGCCACTCAATCTTTAAAATTGTTATCACTTTCAACACATGCAAAGTCACAACTTGGGTTATGGTTACCTTTATGGTTACCAATAACTCAAGATACAAATAAAATTTCAAATGAAGAAAGGTTTCTTTATTATATTAAAATTAAAAATTTCAAAATTAGGAAACCTTTTTCTACACATATTCTTTTATATATCTTATTGGGTCAAAGAAAACTAATTAGAGATATGTTTGATGCTTATTGCAGATGGATATTTGACCCAGGAGGAACCCTTGTGAAGCCAACAAAAATAAGTCTTCAGAAGCACCATCAGATTTGAGGACAAATCCTTTCCAAGGGGGAGAGGATGATACAAGAAGGCCTAGCACCATTGGACCTATCACAAGAGGGATGAATATTCTCCCCAAGGTCAAGTACTAGTTGCTATCTTTGGATGGAAAATTGGAGAACAAGAAGATATTCCAAATCTGCCAAAACATGGAGAAGGGTAAAATAGACATTTCTATACAAGAAGGGGTGTGCTTATCCTTCTATGGGGTGGCATTAGTAATTGTTTTCCTCATGTAAACTCATTTCTCACGTGTTTCATAAGGCTTTCCAGAAGCCACACATTTAGCACATGGTTAGCATTTCAGATCTAGAAAAAAACGTGTAAAAGGCTTGCTTAAGCTTTGAGATTGATCTATAAAATCTCAATAGCAAAGCTTGTAGCTCACTTTTGAATATATTGAGTTTTACTATGCTGAAGCATTTTTCCAGCAACCAGAACTCTGCCAAAAGTCACCTCTTATTGAGCTTTCCTTCTCCTTCTAGCTTCCTTCCATTGAAGGCCTTCTGAGTTAGATAATCCACTCACCATAGAGCTCTTCCTCCATCTCTGCCTCCACTGAATTCACTATGCCACTGCTGTTAAAAACACACTTCATTCCGCTGCCAGCTGCCTCTCGGGAGCCATCTTCAACACTGCTCATGATCCAATTCTTCATTTCCCTGCCTTCATCCCACACCTCTGCTGGAGCAACTTCATCAGTAGTGGTCACATGTCCCCCTCTCATTGGAGAGGATTTTTGCCACTTGTCCTTCTCCTAATGAAGAGGATTTTCTCCTTGTTCTCCAAGCTAACCAAGGTGAATCTTTTAGGTTTAGGTTTCTGCCTATTTTGAGACACTTTAGTCTATAAATACAGGTATCTCTCCTTCATGTAGTTACCTTTGAAATAGAGTATTGTTATGTTACCAAATTTGAGCCATACTATTCTTGTTAGGTCATCTTAAACTAGAGCAACCCAAATGGCCTCCTCTAGCCACCTTCCTGCAAGAGTTGACTCAACCTCTCTTAGAGAACCACCAAACACACCATCCAACACCATAAAATTATCCATGGCCGAGACACTTAGCTACACTCCCACCATCACCATTTTCGCCTCCTTCATTTATGAGCACTTCCATGGAATTTTCCTTCTAGATTTGGTTAGCTAGAAGATTTCCATCACAACTTGAATCTTTAGATTGACTTGAATCAACTTTCATCTTAAGGTGACTAAGCTCAACTTTAGTCTTATTAGACGTTAATTCATAAAAAAGAAACTCGACTTAAGCTAGGCTTATTTGTAACTTGAGCTCTTCAAATAATTATTTAACCAAATACTAAAAGATTAAATGATTAAAGAATGAAATAAGCAGTTTCATTAGTATAATCTACTCTCTTTCACTTACAAATATAATGTGATCTTTCTGCCTTACTCATATAGTCTACCACACTCGCCTACACTTATCACATCTAATGCATTTTTTTACTGTCCTCATTCACACCTTTCGTTTGATTGTTAACAAGTTTTTAAATTCCGAATAAAAGGGGGAAATAGGTGTTCAAGAATGCTTTTCTGGTTAAGGGTAATGGAGTTATTCTATGATAATAATGTTAATGAATAATAAAATATAAAATATAGGTGACTTAACTACCATATGTTTTTATTTTAGCCATTCTTAATTTTTTATTGGATTTATGATAAATTACTTTTACATTTTATATTTTAAAAAAAATATGTATATTGACAAAGAATAAAAGAATAGATTTATTTTTTTAAAATGATAAAAGAACTACTCGTAAAGATAAAAACAAAAGAGATTCAAATTTTTCACATATTTTGATTGAAGCATGATACTAATAATCAAATTCTTCAATTAGAAAACTATTTCTTAATGTTCAAAAATTACATACGAAGAGTAAATATAAAAGCACCCAATAAGTTATAGAGATGAAAATAGAACGGCTTATGTAAAATATATAAATTTTGAATATATTATTTTCACTCTCTCAGAATTATTGGTCACATTTTGCCATGAAAAGTGTATATTTGATTGTATTGTATTTCAAACACATTTACCTTTATCAAAATTTAAGAAATTGTATGTTAGTTTTTAGACTGAAATTAGATAATTTATTCTTAAATATGAGAAAAGAAAATAGAAATTCAAATTTGATAATAGTTGTAAATAAAAACCTAGAGCATATTATTTAACATTTTTATTATTAAATGTTTAAAAAATTTAAAATAATAAAAATTATAAATCATAAAATTAATTTTTGGATATATACAGTATACTTTTCATAGAAAAATAATAATTAAATTTAATTTGTCTGAAGTCATTTTCAGTTCAATTTAGATAAATTACTTTTTGTTTCTTTATAGGTTTTATAATGTCAGTTCAACGTAATTCATTTTAGAGGTTGAAAAAGTAAGCATCTTACACACTTGAAAAGAAGAAAATGATCTTGATGAGAAAATGAAAATTAATGAACCATGAATATTGTCACACAAATTAAGTGAAAAAAGGAAAAAATAATTTAGAGACAAAATTCTCAACTTGCACAGTTTAAAAAACCTTATCAAGCACTATATTGACAATTGTTCGGCTGGTGTACAGCTTTTTCCTCATTCAAATTTTAAAGATAGGAAAAAGAAAAGGTTTCCAACTACAAAGTTCCAATTTTACCTAATTGCACGTATTTTGTTTTGCTTTAATTCTTTGATTTTAGCTTCTATTTAGATGTTCTTGTAAAATTTAGTGTGTGTAAAAATGTGATCATAAACTATTTTTAGAATTTTTGTTAGTTGTAATTTTTATAGATTTTTAACTTTGATTAATAATAAAACACAACTGGGATTTGCAGTGCCCATTTCATTTATTGATATATAGGTGCTGTGGAAATTTAGATTTTGTGATGCAGTTTAATAGTTTCGACAAGCACATTAGACATATAAGTCTTTTCATGTAAGTAGCATACTTGAGAAGAACTGAGAGTAAGTAAACCAGGTGGAGGGAGCATATAAGTCTTTTCATGTAATTTCCCATAAAGAAAAGCATTATTGCTGTCTAGTTGTTGGAAGCATTCTGCAGAATAAGACACGAAAGCATAATTAAAATAAGTTGCAATTGAGGGTATGAATAATTTGTGAACCGAAATTAATTTACACGAAATTCTGCTACGTAGAGAATGTCATAAAAAAATCAAAGATTCAAATGATAGAACAATACTATCTTGATCTCTCACAAATACGCTATCTGGATATTGGGGATAATTATATTTCGGGACAGATTCCTGTTCAGATTGGGAATCTCAAACACTTACACTATCTTGATCTTGGAGGATTTTATCTTTCCGGACAAATTCCTATTCAAATTGGAAATCTTAGAAAGCTACAATATCTGAGTATTGGAAGTAACAATTTTATATACAGAAGGCGTATGGAAAACTATATTTCAAATTCCCTTTCTGGAGCAATCCCTTTTCGCATAGGGAATCTTCCACTATTGCATACTCTTCGACTAGGTGGAAATTTTGACATGAAATCTAAGGATGCAAAATGGTTGTCAACTCTCCATTCCTTAAGCATTCTTGAGCTGAGTTCAATGCATAGTCTTAGTTCCTCTCACCAGTGGCTACAAAGTATTAGTAAGCTCATTCCAAACTTAACAGAGCTGAGGCTAGTTGACTGTAATCTTTTCGATAATGATATTCAATCTTTGTTCTTTTCTCATTCCTCTAACTTTTCCACTTCTCTTACCGTTCTAGATCTATCTTCTAACATCTTGACATCATCAACACTTCAACTCTTGTTTAACTTTGGCCTTCATCTTCGAGAAGTGTATCTTTCTCACAATAATATAGCCTTATCACCTTCTCCATGTCTAAATTTTCCATCTCTTAAGATCCTCGACCTCTCTTACAGTAATCTTGAGTCATCAATGTTTCTGGTTAATTTGAATATTAGCTCCAAACTACAAAAGCTTCACCTTGTAAACTGCAGTATTATAGATAGAACTTTCCTGGTTCCTTCTACAATGAATGTTTTTTCTTCTCTTGTATACCTTGATCTCTCCGATAACTTATTAAAAGCATGCTCTATATTTCACTGGCTCTCTAACTTCACTACCAATCTTCGCACCCTTTACCTTGGTTATAATTTGTTGGAAGGTCCCATTCCAAATGAATTTGGGAAAGCGATGAACTCTCTTGAATATCTTTTTCTCTCAAATAACAAACTACAAGGCAAGATTCCTTCTTTCTTTGGTAGCATGTGCAGATTACAGAGATTAGACCTTTCAAATAATAAGTTGAATGGCAAATTTCCAAGCTTCATTCGTAATTCTTCCAGATGCAGCAGACACATAATTCGGCAATTGAGCTTATCTTATAACCAAATTACTGGCAAGATACCCGAGAGCCTCAAACTGCTATCTGAGTTGGAGATTTTATCATTGGAGGGGAATTCTTTAGAGGGTGATGTCACTGAATCTCATATCTCTAATTTGTCCAAATTGTATTTCTTATCCTTGTCACACAACTCATTGTCTCTAAAATTTCTGTCTAGTTGGGTTCCCCCGTTTCAATTAAGTTATTTGGATATATAGCATCCTGCAAGCTAGGTCCGAGTTTTCCTAGTTGGCTCAAGACTCAAAATTCCTTAATCCAAGTAGATATATCTGATAATGGACTAAATGATTTTGTGCCAGAATGGTTTTGGAACAAGTTGCAAATTATGTACGAGTTGAATATGTCTCACAACAATCTCATTGATTCAATTCCTGACATGAAATTACAGCTTCCTTTAAGACCATCTATAAATTTAAATTCAAAAAATTTTGAGTGAAAAGTGTCATCGTTTTTGCTACAAGCTTCCGAGCTGTTACTCTCTGCAAATAAGTTTTCAGATTTCTCATGTGGAAACGTCACAGCTGCATTGGCGACTTTAGATTTATCAGATAATCAAATAAAGGGGCAACTTCCAGATTGTTGGAAATCTGTAGACCAATTATTGTTCCTTGATTTAAGCAACAATGAATTGTCAGGGAACATTCCTATCTCCATGGGCTCCCTCGTCAAATTGGAAGCTTTAGTTTTACGAAATAATAGTTTAATGGGTGAATTGCCTTCCTCGCTGAAGAATTGCAACCATTTAATTATGTTGGATGTGAGTGAGAATGTGTTGTCTGGACCAATACCATCATGGATTGGAGAAAGCATGCAACAATTACAAATCTTGATCATGCGAGAGAATCACTTATCTGGAAATCTTCCCCTTCGTCTATGTCATTTAAAGCGTATTCAATTATTGGATCTTTCTAACAATAAATTGTCAAAAGGAATTCCAGCTTGCTTCAATAATTTTACTGCATTTTCTGAAAAGAGCATCAACATAACTGAAGCAGAACGTCGTGTTCATTGGTATAATGGAACCTACTATGAAATTTATAATTTTTTTGGTGGCAATGATTATAACTTTCATATAACGTGGATGTGGAAAGGCGTTGAACGCAGCTTCACACGTCCTGAATTGTTTCTTCAGAGCATTGATCTCTCATGTAACAATTTAATAGGTGAAATGCCGAAAGAGATTACATACATGCTCGGTCTAGTTTCTTTGAATTTATCAAAAAACAATTTGAGTGGAGAAATTCCTTTTGAGATAGGAAACCTAAGTTCGCTTGAATCGCTTGACTTGTCAAGAAATAAATTCTATGGGAGAATTCCTTCGTCTCTTTCCCAAATGGATTTTCTCCAAAAATTAGACTTGTCACACAATTCTCTTTCGGGAAGAATCCCATTGGGAAAACACTTGGATACATTTGATGCCTCTTGTTTTGAAGGAAATACTGATCTTTGTGGGAAACCACTTGAAAAAAGTTGTCATGAAGATGAGACAGTGATAAAGTCTAAAGGAGGAGACGTCCATGATGAAGATGATAATTCGGTTTTCTATGGAGCATTATACATGAGCTTGGGACTAGGATTCTTCACAGCCTTTTGGGGGTTATTAGGGTCATTACTACTTTTGCAACCATGGAGAATTGCTTACTTGACTTTATTGAATAGACTGATACACTATTTACTTGAAATGGTTGTATTGAATATAGCATAGTGCCAAAGATGACTCAGACTAATAGGTACATAATTCTACTAACTTCTTTCTTTGAATTTTATAATACTTATTTCTCTCTTCAGTTAAGTAAATCAGTAACTATGTTTATATTGAAATTCAGAATGCCTTGCTAAAAACAAATGTACATATTAGCTTGGCATGAACGAAATTGTTATTAAGTTTAATTATTTTAATTATTTATCCTTGCTAATAATACCACCAAAAGAGTACTTTAATTGTATGTCTCTCTCGGCTACATAGATGTTTTCATCAATGTTGTTAAACATTGATAATATCCTATGCTCTTATTCTGGATTTACTAATGGGATTTTCTTTTTCCATAAATGATATCTTTGGATGGTGTAAAGAAATTATTGATAGTTCGATCTGTTTTGAGAAATTTTCTTGTTTTCAAATGACCATTTTCAAAGTTTACAAATGTAGTGTAATGGGTTCAAATAATTTACTTTACCACTAAATTCTGGTCTCCGAATTATTTTCCATCATTAATGTTTGTTGTACAAATTTTAGCACAAAATTTGCAGTTTATAGCGATTTGCTTCATTTAGTATATCACTAATACTTGTTTCCAAAAAAAGTTCCATCATTTTACTAACTTCTGTCATAAATTTTGGCACAAAATTTGCAGTTTAATGATTTGCTTCAAGACTCCATTATGAGATTAAGGCATTACAGGTTGTTGGCAGTGTAAGATTATTAGTTGAAGTTTCATGTGAAGCTTTAATGATTTGATAGTGTGTAATTAGGTAATCTAACTTGTAATTTTTGTGAAGAATGAAGTCCCACATTGGTGGGAACTTCTAAAGTGGTATGGCATGGTGGTTATAAAAGAAATCCCTTGCCCCCTTTGTTATCATCCCATTTTCTCTATTCTCTCATTTCTTGTATTCTCATAATTTTGAGAAGTTCTTGTAGGAAGAGAGGTGTTGTAAATTTCTTCCACTAGTATAAAATTTTTAGTTTTGCCTATTGTCGGTATTATTATTTTCTTTTCTCTATTTTTGTTGTGTGTGCTTGTGTTGTATGACTGATACCCAACAGTGGTATCAGAGCTCTAGGTTTGTATTCTGCTGAAAAGAGTTATTGGAAACGTTTGGTAGTGTGAAAGTGTGGTCTGGGAGGGAAAGTTCTGGCTAGGAAAGACTTGGTACTTAAGAGTGTCTGTTTGTGACCCACCTCTCTTTCCTGGGAAGTTCTTGGTGCTTTACTTCACGGTCTACCTGTGTTGTTCCAGTAGACAATACTATTCATAGTGAGAAGTGCATAAGTCGGTTCTAAAACCATGACAACAAAATATGAGATAGAGAAGTTTAACGGGAATAATTTCTCGTTATGGAAATTAAAGATGAAGGCAATTCTGAGAAAAGACAATTGCATAGATGCAATTGAAAGGAGATTTGGGATGCCCTCATAAAATTATATGAGGTGAAGTCTCTTCACACAAGGATATTTTTGAAAAGAAAACTGTACACACTTCGAATGAGTGAGTCTACTTCGGTGACGGATCATATCAACCACCTCAACACCTTGTTTGCCCAACTGTCAGCGGCAGATTTCAACATAGTTGAAAATGAACGCGCGGAGCTTCTACTGCAGAGTCTACCAGACTCGTATGATCAACTCATCATCAATATTACGAATAATAATAGTGAAGGCCGTCTACACTTCGAGGATGTTGCCGGAGCAATTCTTGAAGAAGAATCCAGGCGAAGGAAAAAAGAAGACAGACTGGAAAGTTCAAAGCAAACACAAGCTTTGGCGATAATGAGAGAAAGATCAACGAAATATGGATCTAGTGGGAGTCAGTCTCATGATAGTTCTCAAAGTAAGAAGCATCTCAAATGCTACAATTGTGGCAAAAGGGGGCATGTCAAGAAAGAATGTTGGCACGAGAAGAGTGGAAGAAAGAACTCTGATGCATCAACCTCACAAGGTTGTATGGCAAATACGGATGAAGATATTCTTTGAGAAAGAGGGGAGATCTGGTAAGTCAAAAAAGCTCAGAAGATCATGACATGTGCTTATGGGAGATACGTTGTAGAAAATTAATGCAATGGTTGCATCGACAAGTCAAGAAGAAGCGGTGTTGACATGACATCGTACTTGGACATATGTCAAAGTGAAGTTTGCAAGGCGGAACGTACTCTGTACTCAGGCTTAAGAAGGTTGTTTTACCTCCATGCTAGCACTGTGTGATAAGCCAACAACATAGATCGAAGTTTGCTAGTTTGACTACCAGAAAAGAAAACACAGGAAGACTTGGTTTATTCTGATGTAAGGGAATCACCGGAGTTATTCCTAGGAAGTGCAAAGTTTATTCCAGGAGTTTTATGGGTGTATTACATCAAGAGGAAGTCAAATGTGTTGTTGTTACCAGTTCAAGGAAACCAAAGCACGAGTAGAGCTTGAAACTGGGGAAGAATTAAGTGCTTGGGCTATGCTAACAATGTGAAGGGGTATTGCCTGTGAGTTCCACCGCTCACAAGGTTATTGTTAAGCAGGAATGAAGTGATGCTCCAACCAGAAGGCGAGAATTTTAAGGATGCAAATTAACCGAGATAGAAAAGATAGGAAGATTTGGCTTTCTCAGAAGTAAAACTTATTGAAAGTCTTGCGATGCTTCAACATGCAAGAGTGCAAGCTAGTTTTACCCCACTTCCTATCAACTGTAAGTTATCATCAAGTATGAGACCTAGCAGTGAAGCAGAGAGGATGGAAATGTCTCGTGTACCGTATGCATCAGCAGTAGGAAGCCTCATGTATGCCATGATTTGTACAAGACCGGACATTGCTCAAGCAGTGGAAGTGGTTAGTAGATTCATGGGAAATTTTGGTGGAGAGCACTGGAATACTGTTAAGAGGATCCTTAGATACATCAAAGGAACCTCAAACGTTGCATTATGTTATAAAGGATCAGAATCAATTGTCAGAGGCTATGTTGATTCAGATTTTGCAGGTGATCTGGATAAAAGGAAATCCACTACTGGCTATGTGTTTACAATTGCTGGAGGGGCTATAAGTTGGTTATCCAAGTTACAAGATGTTGTAGCTCTGTCTACTACAGAAGTTGAATACATGGCAGCCACTCAAGCATGTAAGGAAGCTATTTGGATTAAAAGGATAATGGAGGAACTTGGGCACAAGCAACAACAAATTGTTGTGTATTGTGATAGTCAAAGTGCTTTGCACATTGCAAAGAATCTAGCCTTTCATTCCAGGACAAAGCACATAGGAATAAGATATCACTTTGTGAGGGAAGTAGTGGAAGAAGGAAGTGTTGATATGCAAAAGATTCACACAGATGAAAACCTAGCAGATGTCATGACAAAGCCGGTCAATACTGACAAGTTTAGGAAGACTCGATTCTGTTACGGTCTATTGGAAACATAAGCAACATGGATGGCAAATATGGTGTGAAGATTTGATTAGTTTAATCAAAATCTTCAAGTGGGAGATTGTGAAGGAGAGAAGTCCCACATCTTCTAAAATTATGGGAGTGGTTAGTAGGTTCGTGGCAGGTTTAGGTGGAGAGCAGTGAAATATTGATCGGGTGTTGCATTGCGTTTCGGAGAATCAGAATTAGGTGTCAAAGGTTATTGGCAGGTTTACGTAAATTCGATTCTACTGAAAGTTTAACGAGCAACATGAAGGCAAAATGGTGTGAAGATTTGATTAGTTTCATCAAAATCTTCAAGTGGGAGATTGTGAAGAATGAAGTCCCACATTGGTGAGAACTTCTAAAGTGGTATGGCATGGTGGTTATAAAAGAAACCCTTTGCCCCCTTTGTTATCATCCCATTTTCTCTATTCTCTCCTTTCTTGTATTCTCATAATTTTGAGAAGTTCTTGTAGGAAGAGAGGTGCTGTAAATTTCTTCCACTATTATAAAATTTTGTTTTGCCTATTGTCGGTATTATTATTTTCTCTTCTCTATTTTTGTTGTGTGTGCTTGTGCTGTATGACTGATACCCAACAATTTTAATATTAAGTCAACAATGTGAGAATTCCTAATAATGTGAATCTTTTACATTCCATCTTGAAAACTGATGATTGTTAGTGGCTTGTCACATTTAGTTATAGCCAATCGAAATTTGTATTTGTAAGAAAAAATGTGAGATATTCCAATAAGTTGTACTTCAGCATATGTTGAATCTCATCTTAATTAATCACCTTTTTAAGGATGATGATGAGTTTTATTATCGAAAATGAGGTCATTTAGATTCAATAAAATAGATTGAATGTAAAATTCATATTCATTTTAATTTGATTAGATTAATTTGGATTGTTTTTCAATTCAATATAAATTAAATTTACTTTGATAATTTGATTAATTATAATCAATCTAATGAGTTTTGATATGGGATTCATCTAATTATGTTTGACACCACTCCCTCTTTATCCAGCCATGCACTTTATTTGAGTTTGGCCCTAGTATCATTTACTCCAAAAGGAGAAGAATGGTCTTTTTGAAATAGTTTTATTTTTCCACGTTATGTGATTATTTGTGTGGTTATTATTCTTAGCCATGGAATAGAAATTAGGAGATGTTAAGAGAGGTCAAATATTCTATTATCTAATGTTAAATATTGTGTTATATTATTATGTTTTGTGTAGATTTGCACATATATAACTTTTTTAATAGGTGAGGAATTATAAGATCTTTGTATATATATATATATATAGTACACTATTTTTTAAAGTAACACATCAAAATTATTCTTTAAACCTTTTTTCCTAGGAGATACTAATTATCTAAGTCAATATAAACTAATACAAGGCATCTCCTTGTTCACGCATATGATATATTATTTTTTTTTCCAATGCAAATATCATAAAAGTGTCGAAAAGTGTCCTAATAATAAATAAATTATGAAGCTAATCTTACATGTTTATTGTCACTAAAGAAATTTACCTATGTATATATATCTATGAATACTTCTATTATACATAATTTGTTGTAAATTATGTACATTATACACGTATAGTTGACTAAAGAGAAAAACAGATATATAGATAAGATTAAACGATTTTGCATATAGTTATTTCTAAAGATAAAATTTCAAAAACCTTCAAATTATAGATGCGTAATGTAAACAAAGAAAAATAAAATTGTATTAGCTATTCATATTATTGCATATTGTGAAAATTATGTATGAGATTAATCTCTCTTGTGTTGTATATACACATAGGATCTTCTATTTATAATAAAAGAAATATAGACTAAGTCTAAAATACAAATAAGCAATAATAACAAACTAACTAAATATAAAATAAAGAAAAGATAAAGATAATATATCTAAGACTCTGTCTCAAGCGGGTACATACAAATCGTATAAGTACAAAGCTTGTTACTATAGTATAATCAACAATGCCTTAGTGAAGATATCTATTTCCGCATTCAAATGACACAAAATTGTTAATAATTTACCAAGACGTCATAGAAAACAAAATATCAACCCAAAAGACTCTCCCTGACATTGCTTCATATAAATCTAGGAAAAAAACATATGGATGGGTAAAACGCAATAGTGACAAAGGGAGATGAGAAGAGACAGCAACATAAGAAGTCATTGGTGAACAGGAAATAGAGATCTTAAAAATCCAATATTCTTCAATCAAGGCACTAGAAAGAGAAAAAAAAAGGTGTCCCGACACTCTGACAGGAGACGAGACGTGTGACCATGCACGACGAACTTTAAAGAGTGACACTCTAAATCGTTGCCTGCAAGGAGACGAGATGCACCACCAGGAACAATAAAAAATGGAGCATATCTACAACTTCAAATAACATTGAGAACGTGTAGGAGCTCCGATGTTGACAACATGATGGTCGCCTAGCTTAAACGACTAAAATCATGTCATTGTTAGTCAAAACTAAAACTCTGGTATTGACAGTAATAGATGACGGCGCCGCCAACAGTGATAGACGCCGCCGCCAACTGTGGTATACGGCGCCACGCCAGTAGTAATAAATGTAGTGGTAGAGACAATAAGTATTTTTCTAAAAAAGAGCCTTAGAATTTAAATACCATATTGAATGTAATAAAAACTACCTATATGATTAATCTCTCTTCATTTAAATATATACATGAAATATTATATTTCTATTAAAAAAATATATAAGTTAAACTCAAAATACAAATTAAAAATGATAACAAACAAATACAAAATCAAAGTAAAATAAAAATAAGGCTTAATACCCTATTTTGTCCCCAGTTTCGCTCGGAAATATCAAATTAGTTTATCTTTAAAAAGTTTGTCAATTATGTCCTCATTTAAAAAAATTTGCATCAATAAAATCCCTTCCGTTAAATTTGTACAAACGGCGTTAACTATTTTTCTCTCTCTTTTACTTTTCTTCTATTTTTCTGTGCAATGCAGGTTTTTGTCAGGTTTTTTTTTCTCTTATACTTTTCTTCTACTCTAAATACTCTCTTCTCCCAAAGGTATTTGTAGCTTTTTCAGAAGCAAAGACATGTCTCTGACTCTTCCAACCTTAAGCTTTTTTTCAGGAAAAAAAGAAACTTATGGAATTAGGAACTACCCTTGCAACCCTTTTTTCCAATTTATTCTCCAAAATTAAATTCAAATTTCGTCACTATTGAATTTCCAACATGTGCATCAACTACAAAATTAATTTGAAAGAGATAGCACTGCATGTTACCATTTGCTTTTCCAGGTTGGATTATTTTAGAAAGGAGACATCTGAACTTCAAATCACCAAATAACATTCATGGTTTTTGCTTTTCTCAACTTTCTTTTATGCTTTAAGATTTTTTTCTTTGTATGCTGTATAAAAAAGAAATCACTTTTTAAATATATTTATTTAATTTTTTAAGTAATAAATATGATATTATATAGTCATTAATACAAAACGACAATAAAAATATTGTAAGTCCAAATAAATAAACTCATGACACTTTATATCAATAATTCTGAAATAAATAAATTTGAGTGTAATGTTGGTATGGATTAGATGAGGGATGATATTCGATAAAGAAAATCGGATGAAATCGATAAACAAAATTAAATTTAAAAGGTATTATAAATATTTAATTTGACTAAAAATTTATATTTTGATATTTATAAATTTTAGGTAAATCTAAAATTTTTAATTTTGTTTTTTATGTAATATTTGTTATCAGATTTATTAATAAAGTATATAAAGATCTAATTTATTATAAAAATAATTATTAATATAATTGATTGTTGTACCAATCAAAGGAGATAAATTTTATCAAGTGAGGATACAATTGATACATTTTTAAAAAAAGAGACCTAATTGACACAACTCACCAAAACTGAAGATAAAATAAGAGCCTAAAAATAATATATCTAACCCATAAACTTAATTGTGTTAAATTCCAACAATAATATTAAATTTTAAAGTCCATTTTAGCCTACCAAATCAAATTGACCATATATTAAATATGCTTTTGTTATAATCAGTGTATCGCTGTTTCTCACAAATTGAATATTTTATGATAGTTTTTAAAATGTTTGACTTGATGCATTGATTTCAATCAAACATATCTGACGCCACTCGTGCTTTGAAATAATATACACATCATTTGAAATAAGTGTACTTTTCATTATCTCCGTTTTTGTTTACTTTGAAAAGAAAATTAGAAAAATGAGAAAAAAATAACATCTGTGTCAACATTCAATATATATATATATATATATATATATATATATATATATATATATATATATATATATATATATATATATATATCGCTGCCTATCAACATAAATTAAATCAATGAATGAATTGATATATACTCTTAAAATTAAATTAAGTCGAGTTTTATTTAGTTTTTAGCTGTTTTAAATAGACATTTTCATTCACCAAAAAATAAATTATTATTTAACATATTTTTCATGAAGTAAATAAATTAAGATAACCAACTATGAAAGATGCATAAGTATATTAAAATGAAAAAAAAAAGTTATTTAATGATGCTCTGACAACATACTAAATGTGTCATATTTACCCGTATGAGAAATTAAAATCCAAAGTTTAGAGATTGAGACTCTTCTTATTATTGTATTTATCTGTAGTTCGATTTTAAGTAGAATCTATTTACTTATTTATCATAGTGAGATCAACTTAGGCAATCAATAATTAAAGGTCTTAGGACCAATTTCATTTTCGTCCTTTGTTTAACATGTTTATTTTTTTTTCAACTACAAATTAATGCTTAAGCTCTTTTTGGACTAGTTTCATTTTCATCTGTCCAAATATCCAAATGTATATGTTTCTTAGTTTTTTTTATCCGATTAAACGGATGGATTGATTAGAATACTTAATTCTTTATTTGGACAAATTTCATTTTATTTTTTTATATACCTAATGAGATTAATGTTTCTAACCTATAAAATGGAGTCCAGTAGGACAAGTATAACTTAGGAGTTTTCGACTAGTTTCATTTCTCTTTCTTCCAAGTGTAGTGTGGAAGAAGACGAGTTGGCGTTAGTGGTAGATGAGTTTTTTTTTCTTTTTTCTAACTCATAATTTGAACTTCAATTTTAATTCCAATGTATGTACTTCATATATTTTGATATAAATATAAATTTAATATTATATTTGACTAGCAATTTGATGATCCATCTACTTGTTTTATTTATTTAAAAAGAATTTCAACAAACATATATAAATAAATACATTAAATGTAAATAATTGTAGTTGAAAAAATATACCAATGCTTAGTAATAAATGAATATGAAAATTAATTTTAATAGTTTCGAAATCTATGTTACAAGATGAGACCAATTCATCATATGTCCATTCCATATTTCTATAACATTAAAAAAATATTAAAAGTATTAAACATCTTAAATTGTTCTATTCTTTTATATATTTTGGTCTTCTTATTTATCGATTAAATCAATTTTAATTATTATTTTGGTTCTCATAATGACAATTATTAAGTTTTATCAATTAATTTTTTTTAAAAAATAATTATCATATAACAAATTTTTATAAATTTTCATTTCAAATATTTTAATTTCTTATTATATTTCTCTTAATCCAAACAATCTCCCTCTTCTTCTTTAAATCTATCCAAATTCACTCCTCCAAATTCATTAATCTTGAAAAACAAACCTTGGTCTTTTTGGACCATATTCGTTTTCTTCTTTTCAAATTTCTATAGCGCTTAGTTTTTCTATCCCATAAAATGGATTGATTAGGAGACTTAGTAGCATAAGTCTTTGCACCAATTTCGTTTTCTTCTTTTCATGTATCTATCGTGTTTAATTTTTTTTATCCGATAAAATGGGCTCGAATATGTTAAGTATGGCATAAAAGTTTTAGACCAGTTTTTTTCTTTTTTCCTTTTTTTTTTGAGTGTATTTAATTTTAATGGGGTGGGCTAGTACAACCATAAGTTTTTTCATATAATTATAGAATTACATTTTTTTACATCTATGAATTAGTCTATCACATCTCCTATCATAACTTAATAAGTTAATATATCACTCCAAAACTTATAAATGCAGAATCTATTCACTGACTTTATCAACAAAAAATAGTAATTTATTACTTAGTTTCTTAAAAGAGACTGAAAATGGATTTAATTACGACCAACGGAGTTTAAAAAGTATAAGTAGTAACAAATAAGATCGAATATCGTTTATTAAGACACTCACGTAAACTAAATAATCAGTAACTAATCTAGACTAAATAATAGTTCCATAATTTGAGATTATGTGTAGTAAAGTAAATTGGTGAATAAATGTAAGGATAAACTTCAGAACACTTAAAAAATGAAAAAGGTTATAAAATGTATGGATTTGTATTGTTGAGGTTAGATTTCACTGACTTCACTCTCATACATATTAAAACTCACATCTCTATTAATATAGTAATGTCAACCCTCAAGTCTAATTAAAACCTAATCCCTTAATAGAATGAGTCTAGGTTTCTTTATTAAGAGTCAATCCCTTAAACCTCTAATAAACAAACCTACTTTATCAACTAGGGTTTAAGATAATCAATGAGTCAAGTTTCATTCCTAAATACAAACTCCATTATGTATCTTGTTCCAAGCTTAGGTTTCAAAAGATATTTTCCAAAATATCTAATGAGCCAAGCACCAAGCTATAAATGGCAACCATGGAGAATTGCTTACTTGACTTTGTTGAATAGACTGATACACTATTTACTTGAAATGTGGTTGTATTGAATATAGCATAGTGCCAAAGATGACTCAGACCAATAGGTACATAATTCTACTAACTTCTTTCTTTGAACTTTATAATACTTCTTTCTCTCTTCAGTTAGGTAAATCAGTAACTATGTTTATATTGAAATTCAGAATGAATGTAATTGTTATAGAGTTTAATTATTTTAATTATTTATCCTTGCTAATTAATAATAGCACCAAAAAGTACTTTCATTAATTGTATGTCTCTCTCGGCTACATAGATATTTTCATCAATTTTGTTAAACATTGATTTTCCTATGCTCTTATTCTGGCTTTACTAATGGGAGTTTCCTTTTCCATAAATGATATATCTTTGGTTGGTATAAAGAAATTATTGATAGTTCGATCTGTTTTGAGAAGTTTTCTTGTTTATGAAGTATGCTTAGACCATTTTAAAAGTTCTTATATGTTGCTTTATGTAGTCTAATGGGTTCAAATAATTTACTTTACCACTAAAATTTGGTCTCCGAATTTTTCCCCATCATTAATGTTTGTTGTACAAATTTTAGCACAAAATTTGCAATTTATAGCAATTTGCTTCATTTAGTATATCACTAATACTTGTTTCCCAACAAAGTTCCATCATTTTAGTAACGTTTGTCATAAATTTTGGCTCAAAATTTGTAGTTTAGTGATTTTCTTTAAGACTCCAGTGATAAAGTGTGAAAAAGAGTTATTTTTACACTTATAAATGAACTCAATCTGGTAGTTATTCATGTTGTTACTTATAATAGGAAGTAGATGTAATGTAAAACATTGTAAGGAAACATTCTATTATTTGGACTCTTGTCAGCCAATTCTCGCAAAGTGCAAGCCATAACTCGCACAGCCAGAAGGAGGACTTTCGCACAACGCACCAATACCTGTGCACTGAGTGAATACCATCAGTTGAAGTGCAACAGTTAAGAAAATTTGCACAACGCATACACACATGTGCACTGAGCGAATTAATGAAGTTAAGTAGCTTAAAAAGATGTGATAGAAGGACATAAACTATCTTTTGACACACAAACAGAGCACGAAAAAGACGGGAGAACTTGAGGAGACGCTCAGGAGACAATTCAAGACATCAAGACTTCACTTTTTGCAAGGAATTGCGGTAAAGAGTACGTTTTAGATGTCTAGGAGAGACTAGTTTTTATGTTCATTGGAATTGGTTGTATGACAATACATTAATGTTCAGGATGTTTTAATAAATAACGTATTTTGTTCAAGATGTTATTGTAATGTTAGTCACAGACCAATTCGAGTGATATTTATTCCAATTTTACAATCTTGAATTTTTACCTTGTTAATTTGGTGCTATTTTTCAAAGTTGAAATCAAATGTTATTATCAATAATTGGTTTTGATAAATAATCTTGAAAGAATAACGTGACTCAAATTCCCTGAGAAAAATGATACTTTACTTATTCACTGTATTACTTGTAACGATTTGATATACTTGCAAAAAAGTTATCAAGTTTTTTTCTAAGATGAAAGCATTACATATTGTTGGCTGTGTAAGATTATTAGTTAAAGTTTTATGAAGCTTTAATGATTTGATAGTGTGTAATTAGATAATCTATTTTGTAATTTTAATTTTAAGTCAACAATGTGAGAATTCCTAATAATGTGAATCTTGTACATTCCATCTTGAAAACTGATGATTGTTAGTGGCTTGTCACATTTAGTTATAGCCAATCGAAATTTTATTTGTAAGAAAAAAATGTGAAATATCCGAATAAGTTGTACTTCAGCATATATTGAATCTCATCTTAATCACCTTTTTAAGGATGATCATGAATTTGATTATTGAAAATATGAGAAAAATACCTAAATGAAATGTGTTTGCCTCTGAGCTCGCAATGAAAGGGTAGCGAGAGTGAGATGCTCGAGACATGAAAATGATGTGTTGATGATGTGGCAACGGAGGAGCTGATGCACCAAAAGATGTGGCGAACGATTTGTGGTGTAGTGCGGAAGAGAGACTTAATGGAAGCACGGTGGAAAAAATGGAAAATGAGAAATGGAAGAGTGTGCTTGGAAGGTAGCTAGAGGCGGATCCCTAGGACTCTCTAGCCTATGACTTTCAAGAGAGAATAGTTTCTCAATTAGAAAACTCTATTCTCATTTATCTTTAGTTTTTATTTATCCTTTGTAAAAGGCCTTAATAAAGTCCAAGTATTTGGAAGAGTCCTTGGTGCTCTTTCAAACTCTTGGCAACTTTACTTGCTTTAATTTTAGCATAGTTAGACAGGTGAGTGTGTCTTGTTAGTCAAAGCTACGAGCCTCACCATAGGAGTAGACTTTAATATTGATTTGATTTGTGTTTCACGTAGGGGTTATTAGAGTCCGCTGGTCTCTTAATTGTTTTGATTGTTTGAATTTTTGATGTGTTGACGTTTTAGGGATGGATAGGCTAAAAGGGATTAAACTCTAAGCCTTACCACATTATAGTCCGTAATTAGGAGTCTAGTCTTTGAATGTGTTTGTTTTTTAGTTGTGTCCTTTGATTTTAAAGGTGATTTTAGTTTAAGGGGTAATTAGTTAGTAGCCTAAGACATTTCTGTCAAGGCAAGACTTAGTACTTAAGCAGTCTTTATGATTCACCTCTCTTACCTGGGACTTGTCTAAGTGGAGCTTTGAACCCTTTAGATTAAGAAAACTTTTAAAAACAAAGATGTCTTCTTATAGTTCATATAGGTCTTATAGGTTAGATAATGTTGATGAAATCTTTAATCAAGCTAGGAATCTTCAATTCTTTGGTAAAGACATAAGTGCATTAACATACCTAGCTTGGGAAAAAAAATTGATAAAATAAATCCTTGGTTTCATAGAGAGAGTGAATATTATGTCCTTAGCATATATCTCTCTAAGTTAGAAGAGCATGCAAGTGAGTGGTGGGATGAAAGACAATATCATGTTAGGAAAGGTAGAAAGTATTTCATTCGTAATTGCCATGATTTAAAAGCTTGCATGAGAAGAAAGTTTGTATCTTCAAGCATTAAAAGAAACCTAGAACTGATTAGAGTTTGCATTGATGATGGAAAATTATTTCTTGAGAATTTAAATGATCATGGGTTTCTTCGAAGAGAAATAGAATTTGGGGCAAGACTTAAAGAACTCAAGGGTAAGAAAAGGGAAAGAGAGAAGGAGAGAAAAGAAGAGGAAGAAAGGAAAGAAGAAGAGAAGAGAGGGAGAAGAAAAAGAGAAAAGAGAAGAAGAGAGAAGAAAAGAGGAATTAAGAAGAGAAGAAGAGAAAAGAGGAGAAGAAGAAAGGAGAAAAGAAGAAGAGAGGAAAGAAGAAGAAAAGAAAGAAGAAGAAGAAAAGAAAGAAAGAGAAGAAAAGAAAAGAAGAAGAGAGAAGAGAAAAAGAGAGAAAAGAAGAAGAAAAGAGAGAAAGGCAAGAAAGAGAGAAGAAAGAAAAGGAGAAATTGTTACTGATGACAAACCCTATTCTTTCAAAGACCATGGAACCTAAAAGGGAAGGTTTCCAAATCTTTACTTCTTTTCCAATCATGGTTTATTCTTCAAATAGTAACTTCTCTTTTAAACCAATTGTCATTCCATATTTCATGCAAACATGTTCAAAATATGGCAATTCCAATTTTGAGTTATTGTTATCTTTAAGAAAACAATTAACTCAAGACAAAATTGAATTTGGACTTCTAATATTTAAGAAGATTACAAATCAAAGTATTAGAAGTTATTATTCTTTTGTTTTTATAGAAAAATTCTTTCTTAGATTGATATTAATTGAAGATATATTTGATGTGTATTGCAGATTCGTCTTTGATCCAGGAGGAAGAAAAGTAGATCTAAAGGAATAAGGCCACTTCATGGCTCTGCTCCCAAGACTATGTGGAGCTTCTTCATAAGACGATGCCAGATTTGAGGACAAATCTTGTTTTTAAGAGGGAGGGTATGATGCAATCCTGCCTGAAGCAGTCCTCCTTTTGTATTTTTACCTTTCATAGCTTAGCTTGTAAGGAGCATGAGTTACTATAAATACCCAGCCCCTCTATTGGAATTTTCACTTTTGAGCTTAATGATATGCTGCGGAATTTGCTTTCCAACTTTTGTGCTCTTAAGTCACCTTTGATTTACTACTTCTTCTTCCTTCCTCAAGCTTCCTTCCTTTGTAGGAAGGCCCTCTAAGCTGTGAGGCTTCACCCATACACCTCTTCTCTATTAAAACACTTCAAACACTGCATTGTTTCATCAATCCGCTGCACCTTCAGTCACTGCTGGTTTCTTTTGGTCTGGAGCTTCTGCCTGCATGTTTCCAGCTGGGACTAGTCTCCATCAGAAAGACTCCTAAACAAAGAAAAATATGCAAAATTGAGGAGTTATCATACACTAAAAAAAGGAAAAAAGAAAAAAGCTGGTCTAAAACTTTTAAGTGATACTTAAATATTCGAGCCCATTTTATCGAATAAAAAAAATTAAACACGATAGATACATGAAAAGAAGAAAAAGAAATTGGACCAAAGACTTATGCTACTAAGTGTCCTAATCAATCCATTTTATGGGATAGAAAAACTAAGCGTTATAACTTATAGACATTTGAAAAGAAGAAAACGAATATGGTCCAAAAAGACCGTAAGCATTAATTATTGTATATGTCTTAATGCATTTCATATGTGAAAAAAAATCAAACAACCAAATGAAATTGGTCCAAAGACCAGGTTTTGTTTTTCAAGATTAATGAATTTGGTTAGATTTAAAGAAGAAGAGAGAGATTGTTTGGATTAAGAGAAATATAATAAGAAATTAAAATATTTGAAAATGAAGATTTATAAAAAAGATTTATATGTTTTAAATATTTTAATTGATAAATTTTAAAAATTATTATTACGGGAACCAAAATAATAATTAAAATTAATTTAATCCGTAAATAAGAAGACAAAAATATATAAAAGAATAGAACAATTCTACTTTAAGATGTTTAATATTATTTTATATCTTTTAGAAAAATGGAATGGACATATCATGAATTGGTCTCAACCTGTAACATAGATTCCGAAAATATTAAAATTAATTTTCATACTCATTTATTACTAAGCATTCATATATTTTTTTCAACTACAATTATTCACATTTAATGTATTTATTTATATATGTCTGTTGAAATTCTTTTTAAATAAATAAAACAAGTAGATGGATCATCAAATTGCTAGTTAAATATAATATTAAAATATCTATATCAAAATATATGAAGTACATACATTGGACTAAAATTGAAGTACAAATTATGAGTTAGAAAAAGAAAAAAAAGAACTCATCTACCAATAACGCCAACTCGTCTTCTTCCATTGGAAGAAAGAGAAATGAAACTAGTCGAAAAGTCCTAAGTTATACTTGTCCTATTGGAGTCCATTTTATAGGTTAGAAAAATTAATCACATTAGGTATATATGAAAAGAAGAAAATGAAATTTGTCTAAGTAAATAATTAAGTACACTAATCAATCCATCCGTTTAATCGGATAAAAAAAACTAAGAAACATATACAATTGGATATTTGGACAGAAGAAAATGAAACTAGTTCAAAAGAGCTTAAGCATTAATTTGTAGTTGAAGAAAAAAAAAGAAACATGTTAAACAAAGGAATAAAATGAAATTGTTCCTAAGACCGTTACTTATTGATGGCCTAATTTGATCTTATTATGATAAATAAATAAATAAATTCCAATTAGAAACGAACTACAGATAAATACAATAATAAGAACAAGAGTCTCAATCTCTAAACTTTGGGTTCTAATTTCTCATACGGGTAAATATGACACATTTAGTATTTTGTCAGAGCATCATTAAATATTTTTTTTTTCTTTTTAATATATACTTATGCATCTTTTATAGTTGGTTATCTTAATTTATTTACTTCATGAAAAATATGTGAAATAATAATTTATTTTTTGGTGAATGAAAATGTCTATTTAAAACAGCTAAGAATTAAATAAAACTCAACTGAATTTAATTTTAAGAGTATATATCAATTCATTCATTGATTTAATTTATGTTAATCGGCAGCGATATATATATATATATATATATATATATATATAGAGAGAGAGAGAGAGAGAGAGAGAGAGAGAGAGAGAGAGAGAGAGAGAGAGAGAGAGGAGAGAGAGAGAGAGAGAGAGAGGAGAGAGAGAGAGAGAGAGAGAGAGAGAGAGAGAGAGAGAGAGAGAGAGAGAGAGAGAGAGAGAGAGAGAGAGAGAGAGAGAGAGAGAGAGAGAGAGAGAGAGAGAGAGAGAGAGAGAGAGAGAGAGAGAGAGAGAGAGAGAGAGAGAGAGAGAGAGAGAGAGAGAGAGAGAGAGAGGAGAGAGAGAGAGAGAGGAGAGAGAGAGAGAGAGAGAGAGAGAGAGAGAGAGAGAGAGAGAGAGAGAGAGAGAGAGAGAGAGAGAGAGAGAGAGAGAGAGAGAGAGAGAGAGAGAGAGAGAGAGAGAGAGAGAGAGAGAGAGAGAGAGAGAGAGAGAGAGAGAGAGAGAGAGAGAGAGAGAGAGAGAGAGAGAGAGAGAGGAGAGAGAGAGAGAGAGAGAGAGAGAGAGAGAGAGAGAGAGAGAGAGAGAGAGAGAGAGAGAGAGAGAGAGAGAGAGAGAGAGAGAGAGAGAGAGAGAGAGAGAGAGAGAGAGAGAGAGAGAGAGAGAGAGAGAGAGAGAGAGAGAGAGAGAGAGAGAGAGAGAGAGAGAGAGAGAGAGAGAGAGAGAGAGAGAGAGAGAGAGAGAGAGAGAGAGAGAGAGAGAGAGAGAGGCATGTCATATTTATTGAATGTTGAATGTTGACATAGATGTTTGTTTTATTCTCATTTTTCTAATTTTCTTTACAAGGTAAAAAACAACGGAGATAATGAAAGCTACACTTATTTCAAATGATGTGTATATATATTATTTCAAAGCACGGTGGTGTCAAATATGATTGATTGTAATCAATGCATCAAGTCAAACATTTTAAAAACTATCGGATAATATTCAACTCTGAGAAACAGCACACTGATTATAAAGCATATTTAGTATATGGTGATTTGATTTGATCGGCTAAAATGAACTTTAAAATTTAATATTATCGTTGGAGTTTAACATATGAGTAAGTTTATATACGGTGATTTGATTTGATAGGCTAAAATGAACTTTAAAATTTAATATTATCGTTGTAGTTTAAATATGAGGAAGTTTATATGGGTTACATATATTATTTTTATTTTTATTTTATTTTTTATTTGTATTTTGGCTTTAGTTTATATTCTTTTATTATAAACATAAAGTTTTATATGTATATTTAAATAAAAAGAGATTAATCATCTACGTAGTTTTTATTACATTTAATATGGTATTTAGAATTTAAGCTCTTTTAAAAAAAATATTTATTGTCTTTGTCACTACATCTGATACGATTGGGGGTGGCATCGTCTATCACGGTTGGCGGCTCTGTCATCTACCGTTACCAATACCAGGGTTTCAGTTTTGATCGGCAATGACACGATTTTAATCGTTTAGGCCAGGCGACCATCGTGTCATCAACATCGAAGCTCATATGCGCTCTCAGTACCATTTGAAGTTGTGGATATGCTCCATTTTTTCGTAGTGCTCGGTGGTGTATTTTGTCTCCTCTTAGGCATCGCTCTTTCAAGTTCGTCGTGCATGATTACACATCTCGCTCTTGTTAGGTAGCTATTTAGAGCGTCTGGAATTTTTTAGGTTTTTCTTTCCTGTTTATCAATGACTTCTTCCGTTGTTGTCTTTTCTAATCTCCCTTTGTCACTATTGCGTTTCACCCATCCATATATACTTTGTTTCCTAGATTTATATGAAGGAACCTCCTAGATTTATGGTTAGGGAGAGTCTTTTGGTTTGGTATTTGGTCTTCTATGTCGTCTTCGTAAATCATTAATAATTTGGTGTCACTTGAATGTAGAAACAAATATTTTCACTAAGTCTTTGTTGATTATATTATAGTAACAAGCTTTGTACGTACGATTTATATGCACCCACTTCAGACGGAGTGTTACATATATTATCTTTTATATTTAATCTTAGTTTGTTTGTTATTATTTCTTATTTGTATTTTGGACTTAACCCATATTTTTTTATTATAAATAGAATACCCTATATGTATATACAACACAAGAAAGACTAATCTCATACATAATTTTCACTATATTCAATAAGAATAGCTAATACAATTTTATTTTTCTATGTTTACATTAAACATCTATAATTTGAAAGTTTTTGAGATTTTATCTTTAGAAATAACTATATGCAAAATTGTTTAATCTTATCTATATATATATTCTCTTGTATAATATACATAATTTACAACAAATTATGAATAATAGAAGTATTCATCGATATATACAAAGGTAACCTTTTTTAGTGACAATAAACATGTAAGATTAACTTCATAATTCATTTATTATTAGGACACTTTTGGAATAAAGTTTGAAACATATTTTTATGATATTTGCATTGGAAAAAAAATCTATATCATATGTGAACGAGTAGATGCTTGTATTAGTTGTATTGACTTATATAATTAGTATCTCCTAATTTCTATTCATGGCTAAGAATATTAACCACACAAATAATCACATAATGTGGAAAAATAAAACTATTTCAAAACGACCATTCTTCTACTTTTGGAGTAAATGATACTAGGGTCAAACTCAAATAAAGTGCATGGCTGGATAAAGAGGAAGTGGACTTGTCAAACATAATTAGATGGATCCCATATCAAAATTCATTATTTATCCTAATTAATCAAATTATCAAAGTAAATTTAATTTATATTGAATTGAAAAACAATCCAAATTAATCTAGAGTGAAATTAAAATGAATCAGAATTTTATATTCAATATATTTTATTGAATCTAAATGACCATATTTTCAATAATCAAATTCATGATCATCCTTAAAAAGGTGATTAAGATGAGATTCAATATATGCTGAAGTACAACTTATTCGGATATTTCACATTTTTTTTTTACAAATAAAATTTCGATTGGCTATAACTAAATGTGACAAGCCACTAACAATCATCAGTTTTCAAGATGGAATGTACAAGATTAACATTATTAGGAATTCTCACATTGTTGACTTAAAATTAAAATTACAAAATAGATTATCTAATTACACATTATTTAATCATTAAAGCTTCATAAAACTTTAACTAATAATCTTACACAGCCAACAATATGTAATGCTTTCATCTTAGAAAAAAACTTGATAACTTTTTTGCAAGTATATCAAATCGTTACAAGTAATACAGTGAATAAGTAAAGTATCGTTTTTCTCAGGGAATTTGAGTCACGTTATTCTTTCAAGATTATTTATCAAAACCAATTATTGATAATAACATTTGATTTCAACTTTGAAAAATAGCATCAAATTAACAAGGTAAAAATTTGATAGAGAGTCCTAGGGATCCGCCTCTAGCTACCTTCCAAGCACACTCTTCCATTTCTCCATTTTCCATTTTTTCCACCGTGCACTAGTAAAAAATTGGGTTTTTACAGCGCACATTATGCCACGGTTCAACGGAAACCGCAGCATAATGGTGCGCGGTGGCATTTTTGTAAATAAATCGAACATATATGCCGCGGTTCTGCTCCAAACCGCGGCATATACTCCAGTCAACCATTGCCTTTGACGCCACGTATGAATAAAAAATTAAATAACAGAGTATATGCCGCGGTTGTCCAGAGAACCGCGGCATATACCCCTGCCAATTTATTGCAGGTGCTGACTGGGTCAGAGAATTTGAAAAGTTACAAGGGTATATGCCGCGGTTCTCTGGACACCCGCGGCATATACCCCCTGTAACTTCTCAACTTCTCTGCCAGTCAGAGAATTTCAGAAGTTACAGGGGGTATATGCCGCGGTTGTGCAGAGAACCGCGACATATACCCTTCTCATCTACTGAAATTCCCCAAAAGGCAGTTGGGGAGACAGTTGTGTTCAGCACGTTACAGGGGTATATGCCGCGGTTCTACGAGCAACCGCGGCATATTCTCCTATCTGAAATTAATTTAATATGAATTTGAAATATTTCGAGGTATATACCGCGGTTGCCCCTGAACCGCGGCATATAGTTTGAAAATAATTTCAAAAATGCCATTTCGGATAATTTTTTTAATCCTTATATGCCGCGGTTGGGAGTTAAACCGCGGCATATACCCCTATTATACCGCGGTTAAGTAGTGAACCGCGGTAGATTCCCCCGTTCAGAGTTAAAAATTAAAACTTGGAACAGTGTCGCCTTCCTCGCGCGTTCTCGCTGTTTTCGCGTTTTTTCTTCTCCTCCGACAGCCATCATCTCAGGTACGCGTTTCTGCACCGTTTAAACATTGAAATTATTCGGTCCTTTCTCATTTGTGACGCGTTTGAAACAGTTTTAGCCGATCAAAATCGTTTGAAACTCGTCATTCCCTCTCCGTTGCGATTTCGTTTTCTTTGCACCAAGCGTTTTCGCCGTTCCTCTTCCAGGTATTTATGCCCTTTTGCATTCTTAACGTGATTTCTTCATTAGTTTTTGCATAATTATAGTTTTGGTAATGTATGAAGTTTCTATAGTTTTGGTAATGTATAGTATAATTTTTGCTTTAATTTTGTAATGCATGAAATTGTTATAGTTTTGGTAATGTATGGTATGGTTTTTGCTATAGTTTTGGTAATGTGTGTTGTAGTTCTTGTATTATTTATAAACCTTAAAATATTATTCACTAAGTTTCAATGATATGTATGAAATTGCAAGTTTGATTTTTAGTAGCTTATCTTTTTATGTAATATTTAGGAATATGGATCGAAATTGGATTAATTTACCACGTATTAGTGCTGAGTACGAGAGAGGTGTAGAGGAATTTATACAATTTGCGCAACGTAATGAGGGGAGAAGTGATGATGAAGTGAAGTTTAGATGTCCTTGTGTGAACTGTTTGAATGGGAGAAAGTTGAACGCAACTCAAATTAGAGAACATCTTATATGTGATGGTTTTCTAAGATGCTATACAACATGGATCTGGCACGGCGAAGAAATGATTTTCCCACTGACTCTCAAAGTGTAAATGTTACTGATTCCACCATGGAAGAAGATCGACCGGATGAAGACAAATTGGAGGACATGATCCGCGATGTTGGAGCAGAAAATTTTGCCAAAGCTCATGTGTATGAGACGATGTCGACTGATGCGGAAACACCTTTGTATGTCGGTTCAACTAAGTTCACACGTTTATCAGCGGTGTTAAGGCTCATGAATTTGAAGGCGAGCAATGGATGGACTGATAAGAGTTTTACAGAACTGTTGACGTTGTTGAATGAAATGTTGCCAGATGGAAATACACTGCCCACTCGTAATTATGATGCGAAGAAAATTCTTTGTCCAATGGGTATGGAGTATAAAAGGATACATGCTTGTCCCAATGACTGCATTTTGTATAGGAAAGAGTTTGAATTTTTGACAAAGTGTCCAAAATGTGGCTTATCACGATACAAGTCAAAAAACAATAGTGAAGATAATGGTCAGATAGAAAAAAATGGATCTGCTTTGAAAGTAGTTTGGTACCTTCCAATAGTGCCCAGACTTAAGCGTTTGTTTGCGAATCCCAAAGATGCTAAAAATCTTAGATGGCATGCAGATGAGAGAAAAATTGACGGGCTGCTTCGTCATCCAGCTGATTCAAAGCAATGGAAAAATATTGATCGACAATTCCCCGAATTTGGTAAAGAGTGTAGAAATCTTAGGCTTGGTTTAGCCACTGATGGAATGAACCCATTTGGTAATCTGAGTACCAATCACAGTTGTTGGCCAGTTATATTGATAATTTACAACTTATCTCCTGCATTGTGCATGAAGAGGAAGTACATGATGTTGTCTATGATGATATCTGGTCCAAAGCAGCCTGGAAATGACATAGATGTTTATCTAAGCCCACTAGTTGAAGACTTGAAGGTTTTGTGGGTTGATGGGGTTGAAATATTTGATGCATTCGCTTCAGAGACTTTTATGATGCGTGCAATGTTATTTTGCACCATTAATGACTTTCCTGCTTATGGTAATTTGTCAGGATACAGTGTCAAGGGTCATAAAGCGTGTCCTATATGTGAAGAAAACACTGCAGCTCATCAATTGAAACATGGAAGAAAGACGGTGTATCTGCGTCATCGGAGATTTCTAAAACGTAATCATCCATATCGAAGGTTAAAAAAAGCATTCAATGGAGATCAAGAGAGGGACGAAGCACCAAATCCACTTACTGGCCTTGAAGTTCTTGAAAAAGTTAATAAAATACATCATGTATTTGGGAAAACATCGAAGAAGTCATCTGTAACGACCCCTTGGAAGAAGAAATCAATATTCTTTGATCTTCCATATTGGTCAAAGTTAGATGTTAGGCATTGCATATATGTCATGCATGTTGAGAAAAATGTTTGTGATAGCTTGATTGGTACACTACTAAACATCCAGGAAAAAACAAAAGATGGAGTGAATGCGCGTTTGGATTTGGTTGACATGAAGATCCAAGAAGAGTTGGCACCAAGAGAGATTGGTAAACGTACTTATTTGCCCCCTGCATGTTACACGATGTCCAAACAAGAGAAGATAAGTTTTTGTCTTTGTTTAAAGAGTATCAAGGTACCACAAGGATACTCTTCAAATATCAAGAGCTTAGTGTCAATGCAGGACTTAAAGCTGTCGGACTGAAGTCTCACGATTGCCACGTCTTAATGCAACAATTGTTACCAGTGGCAATTCGTGGAATTTTGCCCAAAAAGTTAGGCAGACCATAACTCGATTGTGCTTATTTTTCTTGTAAATTTGTAGTAAAGTCATCGATCCTACAAAGTTAGATGAACTTCAAAGCGAAATTATCATCATCTTGTGTCAACTAGAGATGTTTTTCCCTCCATCTTTTTTTGACATCATGGTACATTTACTTGTTCATTTGGTTAGAGAAATCAAGTTGTGCGGACCGGTATACTTAAGATGGATGTATCCTATTGAGCGTTATATGAAGATTTTGAAAGGGTACGTTAAAAATCCATATCGTCCTGAAGGTTCGATGATTGAAAGGTATATTGCTGAAGAAAGTATCGAGTTTTGTTCAGATTACATGACATCAACGAATCCAATAGGAGTTCCTCGCACAGCATGGTTGAATAAATTTTCTACAAGTAAAAGCATCCGAGGTGTCAATGTGGTGACAAAAGATCGCGAAGAATTGTTGCAAGCGCATCTTTATATATTGAACAACACAGATGAGGTGATCCCTTTTTTGGAAGCACACAAAGCCATTGTTAAGAATAAAAATCCAAGACAATCAGAGAAATGGCAATTGATGGAGCATAACAAAACATTTATGTCTTGGTTCAAATCTGAAATTGACAAAGAGCCACATTCTTCTGAAACTTTATTGTGGCTTGCAAATGGTTTGAAGTTTGATGTCGTGTGTTGTACAGGTTATGAAGTCAATAATTGCACATTCTATACGAAGACTTTGGATGATAAAAGCACAGTACAAAATAGTGGAGTCAGTTTAGAAGCTGAGTCACTTCAATTTTCCACATCAAAAGATCAATCTCCTGTACTTGGATCAATGAGATATTATGGTATAATAGAAGAGATATGGGAGGTTGATTACACCAAGTTTTTGTTCCATTGTTCAAGTGTAAGTGGTTTGACAATAAGAGTGGTGTGAAAATAGATGACTCGGGTATGACACTGGTTGATTTTCGCAAGGTGGGTTACCGAGACGAACCGTTTATCATGGTACATCAAGCATCTCAAGTTTTTTATGTCAAAGATCCTGCGTCTGACCATTGGTATGTTGCTCTTCAAGGCAAAAAACAAATTGAAGTTAACGAAGACAATCTGATTAATATTTATATTGCTGACAACCATTCATTTCAAACTACAACAAATTTGGATGACCAATCTGTAGTTGACGATGATGTACATGCAATTCGGTCAGATCATGATGAGGGAATATACATATGATGAATCCATATCTTTATGTATGAATTTTCAATTTCTGTATAAGTATTTTATTAATATAACATAAGTTTTCCTTTTATACATTTCCTATGATTACTATTACATGTTTTGTTAATTTATATGATATTACATAAGTCTTGAAATAAAATTTAATGTTGTTATTTATTTTGACAGATATATGGCTGATCATCCACATTCTTCAGGGGATGAGGCTCCCCCAACCAGATCCACTAGAGGACCCACTAGGATGAAACAACTATTGATCAGGAAAAATAGTGGTGAAAGAACTCCGGTGAATGTGAATGTCACCACGGGTGTGGCAACTGGCCCCCATGCAGATGACTTCCGATCATACCTTGGAGTAGTGGCACGTGATAAGATTAGCATTCTCATTCCATCTTTTGATCATGTGTCCGAGGGTGATCGGAACATTATTTGGCAAGATATATTGGTAAGTTAGTTAATAGCATTTGAATTAAAATTTGTTTATATTGATAATTTTGTATTAATACAACTTTATTATGTTTTTTTCAGATGACATTTGACATTCCAAATGTCCCAACACTTAGACATAAGTGTTTGTCAACTGTTGCAGAAAATTTCAGAAACTTTAAAAGCAAGTTGACATCAAGGTACATCTTTGGACACCTTAAACATAAAAGTCCATGTAGTTCATATAAGTCCATTGATGAGGAGACTTGGCGGCTTTTTAAAGAGAGTCGGATGTCAGAGGAATGGCAGGTTAGTGTAGTTCATATTATTCAATTCCTCATTAACAAATATATATCATATGAACTAATTAATTAATGTGTATGTGACAGGCAATTAGAAGCAAAGCACAAGGAACAAGTGCTCAGAACAAAACCCCCCACCTATTATCTCGTGGTGGGTATAGGAAGCTTGAGGAGAAAATCCTCAAGCAAAAGGCAGATGTTATACCACCATCTCAGAGTGGTAGCCCTCCTCAGCCTCCTTCTCCACCGTCTAGACATGAGAAATGGAAGTTGGCCCGTATGCGACCATCGGGCACCTACTCTTCCGACACTGCACGAGAGATTTCTGAAAAAATTGTAAGTTATCACTGTTCCTAAAATAATAAATATTGTCATTATACATACTTCATTAAACTATTTAAAGAATAATGGTGTTTTGTAATGTTACAGGACGCCTTGGTTGAGCAGAGCTCCCAAGGCCAATTCACTCCAGAGGGTCGCCAGGATATTCTTGCTGCTGCAATTGGACGACCTGAGCACCCTGGACGTGTACGTGTTGTAGGTCCTGGAGTAGGAATTACAGATTATTTTGGGAGCTCTTCTCGTCAGCCTTCATATTCATACAACGATACACAAAGGATGACAGAAGAGATCACAAAAAAGGTCCGACAAGACCTTATACAGGAGATCAGGGCCGAGGTGAGGGCTGAATTCCAGATGCTATACCAGGAGCAGTTTCAGAGCATGCGCCCGGTGCAGTCTCCTATAGAGGAACATGTTATCCCTCCCCCTCCCACAGGTAAACTTAATAAACATTTATGTGCAATTATTTCTATCTCTTGTATAATCTAACATTTACTCTGACAGGGAGAAGCGGCAAAGGAAGTTGTTCCGCATCAGCCATCCCAGAGGATGACATGGACGATGGTAGTCCATGTCTGCTATACATTTTAGAAGATACTGAGATGGTGCTGGTAGCTCGTGGAACAGAGTTTAGGTCAGCGACTGTATGTCATGGTATGCAACTATTAGAGGATGAGGTGAAGGTCTCAGTGGATGAAATGATCATACCAGATGCCTCGGTTCCACTGTCCACGGAAGAGATTTTCACTGTGGAACAAGCATATAAGTCGTTTATCACTTGGCCTAAATTTTTGGTTAAACCAGTTTCTGACCCCTCGGTATGAAATTCTTCTTTACACTTCTCAATTTTAAAGGTTTTTGATGTCAAAACTTATCTTATCTTTTCATGTAACAACAGACGCAGGCACAACAGAAGATTCCTCTATCTGAGGATGACCCTCTTTCTTCATTGCATCTACTTGCTGACATCCTTGATGATAAGCCTTTGGAGGTTGAGTATGATGCTAATGTATTTGGGCATGGCTCTGAGGTCCCAATATACCTTAATAGCCAAGATGTCCGTGAGCTTGCGTCGGGAACACAAGAGTTGAATATTTCAATTATTCAACTATGGACGATGTAAGTCTATGACAAATTATTTATATATAAAATTGATTTATATATCAAGTATCCTTATATCAAAGTTAATTTTTGATTTCAGGTATATGTCTGGGGTCACTAATAAGTTGGGGCGTTCTGATGATTATGGATTCATTGATCCCCAAACAATTCATGAATCAAATGATTTTGAGCATATCAACATGAGTCTGATAAGAAGTTTTGGAAGGGGCAAGAAAATATACTTTTTGCCTTATATATCCGGGTAAGTGAACTTTGTTAACATAATAATGTTCCATATGTGATTTTAATATTTAATAGTTACGTTATTATGAATTTCAGGCGCCATTGGCAACTTCTTGTTATGTCTATGCAAGACAACTATGCTTTGTGGTTCTGCTCATTGCACAGGCCTCCTCCCACACAACTCAAACAAGCAATTGATTGGTAAGAACCTCAATGTTTGGACTTTTTTTGTTATATAACTGAATGCTAAAACCTTTTTTTATATACAGTTCTATTCCAGCAAGTATGATGATGGGTGGGAGATCAATTGTTAATAGTAGAAAGATTGCTTGGATTTCTCTCAAGGTTTGACATATGCTATACTTTGTTATAATTGTTTTATAACAAATGTTATTCACTAACTATTATCAACTGTGATGATATATTGTAGTGTAACAGACAAAATGGGTCATATGAGTGTGGATACTATGTAATGTATTGGATGACCCATATTGTTCGTTCTCACATCACAAGTCGCTGGGAAACGGTAATATTTAACGTTAACAAATTTTGATTTTTTAACAAATGTTGAATTCATATACACTAATTAAAATGAATTGTCTTTTGCAGAGATTCAAGACTACTACACCAGTTCCTGAGAAGTCACTATTATTCATTAGGAACGCTGCTGCGAAGTATATAGTTAGATTATACAATAGCTCTTAGATTTAAACAATGCATTTGATTAGATAGAATTTTCTTAGACTTTGTACTTTATTTGATGTTGAAATACATTTGAACATGTGTTTGCTATGTTCAAATTGAATTTGTGTATATGTTTTTATATGCAGGTCTGTTTTTGTGGTAGTGGATATCATAAAAACAGACCTGCAATTTTAAAAAACTGCAGGGGAATATGCCGCGGTTCTAACCACAACCGCGGCATATAGTGATTCGTTTTTTTTAAAAAACGAGACATATGGCCGCGGTTTTGACACTAACCGCGGCATATGCTTCACTCTTTTGCCGCGGTTGAACCGCGGCATATAGTGTATTTTTTTTTTTTTTTTAAAAAAATGGATTTAGGCAGCGGTTCCCTCGACAACTGCGGCATATTCCGCAACCTATATACCGCGGTTAGAACCGCGGCCTAAAGTGTCTGACTTACTACCGCGGCTGAATATGCCGCGGTTCAAGAACCGCGACGTATAGTGAAAATGAACCGCGATAAAAGCCCCTCGCTGCACTAGTGGTGCTTCCATTAAGTCTCTCTTCCACACTACACCACAAATCGTTCGCCACATCTTTTGGTGCATCAGCTCCTCCGTTGCCACATCATCAGCACATCATTTTCATGTCTCGAGCATCTCACTCTCGCTACCCTTTCATTGTGAGCTCAAAGGCAAACACATTTCATTTAGGTATTTTTCTCTCAAGCCTCCTTCATCTGCCAAACACATTTCTCTTCACAGATCTACCATTCTCCTCCACAGATTTGCCATTATTCTTTGCATATCACCTTCTCTTTGTTTCTTCACTGTCACAAAACATCAAAACCTAGGGTTTCTTTCTCATTTTTCCATTTTCCTTCAAATTTAACTGATTAAAACCACTTTTCTACTGTTTAAACCACTTTCCACCGTTCAATCTTCAATTTCAACCGATTAATCGGTTCCATTTCACTTTTCCATCTTTTAATCGGTCCGATTCGTGTTTTCCTCCGTTCTCTTGGTTTTCTACCGATTAAACCTTAGATCTTAGGGTTTTCTTAAGTCCGTTCATAGTTTAGTAGGTTTCCTTCGAGTCAGCTCTCGATTTAGAGCTTCGTCATCCTTTTCTTCAATTCTGCTGTATTATTTCTCTTTGGAAGAAGCTTCGATGATTCGTGTCGTGCCAACACTCATCTTCTCGGAACACTCTTCACTAGTAAAAAAACCGCTATCTAACGTGCCCTATAGACATCGGTTTTATGAAAACTGAAACAGATGAAAACGTGGTGACATTTTTGCAATTTCAGCAACCTTATAGACCTCGGTTCAAGAGGAGCCGAGGCATAAAGTGTATATTGGCATCGGTTGCCTTTGGACCCGAGGCAGTAGGGCCTTTGTAAGTTTGAACGAAGCTTTTATGCTTCGATTTTGTGTCCACCCGAGGCGTATAATTCATGTTTAGGCATTGGGTCAATGAATAACGGAGCAGTATTTTTCATTACTTCGGTTAAAACGAGAACCGAAACAATTGCTTTTAAATTTTTCCCAATTAACCCTAAGCGCTTTTCGTTCTTCTTTTATCTCTGCAACATCCAAACGTCCATCTTTCTTCTTCCTCTACATCTCCACCATTGTTGCCACTGCTTGTCGCTCCTCCCTGCCGCTGCTCGTCACACCTCCGCGGCGGCGCTCCCCCTGCCTCTGTCGCGTTCTCCACCACTGCTCCCCACCCTTGCTGCGCCTCCACTACCACTCATTCATTCATTTCTCGCCACGCCTCCACTACCCTTGCTGTCGTGCCACCACCGCCCACCGCCCTTTGCCTACCCTTCCTTTTAGCCCCCTTCTTTTCGACCCCCTTCTCTTAAAGCTCTAGGGTTTTCTGAATTTGATTCGGAGTTTGTATTTGGGCGGGCTTGGCTTGAATTTGAGTTGGATCTGGTTGGGTTCTAGGATCTGGTTGGCTTTATCATGAACATGGCTTCTCTCCCATTCCTTTCTCAAATTTCCCACTCGCTTTCCTTTACGCAACATGGCCACTGCTTCCATCGGCACTTCCCCACCACTTTCGTTGCTTCCTACCAATCTAGAGCCTCTTCTGGTGCGTTTTCTGGACACTCTATTTCTCGGTGCTCCTCTTGACGAGTTCATGCCGCTGCAGACCATCGTCGCTGCACTACCCTCTTGGAACGACGCAGACCATCGTCTCCGAACAACACCATTTCGAGCGTGAGTGGAAAGCGAAGCGAGCAAGAACCCAACGGCGAAGAACACGACATGAACAGAGCCTGTTACCTCGAAATCAGCAACGAAGAAGATGGCGAAACCTCAAGGAAAAAACTCGGACTCTCCAAAGACCAATCAGTTATTCTGGAAGAAAGTTTCAAAGAGCGCAATACCCTCAACCCGGTAAGCTTAACAGAAGGGAAAAGTTCAAGTTCCTGGCTTTTGATTGCTTTTGTTTCCAAAGACCAATCACCTGATTGGATTTTTTTTGTCATATTATCATTTTCTTGATCTTTCATCTGTTTCTCCCTTACTTTCCACTATAAATGAAAGTTCTTTATTTGTTTGAAATGAACAGAAATGCGGAAATACTGACATTGAGGGTGTTGATTCAACTAATGCATGCTACGGGGGAACTGCCGCCCTGTTTAACTGTGTCAATTGGGTGGAGAACAACTAATCCAATGAATGTTTTACTCCCTTTGACTTTTGGGATCATATGCTTTGAAGATCATATGCTTTGAAGAACAACTTGCAATTATTTTCCAGACGGCTAAAATTATCCTTTCAAGTTGCTCTTTATTTTTGTTTTGATATGACATGAAGGATAACATTTTTATTGTTCATGTCCATTTTACTTTCATCCATAACCCACTGATGTTTCAGGATGCCAACTGCTATATATTCACATGTTCTTTTGTTGTAGGTAGTTGATGGAAAGCTTTCACAAACTTGTTACCTCGTGGCTCTTGGTGCAGGCCTTAAGAAGAAGAAAAAAAGAGGACCTTATTGCCTCGGTTCAAGCTCTAACCGAGGCAGTAGAGGGGAGGAAAGGCCTCGGTTCATAAGAACCGAGGCATAATCCTACCATTTTATGTCTCAGTCCTCAACCGAGACATAAAGTCTACCACTTTTTGCCTCGTCTGAATATGCCTCGGTTCAGGAACCGATGCCTATCAGCGAAAATAACCATTGTCGATTCCCTTGACTGCACTAGTGCTTCCATCACTTTCTTAGCTTCTTTTAGTTTTTTATTGTTTAGAATTAGGATTCTTTTAGGTTTTTCATTTAATTCTTTAGTTTTATAGAAGTTTAGCTAAAAATAGATTTTTAAGTGTATTTTTAGTATTTTTGTGAATAAGTAGGAAAATAATATCTTTTAGAAAATCCTTTAATAAAAAAAATTGTTTTTCTTAGTTAAGTTTAATTTTTCTTTAATTGTAAAAATTAATCTTTCTTTTGTTTAAATTGCAGATTGGGCCATTTGATGATTGGGCTGAAATGCTTTTGGCAGCTCCTTCCACGCTGTGCACATCGGCTTGGCCGCTACATTGGTTGTTTAGGCTTTGAGCTGCTGCTGATTGGAAACAAATTGGGCCGCTTGTTCTTCTGAATTGCACTAGCCTGCTACATTGGTGTTGATGCCACTACATTGTACTGTTGTTGTGTTGTCCTAACTTATTTGAAGTAAATAGGCCAATGCTGTTGGGTAGATGCAAACAAATAGAATGGGCCGCTCTTGGTCTAATGAAAATGTAGTGGATTGGGCTGGCACCAACTTAAGTGAAACAACGTGTTTCAAGCTACAACTTCCTAAGGGGTCATTTTCACTTGTTATTCAGGAGGCAGAAACACTCTTTCGAGCAAGAGGAGAGTGACTCGAGAAAACCCTCTAAGGTTCGCGAGAAAGAGTGAGGCGAGAGGAAGAAGAGAAAAACGCATGACCTACTCGGAGAAGAAGCTAACCGGAGCTGCCACGTGAAGAAGATCAAACGGCTGGAAAGAACCGAGGATGCAAACTGAAGAGGGCCATCCGATTATGAAACGTCCCAAGCAAGTTTCCGCTTTTCCCTCTTTCATTTTCTCTTCTCTTTTCCATTTTCTTCAAACCCTATATAAAGGGGCTTCTACCATGTAATAAACACTTTCCTTTTTCACATTTTGTAGATTAGGGTTTTTACGCTTTCATAGAGGTAGAATTTCTTGGCTACTAGATTTCACCGATAGGCTTGCGAGAGTGAAAGTCGCAAGTGGTTTGGTGAGTCCGGTAGTGTGTAATTCTCTTTTCATGTTAATAAAGTTAAGTTATGTGCTTTTGTTCTATTCTTGTTTGCATTGCGAATTTTTTTTTCTTTGCTTTTGATTTCTGCAATTGTTATGCTTTGAAATTGATAAGGAATTTGTAACTCTGCATTTCTATGACTCCTTTGGGAATTAGTTGACTCCACAATGAGCATATATTTTTGAGATGTCTTCTCGAGTTAGAAATGAGCCCAATGCATAAAGATTCATTCCAATTATGTTTCTATTTTTTTTAAGTGTATATCATATTTAGATTTGAATTGATTGAGAATGAGTGGAAATTACCATTACAAGTTTTGAAATATGAACTATAAGACCTTGTAATGGACTTACTCTAGCTAGAATGTCTTTCGGAGTGTAATTGAGACTTTATCCTCAATCATTTACACATTCAAATTATGTTTGTGAATTTTAGATTGATGAATAGGCTAATGAACATTGGTTGGACAAATGAGTGGAAAGACTTAATTCAAAGTTTTGAAATATGAACTAGATTACCCTAAAGTGGGATTCACATTAACAAGATGTCTTCATGAGCATTCTTAGTATTGCTTGTTGTGTCTGGCACATAACAAGCAGTACTAACTGCATCAACCCAAAAGTATTTAGGTACATTAGACTCATTTAACAAAGTTCTAGCTAGTTCTTCTAATGACCTATTTTTCCTTTCAACAACCCCATTTTGTTGGGGAGTTCTAGGAGTAGAAAAATTATGAGTTATTCCATACTTATCACAAAACTTTTCAAAAGATTCATTTTGAAATTCACCACCGTGATCACTTCTCAAAGTTTTGATTTTCAAATCCTTTTCATTTTGAACACGTTTTGCAAAAGTTTTGAATGCTTTAAAAGTTTCACTTTTCAACGTTAAAAAGAATGTCCAAGTAAATATAGTATAATCATCAACAATCACAAGAGCACAATAGTTTCCACCAAAACTCTTAATTCTAGATGGACCAAACAAGAGCACAATAGTTTCTTTTCTTCACTTCTTTTGTTCTTAGGACAATCAGTCTTTACATGTCCTCTTTCTCCACATCCATAACACTTGATGCTTGATGGAGATCCTTGATTTTTCTTCCTTTCTCTTTGGTATTTATCCTTTCCTTTTGCTCTCATGAACTTAGCAAACTTCTTTATCACGAGGCTCATGTTTTCCTCATCATCAGAGTAATCATCATCATTTTTCCTTGAACTTTCTCCTTTCGAAATTTCATATTTGAAGGCTAAGATCTTCCTCTTTCCTTGATCCTCCTCTGCAGTCAATCTATTTAGCTCAAGCTCGTGCTCACAAAGCTTTCCAAAACGAATCGCCATTGACATTTGGGAGAGGTTGTGACTTTGAGATGGCTGTCACCTTTGGTTGTCAAGACCTGTCCAATGGCTTCAAAATTTTTACATTCAATTCATCAACATCAAAGGTCTTACCCAACCCTACCAAGTGATTCACAATGTGTGTGAAGCGCTTTTGAACGTCATAAATTGTTTCACCAGGTTGCATCTTGAACATCTCGTACTCTTGGATGAGCGTGTTCTTCCTTGCGCGCTTTACATCATCAGTACCCTCATGTGTGACTCTAAGTACTTCCCACATCTCCTACGCTGTCTTACACACAGAAATTATATAAAATTCTTCAAGCACCACAATAGAAGATATAATGTTACGAGCCTTAATATCAAATTGGGCTCTTCTATTTTCCTCATTTGTCCAATTAAAATAAGGTTTTTACACTTCAATACAATCAACAGTACTTTTAAGAATATAAGGACCATTTTGTATAACTTCCTAGATGCCTTTGCGTAGCGGAGTTAAAACAGATTCGATTGTTAAGAGCGGAAAAGCGTGTTTGGTCAATAAAATGGTTCCTTTAATTTTGTTATAAAACTTTTATCGAACAGTTGATGTGCTGAAAGTTTAAAGAGTGTAGGGAAGAGAAAAATCACAAATGATTTTTATCCTAGTTCGAATAAGTAGATTCTACGTCCAGTTGTTAATCACTATAAAGAGTGATTAACTGTTTCACTAAAACTAGTTTAACAATTACAATAAGATGAATAGAAATTAAGAGCAACAAAAACCCTTCCTTCAACAAAGGAACTGAAAGAAAACGCTTAGCCAACATGAAGAGAACCGCTCCGACCTTTGACATCCAAAGCTCGAGCTTCTTCTATTCACAAGATTTAACAAGAGCAAACACTATCACTTGAGAACTTTCTCAAACAAAATGTAATCTCAAATGGCTTAGATAAACCCTTTAAAAGGTTTGACAAAAATATATATAGCCTACTGGTCTAAAATTGAAGAGCCATATTACAACTACTAATGATAATCGATTATTGTGAGTGATAATGAATTATCTACGAGACTTAGAACAATTAGGATATTAACTCTTCAAACGGTCGGCTCTAGATCTTCACCTCTTCCATCGTTCAGCTTGAGCCCTCACCGCCTTTTGCCATTTGGCTCGATTCCTCACTACCTTCCATTGTTCGGCAAGAGCCCTCACCGTTTTCTGCCGTTCGAATCAATTCCTCACCGCCTTCTGCCGTTCGAATCCCTTCTTCTTTTCTCTCACACCTATCCACTGTTCGGTGCCCTTCTTCTTCTCTCTCACCGTTGTCCACCGTTCGGCTCAACCTCTCTCAGTTCCAATTCTTAACATTTTATTCTACAAGAATACAACAAGGGTCTTCATACTTTTCACTGTGTAACATCATCAAAATCATTATCTTCAAGACACCAATGCTCCTCATTGGTAACACCATTTCCAACAACTCAGTAGGTGCATCAACATACTATGAAAACCTATCCTCAAATGAAACAATATCAAAGTCATGCATGAATCTGAAACATCAAGAGACATATCAATATGCTCAATTTCAAAAGTTGAACTAAGAATACAAGAATGCACAAGCATCAAAGTATTAGTGCTCAAAACAAGTTCTATGAGTTCAATCTTTAGCATATCAAAGAAAACCTATACTGGTTGCAACTCAGAACCTGTGCTCTCACCAGATTTAGTAGCTTCATCATGAAACCCACTCAACTTGGCTATCAAAGACCTAGCTTCAAAAACTGTCTTATCCATAATAGACCCTCCAACAACAGCATCAACACCGATTCTATCCTTCATGCTTAGTCCATCAGTGAAGTGCAGGATGAGCAAGTGCTCACTAATTTGATGATCTGGACACGAGGCACATAGTTGGTTGAATTTGTCCTAGTACTCCCTCAATGTTTCTCCTTGATATTGCATAATGGAGCTTATTTTCCTTTGCTTGGAGACAGTTATTGAGGTTAGGAAGAACTTCTCCAAAAAACTTCTTTGCATCTTAGCCTAGGAAGTGAATAGTGATGTATCAGTCTTGTAGAGGAACCAGTCTTTGGCTGCATCCTTCAAAGAGAAGGGAAACGTCTTCAACTTGGCCCAGTCTTTGGCTGCATCCTTCAAAATTTTGAAAAATACAAGCTAGACACACAGAAAATAAACACACAAACTACTGAAAACAAAAAAAGATAAAGCTAACAAGACTAATCTAACACTCTAAAACTTAACTCGCTGAGTACCCGACAATAGCGCCATTTGTTAGACTGAATTTTGGTTGCACAAAATCAGAACAAAGCTAGATTTCTCACTAATGAAGTATAGGGATAATCTATGTATCAATCCTCGGACTTGGTACAATTAAGTTTTAAAATGTAAAGTTAATCTTGCTTTTTATTTATTATCTAACTACTAATGCAAGGTGAGGGCATTTAAAATGAATGAATGAAGCAAAAAAGGGAAAATCTAGTGTAAACTAAAATCTATTTGAAGAAATAAATAAAAAAATGCAAGAAGATAATTTAAAGCTAGAACCTAAACTATAGTATAGAATCTATGTATAACAGGACATAACCTAAACTAAGATGAGAAGTGAATGCAACTCAAACTAACCTATGAATGCTAAAAATTAACAATGCAAAGAAACTAAAATTAAAACTCAATAAGAAACTAAGAATGCATAAAAGAAGTGGTATATACATGTATCAGAACCAAAATAATGGAAAGTTTAATATCTAAGGTAGTGAACCTAATCTACTTTTCAAAGAATAAAAGTAAGAAGTATTATCAACTAAAACTGAAATCAACAACTAAATGAAATATGCAGATTTAAAACAATATCAAATCAAACTATCATATGTGTAAATCAACTACCAGAAACAACTCATCATGAACAAGAAATGAAATCAAGAAATAAAACCTAAACTATTATCAACCCATCAAAAGAACCTAAAAACAACTATCTATCAAAACTCACCATCTCACAGACTTAGAATTTAACAAAATTGCATACTATAAACATGAAAATATCTATTACAGTAAAAATAGATTCAACAACTCAAATCAAGAATGCAAAATTAAATGCTAAAACAAAAGAAACATATACGCAAGGAAATTTGAATTAAGAATTGGAATCTAAACCCTAACACATTGTAATAGCAAACTAGAAATTGAAAAATGCATCAAACCTAAGGTAAAACAACAAAATGATAACATTTGAATTAAAACCAAAATTGTAATCAAAATGTAAAATCCTTAACTTGAAGATATAGTAAATCAGCACCAAAAATCAACTCTATCCTAATCTATATATCAGCAAAAAGCAAATAAGAATAGAATTTGGAATTGAAAACAAAGCAAAATCAGTACCTAAATTCAACTAATCAAAAGCAGGATAACAATCTTAAAAAGCATAATTGATTTCATAGGTGAATGTACATTGGAGTGAATAAAAGAGTACTAATAATTCGCAGGAAGAAATCCTGTTAATGTGACTCCCACTTTGGAGTAATCTAGTTCATATTTCAGAACTTTGAATCGATTCTTTCCACTCATTTGTCCAACCAATGTTCATTAGCCTATTCATCCATCTAAAATTCACAAACAAAATTTAAATGTTCAAATGATTGAGGATAAAGTCTCAATTACACTCAAAAATACATTCTGGTTAGAGTAAGCCCATTAGAGGGTCTTATAGTTCATATTTCAAAACTTACAATGGTAATGTCCACTCATTCTCAATCAATGCAAATCTAAATCTGATATACACTTAAAAAAAATAGCAACATAATATGAATGAATCTTTATGCATTGGACTCATCTCTAACTCGAGAAGACATCTTGAAAATATATGCTCATTATGGAGTCAATTAATTTCTAAAGGATTCATAGAAATGCAGAGTTACAGAGTCCAAATCAATTTCAAAGCATAACAATTGCAAAAATCAAAAGCAAAGAAAAAAAAATTGCAACACAAAGAAGAATATAACAAAAGCACAGAACTGAACTTTATAAACATGAAAAGAGAATTACACACTACCGAACTCACCAAACCACTCGCAATTGTCACTCTCGCAAGCCTATCGGTGAAATCTAGTAGCCAAGAACTTCTACCTCTACGAAAGCGTAAAAACCCTAATCTACAAAATGTAAGACCGTGTATCTGAAAGTGACAAAGTAAAGTATCTATTACATGGTAGAAGCCCCTTTATATAGGGTTTGAAGAAAATGGAAAAGAGAAGAGAAAATGAAAGAGGGAAAAGCCAAAACTTGCTTGGGACATTTCATAATCGGATGACCCTCTTCACTTTGTATCCTCGCTTCTTTCCAGCTGTTTGATCTTCTCCATGTGGTAGCTCCGGTCAACTTCTTCTCCGGGAAGGTGATGTGCTCTTCTCTTCTTCCTCTCGCCTCACTCTTTCTCGCGAACCCTAGAGGGTTTTCCCTAATCGCTCTCCTCTTGCTCGAGACAGTGATTCTACCTCATGAATCACAAATGCAAATGACACCTTAGGTGCTGCAGCTTGAAACGTATCGTTTCACTTAAGTTGGTGCCAGCCCAATCCACTGCATTTTGATTAGACCAAAAGTGACCCATTCTATTTATTTGCATTAACCTAGTAGCGTTGGCCTATTTACTTCAAATCAAGCAGGGCAACATAACAAAAGTAAGTGGCATCAACACTAATGTAGCAGGCCAATGCAATTCGGAAGAACAAGTGACCCAATATGTTTCCAATCAGAAGCATCTCAAAGCCTAAACAACCAACGTAGCATGCAAGCCCATGTGAATAGTGTGGCAGGAACATTTTGAGTTTGCATTAATGGCCCAAAGCATTCAGCCCAATCATCAAATGGCCCAAAATGCAATTAAAATAAAAGAAAGGGAAAGTTTTACAATTAAAGAAAAATTAAACCTAACTAAGAAAAACAACTTTTTTTTATTAAAAGATTTTCTAAAAGATATTATTTTCCTACTTATTTACAAAAATACTAAAAATATACTTAATAATCTATTTTTAACTAAAATTCTATAAAACTAAAGAATTAAAGGAAAAACCTAAAACTATCCTAATTCTAAGCAATAAGAAACTAAAAGAAGCTAAGAAAAACTCCTAAACAAAGACAAATATGCAAAATTAAGGAGTTATCACACCCCATACTTAGACAATTGCCCTCTTGGGTAGTGGAAAAGAAAGAGAAGAAAACAACACAATGGAAAAAGAACAAAACCAATTTACAACCAGAAAACACCTAGACAAATCCTATTATATCACTAAAAATCCTTAAAATTTAAAGCTAAGAAAACATAATTAAGACAACCAAGCATGTTAGGAATTTCTAAAAGAATGCAACTATGCAACAGAATATGAAAGGACCAACTACTAAACTCAACTTGACCCCACAGGTAAGTGGTTGCACTCAACTCTCATGTGTTTTCATCATTGGTATTTTCAGCACTCAACACACTAGGCTAAGCAACATTACCATAGGGTTGCACACAATATAATTTCCACTACTAAACATATGCACACCCAAGATCATCAGGATTTTGTTAGACTTGTAATGAAAAGGAGAATATAATAGGCTAGATGGATAGAAAACAGAAGCTGGAATGGATTACATAAATGTGAAAGAAAGAAGAGAAAATTGAAACAAGGAAAACTACTCTTAAAAACTAAGCAATTATGTAAAAAAGAATTGAAACAAAGCAAAGAATTGAGTAATACTAGAAACAAAAGCTAGACCAAACTAAGACAAATTCAAATGAAAGGTATAACAAGGAAAATAGCAAAAGATAACCTAAGAAGATCTAAAAATATAAAACAAGGATAAAGAATGGAAAAGGATAAAAAAAAATAACTCAAAAATAAAAAGAACCTAGAGTAATTTCCTATTTACAAAGGCTAAAACAAATCATAAAAGTAACAAGAAGTAGGTATTTACAGACTAAAACAAGAATAGAAAACTACAATATGTATTTATAAACTACCAGAACTAAAACTAAAGGGAAAAACTACTTAGAAAAAAAATTTACCTCTATTTTACTACAAAAACATATAATATAACTAAGATTATTTACATTAGAACAAAGAAATTAAACTTATATATTCCCACCCCCACACTTAAGAGGCACATTTCCCTCGATGCATGGGTAGGTCAGGTTCCTAAACAGCACAGATCAAAACACAACTATATACAAAAGAAACAAGAAAGAATTATTCAAGAATAGAACTGAAAAAGAACACAAACATTGTACAAGAATAGAACTAAAAAGCTAAACTAAATCTACAAAGCTACAAGAAAAAGAGAATTTATTCAAATTGGCCAAAGATCAAAATTGATTTTCTTAATTTTTATGAAAAACAACATATGTTCTACTCTACTATTTATGATACCACCTATTACTCTACTAGTTACTATAAAAGACCTATAACTAATATTTAAAAGAAAGGAAAAGAAAAAGCTATCATAACTAAATCAAAGTCAAAAAGAACAATTGAGTCATTAAACATTGCAGAATTATCACAAATAAAGACAGAATCATTCAACAAATTATTAACTAGATCATCACCTAAATCACTAGTTCAAAATGCCCTAACATTTGAACACCCATCAGTAGGTCTATTTATATGATGCACAACAAAAATCTCATCCAACAATTTAAAGTTATGAGGCACATCAAGTAAAGCATGCAAACAATTTATAATAGTGCACATTTCAGATAAACCAATGGTAAGGTTAGAGTCACATTCAACCTGGACTGGTGCATCAAAAACAACATCACCCATTTGTGGAATAATCGATACCGATTTTGCACTGCGGAGTTAAAACAAATTCGATTGTTAAGAGTATAAAAGTATGTTCGGTCAATAAAATGGTTCCTTTAATTTTCTTATAAAACTTTTAACGAACAGTTGGTGTGCTGAAAGTTTAAAGAGTGTAAGGAAGAGAAAAATCACACAAATGATTTTTATCCAGGTTTGAATCAATAAATTCTACGTCCAGTTGTTAATCACTATAAAGAGTGATTAACTGTTTCACTAAAATTAATTTAACAATTACAATAAGATGAATAGAAATTAAGAGCAACAAAAAACCTTCCTTCGACAATCAAACCGGAAGAAAATGGTCAGCCAACTTGAAGAGAATCACTCCGACCTTTGACACATAAAGCGCGAGCTTCTACTATTCACAAGACTTGACAAGAGCAAATACTATCACTTGAGAACTTCCTCAGACAAACTGTATTCTCAAATGACATAGATAAACCCTTTAAAAGGTTTGGCAAATATATATATATATATATATATATATATATATATATATATATATATATATATATATATATATATATATATATATATAACCTACTGGTCTGAAAATAAAGAGACATATTACAACTGCTAGTGATAATCGATTATCTACGAGACTTGGAACAATTTGGATATTAACTCTTCAAACGGTCGGCTCTAATTCTTGACCTCCTTCCATCATTCGGCTTGAGCCCTCACAGCCTTCTGTCGTTCGGCTCGATTCCTCACTGCCTTCCATCATTCATCTCGACCTCTTACCGTCTTCTACCGTTCGGCTCGATCGTAACCGCCTTATGTTGTTCGGCTCCCTTCTTCTTCTACCATCCCCCTTGTCAACACCCAATTTTGTCCGGGTTGAAACAATGTGTTTTTATTGGCTTTTATTTTATTTTTATTCTTTTTTTATGTATTTAGATTTTTTGCTTTTAATTTTTTCTATTTTATTTCTTATTTTCAATTTGTTTTAATAGTGTTAATTAATCAAAATAATTAAAAAATTGAAAAATAAAATTAAAATTAAAAATAAAGTAAAAAATAAATAAAATAAAATTGGAAAAAGTAAAAAAATAGAAAAAAGGGAGAAAACGTGTGGCCGTTTTCTTTATCCAAATGATAAAAGAGGTTTAATCAATTGCACCCACTTTGAGCCGTAAGTCGTAATCATTTTTCATTACCCTAGACAAGAATCATTAGCATATCGACGTCAACTCAAAAACATACATCATAAGCATCCAAAGTTGAGGAGGAAATCTCTAAAAAAAAAAAAAAAAAAAAACAAAACGAAAATGAAAAGGAAAGTATCATAAGGGACCACAGCAGGGGCAACAAAAAGAATGATCCACAAGGAAAGAAAGAAAAAAACAACAATAAAGGATGCCTGAAGTTCAAATCTCTAAAGACAGTTGACTGGGCACCTTGCAAATGATTCTTGTTTAAAAACTTTAACCGTCAAACACTTATTTGGGCCTTCATTATCCATTTCTTTCATAACCCGTTTGCCTTTTAGCCACGTTACAAGCCGATTAAAGTCCACACCGACTGAAGATTGTTCGTCCTGGTCTTTCTTACGAACTTAACTCTGGGAAGGAATGATTTGGTGACTGATAACATCACTAGAAGAAAAGAAAGGACATTGAAAATGAAAAGTGAAAATACAATGTAAAATCTCCCCGTCAATCGTCATGTCAAGAAGGAATCCTCAACTGGGGCAATCCTTCCTACCCAAACCTTTTCACCTCCCCAAATCGTACTTTTTGTGCACAACAAAATTGGGGCAGTCTTGTGGGCCCTACATGTTTCTATGTTAACCATATCTCCCCAGATGAGGAGAACACAAATGTTAGCTCCACATACAATCATTCAGCTATCTACTTCTCGTCCCTATTTTTCCCTCACCTTCTCGGGTTCAGGCCAAATTGGATTGCAGGAAGCGATAAAGAGAACTTGAACTCATGGTTACACCCTTCTCTTTCTCATTAGAGGGCTCAATGTCTCCTGACATTTTATGATTACGTTTTGAACGTACATTAGGTTTGATGACAATGTTGACAATGAGTTTCAAACATGGGCAGTCTAAGTAAGAGAGAGTGACAAAAAAAAAAAAAAAAAAAAAAAAAAAAAAAAAAAAAGGTTTCATGTGTTTATTCATTCATGCACCCTCATGACATTACATCATACATTTCATAATAAGCAAGGTATTTTGTTTGAAAAATCCTTTAGGCACAAGAGAAGTTGTGAAAAGGTTAATACAACATTTGCTTTTAAGTTTATTCGATGTTTTGCTAAGTGTTTACCAACGTTTCAGAAAGTTTCAAATCCAAGTTTTCTTCTGCGATACCGACTCTCTGCTTCGCAATGGTCGAATTCAAGTTTTTCTCCTACGATATTGGCCCTCTGCAAGGCATTGGTCGAATCCAGTTTTCGCTTTATGGCCCTCTGCTAAGCAATGGTCTAATCCCATCTCGTTGTTGTATTACTGGCCATCTGCTCGGCAATGGTCAATTTCAGCTCGTTGCTCTGTATTGTTGACCCTCTGCGTGGCAACGGTCGAATTCAAGTTTTTCTCCTCTGTTATCGACCCTCTGCATGGCAATGGTCGGATTCAAATTTCCGTTCTGTGAGTTTGACCCTCTGCGTGGCAATGGTCAAATCCAGGTTTTAGTTGTCTGTTATCGACCCTCTGCATGGCAATGGTCGGATTCAAATTTCCGTTCTGTGAGTTTGACCCTCTGCGTGGCAATGGTCAAATCCAGGTTTTAGTTGTCTGTTATCGACCCTCTGCATGGCAATGGTCGGATTTAATTTCTGTTCTGTGAGTTTGGCCCTCTGCGAGTCAATGGTCAAATCCAGGTTTTAATTTTCTGTTATCGACCCTCTGCATGGCAATGGTCGGATTTAAATTTCTGTTCTGTGAGTTTGGCCCTCTGCGAGGCAATGGTCAAATCCAGGTTTTAATTTTCTGTTATCGACCCTCTGCATGGCAATGGTCGGATTTAAATTTTTGTTCTGTGAGTTTGGCCCTCTGCGAGGCAATGGTCAAATCCAGGTTTTAATTTTCTGTTATCGACCCTCTGCATGGCAATGGTTGGATTTAATATTCTGTTCTGTGAGTTTGGCCCTCTGCGAGGCAATGGTCAAATCCAGGTTTTAATTTTCTGGTATCGACCCTCTGCATGGCAATGGTCGGATTTAATTTCTCTTCTGTGAGTTTGGCCCTCTGCGAGGCAATGGTCAAATCCAGGTTTTAGTTTTTGTTACTGATACTTTACTTGACATTGGTCATTTAACATCGTGACTTGAATTATTTTGTTCGTTTTCTTTCATGATTGAAACCCAGACAAAATTAGTGTCTTTATCTTTACTTAGCTTTACTTAAATAATACGAAAAGATTAAATTTTCATATTATTTAGTAATATCTAAGTAAAGAGGGGCAGCTGTCAACACCCAATTTTGTCCGGGTTGAAACAATGTGTTTTTATTGGCTTTTATTTTATTTTTATTCTTTTTTTATGTATTTAGATTTTTTGCTTTTAATTTTTTCTATTTTATTTCTTATTTTCAATTTGTTTTAATAGTGTTAATTAATCAAAATAATTAAAAAATTGAAAAATAAAATTAAAATTAAAAATAAAGTAAAAAATAAATAAAATAAAATTGGAAAAAGTAAAAAAATAGAAAAAAGGGAGAAAACGTGGGAAATGGGAGAAGAGACGTGTCTCAGCAGGGGAGACCAGGTTGTTACAAGAGAATAATTCCAAGATTTTGGGGAGCAGAATTGGGTTTTGATCAGAGAGAGAAAAGAGGGGAAAAGAGTGCACACGAGAAGACCATTATCTGGAATCATCATCCAGAGTCAGCATTGGCACCGGCACCGGCGAGAAGAGATCACCGGCTACGCAGAGAACGATAGCAGCAGGTAAGTCTCTGTTTCACCTGTACATCCAGACTCATCATGTATGTTTACTGCATAAACTCCATGCACCCCTGTCTCGCCAGCCCATATACCATTGTCACAGAATCATCTATCCCACTCATGCTCATATGCACACTACGCACTCATCGTTTCCGATACCAAATGGACAAGATTCAATCAACATTAAAATCAATCAATAAACAATAAAAATTAGGGGATGTAGAGAGGGAAAAATGGTGTTGTAGGGGGGGCATTCGGCCTTCGAGAAAATCCTCGAATGGGAGGAAGAGAGTAGCTGATTTGTTTCGTGGTAGGCGGTTTGGAAGTAGTAGTCTGCTGTGTGGTGGTGGCAGTGGCGTCGCTAAAGTCGTCCTGGTAGGTGATGGTGACCGTGTGGGTGGCCGAGGAGGTGGATGAGTATAGGCATGGGGAGGGACATCATCGTGACAGTGCATGCTCGTCGTGGAGGTTTTAGCAATGGTGAAGTGGATGTTGATGGATGAGGATGGCACGAGCGGATCGGAGATGAAGACGGAGGAAAACCATCCCTGAGAATCGCTGGTTTTCGAAGAGAGAGAAGTGGAAACGATGGTGTCTTGGCTGACGGTGGTTCTGGTGGTGCGAAGGGGTCGCCGGTGAAGCCAAGGCGCGTTCTGTTTGAGGTGACGGTGGCCGGATATGGCAGAGGTGGTGGTGAGTTCGTGGTGCAGAGCTTGGGACCTTGGGTCAGAGAAGACGCGAGCTGGGGAATGGGGAATGAGGATGAACCTTCTGAACCCTTAGAAAATTCTAGGTTAGAAATCATTCCACTGGACCTGGCCCAGAAATGAGCGTACGTCCGGGAGCCTTGGGCCTCTTTTGGAACGCTCGTTCGCCATCTCCACAACACGAACGCTCGTTATCAAAGTGAACGAGCGCCCGTTAAACTTAAGCCTTTTCGACCGTTCGCTCATCCTTCTCCCTAACGAACGTTCGTTATCCAAACGAATGAGCGCTCGTTAGCTAAAGGAATGAGCGTTCGTTAACCTTAAGCCTTTACGTCCGTTCGCCATTTCAATAACGAACGTTCGTTATCCAAACGAATGAGCGCTCGTTAGCTAAAGGAATGAGCGTTCGTTAACCTTAAGCCTTTACGTCCGTTCGTCCTTAAGCTTCCATTTTTGAACGTCCGTTCGTCATTCCAATAACGAACGTTCGTCCTTAAGCTTCCATTTTTGAACGTCCGTTCGTCATGTCAATAACGAACGTTCGTCCTTAAGCTTCCATTTTTGAACGTCCGTTCGTCATGTCAATAACGAACGTTCGTCCTTAAGCTTCCATTTTTGAATGTCCGTTCGTCATGTCACTAACGAACGTTCGTCCTTAAGCTTCCATATCTGAACGTCCGTTCGTCATGTCAATAACGAACGTTCGTCCTTAAGCTTCCATATCTGAACGTCCGTTCGTCATGTCAATAATGAACGTTCGTCCTTATGCTTCCATTTTTGAACGTCCGTTCGTCGTTTCAAACAACGAGCGTTCGTCCTTAAGCTTCCATATCTGAACGTCCGTTCGTCAAGTCAATAAAGAACGTTCGTCCTTAAGCTTCCATTTTTGAATGACCGTTCGTCATTTCAATAACGAACGTTCGTCCTTAAGCTTCCATTTTTGAACGTCCGTTCGTAGTTTCAAACAATGAGCGTTCGTCTTTAAGCTTCCATTGTTGAACGTTCGTTCGTCATTCAATAACGAGCGTTCGTCACAGCCTCAATTTCTCAACGTCCGTTCGTCATCTCTTCAACGAGCGTTCGTTATTCAGCCTTCGTTCCCAACGTTCGTCCTCTCCCCAACGAACGCTCGTCATTCTGAATACTGTCCCCAACGTTCGTCCAGCCTTTCCCATTTCTTTTTTTTTGTTTATTTATTTTTCTTTATTGTCTTATTTTATTTTGTTCTATTTATTTATTTTAGACATTCACTTATCCTAAAATATATATTTAATAATACAATATTGATAGTTTAAATAAAAAAATTAATTACAAGAAAAGTTTTAAAGGTTTAAAGCGCACGTGTGACCGCTCGCGTCGTCCTTGTGCTAAAAACCTTTTCTTCTTTTCTTAAATAAAATTTCAAAAATGCATTTTAAAGGTTTAAGTACACGTGTGACCGCTCGCGTCGTCCTTGTGCTAAAAACCTTTTCTTCTTTTCTTAAATAAAATTTCAATAATGCGTTTTAAAGGTTTAAGTACACGTGTGACCGCTCGCGTCGTCCTTGTGCTAAAAACCTTTTCTTCTTCCTTAAATAAAATTTACAAAAATATGTTTTAAAGGTTTAAGTACACGTGTGACCGCTCGCGTCGTCCTTGTGCTAAAAACCTTTTCTTCTTTTCTTAAATAAAATTTCAAAAATACGTTTAAAGGTTGAACACTCGTGTGATCGTTCGCATCGTCCTAGTGTTCAATACTTTTCTCTCTTATTTACGTAATATTAAACGAGGGTATGAGTGCTCGTGCGATCGTCCGCATCAGCCTAGCACTCAATACTCTCAAGTCTTCCTAAATAAGTAGATAACGGTATGAGTGCTCGTGTGATCGTTCGCATCGGCCTAGTGCTTAATATCGTTATCTCTCTGTTCAAACATAATTAAAAATATTTAAATATCATTTTAAAGGTATGAGTACTCGTGCGACCGTTCGCGTCGGCCTAGTACTCATTACCTTCTTTTTCTCAAAAATATTAAAAACATAAAAATCTCCAAAAATTAAAAACATCTGCTTTTCCAAACAACAAACAATCTTTTAGCTAGAACTACGTAACCCTGATTTCTCATTTTGAATGAGAATACGTAGGAGCAAGGTCAATCCTTGTCGGGCCCCAAAAAACTAAAAAATATGTTTTGTTTATTTAGAATTTTATTTTAGGGGATAATTAAACATTTTGAAAAACCACATCATATTCGTGCATTTAGTTAAAGGTACTGCCTTAGGGCAGGCGTTGTGGGGTGCTAACACCTTCCCCACGCGTAACCGACTCCCGAACCCAATCTTTGGTTTTCGTGGACCGTGCTTTATCATTTTGAGGTTTTTCCATAGTTTTCCATAATAAACTATGGTGGCGACTCCAAATCTCTTTTTTTAAACCCGTTTCTTTTTGGATCGTCGTCCCGTCGCGATTCCGGTTGCGACAGATGGCGACTTCACTGGGGATGCTTAGAGAGTCGAGCCATTTAATTAGATGCGCGAATTTGGTGTGGTTTTGCTTTGTGTTTTTCTTTCCCTTTTCTCTATCTATGCTTGATATTTAGAATAACTGCAATAATTGTGGAATATTGAACCCTAGGGTAGACAATATGTTTATATCTGCCTGGGAATTTTTCTGGTTGTTTTGCAGGTGAGGGTTTGGGTGTGCATAATTTCCTCCCTTCACACACACACTTTTGGCATATCATGAGTGGGGCCCTATACCCGGGTCTGAGCGTAGCTTAGAATTAGAGGAGTTGTGTAGCGGTGTCACTCTAGGATGTACTTCCTGTTTGGCTATCGTGAGAACTCCAGCTAGAGTCTGTTCTCTTCATATGTGTTTTCACACCTAGTTGATTACTCGACTGTTGTGGAAATGCTATGAAGGGGGCCATAGCTCTAGTAACCTTTGACCTTTAGGTTCAGGGCACCATCCTTGTGAGATTGCATATACTTGACCTTGAACTCAAAGCAGTGAACCTTTGGTAGGGCACGATGGGAGGAATATATGCTTCTGTAACCCTCACGCTGTTCGTTTTTTTTATGATATTACATTTCATACCATGCATGTGTTTTGGTTTTGTCATGTTATTTTATTATCATGCATCATATTCATACATCATTTAGTAACATGTTAATTTTAAGGGAAATCACAGGTACCTACTTGACTGCATACGAGATGGATGTTAACACAAGATCCGATGCTACACGGCATACCGACTCTTCCGATTTAAGAAAGAAGTATAGTCTAAGGACTCATGTTGGAAATTTGACCGGGCTGATAAACTTGGGCAAAAGGCTTAAGACTATAAGGAGAGAAACCTTTCAGAGAAGATATGGAAATTTATTGAATTTAATGGAGGTTGAAGTACAAATACCCGCTATCACAGCCTTGGCACAATATTATGATTCTCCGCTTCGATGTTTCACATTTCAAGACTTTCAGTTGGCGCCAACCATAGAGGAGTTCGAGCATATCTTGGGTTTGCCATTGGAGGGCACCACTTCCTATCAACATTTAGAGCATCATGCCTCTATACCCACTATTGCTACCATCATGAAATTACATCCCAAGGAGCTTGAAGACAGGATGATGATGAGGAATCAAGTGCATGGGTTATCACAGGGATATCTAGAGCAGTATTTACATCATCTGGCTGATAAAGAAGATTGGGAAACTTTCATGGATGTATTAGCCCTCACCATATATGGCATTGTCTTGTTTCCCAAAATAGAAGAATTTGTGGATTACACCGCGATAGACGTCTTCGTGGCGAGTAAAACCAGATCAGAGAATCCTGTAACAGCAGTTCTTGCAGATGTTTATGGGACTTTGAGTTTTTGCCATGAGAGAAAAGGAAAGAAGATTCTATGTTGCTTACCGGCGTTGTATACATGGATGACAACGCGCGTGTTTAAAGAGATGGTCGACGTTAAGAGTCTATCGGAGAATTTGTCACACCAAGGGCTTAAAGGTAAAGGAGGAAACGATTGGGCCCGATTCCTTGCCGGCTTGAGCGAAAGAAGTATAAAATGGCGCCTTCCTTGGTTCGGAAATAAACTGGCTATCCAGCATTGTGGTAGTTTTCCTAATGTGCCTCTCATAGGTGCCCGGTACTGTATAAATTACAACCCTATTTTGGTGCAAAGACAATTTGGGCATCCCATGAAAGGGGCACCTTCATCAGATTACCTTGCTACCCTATTCATTTATTACGAAGACGGGCATTTCATCGAACTGTTAAGAAAGGTTAAAAGTGCCTGGGAAAATGTTGTTCGAGCAGAGAAGGACTTAAGGGATGGAGTAGTGGATAGCAGGGTTAGTTATCACACCTGGATTCTGGAGAGAGTGAAAGTAGTCAAGCTGCCTTTCAAGCCGATCAAGGATCAATCAGCTAGTGAAAGACCATCCCAAACTCCAGAAAATGAAGAGGTGCAACAATTGAAGGCTGAGATGGATAAATTGAAAGTGAGAAATGCTAAGTTGGAAAACGAATTACAAAGGGCGCGTAATGATCTTGTGGATATGAAAAATGATAATGAAGAAAAGTCGCGGGCTTATGAAAACCTTGTCAAAAGCCAGAAGGCTGAGAGGGATTACACATTTCGAGTGAAACAGGATCTGGCTGCCGCGAGTAAGGAATTATCCATGAGGGTAAATGAGAAGAAGGTGGCTTTAGAAGAGGGGAAGGAGTGGAAGCACCTCTACGAAGAAGCCAAAAGAGATAAACGGGAAGCCCTGAAGAGATTAAGAGAAGCGCAGATTCAGATAGAAAAAGCGGGGCATGAGATGAAAGAGATGGCCATGTCGTTTGAGGCGGATATGAATAGGGAGCGTTGGAAGCTAACAGAAGCAGAGGAAGAGCATCGAACTCTGATAAAACAAATGGAGGAATATATCGAGGAACAGGAGGAGCGATGGAGGTCGATAGATTTTGAAGAAAGGCATCAGGCCTTGATAAAGCGAATGGAAGAGCACATCGCCGAGCAAGAAATGGCTGTAAAGCACTGGAAGGAAAGATTCTCTCAGTTGGCTGCTTTGGCAAACGGGGCAATTGAAGACATCCCCAGGATGGTGTCGAATGCTGAAGCAAGCACTCATTTTTGTAACTCACCAGCGGAAATAGAATTGTTTATTAATCATTGTAAATGGTTGGTGGGAGAGATGAAATCTTTCATTGCCCGGGCGCGGGATTGATGTACATCAGAATTATGTGTTTTGTTCCTTAGACTATGTAATGGATCAAATTTCCTTTAAATGAAAGATAAGGGATGTTTGTTGGTATCGGCTTGTGTTAATTTTCCATCAGTGTCGTCATCGTTATCCTGTGATTTCCACTTATCACTAGCATGCATCATGTTTTCTTTTGTTTTGCATTTTTTCCTTATCTAATTTAATTTAATAAAAAAAAAATAATAATAATCAGCAGTACAAGTGAGAAAACAACGGCAAATTTTCCACGACATCCGTACAGGACCAGAGCTAACTCAAAGGTCATGGAGAATTGGGAGCAGTCACACGAATCTATTAAGGCCGATGTCAACCAGTTGAAGGATCAGATGGCCCAGATTTTGGCGGCTCTCGAAGCCCTAAAGACTACGGGAGGGGCGACGCCTGCGCAAGTTGAGGGAAGTGCTCATTATTACCCTCCGGTGTTCAGTTCTGGGAGCCAATCTGTTCCGTTCCCAATGTATGGATTACCTCTAGGTTACACCCCACCGGTGGGAGAATACACAGAAGGGGAGTAGACTTCATTCTCTTTCCCTACCACTGCCAACGTACCGCCAATCAGTATTCAGGGACCTGTTGTAATGTCCGCACCCATGGTAAATGAAGGAATGCATGCAAGCATGTCTGATGGAATACGAGTAACTCCGGTGCCACCTGTGATTACCGGAGAGGGCTTTTCTACAGGGGCTGCACCACATACTTTGTTTCAGGGAGCAATTAGTAATGTCGATGGAGCAAAGGATAAACTTGAGAGCCTAGAGGCAAGATTGAGGGCTGTGGAGGGGTATGAAAGTTATGGATTCGGAGATGTTGCCAGATTGAGCTTGGTTCCTGGCGTCAAAATTCCACATAAGTTCAAGGCGCCAGATTTTGAGAAGTATAAGGGAAATACATGCCCAAAGAACCATCTAACCATGTTTTGCAGAAAGATGGCTGCATATGCTTATGATGAGCAGCTGCTCATCCATGTTTTTCAAGATAGTTTGGCTGGAGTGGCGTTAAACTGGTATACCCATTTGGAGCCGACTCGTATTCGTTGTTGGGCAGACTTGGCTGATGCTTTTGTGAAGCAGTACATATACAATACACATGTCGCGCCAGATCGTTTACAGCTGCAAAACATGTCGAAGAAAGACAACGAAACTTTTAAGGAGTATGCCCAACGGTGGAGAGAGTTAGCTGCACAAGTCGAACCACCTTTGTATGATAGAGAAATGGTGGCAATGTTTGTGAACACTCTCCAGCCGCCATTTTACGAGCACATGGTCGGGAACGTGTCTGCCAATTTCGCTGATATCATTATAATAGGCGAAAGGATAGAAATTGGGGTTAAAAGTGGGAAAATTGCATACAGTTCGCCCGCATCTGCAAATTACAAAAAAAACAATTTCAATGCGGGAAAGAAGAAGGAAGGGGATGTGCATGCGGCATCGGCAATGCATGTATGGAGAGGTCAAGCTCCCGCTCATAGCTTCCGACCATACTTGGGGCAACCCCCTCTTGCAGCTAATGCGGCGTTCGCTCATCAAGCCAGGCCTCAACAACAACAAGGGTATTATCAACCGTCATTGCCCCCAACTGATACTTGGAGGGCTGGGGGAATTGCAGGTCCAAATCAGAATGCGGGCCAAAATACTTACCCAAGAAGGAACCAATTTGTTAATTTCACCCCTATCCCTACAACTTACACAGAATTGTTACCCCAACTCATCCAAAGGGGTTTGGTTGCTATTTGTCCAATGAAGCCCATGCAACCTCCGTATCCCAAGGGTTATGATGCAGAGGCCAAATGTAGTTACCATGGGGGAGGTGTTGGTCACTCAACTGAGAGGTGCCTGGCTTTTAAACACAAAGTACAGACTCTAATCGACTCTGGGTGGTTAAAGTTTCAAGAAGATAAACCCAGCATTGAGACTAACCCACTTTCTGGGCATGAGAGTGCCTCGACGAATGCCATCGAGGATGAAAAATATGAGTTGATAAAGGACGCGGGTGGAATCCGAAGTTCCAGAAAGTTTATCTTCAAGGCGCTGATAAAGGTGGGCCTTTTAAAAGGTGATTATGACGAGGATGTAACATGCGCGCTTCATCCGGATGATGGGCACTCTATTGAGGAATGTGGTGAATTTGAGTGTGTTTTGCAAGACCTGCTGGATCGGGGTTTGATGCAAGTATGCTACAAGGATAAGGAGGGGAAAGTGTTTACACAGATTGGTGGAGAATCCGACGTAACTCTGCCTGAGCCGTTGGTGATCCATTTCACTAGAACCACCCCTGTGCCAGAGGCTGAAGAAAAGTTGTCTGTCATCATCCGGGCGCCGTCTCCCTTTCCTTACAAAACGGGAAGGCTGATGGAAGAAAGGAGAGAGTGCGGTCTAGCTAGTGTAGAAAAGTGTGAACCCAGGGTGGAAAAGATTCGTATTCGTGACATCAGGGAAAAATTTCGTAGTGCTGGTTGGATCAACACGGGCCATATAACAGCCATGGAGGATGAAGATAGCTTTGAATGCTCAAGTTTCGTGCGGGCCGGCTCCCCAGATGCACCACTCAACAATTGGGAACTCTGAGTTTACCCGTGATGCTTAATTTGAATAAAATGTAATAGTTTTAATTAATCCTATAAGCTTCACCCGGGGCTTTAGGATTCATGACTTACGGGTTGACGTTTAGTTTTGTGCTCAGCGTGATAATCGAATCGTGTTTGTTTTTATCATCATTTCGCATTAGTCATCTTGTTTTCTTTTTTTATTTATTCCTTTTTTTTTCATAAATTTAAATAATGCAGATGTGACAATGAAAGTTTTGAAAATAACAATGTCGATATTCCTAATTTTGAACACCCTATCGATAATACGGAAGATGATTATGAAGATAATCCGGAACCCTCTCCAGAGTTCTTGAGATTAGTGGAACAAGAGTCTAAAGAAATAAAACCTCATCTGGAAGAGGTTGAAGTACTCAACTTGGGAGAGGAAGAAGAGAAAGGAAGTAAAAATCGGTACTGGCATGAAAAAGGAAGTGAGGAAAGGGTTGCAAGCCCTATTGAAGGAGTTTAAGGATGTGTTCGCTTGGTCTTACAATGACATGCCAAGTTTGGATACCAATATTGTGCAACACAAGCTCCCACTTAAACCGGAATATCTCCCAGTCAAGCGAAAAACTAAGAAGAATGAAAAATGAATTTGACAAAAGGGTGCATCCCAGAGAATTCCACGAAGGCGAGCTGGTGTTGAAGATGATCTTGCCTGTACAAAAGGATCATAGAGGCAAATGGACCCCGAATTATGAAGGGCCATTCGTAGTGAAGAAGGCATTTTCTGGTGGGGCACTAATTCTCACAAGGAAGGATGGAGAGGAGTTACCATTACCGGTTAATTCGGGTGCAGTCAAAAAGTTTTACACATGATGATTCCGTGATAGGGGATCAATATTAAGGGATATTGACATGATCTTTAAAGTTTGTTGTACTCTGCGTTATTTCATTCAATAAATACTGCATGGTTTCATTCATAATTTTTGTTTGCACGCTTCTTGAAATATTGCATGTCGCGCTGAGCTTTTAGGTAAATAAAGGAAAATAAAGGTAATGATAATTAAGCACACATGAGTAAAAGCATCACGGGTATATTCGGTTGGCACCAGCTCGTTCCTGAGGGATGTCGTGAAAGACTAAAAAAGGAGAGAATAAAAATGCACATGTTGAATTCATTGTCAATTAGGTTGTCTAGGGCATAGTACGTTCAAAAAAAAAAAAAAAAAAAAAAAAAAAAAAAAAAAAAAAAACACAATAACTGGAAATGGCAAAAATGCAGAGTCTTCTCCTGATTCAGAGTTTCGGGGGTAACCTGTGTTCATTTCTCGTTAAAGCATCCGCTTTCTTATTGCGTGAACCCCTAACCTTTTCATTTCCCTTCAAAACAAAGGATTGTCGTGGATAGAACACTGGGGCAGTTGTCATCATTGTACCCATGCCCAATGATCCGCGATCGGGGAGCAAAAATAAAAAAAAAATAAATAAAAATAAAAAAAAAAAAAATTGAAAAAATGAAGTCGATGTGTCAACTGCTACAGAATTTCGTCTCATGGTTAAGATTGTGGAAAGCAAGTCAAGCAAGCTTCAGGATGACGTGTGGCCGTTTTCTTTATCCAAATGATAAAAGAGGTTTAATCAATTGCACCCACTTTGAGCCGTAAGTCGTAATCATTTTTCATTACCCTAGACAAGAATCATTAGCATATCGACGTCAACTCAAAAACATACATCATAAGCATCCAAAGTTGAGGAGGAAATCTCTAAAAAAAAAAAAAAAAAAACAAAACAAAACGAAAATGAAAAGGAAAGTATCATAAGGGACCACAGCAGGGGCAACAAAAAGAATGATCCACAAGGAAAGAAAGAAAAAAACAACAATAAAGGATGCCTGAAGTTCAAATCTCTAAAGACAGTTGACTGGGCACCTTGCAAATGATTCTTGTTTAAAAACTTTAACCGTCAAACACTTATTTGGGCCTTCATTATCCATTTCTTTCATAACCCGTTTGCCTTTTAGCCACGTTACAAGCCGATTAAAGTCCACACCGACTGAAGATTGTTCGTCCTGGTCTTTCTTACGAACTTAACTCTGGGAAGGAATGATTTGGTGACTGATAACATCACTAGAAGAAAAGAAAGGACATTGAAAATGAAAAGTGAAAATACAATGTAAAATCTCCCCGTCAATCGTCATGTCAAGAAGGAATCCTCAACTGGGGCAATCCTTCCTACCCAAACCTTTTCACCTCCCCAAATCGTACTTTTTGTGCACAACAAAATTGGGGCAGTCTTGTGGGCCCTACATGTTTCTATGTTAACCATATCTCCCCAGATGAGGAGAACACAAATGTTAGCTCCACATACAATCATTCAGCTATCTACTTCTCGTCCCTATTTTTCCCTCACCTTCTCGGGTTCAGGCCAAATTGGATTGCAGGAAGCGATAAAGAGAACTTGAACTCATGGTTACACCCTTCTCTTTCTCATTAGAGGGCTCAATGTCTCCTGACATTTTATGATTACGTTTTGAACGTACATTAGGTTTGATGACAATGTTGACAATGAGTTTCAAACATGGGCAGTCTAAGTAAGAGAGAGTGACAAAAAAAAAAAAAAAAAAAAAAAAAAAAAAAAAAGGTTTCATGTGTTTATTCATTCATGCACCCTCATGACATTACATCATACATTTCATAATAAGCAAGGTATTTTGTTTGAAAAATCCTTTAGGCACAAGAGAAGTTGTGAAAAGGTTAATACAACATTTGCTTTTAAGTTTATTCGATGTTTTGCTAAGTGTTTACCAACGTTTCAGAAAGTTTCAAATCCAAGTTTTCTTCTGCGATACCGACTCTCTGCTTCGCAATGGTCGAATTCAAGTTTTTCTCCTACGATATTGGCCCTCTGCAAGGCATTGGTCGAATCCAGTTTTCGCTTTATGGCCCTCTGCTAAGCAATGGTCTAATCCCATCTCGTTGTTGTATTACTGGCCATCTGCTCGGCAATGGTCAATTTCAGCTCGTTGCTCTGTATTGTTGACCCTCTGCGTGGCAACGGTCGAATTCAAGTTTTTCTCCTCTGTTATCGGCCCTCTGCATGGCAATGGTCGGATTCAAATTTTCGTTCTGATAGTTTGACCCTCTGCGTGGCAATGGTCAAATCCAGGTTTTAGTTGTCTGTTATCGACCCTCTGCATGGCAATGGTCGGATTCAAATTTCCGTTCTGTGAGTTTGACCCTCTGCGTGGCAATGGTCAAATCCAGGTTTTAGTTGTCTGTTATCGACCCTCTGCATGGCAATGGTCGGATTTAATTTCTGTTCTGTGAGTTTGGCCCTCTGCGAGTCAATGGTCAAATCCAGGTTTTAATTTTCTGTTATCGACCCTCTGCATGGCAATGGTCGGATTTAAATTTCTGTTCTGTGAGTTTGGCCCTCTGCGAGGCAATGGTCAAATCCAGGTTTTAATTTTCTGTTATCGACCCTCTGCATGGCAATGGTCGGATTTAAATTTTTGTTCTGTGAGTTTGGCCCTCTGCGAGGCAATGGTCAAATCCAGGTTTTAATTTTCTGTTATCGACCCTCTGCATGGCAATGGTTGGATTTAATATTCTGTTCTGTGAGTTTGGCCCTCTGCGAGGCAATGGTCAAATCCAGGTTTTAATTTTCTGGTATCGACCCTCTGCATGGCAATGGTCGGATTTAATTTCTCTTCTGTGAGTTTGGCCCTCTGCGAGGCAATGGTCAAATCCAGGTTTTAGTTTTTGTTACTGATACTTTACTTGACATTGGTCATTTAACATCGTGACTTGAATTATTTTGTTCGTTTTCTTTCATGATTGAAACCCAGACAAAATTAGTGTCTTTATCTTTACTTAGCTTTACTTAAATAATACGAAAAGATTAAATTTTCATATTATTTAGTAATATCTAAGTAAAGAGGGGCAGCTGTCAACACCCAATTTTGTCCGGGTTGAAACAATGTGTTTTTATTGGCTTTTATTTTATTTTTATTCTTTTTTTATGTATTTAGATTTTTTGCTTTTAATTTTTTCTATTTTATTTCTTATTTTCAATTTGTTTTAATAGTGTTAATTAATCAAAATAATTAAAAAATTGAAAAATAAAATTAAAATTAAAAATAAAGTAAAAAATAAATAAAATAAAATTGGAAAAAGTAAAAAAATAGAAAAAAGGGAGAAAACGTGGGAAATGGGAGAAGAGACGTGTCTCAGCAGGGGAGACCAGGTTGTTACAAGAGAATAATTCCAAGATTTTGGGGAGCAGAATTGGGTTTTGATCAGAGAGAGAAAAGAGGGGAAAAGAGTGCACACGAGAAGACCATTATCTGGAATCATCATCCAGAGTCAGCATTGGCACCGGCACCGGCGAGAAGAGATCACCGGCTACGCAGAGAACGATAGCAGCAGGTAAGTCTCTGTTTCACCTGTACATCCAGACTCATCATGTATGTTTACTGCATAAACTCCATGCACCCCTGTCTCGCCAGCCCATATACCATTGTCACAGAATCATCTATCCCACTCATGCTCATATGCACACTACGCACTCATCGTTTCCGATACCAAATGGACAAGATTCAATCAACATTAAAATCAATCAATAAACAATAAAAATTAGGGGATGTAGAGAGGGAAAAATGGTGTTGTAGGGGGGGCATTCGGCCTTCGAGAAAATCCTCGAATGGGAGGAAGAGAGTAGCTGATTTGTTTCGTGGTAGGCGGTTTGGAAGTAGTAGTCTGCTGTGTGGTGGTGGCAGTGGCGTCGCTAAAGTCGTCCTGGTAGGTGATGGTGACCGTGTGGGTGGCCGAGGAGGTGGATGAGTATAGGCATGGGGAGGGACATCATCGTGACAGTGCATGCTCGTCGTGGAGGTTTTAGCAATGGTGAAGTGGATGTTGATGGATGAGGATGGCACGAGCGGATCGGAGATGAAGACGGAGGAAAACCATCCCTGAGAATCGCTGGTTTTCGAAGAGAGAGAAGTGGAAACGATGGTGTCTTGGCTGACGGTGGTTCTGGTGGTGCGAAGGGGTCGCCGGTGAAGCCAAGGCGCGTTCTGTTTGAGGTGACGGTGGCCGGATATGGCAGAGGTGGTGGTGAGTTCGTGGTGCAGAGCTTGGGACCTTGGGTCAGAGAAGACGCGAGCTGGGGAATGGGGAATGAGGATGAACCTTCTGAACCCCTAGAAAATTCTAGGTTAGAAATCATTCCACTGGACCTGGCCCAGAAATGAGCGTACGTCCGGGAGCCTTGGGCCTCTTTTGGAACGCTCGTTCGCCATCTCCACAACACGAACGCTCGTTATCAAAGTGAACGAGCGCCCGTTAAACTTAAGCATTTTCGACCGTTCGCTCATCCTTCTCCCTAACGAACGTTCCTTATCCAAACGAATGAACGCTCGTTATATAGCGTCCGTTCGCCATCTCCCCAAAACGAACGCTCGTTATCAAAATGAACGAGCGCTCGTTAAACTTAAGCCTTTTCGACCGTTCGCTCATCCTTCTCCCTAACGAACGTTCGTTATCCAAACGAATGAGCGCTCGTTAGCTAAAGGAATGAGCGTTCGTTAACCTTAAGCCTTTACGTCCGTTCGCCATTTCAATAACGAACGTTCGTTATCCAAACGAATGAGCGCTCGTTAGCTAAAGGAATGAGCGTTTGTTAACCTTAAGCCTTTACGTCCGTTCGTCCTTAAGCTTCCATTTTTGAACGTCCGTTCGTCATTCCAATAACGAACGTTCGTCCTTAAGCTTCCATTTTTGAACGTTTGTTCGTCATGTCAATAACGAACGTTCGTCCTTAAGCTTCCATTTTTGAACGTCCGTTCGTCATGTCAATAACGAACGTTCGTCCTTAAGCTTCCATTTTTGAACGTCCGTTCGTCATGTCACTAACGAACGTTCGTCCTTAAGCTTCCATATCTGAACGTTCGTTCGTCATGTCAATAACGAACGTTCGTCCTTAAGCTTCCATATCTGAACGTCCGTTCGTCATGTCAATAATGAACGTTCGTCCTTATGCTTCCATTTTTGAACGTCCGTTCGTCGTTTCAAACAACGAGCGTTCGTCCTTAAGCTTCCATATCTGAACGTCCGTTCGTCATGTCAATAAAGAACGTTCGTCCTTAAGCTTCCATTTTTGAATGACCGTTCGTCATTTCAATAACGAACGTTCGTCCTTAAGCTTCCATTTTTGAACGTCCGTTCGTAGTTTCAAACAATGAGCGTTCGTCTTTAAGCTTCCATTGTTGAACGTTCGTTCGTCATTCAATAACGAGCGTTCGTCACAGCCTCAATTTCTCAACGTCCGTTCGTCATCTCTTCAACGAGCGTTCGTTATTCAGCCTTCGTTCCCAACGTTCGTCCTCTCCCCAACGAACGCTCGTCATTCTGAATACTGTCCCCAACGTTCGTCCAGCCTTTCCCATTTCTTTTTTTTGTTTATTTATTTTTCTTTATTGTCTTATTTTATTTTGTTCTATTTATTTATTTTAGACATTCACTTATTCTAAAATATATATTTAATAATACAATATTGATAGTTTAAATAAAAAAATTAATTACAAGAAAAGTTTTAAAGGTTTAAAGCGCACGTGTGACCGCTCGCGTCGTCCTTGTGCTAAAAACCTTTTCTTCTTTTCTTAAATAAAATTTCAAAAATGCGTTTTAAAGGTTTAAGTACACGTGTGACCGCTCGCGTCGTCCTTGTGCTAAAAACCTTTTCTTCTTTTCTTAAATAAAATTTCAATAATGCGTTTTAAAGGTTTAAGTACACGTGTGACCGCTCGCGTCGTCCTTGTGCTAAAAACCTTTTCTTCTTCCTTAAATAAAATTTACAAAAATATGTTTTAAAGGTTTAAGTACACGTGTGACCGCTCGCGTCGTCCTTGTGCTAAAAACCTTTTCTTCTTTTCTTAAATAAAATTTCAAAAATACGTTTAAAGGTTGAACACTCGTGTGATCGTTCGCATCGTCCTAGTGTTCAATACTTTTCTCTCTTATTTACGTAATATTAAACGAGGGTATGAGTGCTCGTGCGATCGTCCGCATCAGCCTAGCACTCAATACTCTCAAGTCTTCCTAAATAAGTAGATAACGGTATGAGTGCTCGTGTGATCGTTCGCATCGGCCTAGTGCTTAATATCGTTATCTCTCTGTTCAAAAATAATTAAAAATATTTAAATATCATTTTAAAGGTATGAGTACTCGTGCGACCGTTCGCGTCGGCCTAGTACTCATTACCTTCTTTTTCTCAAAAATATTAAAAACATAAAAATCTCCAAAAATTAAAAACATCTGCTTTTCCAAACAACAAACAATCTTTTAGCTAGAACTACGTAACCCTGATTTCTCATTTTGAATGAGAATACGTAGGAGCAAGGTCAATCCTTGTCGGGCCCAAAAAAACTAAAAAATATGTTTTGTTTATTTAGAATTTTATTTTAGGGGATAATTAAACATTTTGAAAAACCACATCATATTCGTGCATTTAGTTAAAGGTACTGCCTTAGGGCAGGCGTTGTGGGGTGCTAACACCTTCCCCACGCGTAACCGACTCCCGAACCCAATCTTTGGTTTTCGTGGACCGTGCTTTATCATTTTGAGGTTTTTCCATAGTTTTCCATAATAAACTATGGTGGCGACTCCAAATCTCTTTTTTTAAACCCGTTTCTTTTTGGATCGTCGTCCCGTCGCGATTCCGGTTGCGACACCCCTCAAGTGTTTCCCCCACTTAAAAAGAGAATAAATTCACTGCAAGGCTTAATGAAAATTCAAATTTTGCATAAAAAAATGAAATAACACAGTACATGAAGAAAATAAAGCAAACATATAAGCTCAAATCCTAATACAAATTGAACTCTAACAAGAAGGGGATGGAGGATAATATTGGGGTTGAAGATTAAAGTGTTCCTCAATATTGCCTAATCTAGTATCAAGGTCTTGAAACCTTTCAGTGACATAATCATAGTGAGTTTGTTACATTTCAATAATCTCATCAAATCTTTCTTGATGAGCCAAACTCATGTCTTCCATTTGCTTTGATAGATTGGCAAAATATTCTTCCATGGAGCAAGAAGAGGATGAAGGCATGGTAGGTGGTCCAGCTTTTGATGGAGCAGCAGGTCTTGCTGGTTCTGCCATATAGGCATCCATGTCATCATCATCGTCATCCTGATGATCGTCATCCTTGTGAATAAGTACTCGTCCATGAGCAACAAATCCGATTTGCTTAAAGGTTGTCTCTCCAATTTCAGTGCCAATGACTTGATAATCCTCTTTTCTAGGAATGAGTTCCCAAACATCATTCCTTTCAAATTGGTTTAGTTGTTCTTGCTTTGTAATGCACCATTTATCATCTTGAAGAGCTTCATTTATATTTTTGGGTTCTATCTGAGACGCAAAAGCAATAGTTAAACAAAAGTTATTGAGGTTGTGTCTAGGAGTTACTCCTTTTGATATATCTCCAATGATGTTCAAATCAAATTTTATGGCAGTTGATTTGAAGATATGATAGTTTGATTTGGTATTGTTTTAAATCTGCATATTTCATTTAGTTGTTCATTTCAGTTTTAGTTGATAATACTTCTTACTCTAATTCTTTGATTTTTGTCTTCTTGTGAAAAACGATTAGCTTTAGTGGCTTAGATGTTAAACTGTTCATTCTTTTGGTTCTGATACATGTATATACCATTTCTTTAGTTTCTTATTCAGTTTTAATTTTAGTTTCCTTGCATTGATCATTTTTAGCATACATAGACTCTATACTATAGTTTAAGTTCTAGTTTTAAATTCTTTTCTTGCATTTTTTTTATTTCTTCTAACAAATTTTACTTTAGACTAGATTTTTCCTTTTGTTTCATTCATTCATTTAAATTCCCCCACTTTGCATTAGTAGTTAGATAATAAATAAAAATCAAGATTCAGTCTACATTTTAAAACTTAATTATACTGAGTTTGAGGATTGATACCTAAGTTATCCCTATACTTCATTAGTGGAGAAATCTAGCTTTGTTCTGATTTTGTGCAAACAAAATTCAATCTAACAAATGGCGTCGGGGACTCGACGAGTTAAGTTTTAGACTGTTAGGTTAGTCTTGTTAGCTTTATCTTTTTCTGTTTTCAGTAGTTTGTGTGTTTAATTTCTGTGTGTCTAACTTGTGTTTTTGAAAACTTTGAAATTTATAAATAATGGTTCCTCTCTATATTGTTCTTTTTGTGTTTGGTATAATTCCTTTCTTGAAGTGAAATCCAAATTTAGACAAGTTCTGTTCAGTACCAGGAGATGGCCAATTCACAAGAGTGGTTGTACAAGCTTCTCAAGAGGTTGCCTAACTACCATGGAGTGGCTTGAGAAGATCCACACCTGCATTTGAAGGAGTTCCAAGTGGTATGCTCAACTTTTAAAGATATTTTCAAAATATATTTTCCAATACCTAATGAGTAAGCACCAAGTTATGAATGGCGACATCAAAGCGAGCATTAAGTACGGAAACAAGAATACTATCATAATATATTCAAGGCATTGGCAAAATAAGAGAGAATTTATTGGTTACATCTATCCTAAACAAAATGGGTTTAGCTCTCCATTATCATGGAGAACCCAAGCTTACAAAATGAAAGATGGAATACGATCGAGATACAAGAAGGAAGAAGGGCTGGTTCCCATTAGAGTTGTCAAAACGGGCCAACCGGCTCGACCCGAGTCGGCCCACCACGGGTTGGTCACTTAGTGAGTCAACCCAATCCGGCTCATTTATTAACGAGCATAAAAAATTCAAACCCGGCCCAACCCACAACGGGTTGGTGGGTAAACGGGTTGACTTATTGGCTCACTTAATTGCAATTTTTTTAAATAAAAAAATTTACAAAAATTCTATAATTCAAATCTAAACAAATTTTACTCCCAAATTTCACTCCCAACATAGGTGTTTAATTAAGGCTTAATACCTGTTTTTGTCCCTCTTTATAAGGGAAATGTTCACTTTCGTCCTACCTTTTTCAAAAAGTTCAATGTGGTCCCACGTTGTGAAAAAAGTGTCCAAGTTAATCCTTTTTGGTCACGGCGTTAAATATTTAACGATTCTGCTGACAGCGTGGATTGATGTGTGCAACGTGGCTTTTTACCTTCGTAACGTGGCAGTGATAGTGTTTTCCATTAACTGAGAACGTGGCAGTGGGCAGTGATTAAAATTCTGAGTGTTAGGGTTTGGTTTGGGTATTTCGAATGGGTCTTTGAGGATTGAGAATGGGTTCCCAAGGGTGTTCTTCGTTTTCGAAAAGCTGGGCCAAAGGATCTTCTCGTTCGTCCCATGGTGGTGCTTGTAGGGGAGGTGGGTTAATCCCTACTTGTTACTGTGGTGATATTGCAGTAATGAAAGTGGCCAGAACTACGAAGAATGCTGGGAGAAATTTTTGGGGTTGTCCTCATTACAAGGTTTTAAGTATACCCTTCTCAGTTAATGTTTTCTTTAGTTGATTTGATGCATTTGTTCATAGATTCCCTAACATGGTGAATAACAGGGTGGATCTTCAATTGGGAGCTGTTGTAACTTTTTCAAGTGGTGTTGTGAAGACTATGGGGATGAAAAAGATTGCACAATTCAAAAGAGAATAAGTGAGCTGGAAAATGCAGTGAAGGATTTGAAAAAAATCCAGAAAATGAAGTTGTTAGTTGTAGCTTTGTGTGTGTATTGTGGTTGACCTTGTAATTTTGAAGTTGTGGTTAGGTTGATTTAGTTAGATCGTGAATTTGGGTGTTTGTTATAAGCTGGCTTAATACCTGTTATGTATTTGGATGCTTGAAAAAAGTATGTTGACAATGGGAAGGTGTTTTGGTTGGTGTAACATCAGTTATGCAATGCAATGTACAAAATGTTCGAATTAGTCCGCCATTTGGTTTAAAAATGTTGAAACAGGTCAACCCAATAATGCATATGACTGAGGACTAATGGCACATATTACAAATCTAAATACAAGCTCCCCATTTGGTTTAAAAATGTTGAAACATGTCAACCCAATAATGCATATGACTGAGGACTAATGGCACATATTACAAATCTAAACACAAGCTCCCCATTTGGTTTAAAAATGTTGAAACAGGTCAACCCAATAATGCATATGACTGAGGACTAATGGCACATATTACAAATCTAAATACAAGCTTTGACCAAAACATGATGAAAGCACTTTGATTAATTAAATAAACGCAGTATAGGTTTGTCACCAAAGTACATGATATTGAATACATATATCCTCCAATTCATCTAAAAAGACAATACATGTCTGTTACCAAAATAAAGACAGTACAGTACATAATAAACCAATTCATCTATCTATCTATCTTTTCTTCTGACTCTGAATTTTGGTGGACGGGATGATTGGGAAGTTGGAGGTGGCTGGGTTGGTTGTGTTGTTTCTGGTGACTGGGTTGTTTGTGTTGGCTGGGTTGGTTCTGGTGGCTGGGTTGCTTCTGGTGGGTGGTTTGCTTCTGCTGGTTGGGGCCGTAAAGGGCAGTTATTCTTGTTGTGCTTTGTCTGACGACAAATGCTACACTTTTTCCTATGCCCTCCAACACGCATTTGAGTGTCATCCTTAGTTAACTCCCATGCCTCCAACTTGCGTTTTTTCTTCGGCCTCCCAGGCAACTTCCTTATCAGTGGTTGTAGTACATCATTGAAATTTGTTGTTTGCCATAGTTGGGGACCATTTAGTGAAAAAATTATGGATGCATACACCTCTTCATATGTGGATCTTCTGAAGCAACTGGGTATAAAATTTTCTGGATGAACATTACAGTAGTTCATTGCTGCAATTGCATGACAGCATGGGATGCCACTGATCATCCACTTTCTGCAGCTACACTCTTTAGTGTCCAGATCCACTGTGAACTTGTTCCCAACAGATGAAGTGTGCCTAACCTCAAAAATCTTTCGTGCAGCCCAGCTGAAAGAAATAAAGCACATCAATGAACGTAAATAACAAAATGTATATAAACTGTGGTAATAAGATTACCTTGGCAGCCAAAATCTAGACAAATTACATTCTTTCTGAAGCCTGTTCTTTATCTTTGGGCATATTGTGAACTCCATAGATGCCACCTTGCTTCTTTTGGTGGCCCACCTTTTCATGAGATACAATCTGATATCCTCCATCATTGTGATAATTGGTTTTCCTCTTGCATGAATGAGGACACTCTTGAAAGCTTCAGTGATGTTGTTATCAAGGGTATCACACATTGGTTGAGCTGTGAAGCGAGACCTTGACCAAAACCTGTTGAAAAAAAGATTTCTCAAATGGGTTACAATACATCTATGACAGTAATGTGTATATAATGGCTAATGGGTTACCTTGGGGGAATGGCTATGAGGTATTTATATGCTTCAACATTGACTTCTTTAATTGTCAGTATTTCTCTCTCCCAAGCCTGGGGATATGTGGTGGTTGCAGCACTCCACATCAGATTTTTTAATACCTGCCCACCAAACCTTTTCCTAAACTTTGCATAGAGGTGCCTTAAACAGTATCTTTGTTCTGCTCGAGGCAAAAGCTCTTGGATAGCTAAGACTAACCCCCGCACAATTAAATTTAGTAATAAAATCATATCCTATACAAAATCATTAACTAAATTGCAAAAACCATATCCTATACCTTCTGCTGGTCTGACATCCATGTGCACCCTCCACATACTTCACTGCCCTCGAGGTCTTCAATTAACAATTGCAAAAACCATGTCCAGCTGTCTTTGTTCTCCACTTCTACTACTGCATAGGCAAGGGGTAGCATTTGGTCGTTTGGATCCCTACCAACAGCAGTCAGCAGCTCCCCCTTGTAAACACCTTTCAAAAAACATCCGTCTAAACATATAATGAGCCTACAACTTATGAAACTATCTTTACAAGCTTTGAGACAAACATACATTCTTTGAAAGATTGGGTCACCATTATGAGAGTCAACTTTAATTTGCACTGTTGAGCCTGGATTACACCTCAACAGCTCATGTCCATAGTCGTACACCCTTTTATATTGTTCTATGAAATCTCCTTCAACCATTCTTGTGGCAATTAACTTTGCCCTTCTTGCCTTGGATATTGAAACATTTGTATTCCATTTTCTTAATGCTTTAGTACGAATATCACTCACCTTTAAACTAGGATTCTCAACTAAAGATCTATCTATTTCCTGACTTAACCACTTAACATTCATCAGTTTAATATTAAGTTGTCTACTACAACTATGAGTATCAATTATCTTCCTCAATTGCCAAATTTTTCGTGACGGCAAATAACCACAATAAGCTAGCCATGGACACTTACCTTGGCCACCCATGCATGTCACCCTCACCCTACGGTTATCATTTTTGATAAATTTTAGATCCCTCCCAGCATGAACAGCATACCTTCTAATAGCATCCTTAAACTCTTCCCTGTCAGTAAAAATAGTGCCCACTTCCCACTTGTAATCTGCCATGGACTTTTGCTTTGCATATTTTGATAAAGGACCTACATCTATTGTATCATCATTGTCATCCTCCTCACTTGCACTATTTTCAAGAGTTAAAAGCTTATCAGACTCCCAATCATCATCTGACAAACCCCTACACTATTGGGTTTCTTTTTCACTGTCTTCATCATCCACTTATTCATCACCACTCAAATCATCCATTCCTGCTGCATCATCACTGTTCACTTCCACTTCTTCTTCACTTTCGACCTCAATTTCAGCCTCATTATCCACTTCTAATGCTTCTTCACTTACATTCTCAACTTCATCCTCATTCTGAACCTCCACTGCAACCTCATCATCTTCTGCATCCTCATGCTGAACATCCTCATTATACACTGAATCCTCCTTCTCAACCTCCAATGCATCGTCATGCTCAACATCCAACCAATCCTCATTGTCAACATCCAGTAAATCCTCCTTCTGAACCTCCAATCCTTCACTTACATTCTCAACATCCCATGCATCCTCATTCTCAACATCCATTGCATCCTCATTCTCAACCTCTACTGCACCCTCCACTACGTCTTCCATTCCTTCTTCACCACCCTCAACATGTGCTTCTCCTCCTACGCCATTATCCTCACCACTCTCTGCATGACCTTCACATAGCAAAAGAATCTCATTCTCATCATTTTCTAAGATAGTTGCTTCGTCCACCCCATGCACAACATACAGGTTCACTTCCCCCAAATACTTAGCCACATTCATCATGTTCATAGCTCCTTTATCATCATCAACCTTATGTAGAACATGTTGGACACTGTAATATAATTCTTCTACTTGCATGTATCCCATATGGTTAAGTGAACCTAATACTCCAAAATAACACCATTTATCGGGGTCTACGTCCCAATTAACTATCTCTTCCCCTATATAATTAAAGGGGACTTCTTTGATCAAGGTCCCACCATGGTGGACCACTACCCGAAACATGTCATCAGACATCCCTACCCGAACCCTGCAAATGCAAATAGGGGACCACTAATTTCAGTTAAAGTAAGACCTATGGGACCACTATCATGCATCAAAAGAAGACAACTTTTCACACAAAACAATTTCACCCATAATTAAACCCCCTCAAACGCGACAACAATGAAAACATTTTTGAAAAACCTCTAACCTGATTTGATTTGCGGAATTGGATTTCCTCTGCAGATTTCACCTTCAAGATCACCCAAATTGGATTTGCAGGTCCTCCAAAATGCTTATCCCCAAATCGCGATTTCGAAATACCCAAACCAAACCCTAACACTCAGAATTTTAATCACTGCCCACTGCCACGTTCTCAGTTAATGGAAAACACTGTCACTGCCATGTTACGAAGGTAAAAAGCCACGTTGAACACATCAGTTCACGCTGTCAGCAGGATCGTTAAATATTTAACGCCATGACAAAAAAGGATTAACTTTGACACTTTTTTCACAACATGGGACCACATTGAACTTTTTGAAAAAGGTAGGACGAAAGTGAACATTTCCCTTATAAAGAGGGACAAAAACAGGTATTAAGCCTTTAATTAATTTTGAAAATAAGGAATTTAAATAATTTTTTCAAGCAAAAAAATAATAATAAATATTTTTTTATAAAATTAAAATTAAATTTTAATAAAATAAAATAGGGTAGGTGGGTTGGTGGGCCAATTCGATCCACCACGGGTTCAACCCGCATGAGCCATGTTTAAATGAGTCGGGTCAAAATCTGACTCGCATAAAAAAAATACAATTTTTTCTAACCAAACCCGACTCAAACCCGTGGTAGGCTAGATTGGGTCACGGGCTGTGACCCATTTTGACAGTTTTAGTTCCCATAAGTCCTAGTAGACCACCAAGCTCTCCAAAAAGTGAAAAATCTTGTCTCCAACAATCAAAGATGATCTTCTTTCGAATAACTAGAAGAAATATGGCACAACTTGCCACATAAGCAAAAGTATTGCTCAACGTAGCCATAATACCACTCAACGTTAGATTTTGAGAAACGAATGACATGTGGATGTTATTCCTTGCTTGGGCAAGGCTAGGTTGAACAATCTGGCTCCGAATGATCGGCTACATTGTGGTGGGTTACCGATCATGGATGGACTTAGGCCTTAGGATTTGGAGAACCATGTTAGGCAGATTCGGCTACATTGTGGTGGGTTACCGATCATTAATGGCTATGTACTTGATCACTTTGGTCCTTGAGATCATTCATGTTGTCTGGTTTCTCTGTAAACAAGGAGTTTGAGAAGGGTTCGGGATGTAGACCACATATTAACGAATGCAAGATCATTGATGGAGTGAGGTCTAGGATCGTTGTCATTGTCATGGTGAATCTTTTCGTTAAATGTCGGAAGGTTTCGTTTTCCTCCTACTTTGTGCATTTTTAGGCTACCAACAAGGTGGTCATCGGTTACGATATGTAAACTGAGCTTTAAACATGATACTTAAAGCTTCAAATGAATCCATCGAGTACAATGGTAGCGCATAGTCCCAATCTAAGGTCGGTTCATCCAAGGTAGTTGGAAATAACCTACAAAAAACATTATTATCTTCTGTATGGATATTGGCCTAAATCCAAAATGCTTTTAGATTTGTGGCCGATTCGGCTCCCTAGTGATGTGTGCCCAAGCCTCTCCTATCGTGAAAGGGTGAAAATTCCCCACATGGTCAGTCTTGATTCGAAAGTCCCGATCATGCTTTTGAGGAGCTTAATGACCTTCCTGGCCTACTCACCCACCAGGGTGTCTTATGGAATCTTGGAATTCCACCGTTTCCAAGTCTGGGTTCGGAGTGGCAGGGTTGTACCCGACTTTCTCTCATTTTGTGTCAAGTTGGCCTTCTCCTCCGGACCCTTCAAGCTCAACATTAAGGAGATCGACTTTGACTTCCATGTGAACGTCGCCAAGTTGGCAGACTATACTTCTTTCCAACAATGTTGAGGAGATAGGCTTTGATTTTCATGCAAACCTCGTCGGGCTAGCGGGTTGTGCTCTGTTCGAAAATTATGGGGGCCTTCCTCATGAAAATTAGGCCGAGGTAGGGAAGGTGATTTCTCATTTTCCAAGCTGGTCAAGTTTTTCAGAATGTCTTGGAGTTCATTGAGGTCGACCTATCGTTGCGAACGTAGGTTTTCAAGCTCGACATTGTAATGCATGCATTATTCGTTCTACTAGATAAGTGCTTGCATTTGTTGTTGGAGGGTGTCACTTGGTTGGATTCCATTTTGTAGGAGTGTTCGGCTTGGCTTCAAGTAATTGTGTTGGATTCCATTTTGAAGGTAGATGAAGGTGGGGGAAACATTTTACAAGATCCACGGTGGACGTCAAATGTTCTTATCGTATTTTAGTAATTGTGTTTCTAAATTATTTTTTTCCTTTTCTGTGTCACAATTTGAATGGTTTCATTCTTTTTCTTTTTCTCGTAAAGTGTTTAATTTGCTAATAGTAAAATAGATTTGAATGGTAGAATCCTGAAGTTCTTTGTACCAATTTTGTTTTCTTCTTTTTCAAGTGTCTAAGAGATATGCTTAATTTTTCTATCCCATAAAATAGATTCAAATATAACAATTAATTAATGGTTGAAGGAATTTCTGGGCTAGTCTCATTTTCATCTTTTGAAAATGTCTAGCATGCTTACTTTTTTCTAACACTTTAAATGGATTTATATACACCAATTAATCGTTTAAGGTCTTTTTTGGACTAGTTCAATGTTTTCTCTTTTCGTTTGCATTATTGGTGAACCAACAAAAAGAAAGTAAGAACAGTCAACAACTTGTTTTTCCACAAAACAAGTTTTATTTTTCCTTTGCATTATTGGTGAACTAATTTTCTAACTCCGTGGGCTGATCGTAAGAGTTTATTGAAATAATTTTAATTTTCCTCATTATGTGATTATTCGTGTGGTTAATTCAATCATCTTCCTCGTTGCGGAGAAAACCAAATTAAAAGAAAAATTAGACTTTTGGAAAGACGCAACCGGTTCTTACAATTATGAATATAAATGAATCATAGTTTGTTTCTCGCAATATACTACTCTTGTTTACTCTTCCCTCAGTTCAAATTATTTTATATCAGAAAAACTACAATGACTGCTTATTTTCTCAAAACAGTTTACGTTCTTCTTCTTCTTTCTTTGCTTGCCTCAGGAATTATTGCCACATTGAAAAACTCAAGCGAAAGTGGTGAAGCAAAGTGCATAGAGAGGGAGAGAGAAGCACTCCTCAGCTTCAAAGAAGACCTCATCGATGACTTTGGCATACTTTCCACTTGGACAAATAATACAGATTGCTGCAAATGGAAACGCATTGAATGCAATAGTCATACTGGTCATGTACAACTACTGGATCTCCATGGAAACTACCCCTATACACCGCCGTATTTGAGAGGTGCAATCAATGTCTCTTCGTTGATTCACTTGCCATATATTCAACATCTTGATCTCAGCCGTAATTATTTTTCACTGGGTTACATCCCAGAGTTAATGGGCTCCATCACCAACTTAAGATATCTCGATCTCTTCCATTCTTGTTTTGCGGGGAGGATTCCTTCAACACTTGGAAATCTCTTACAGCTACGCTATCTAGATCTTGGGGAAAATTATCTTTGGGGAAAAATTCCCATTGAGATAGGGAATATCAAACACTTACAGTATCTCGATCTTGGTCTATTCTATCTTTCCGGAAAAATCCCATCTCAAATTGGAAATCTCACAAAGCTACAACATCTCACTCTGGGAAGAAATACTCCTCCATATGGATTGAAAAGGCGAAATTATATTTCAAAATCCCTTTATGGAGCAATCCCTTTTGGCATAGGGAATCTTCCATTATTGCATACTCTCCGACTAGTTGGCAATTTTGAGATAAAAGCTGAGGATGCACAGTGGCTGTCTACTCTCCATTCCTTAACAGTTCTTGAGCTGAGTTCATTGCACAGTCTGAAATCCTCTCACAAGTGGCTACAAGCTATCGGTAAAATCATTCCAAACTTAACAGAGTTGAGACTAGTTGATTGTAATCTTTTGCATTGTGATATTCAATCTTTGTTCCATTCTCACTCTTCAAATAATTCCACCTCTATTACAATAATAGATCTCTCTTCTAATATGTTGTCATCATCAATACTTCAATTCTTGTTTAACTTTAGCCTTCATCTTCAAGAGCTTTATCTTTCTCACAATAATATAACCTTGTCATCTTCTCTGTGTCCAAATTTTCCATCGCTTGAGGTCCTCGATCTGTCTCACAATAATCTTGCATCATCAATGTTTGGAGCTAATTTCAATATCAGCTCCAAATTACAAGAGCTTTACCTTGAAAATTGCAGTCTTATGGATGGAAATTTCCTTCTTTCATCTACTTCTACAATGAATTCTTTCTCCTCGCTTATCTTCCTTGATCTTTCCAATAACTTGCTAAAATCATCTGCAATGTTTTACTGGCTGTTTAACTTCACCACCAATCTGCATTTCATTGACCTTAATGGTAACTTGTTAGAAGGTCCAATTCCAGATGAATTTGGGAAAGTGATGAGCTCTATTGAATATCTTTTTCTCTATGATAACAAACTCCAGGGCAAGATGCCGTCTTTCTTTGGGAGCATGTGCAGATTACAAGTATTGGACCTCTCAAATAACAAGTTAAATGGCGAATTTCCAAGCTTCACTCAAAATTCTTCATGGTGCAGCAGACACATATTTCGGGAATTGAACTTATCTTATAACCAAATTTCTGGTAGGATACCCGAGAGCATCAGTCTGCTATCTGAATTGGAAATTTTATCGTTGCAGGGGAATTCTTTAGAGGATGATGTAACTGAATCTCATCTTTCTAATTTTTCCAAATTAATTATCTTAGACTTGTCGCATAACTCATTAACTATAAAATTTGGCTCTAGTTGGGTTCCTCCTTTTCAATTAACGTACTTGTTTCTTGCATCTTGCAAGGTAGGACCGAGTTTTCCACATTGGATCAAGACTCAAAATTCCTTAATCGAACTAGATATATCTGATAATGGGCTGAATGATCTCGTACCAGACTCCTTTTGGACTAAGTTGCGAATTTTGTACACTTTAAATATGTCTCACAATAATCTCATTGGTTCAATTCCTAATATGAAATTGAAGCTTCCTTTCAGACCATACATAAATTTAAAGTCAAATAGATTTGAGGGAAAAGTTCCATTTTTTTTGCTACAAGCTTCCGAGTTGTTACTATCTGCAAATAAATTTTCAGATTTATTTTCAGTCTTATGTGGAAACGTCAGAGCTACAAACTTGGCCACTTTAGATTTATCAGATAATCAATTAAAGGGGCAACTCCCAGATTGCTGGAAATATGTACACCGATTGTTGTTTCTTGATTTAAGCAACAATCAATTGTCAGGGAAGATTCCTATCTCCATGGGAACCCTAGTGAAATTGGAAGCTTTGATTTTACGAAACAATAGTTTAATGGGTGAATTGCCTTCGTCTTTGAAGAATTGCAACAATTTAATTATGCTTGATGTGAGTGAGAATATGCTATCCGGTCGAATACCATCATGGGTTGGAGAAAGCATGCAACAATTGATAATCTTGATCATGCGAGGGAATCACTTCTCTGGAAATCTTCCCTTTCATCTATGTTACTTGAAGCGTATTCAATTGTTGGATCTTTCCAGGAATAAGTTTTCAGAAGGCATTCCAACGTGCTTGAACGAGTTTAAAGCATTGTCTGAAGAAAACATCGACAGAACTGAGATTGAGAGTCGTGTTCATTGGTACAATACTACTTATTATGAAAATTATAGTATTTACACTGATGGTTCTTATGCGCTTCAAGTAATATGGATGTGGAAAGGTGCGGATCGCAGCTTCATACGTCCCGAATTGATTCTTCAGAGCATTGATCTCTCATGTAACAGTTTAACAGGTGAAATACCAAAAGAGATTACATACATGCACGGTTTAGTTTCTTTGAATTTATCAAGAAACCATTTGAGTGGAGAAATTCCTTCGGAGATTGGGAATTTAAGGTCACTGGACTCCCTTGACCTATCAAGAAATCATTTGTCTGGAAAAATTCCTCCCACTCTTTCCAATATTGATCGTCTTGCCATGTTAGACTTATCAAACAACAATATCAGTGGAAGAATTCCATCCGGAAGACAGTTGCAAACCTTTGATGCCTCTAGTTTTGAAGGAAATGTCGATCTTTGTGGGAAACCGCTTGAGAAAAGCTGTCCTGGAGACGAGACAGTGACAAAACCTAATGGAGCAGAAGTGGATGATGATTCAGTTTTGTATGGAGCATTATACATGAGCTTGGGGGTAGGATTCTTCACAGGCTTTTGGGGCTTATTAGGTTCATTACTTCTTTGGCAACCTTGGAGAATTGCTTATTTGATGTTCTTGAACAGACTTATAGATTATCTACTCTTAATGGTTGCATTGAACATAGTAAAGTGCCAAAGGTGGCCCAAAGACTAGCAGGTACATAGTTATAATATCGTCTCTGAATTTCGTTATATTTACTTCTCTGCTTCAGTTACGAAAATCAATAACTAGTTTTACTATTGAAAGGGAGAACGTAATTTTAGGAATTTAAGTATTTAATAATTCTTTATCCTAGCTTATAGTAGTTCCAAAAGTACTTTCCATTATATGTGTCTCTCTTAGCTACAGATTGATTTTCATCAATTTTATTGAACATTAATTATATCCTATTCTCCTATTCATGACTTGTAGTGAGTTCCTTCTACAAGAATTTTATTTTTTCTGTTGGTGTAAAGAAATTATATATAGTATGCTCTGTTTTGAAAATTTGGGTTTTTAATTGAATTCTGCTATTCATTACGACTGTTCCCATTTGAATTTTAGCTCAAAATTTGCAGTTTAGAGTTTCGAGACCTCGTTCTGAGATGAAAGCACGATGGATTATTGGGAGTGTAACATTTGAAGCGTTGGTAGTGACAAGTTGTATTTCAAAGTAATGATTTGAAAAATGAATGTTTGATGAAGCTTAATTACATATTTCTCCTATCGGAGGGCTTTTAATGTGCTCAGGAGCTTCATAACTCGCTCACTGAAATTTGCTTATCTACAGCATAAGTTTTGGAGCAGCTTTCTAAATTTCTGCAATGATAAAAGTTGTTTTTTATAAAGATGTTTCTTGATCAAAATCATATGTATCCAGTTTTTCGTATGACTTGTTTCATTTTTTTTCCTTTAGTATTATGATTAACTAATACAAGATCTTATGATTTTTTTTGAAATAGTTTTATTGTTCCTAATTATGTCATTAATTCTGGTTAATTTTCAAACGATGGATTGGAAAATTAGGAGACAAATAGTCAATACAAGCTAATCCAAGCACCCGGCGTATGATAGATTTTTTCAAATATGCAAATATCAAGAATATGTTTTTGAATTTATTCAAAAATTGTCTCAATAATAAATAAATTATAAAGAAATTCTTACATGTTTATTCTATTACTAAAATGGTGACCGATATATCTATAAAAACTTTGATTAAACATTACTAGAGTAGATTGCACATTCTTATAAACGTAGTGGACTAAAGATAAATTATGATTATAAAATTTACAAATATTTTATTTGTCAAGATATGCTTTACTATAATTAATATTTCTTCTCAGAATTTGTAGTTATTTTTATAGCTTTTAAAATATGTGACTAGGTACATGGATTATAATCAAATATATTTGACACCACGCTTCGAAATTAAAAATAAAATAAAATAAATTAATATATATATATATATATATATATATATATATATATATATATATATATATATATATATATATATATATGGGGTTTGCTAACGCGCGTACGCCTGTTTTTCAGTTGGTACATTTTAGCAATGTGTACCGGATTTTAGTAGACAAAAATACCCTTATATATCATGGATTCCAAGTTTTAAGGTTAAGGGTATTTTAATAATTTTCATTATCAAAACTTAAAAAAAAAAAAAGAAACCCCTAAACCCTTACTCACATCTCTCATTCCTCTGAATCCTTTCTCTTTCATCTCTCTCACTCCAACCTTTTCTCTGTCATCCCTACTGTAGCCCCAATTGAAAAAATCAGAAACACTTGCTTTTAAAAAATTTGCCTTTGTAAAGAGTTGAGTCATTGTCATATTCACCTTCAAGGTAAAGGTTCATTCAAGATCTCTTCAATTTCACCATCTTCACTAACCTCTCTAATTTCATCATCTGTATTTGTTGAATCATCATCTCTAAAAAAACCCTCCAGGCCAATTACCAATTCTTTCGGATGTCATTATGCTTGTGAAAATTAGATAAAATTATATACGACAAAAATTATAAAATGAAAACTCATTATAAAGTCATTTTTTGTAAGGGTATTTTTGTCTACTAAAACCCGGTACACATTGCTAAAATGTACCAACTGAAAAACAGGCGTACGCGCGTTAGCAAACCCCATATATATATATATATATATATATATATAAATTATGTGAAGTAAGTCGAATTTTCACATCAAAACCTACTCTCTTTCACTCACGTCCTACGGCTAGCTAGAAGTTCCCCTTCTTCTCTTCAAAAAATCCAGCCTCTCTCAGTTCACGTAAGATTTTGTGTTTATCTAAGAAAACTTAACCCCTTCCTTCTTTGTTGCCCTCACCTTTATTCCCTTATTCCGTACCTCTCTCCTAAAATCTCTTTTAATCCTCTCCAACCACCAAACTATCCTTCTATTATAATGAAACTGATTTTTAAAAGAAAACTACACCCGCAAATGAAGCCGAACAAAATGGTAGGCACGTTTCCTTTCCATTCCCTCTTATATGCTCCTTCACAACATCCACAAAGTTTCTCCTTTCTTTTTAACTCACTTAATAGCCACGAGTCCCACTCATGACTAAAGCAACATATTAAAATAAACATCAAATATAGAAACACAATCTTAAAGCCTTAACCACGATGTTACTCACATTTCATCGATAAATACATGCAAACATATAAATATAAATTAACCATGCATACGCGTATGCAGTTTAAAGAAAAACTGATAGGGAAAGAAGAACAAACACAAGGGTTTTATCCTGGTTCAGTCTCAATGCCTACATCTAGTGACCCTTCCAATCAACCTTAGATTGAAGGATATTTCACTATAATGATTTGCGAATTACACAAAAGGTTTTACAGTCAACACACTCTCACAATGTAAACACCTTTTGCACTCACAATCAAATATAGAAAAGAAAACAACTGCACACACAGAACCACACGTTCTTGCTATAGAAACCCTTTGAGAAACCCCTCTCAAAGTCCAAGAGCTTTTCATTCATCTTCCTATCGCGCACGACTAGGGACACAACACAATCAACAAGTGCAGAAACCTTTTCTGATCATAGTAGATACACCTCAGTAATGCAAATCAGATAAGCCAGTTACGTTTTCAAATCCTCTCAAGAATCCTTCAAGTTTTTCACAATCTTTCACTTTCTGATTCTTGGAGCGTTTGTGTTATCTGTAAAACCTTTCTCAGATAAAAATGCCAGATATGAAAGTGTACAATTGATCAAAAGTCATCTGAAACACAAGTAATGCGACAATTTATAGTTTTTATCATACTAAACGCAAAGTAATCGATTATGTTAGAAATGTAATCGGTTACATAAAAACTAGGTGAAATAGAATAACAACTAACATTGCTATAAATTTAATGCACAATTAATGTAATCGATTTGCATTTAATGCTAGTCAAACATATTTAAAAATATGACCGTTATAGTAGTTATGACTAAGCTGAAAACAATTTTCAAAAAAATAACAGACTTAATTGATTACATAACTTGTGTAATCCATTAAGCAAAGCACTTAACAGATTTTGAAAACTTTTTCTCTTCAAAAACTCATCAGAACACATTTGAAAAAGATCTATGCAAAGACACAAGTTTTAATCGATTTAACACTTAATGTAATCAATTCAAACTTGTTGTTTTGCCATAGTTCAAAACATAAGTTGTCTGATGAACTTAATTGATTACCACAATACTGTAATCGATTATGTCATGCATATTTCATTTTGTGTTTGTGGTTTTCATCACACATAACATACAATATGCATACAAAGATATAAACATATCACAAAGCAGTAGTATGCAGAACCAATAGTATGTCAACATATGCATTTATCAGCAATAAGCATTTCCATAATCACATATGTATTTCATCACACTGAAACATATTTCTGTAGTGTCATGATACCATCTATGTTGTTACAGTCAATTTGTTTTCATCATAAAAAATAAACACATCAGGGAGTGGGTTCAATACTCATATTGCTCTCCCTATCAACAAATACAAACAAAATTACTCATGTTACATATCACCCATAAATAACAAATATTTTTTTTGGATCTTACATAAGGTCACCCGAGGCTACAGCAACCCAAGTGGCCTCCTCTGGCCTCCTTCCTCCAAGAGTTGGCTCAACCTCTCTTAGAGAACCACTAAACACCATCTTCACGAACCATAACATCCCCAAAACTGAGACACTTAGTCTCTTCCCCCACCATCTTCACCTCATCAACCACCATGGTTTTTCTGCTAGTTTTAGCCCAACGTAGTTTGGTGATTGCCATCAAAAGATGTAACCCTTTAGAACTCTTTTATATTGGCACTGTTTTATTTACAAAAGTATACTTTTACTCTGTATTTGTGAATTAGTTTATGCTTCTTGTTCGATGAACTGATCACTCATCTTATTTCACTAGCATGGAATTGAGTGGGAATTGGTTTCAAGTTGCAGTCAAACTAATTCTCCTCCTTCTTTTAGATGCTAGTAATAGATATAAGGTTCTAGTTGGTTGTAGAGTCCTAATCTTAATGAAAGTGATCCATTCAAATAGTCACTGAAGAATCATACTAAAGTTTGATTATCTTAGGCTCTGGGTATCAGGAATAGACCTAGAGTTACATTCCAAAACAACTCCCAGGACATGATTAATTGCATCTTTATAACTAATAACTGAACCTTTACAAGATAAGAACAAAGTGGTGAAATATAGTTTCAACACATCTTTATTACCTTGAAGTTAGTCCTTTTCAACTCCAAATTGTTTTACAACATCTTTTATCGCTAAAATAGCTTTGTTTTTGTACATCAATTATGTTTCCACACTTTTTATGCACTTTCTTACAATTTGATTCAAGGTCAAGCTAGTTTAGAACATTGTGTTTTTTGTCAAATCCTTGTGGATGTTGTACTACAAACTACTCAATATACTTGCTCAAAAAAATTATTGTTTTGGAGCATTAACAACAGTTTATGTATTATGTGTGGGAAGAATGAGGGAACTAGTAGTCCCTTGGTTTTTGAATGTAAGATAGTTGCAATGATATGTAGAATGTGTGTTCTTTTGGTAGGTTTTAGCAATATACACCATAATCAAGCAAGAACATATTTCCAACACTTCTATCTTACGAAGCTAAACAACAAAAAGATGATTTTTTTTGGGGAGGGGTGGGGGTAGGGTGTGGGGGAAGGGCGAAGGGGATGTAGATAGTTATTATATGGAGTATATGGAATCATAGAAATGGTATTCTATTTAGAAAGGTCAAACCTGGGAATGAAATCCTATGTATAGCCCAGATGAAAACTAGGGCATGGATAAGGAACAAAATTTAAAAAGCAACTTTTTCATTCTTTGAGTGGTATTTATGTTATGTTTGTTGCATTAAATCATTGATACTAGATGCACAGACAAAATAGGAAAGGGTAGTTTGAATAGGAGAGATGGTCGTGTTATCTTTTAAAACTACAAGAAATGCGTTAATTACCGAAGGCTTAATACCAACGACCAAAAGGCTGTCGGTAAAGATTATATATCGAAGGATTTACCGACGGTCAATTAATATGGTTATTATGGACGGCTTATGCCTGTCGGTAGGCGACAACGAATTTACCGAACGCTTTTGGTCATCAGTATAGGCATGGACTTAATGAAATCAAGAATTGAGATTTCCCTCTTCCATTCTCCCAAAATCCCTATTCGCAAAAGCAAGCTTCCCCTTTTATGAGTTCCCTCTCCCCTCTCCCCCACTGTAATTTGTCTCCCTTTCTTATTCACAGTTCAAAAGCAGCTCGACCTCCTCAAGTACCATTGTTTTCCACTCGTCCATTACGGTTCCGCCATTGCCATTGACCGTTCTCGAGCTCCTCTCCATTCTCCAAAAGCGTGTGTGGTTGAAGGATGAAGGCATTGACATGACGCCTTCCATTGTGGGCGGTGCTTCTCTTAGGGTTTCCTTCACGACGGTCCTTTGGCAGCATGAGGAGGTGCGTCGCTGGGTCAGTTGGTTGTGTCGCAGTTTCGAGCAGAGCTTTGAGTTCGCGAGGGAGGCTAATCCAGGGGCTATGTGACAAACTGACTTTCTATGCGTGATAAGGGCTTCGCGAGATAGGCTATCGAAGGTGCTAATACACCTAGAGTTGTCGCTGCCGTAGAGATAAGTTATTGCTTCAAATTATGTATCTTTTGGTGGTTGCCCATGTGTGAGTTAACCTGTATATGTCTATTACTATTGGTTCGCATACAGATTGGAGATTTTTGTTTAACACTAAATATCCAGGTAAATTATTGCAATTGATTTTAGATCATGTGTTGGGACTGTTTGTGTCATATAGCTGAGGTTCTATGATCATATGGTCTACATAGGTAGTATTGTTATGTTGCTTTGTTCTTAATTGATAAATTAAGTATGAGAAATATGTTAAATTGATGTTTGGGTTGTATTGGGGTTAGGGAAAATGAGGTGTCCTCTCGGTTTTCCTTTGTGTCCAATAGTAATAAAATGTGATGATGCATATTATGGTTTTGAACATTGGAACAGATTAATAAAGGGTGTAAAAGACTTGAAATGATTGGGAGTAGTTCTAGTGAATTAGAGGTTATGTTTAGTAGAAGTTAGATCATAATTGGATGAACTTTGGGTATGTTTCATGATTGATAAACCGTGACTTTTTCGTGATTGAATAAGTCAAGTCTATGATAGGCACAAGCCATGATGTATTGTAATCTATTTGGAGCCTTACGTTTTGCTTATAGGGTTCAATGAATTCTAGTGCTCTAGTTTAGTGTTAAATGGCTTGAATGTCTGGATGATAAAAATTAAAAGGTGCAGGAACTTGGTTAATTTGATAGGACATCAAATCTGAAACTGAATGTAAATTGTGAATGAGATTGTGTTCTGAATGAGGCTATTGAATGATTATGATAAGATTAGAAGCTAGTAAGTACATTATCTTAAGTATGAATTGGTTCATTGTAATTCTCTTTCACTAGTCCATTCTGAGTTTGGTCATGCTAAGCCTTTTAATTATAGCTTAGTTCAGTGGTGTTACATTTTCTTGAGTTAATTTGTTTGCTGTTCCAGCCTTTATTTCTTTGAAACTTGATTTTGGTGGTATGATGGTGTATTTTACTGCATAATTGGCAATAGAAAGGGTTGATTTTCGGTTTATGCTTTTTCTGTGCTATTGGAAAGCTTGAAGAAGTTTAAATTGGTGTTTGAAAGTCGCTAGAACTGTTCATTTGGTCATAATTTGGCTTATGTGAATATTTTCTTTCTAAACCATCACTTTTTGAGTTAAAATGGAAGTGGAGTAGTGATTTTGAGTTGCAATTTGTTTATAACTAATTTTACAGTTTAAACACAATTAAAATCATCAAACAAAGTTGCTTGAACATTCAGTTGTGTGTTTAAATCACTTTTGTACGTTTTTTGGTATCAAACCACCAAACTAGGGACTTTCTCTAGTGTAGAATTTATTTTCCAGCTATTGTTTGATTATCTTCTTTGCCCAAATTCAATTCTGGATTGGTAAAAGTTGGTTCAATGTTTGAAAATGAAATTAAATGATCAAAAGAAGTATAATCAAGTGATAGAAAGCATATAGAACCTTGAAATCCTTATTAGAGGCCCTGAAAATCAAAAACTCAAAATCTAAAATTCTTTGGGGCATTTCATCAAACACCTTTAAAAATATCAAATAGTTTGCGTCTAGAATAAATTTTGATCTGTGATTTCGATTTTTCTTGCTTTCTTAATTTGTTCTAGAGCCTTTATTAAGTTCCTTTTGAGTGATTGTTGTTATTCCATCCCTGTTCCATTTGAATTCCTCATTCTTGACTTCTAAGTTATCAAAATTCAAAGAAATTGGTTTGCTGAATTCTGGTGCAGTATGATAAATCTGTTTGGTGATGTTTGAGTTGGTTTTGGGAGGTCTATGACATATGTTTGAGGCATCCAGTGGCAAAAACATGTACCTAATAAGGTAGCGTATTAGTACGTGTTAGATCTATAAAGAAGCTCTAAACTTTAACAAGTGGATTTAAGTGTAGTTTGTTGTGAATTATGAGTCTCGACTAAGTACTAAAATCTTGGACGTATTATTCTTTTAACTAACTCTGACAGTTTGTACTTGTTATTCCTTTCTGAATATTATTGGCTAATGCTTAAATTGTCACTATGCTTATTAAATTAATGGAATGAAGTCTAATGAATAAACCTAAATACACTTCTATTTGATGTGTTAGGGTGAGTTTTTAAAAGGAGTTATAATTGTTGCCAGAAGGGGACGAAGAGAGTTTACAGAGAAGACTTGAGTAGGAAAGGAAAGCAAAGGCGAAGGTATGGTGACCTAAACTGAAATTGCATGATTATATGTGTTATGTCCTATTATTTTCATTCTTGTTTCATGAAATTTATCTTGTTCTAAAATGTTGTGAATGTTGAGTTTGAATGTTAAGTTATGTTGATTGGAGTTTTATGATATTGTAAACATTGAGGTTCACTACTGGAAAAACGCGATTTACAAACGGCATATTACCGAAGGCTTTGAAGCCCTCGGTATTGAGATGATTACCAAAGGCTTTGAAGCCGTCTGTAACGTTCTCGCTAATTTAAGTCTGAGATCGGGGTTTTCGTCCCCATTTTCATTTTCTTCACGCTTCGTCGTTTTCTCCAAATTTTCCAATTTTCCTCCCCTTTGTTCTCTTCTCTGAAGCTTCCCCCTTCCCTTCCCTATTCTGCCGGTGCCCTCCAATATTGAGCGATTCTGGGACAAAGGGTTGGTTGGTTGACACTGATTTGGGGATTCTTTGGCTGGGATTGAAGATGGCGGTTTGGGGGTTCTACGCCTAGGTTCGCTGAGGCCGGTTTGGTGGTTTTGCAGTTGGGTTGGTTGACGCCGATTTGGGGGTTTTGCGGCTGGGTTCGTTGACGCAGGTTTCGGGGTTCGTGGGAGATGTTCGGAACGTGGCGGCAACGACAGTCTCATTGAAGGTTGGTAGATCTGGAGCGAATAACATTGGAGGATTTTCGTGAAGGGTTGGTCCTCCGGTTGAGGTTTTTTGTTGAAGGCTGGTGGAAGAGTGGTTGATCGAGCAAGAGGGGAGAAGCGACAGTGCTCTTACCATCAAAACCATAAGAGGTTAAAGTGGTTAGCAAGCTCAAGAAAAGTCCAGGTAAGGGGAGAACAAAGTTATATCTAATGCACGATGGGTTACATAAATGAATATGAGTTTTGGGTGGATGTTTTATGGTGCTTTTGTGTTTTCTCTCGTGTTTGGAAAAGTTCTATGTAATGAGAGTGACTTTGTTTATATTGATTTATGTATGAATATGCATGAGGGAACAAATGACATTGATATGATGAACTTTTATATGTAAAATGTGATTGTGTGAATGAGGAGAGTATTTTTATTGGGAAAAAAGCAGATACGGGATCCACTCTCGATCTCTTCTTGGATTCGGTAAACCCAGTGTGTGACATGTTCATAGGATCAAGAGAGAAAGGTTAGAATGCAGCGTGGGAATGAGTTGAATGATGAGTGAGGAGGTTTAGAGTATAAGGGTGTATTGGTGATGAAGGAAATAGGTGAAGGAGAAAAGAAGAGTGTGAATGTTGTAAGACGTGGAAGAAGAGAGAAGAGGAAATAAAGAGGTTCGGTCTGCTGGTTTTAGAAGAATATGAGAGAGATATTGGAAAGAAAGAAAGTGGTTGTTTGAGTTAAAGAAAGGAATGAATGGTTTCAGGTCTGTGCCTAAGTAAGGGTTGTGCAACTTTTTAGAATGTAGAAGAAATAAGAAAGTTAAGAATAGGAGTTAAGGATGGTCCTACAAGCTTTATGAGGAAGAAAGAAAAGAAAAAGAAAAAGAGAAAGAATTGGGTTAAAATAGGTTGACCATGTGGGAAGAGCATGCATGTGGAAGGATTTCAAGAATCTTTTGTTTCTTTAAAACATAAGTTTGTTTTTTTAACTAAAAAGAAGTTTATTTGCCTTGATTTGTAAAGGCACTATCTATTGATTCAGTACTTGTTTGATTCTGTTTGGTCTTATCTTCTTGTGTCGTTAATAAAAATCTGACCCTTTTCTTCTTGAGCTAATCTGAAACGTTGTCGGTTTAATCTTATAATCTCTCTATTTAATACTAATCACCATGATGCTTTGAGTCTTCTAACTTTTGTGTTTGATTTCCCACAATGTTTTCTAACCTGCCAGGTAGATGCCAAAATATTATGCTTTGTCTTTATGCCCTGATTACAGCTATGGTTTGTTTGTTTCAGTTAACTGAGTATGGTTTACTTGTCAGGCTGTTAATCTGGGAAGATCACTACTATGAACCCTTGCCATCTCCTTTCCCTCCACGTACTGTTGGGGTGTCTAATTTTCCATACCGAGACGGGGAAGGGTGCTGGTTTTCTTCTGAGTCTCAACTGGGGATTCAGGAGGAGGACAGAGTCGGTGGATTGATTAACAAAATGATGTTGAATAATTCAGTCAGTATTGCTGGAGAAGGGTTGGTCCTCCCTATTTTGCCTTTTCATTGCTTATCATTATCAATATTTGAAGTTTTCCTTCTCATTCCCAATCTTACTCAAGTGCCATCTTTTGTTGTTAACCAGGATGGTTGGACGGGCAACATTTACAGGAAACTATCAGTGGATTCTTATGAACAATTTCAGTGGAGATGCATATCCACCAGAGGTATTGAGTTGATTCTATTCCCCCAAGATTATGAGCTAATAGTTTATGATTAATATCTTCGTTTCCTTTTGAAGTTTGATGGTAAGGCAGATAAATTTTCTATAATCTTCCATTGCCTTGGTTCATTTTTCTAAATAAGAATTTTTTTAACTCAAGCTGTTGGTCAAATGAGTGTATAAGAAGTGAATGACGTAAGCTTCTTTTATGTGATAGAGTGTATTTATTTCAATAATGGTCAAAGGCTTGGAGTAGGTGAACATATGAACTTCTTTTTCATTTCTCTTTATTGCAGTTTTATTTTGTAGGTATATTCTGAGTTGCATTACCAATTTTCTGCTGGAATGCAGGTTTGTGATTTTTTTGTGTATCTCACAGTACCAACTATTATCCTGAGTTGGATTTTTATTACTGTTTCTTAATTGTGGACTACTTTCTTAAGACCCTTTATACTTATTTATTTTTTAATTCTCGTCATTAATTGTCATTTAGTGATCATCTCTAATTTAAATATGATTCTTTACTATATATAAAAAGTACATGTAAATTTGGTAAATGACAGGTTACTTCTTCTCAGTTGGAAAGAAAGTGGAGAGATCTAATTAGTGGGTTCATGCTTTTCACTGTCCAATTAATTCAATGAAAAAGATAATTTGCTTTCATCAACCAATACATAGAGTGTCATATCAGATGCATTACACTGCAATTATGGCAATGCTTGTTCTTGCTAAATTTCTTTACCAAAAATAAACTTGAATATTTACTTTTCTTATATATGGATGTAATTTACCACAGCAATTGATCTTTTATCTTTCTGGAAATTGATCTTATATATGCTTGTTCTTATATATTTCTGGAAATTGATCTTTTATTCTCCATCACCATAACTTTTATATCTTTTTATGTAACTATGGATCATTTTTTTTATCTGGTATCTCAATAGTGTTAGATAAAATAATTCAACTAGAAATGTAAAATTTATTTGACAGAAAAAGAGCACTAAGATGCTTACTAAATAAATAAATAAGAAAAAAGCTGTTAGAATTTAGAATTTTGGTTAATTTTTTAGAACATGTTTATTAGCATTGTTAATTTTTAGTTAATTTGAGAGAAATAGAACATGTTTATTAGCATTGTTAATAGAACATGATGAATATGATATTATTGTTGTTGTTCTTCACAGGGGATCCAAAAGAAGTGTTTGGTTCTTTGCACACTGGATACTTGGAACTGTAGTCACATTCCTGGGTGTCCTGAATGTATATCTTGGATTAGAAGCCTACCTCCAAAATGGGTCTATAAACAAAATCAAGGATTACAAGTGTTTCAAGCATATAGAGTACTGGTGAATTTGCATTCAAAGATTGTAAATTACTTGGCTTATATGTTTTTTATGTCTTGCTAAATCACTTTTTTTCAAGCATAATATTAATTACTTCTGGGAAATAAACATCTATATATGTTTAGTTTACGCGTGTTATATATATATATATATATATATATATATATATATATATATATATATATAATTAATATTTTTCAAGCGTAGATTGTCAACAATACACTAAACCAAAACAGCTAAAAAAATACATTGTAGATAATTACCGAAGGCTTCTGCCCCTCGGTAATTACCGAAGGCTTCTGCCCCTCGCTAATTACCGAAGGCTTCTGCCCCTCGGTAATTACCGAAGGCTTCCGCCCTTCGGTAATTACCGAAGGGCAAAGGCCGTCGGTAATGGTTAGCGACAAGGGATTTACAGACGGCCATCTGACCGTCGCTAAGCCGTCGGTAATGGCTTATTACCGACGACTTTTGGATGTTTCCGAAGGATTATGGCCGTCGATAATGCCCTTTTTTACTGTAGTGGTTTTTCAAACCTTGTTGTGAATGGTTTGAAACTGATTGTCAAATATGTAAGAGGTTTGTTTTGGTACTTTCATTTGTCAATGATGAATTTGAAAAAATAAGCATGTACAATGGCCTCTTCCATTGGTTCTAATCAGTCAAAATTAGCAAAGAGACATCTTACTAGGGATGGCAAAAAAACCTACGCCCGCTGATATTCGCGAATAAAACCCGTGACCGATAGTTACTATCAGCGAATATTTATTTACCCGCGGGTAACGGGTAGCGGGTATTTTAATACCCGCTTCTAAACGGGTCGGATGTGGATACCCGTTACCCAAAAAAAATAATAAAAATTTAATTAATATTTTTTTTAAAAAAAATTATTACCCTTAAAAAAAGGAAATTTTAATAACAGTGACTTAGGATTCCTTTCAATTACCTTGTTTTAAAAGAAAAAAAGAAAAATAGGTTACATTACTTTTAACCTAACCCTAATAGAGATTTCAGACATATACATAGAATCCCATTAGAAAATTCTCTCTTAACAGAGGACTTTTTTCTTCTTCCTTTTAGTTCAGTTCGCGTAGGGAGTAGGCTCCATTTCCTCTTCCTCTCGCTCTCTCTCTTGGTTCTAATTGGGGTTTTGTTCTGATTTGAGATTTGAAATTAGGGTTTTATTTGTTTTCTAATTTTGGGGGTTTCTTTTGTATGTTTTGATTCACGTTTTGAGAGTTTGTTTATTGATTTCTTCCCTGTTGATTGGTGATGCGATTTTCGGGTTAGGATTCAATTGAGTGTTTTGAGTTTTTTTGGATTTTAGTTCGTTGATGCATATTGGATTTTTTAAGACCTTGGTGGTTATTGCGGTTTGGAGATTTCTGTGATTGTGTTCGTTTTCAGAATTTGGATTTCGGGTTCCTTTTTGCGTTCTCTTGGAAACTTTTTGCGTTCATTGATAGGTATTTGTGGGTTAATCCTGTGACTAAATTAAGACTTCAGTTATTGGGTCTTTCTTCCTCGTATCTTTTTTTTTTTAAGTTGTTCAAAAATTAACTTGTTTAAAAATTACATTGTGTCTTTTTAATATGTAACAAATATAATAAATTGTTCTCTTTAACTTGTAATTTAATTTAAACCTTATTTAAAAATTCACAAAATATATTTTTTAAATATTTGTGGGTTGGAAACGGGTATCCGCGGGTTGAAAAGAGTTTATGGATTTTTTTTTGCTGATATCCAACGGGTAGCGAGTCGGGTTGCAAGTAAAGTTTTTTTGCATGCGGGTCGGGTTGTGGGTAGGCACTATCTGTGCTCGATCCGACCCGTTGTCATCCCTACATCTTACCATGTTTGTAAGATCATAATGTATAGGTTTAGATTACCCTTTTCAATTTAGTAATGTCTTCTACATCAAAGCAACTTGACTAGCATAAAAGCAATTTGCCTTCAACAACTGATATGAATTTTGTTCCACTTCCCAAGTTTCTTCTACGTGAAAGAAACTTGACTAGCATAAATTTCAGTACTTGTACATTGCAAGGAGTGTTTCCAAATTGGTTGTTTGAAAACAACACAAAAGAAGCTTTAGGTTTAGATCACCCTTTGGCTTGTAGCTTTGGCTAACAAGACACACTCACCTATTTAGCTATCCTAATTTAAAGCAAGAAAGTTGCCAAGATTTGAAAGAGCACCAAAGACTCTTCCAAATACTTGGACTTTTTAAAAGGTCTTTTACAACTTAAAATGAAACTAAAAGAAATCTAGCCTATCAAAAAACAGATTACACAAAAAAAATTCAAAGAAAACAAAAGCTACGCTACTGCTCCAATTGGACTTCACAACACCATTGAAATCAGCCAAAACAATCACCAAACAAATTAGTTAACTGCACCAGATTTTCCACCAGAAATTGGTTTTAAAATTGACACTTAGGAGGCCAAAAATCTTTAAAGCAATGAAAAATGGTGTAGAAATGAAGGAGGCACACAATAAGATCCTAGGAATGGTTTTAGAACAGATTAAGAAAGCAAGAAAATTGAAATGCAGATTGAAACCAGGTCTTTTTGAAATTGTTTGATGAAAATCAGAAACTGTTTGATGAAATGTCTCAATGAAAATTAGTTTTGGTGTTTTGATTTTTGATTGCTCTAAACTGGATTGCACGGTTCTAAAACCTTTTTAACACCTTGCATTAATTCTTTTGATAATTTATTTTCACTTCAAAGCACTGAACCAGGTCTTGCTACAATCCAAATTGTATTTGCATGACAAAATAGCAAATCAGTTTCTATTTTTCAACTCTGCACGAAAAGAATTGACCTAAGATTGGTAGTTTTAAAAGTGAATTCGTGCACAAGTGATTCTAACACTCTAGTAATACATTTAACAACTTTAATTCATCAATTTAAACTTATTTGACTCTAATTGGGTTCAAAACCAAAGTTTATAGCATATTCACCCCTTAGTTCCCAATTTCACTCAAAAATGAGGTTTCGATATGCTATTTTGCACATAGATGAATCTGGCTTCAATTTTAATGTTCTAACAAATTTAAAACAACATTTAGGACTTGTTCAAACTGCCAAATAACTCATAATCACATTAGCACGAAAATTGACACCTAATAACCCATATTATGCAAAATTTGCATTTACACCACCAAAATCAACTTTGCATGAATCAAGGACTGGAACAGTGATCAAATTGACTTAAGGAAGTGTCATTGCACATAAGTAAACTAGAATTACAATTCCTAGCACAAACAAACTGAAATAGTGTAAGTCACCTCTTTTTCTATCCTTTTTAGCTCATTTGGTTTCCTTGGCTTGTCATGCTTAATATCCTAAAGTACACTAATTTTAACTAATGTTAATATTCTAATAAGTCTAAAGTAGTTAAATGAAGATAGGAAACTACTCATAAGCAAACAAGTACCTAAAACTCAAAGTTTGAGTAGTTTCAACCTAAAGGCAAATTGACAATTAACCTAAAGAAGAGTAACTTTAAGTAGTGTTAATATCCTAACAAGTCTAAAGTAGTGAAATGATGCTAGGAAAGTGGTTAAAAGCAAAGTATTGTTTTACTTTATTTGTAACCATTTCAACGCAGTAATGGCAAGAGAAAGCTCATCACGTCCTGATAAAGAAAAGGTGGTAGCAAGGCCTAAAACGAGCAATGACAAGCACCACAACATGTACTTAGGGTGCCTGCTACACTACCTACCATTGTTGCCCCCAGTCCATTGTCTGTGGGACCATCACATGCAGTAGACCCCTCCCCCCATCCCCTCCACCCTTTTTAGTTGTAGACGACATTCCTCCTACCCCTCTAGTGCACCCTTTTACTCCTCTTACAACAGATCCTTGTCCTCCCCCTATAGCAGACAGTCTTCCTCCCCTTGTGGTTATTACTTCCACTCCTCCCCCTGACCCTACTTCTAGACCTTCTTCATCTTCTATACCGACTTCTGAGACTGCCATAACATCTGTTGATCCAGATTCAGCTGGTGATGCTGTTGACCCGCCTCTCCATGATCGACCATGGATTGAGCCTTATGGTCGAGGGTAAGACTTTTATCCCTTTTTTAACTATTTTGATGTTTTAAGTTTGCCTTAATGCGATTAACTTTTTATTTCTTTATATGCAGGTTTGTTCCATCCAGGGTTGCTTCTCAAGCCATCACATGATTAATTAAGCAACAATATTTGAGTCCATGGCCTACTTGGGGAGCAATACCTATAGACAACAGAGAGCCATTCTGGCAACATTTTAAGGTGAACAACCCATTAAACTAATTGTCATTCTTATTTTAGTATGTTCATTAATCAATGTTTCTTTTGTTTATTGTAACAGATGAAGGTGCAGTGGAAACCTGAACATGAAACTGCTATAGAAAATATTCCACAATAAAGGATCTCATCGGTTGTCAGAGATGTTTAGGATGCTCCTTGGCAGAGGAGCTGGGCGAGCACGTTTGGAACTCTTTACTCGCTCATTGGAATTCAACAGAGTTTAACAATAATTGTGATAGAGCCCAAAAGAACAAAGCTTTTAAAAGGGTGACACCCTACACACAAGTGGGTTGATCACGGTTCATGAGCATGCCATTCGTATGGTAAACCTTCATTACTTTTATGTTTCTTTCATATTAACATATATATTTTCTATTTCATGTACACTTCTAACTCTAAATTATGTTCCACGCACAAGCTTTGGGACGGGTAGTCCATGTTGATGAGGTCTTTGCACAGACTCATGTTCGGAAGAGAACTACTAAATTCATTGATGAAAGGTCTTGGAAGACTCATATAAGAAAATAACACTCCTACTACTAGCTAGTAATTTTTATTTACGTTAGTGTATCATTCCCTAACTTTTAATGTTTGAATAGGAAGAATTTTCTATAAGACTTTCACAGGTTAGATCCGAACATGGGTCAGCTCCTATACCAGATGATGTGAGTAATGAAGACAATGATCCATAGGACACAATGTTGGGTCGATGTCGTTGGTGGGAAGAAAAAAGGACGGGTGTACAGTGCAGGACAACTAAATGCAAATTACATAACAGTAAGAGGAGGTACTCTGAAGCACCAACCTTCTTCTTCAACCACCACTGCTTACGAGGCCGTCAAGCGCTTGACACAGCTACTACAACAATGTGACCAGAAAAATCGTGATTTGAGAGAAGAATACACTGAATTGAGAAACAAGTTAATAAACTTTAAGTCCCTAGTCATGAGAGCGCTGCCTGAAGCTTCAGACATTCATTCCACCGTCCCTCTAACCCAACCACGACCCGCTATCATTCAGCAGCCCACCAGTCCAGCCATCTACAGAGGAGTAGGATGATGAAGATCATTTTAATGATGACTATGTAGATTATTAGTTTTATTTTTTTATTGAACATAGTTGTTAGAACATTTGGATGTTACATTATGATTATGTTACATTACATTTGCTAGATGAACATATTGTTTTATGTTTTATGTTTCATGTTTCATTTACAAATACAAGTTCTTAAATTTCAACAATACAAATGATGTTATTATATTGTCATTTACTCCATTAATGATTGGATGATTTTGGGATGTATATTATGGAGGTTTATCTCTATGGTTTGAAAATGTTATGCAAGTCTGTCTGTGTTGTGAAAATGTTATGCAGGTTTGTGTGGTTGGATAACAAATATAAATATCACTTAATTTTTCTTGGTTCTTACCGAAGGACTTACCGAAGGGAAAAGACCGTCGGTAATTTTTAGCGACAAACAAATTACCGACGAAAAACTAGTAGTCGCCTATCCGTCGATAACAGGCATTACCAATGACTTTTTGGCTGTTTATGACGGAGTAGGGCCGTCAATAATGCCCTTCCTTTTGGTAGTAACAAAGGTTGCCTCAATGGTAGGAATCTAGAAAAAGAAAAATTGTATAAACTTAGAACAAAACAAAATAGAACATCCAAATATGTTAGGACAATTTGGCTAAAGAATCATCTCAAATTAGGGGGCTTATCTCTAAAACCAATGATGCCCAAATGTGACACCAATGCAAAGAGGTAGCTAACTAAACTTAGATTTTCTAGTCTAGAGACCAATATATTTGTAAGTAAACAAATAAAGGTGGAAGGAGATCCAAGGAAGATACATATGAGTGATCATAACAACATGTTGAATTATATCAATAAGTACAAATCAAAAGAGGAAGACTTTGAGGTGGTGAAATAATGTAGGGAAACCTTTCCTTGGTGTGGAAATAATGTAGTAGAGTAATATAAACCAGAACACATAGGTTATTTCTACTCACCTCACTAGTGAAAAAAAAATGTTTTCTATGACGACTTATTATGATAGGTGAAATCTACCTATCATAATAAGTTGATCAGTGACATTTATGTATTGAAAGAAAATGTTATTATGACGTATTTTGAAAAATCTATCATAATAGTTAAATCGATGACATTTTCTTAATAAAAAAAATTATTATAACGTATTTAAAAGAATCTATCATAATAACTGGTGACATTTTTATAATAAAACTTAAAACATATTATATCATGATAGGTTAGACACGCTGTTGTTTTTGTAATAAGGTTATAAACCTTGTTATAACAGGTTTTCAACCTCCTATCATAAAATCTCAATCCCTAATTTATTACTCTTTTCACGTTCTCTTCATGATCTTTACGCTTCACTTTGTAATCCTTTCTTTTCTTCAGATGACGTTCCCCCTTCGAGGCCTGTGTTGCATCGACGTCGTAGTCTCCTTTGGTTCTCCTCACCATGGTCTCCATTGGCTCTCCTTGTCGTGGTCTATGTTGGCTCTCCTCGTCGTCGCCTCCGTTCGCTCTCCTCCATTTGTAAGAAGTATGACAAATACGACGTCGAGAAGAATCATGATTCTAATGTCTATGGCGGTGATTCTTTTTCCAGACTCTACACCTCCGTCGATGCTGACATTGTGGCATTGCTTCAGTTATGTTGCTGAAACTCTTATGACTCAATTTGTGCCCTAGCTGGAGAATTTTTCTATAGAGTCACAGAATTAGGGGTTTTTCCTAATGGTAATGGAGGATATTCATGTGTATTTCTTCTGGTTGTTTGTGCCGAAAGTAGAAACAGCTTCCAAGGAGAAAGGTAAGGCATCTACTGTAGCGATCAATGCGGAGATTCGTCGTACTAACACTCGGTTGCTAGAGGAGGTTCCCAAGTTCCTAAAGTTTATTTTCCTTGGTATACTGTTTAAATTTATTCTCTTCTTTTTACATTTAAACATGTACAAGAAGTTAATAGTGTTGATCTTGTTTTCATGTACAATGTATAATTAGTGATGTTGCTTCTATAGCAGATAAAGCATACGTAAGGAATTTGTTCATGAAAAAATGGTGAAGGTTTATAAATACACTTAAAAAGCCAGAAAAGTATAGGAAGATCTACGAATTCTCATTCTATGCAGATTGATGATTTATCAAACAATTTGTCTCCATCAATTTTAAGGTGCTTATAATCATCTACTTCTTCCACCTTGCCTTGTGATTATTTACGAAGTTGTAAACTTTATTTTAGTCTGTCACATGTCTATTTTACTTAAATTATTTTATTTCTTGAGTTTCTGCATTTATTTCATATATTTTGTTTTATCCCAGGGCACAACGTCTTGATTTGGCAGATTCATTGTTGCCTGGTTTAGATGCTGAAGTATCGCTCTATTATTTGAAGCAATAAAGCCAGCATTTCAGGTATGACTGAGATATAAAGCGCTGTAAGGAATTTTCCAATTACATTTAAGGATATAGATTGCATGTAGATTGATTATTTATGAGTATTTATTTTGAAGACATATGGTTTATTTTGTTTTGTTTTGGTTGTTTTTACCAACCTTGGTGTTGTGTGCTTTAAAGTTGTTCAATGTCTCGAAGTAGAAGGTATTCCATGCTGGACTATTGCTTCCATGTTTTTGGTAGACTATTGACATGTACTCTTGTATAAGTAGAAATAATCTGAAACTTTTTGGCCTACCTATACTTGTCCTGTATGTTTTATGTAAATCTATAGGTTTATCATGTGTATGACCCAATGTTTACATATATCTTGTTGATTAAGAAAAATATTTTCTACTATCTTTGCTGATTAAAAGAAATACTTTCTACTATCTTTACTTATTAAAAGAAATACTTCCTACTATCTTTTCTAATTAAAAAATTGGTTTAATTGCTTCCTTAGTCCTCAGTTTGGTTGAATTGTGTCAAATTCATCCTCACTTTTAAAAAAGTTTCATTTTCGTCCTCACGTGGTGTAAAAGTGTTAATTGAGTCCAAACATTGAAAAAATTTGTGTCAATGTAGTCATCTCCGTTAAATACACACTAACTGCGTTAAGTGGTTGATTATGTGGCACTAGATTAGTAAAACGTGGCAAATGAGTCACTAATGACGTGTCAATGGCAAATGAGTCACATTTAGGGCATTTGTATGTGTGAACGAAAGCAGAACGCGTTTCTGAATTGGGGCTTTTGAAAGCAGAACGCGTCTGGTGATTTGGAAGCGTTTGGTGATTTGGAAGTGCGAAGTGGGTTCCATTCGAAGGTCCATTCGAAGGTACGTGTATGTTTGCTTTGGTTTGGTGTTTGCTTCATGTGTGTGTGTTTGCTTTGGTCCATGCGAAGTGGGTTCCATTCGATGGGTTTGGTCCATGCGAAGTGGGTTCCATTCGTTGGGTTTAGGGTTGCTTTGGTGTGTGTGTTTGCTTCGTGTGTGTGTTTGCTTTTGTTGTGGTCCCCCATAAACTATTATCTCTGTTTGTCGTTGTCCCCCATTATGTGTGTTGTGTGTGGTCCCCCATTGTAAGTGTTGTGTGTGGTCCCCCATAAACTATTATCTCTTTTGTTCGGTTTGGAGTTGGTTGAAGAAGTGTTGATTGGGGTTGGGTGAGAAAGCTTGGTTGTGAGGTTGTGTCGTTTTTTCGTTGGCTCAGGAAGTGGCAATGTCATTGAATCATCAGTGTTGTTCGTCTTGCTCATGGGGGAGCTGTCGTGCCGTTTCATCCAGAGGATTGGTTCAAACTAACATATGTCATTGTGGGGAAGTTGCTGTGTTGAGAGTGGCGAAAACTGTGAAGAACGAAGGCAAACATTTTTGGGGATGCCCTAATTACAAGGTTTGTTCAATGGCTGTAGTTTCATTTTATTGATTAGTTTATTTTTGGAGTAATGAAATGTTTGTGGTTGGATGTTTTGAACAGCGGACTCGAAACGAAGAACTTGAAGGATGCAATTATTTTAAATGGTGCAATGAAGCTAATTTGGATGAAAGGGATACTATTATTGCTAGGCAAAGGAGGAAAATTATTAGTCTGGAGAAATCTGCTATGGTTTCTCAGAAATGGGAGAAGCAATTAACATGGATGCTATGTTTTATGGGGTTTATTAATGTCATCCTTGTTTGTATCTTGTTTAAAATTCCATGACTATTTTGTATTACACAATGTGTTGTATTAGACAGTTGTTGAAAATGAATGAAAAATCTCAATTTCTGCTTTTAATAGCTAATTGGCAGTGATATTGTTGAAGAAGGTGGATGTTCTTTCAATAGCTAAGTTGTAGTGATATGGTTGAGACAGGAAGAATTTGATGACAGCAACAATTTAATGGGTACTGTATACACAGTTATCAGTTGCAGTAAACTTGTGATAAATTCATTATGATTGTCCAAAGCTATTGCATTGCTTTATTACATACCGAACCCAATCTTACTTAAGAGAATTGGACAGTAGAAATCATTAAAAACAGAGGCTTAATTAATCACCATTTCAACAGTAAATTTTTTTCCAATGCGAGTAATGAACTTGGAATGAGCGTTGACTTCATATTCTTTGGACGAGCGTCCCCTTGTGCGCGCAGGGGGCGACGAGCGTCCGCTTGTTATGAACCGAGCTTGCGCTAGCTATGTGACGAGTGTCCTGGCGACGACCGTCCTGTAGACGAGCGTCAAGTTGATGTATTCTGGATGAGCGTCTTGACGAGCGTCCATTTCATATTCTGTGGACGAGTGTCCTCTTGTGCGTGTACGGAGCGACGAGCGTCCGCTTGCGATGAACCGACCGTGCCCTTCCTATGTGACGTGCGTCTTGGGCGATGAGCGTCCTGGCGACGACCGTCCTGAGCGACGAGCGTCCAATTTCCTTCTAAGTCGCGACGAGCGTCCAATTTCCTTCTAAGTCGCGACGAGCGTCCTGAGCGACGAGCGTCCAATTTCCTTCTAAGTCCGACGACCATCCAATTCATGAATCTGCTGAGTGCAGACAGCTAAATGCAGCTGAATTCAAATTTGATGCAGTAGAAACAATATTGCACTTGTCATTTATCTTCAAATGAAAATAACTAATAAATAACATCAGAAACTGTGCTTCAAACTGGACATCATATTCATTGAACAGACAATACTTTGCTTCATCAAGTAATACATCAGCACACAATACATATTGAAGTTTGTATCCAAAAAAAGGTGCTAGCCGAAACAAAGTACCAAAATACATATTAATAATAGCTAATGACTTTCTAAATCAGTTTGAAGGTGCTGTGGCAGTTGGGTCAGCTGGTGTTGAAGTTGTCTGAGGTGCTGTTGTTGATGGGTGACTTTGTTGGGGTTGTTCAACCTCGCATTGAGTAATTTGACTGGATTGAGTTGCATTTGGAGTTGTTGGAGCAGCTTGGGCAGCTTGTGGACAATTATTTCTTTTATGTCCAAGCTCTCTACATATGCCACATCTCTTACGTGTTCCACCTTGTCTTAGTTCAGTGTCATCTTTCTTAAGCTCCCAAGGCTCTAATCTTCTTTTCTTTTTCGGTCTACCAGGCAAAATTCTCTTAGGTGGAGGCAACACATCAGGCATTGAAGTCATTTCCCACATATGAGCACCGTGGACTGGATATATCATTAACAGCCTCTACACCCTCCCCCAAACTAGCCCCAACATCCTCTCCCTCAGCCTCTGCCTCCACAAAGTTATCATTAACAGCCTCTACACCCTCCCCCAAACTAGCCCCAACATCCTCTCCCTCAGCCTCTCCCTCCACAATGTTATCATTGTCAGCCTCTAGACCCTCCCCCAAAACAGCCCCATCAGTGTCTCCCTCAGCCTCTGCCTCCACACAATTATCATTGTCAGCCTGTACACCCTCCCCCAAAACAGCCCCATCAGTGTCTCCCTCAGCCTCTGCCTCCACACAATTATCATTGTCAGCCTGTACACCCTCCCCCAAAACAGCCTTCTCACCCTCCCCCAACATATGAACGTACTCAGGATCTGACACCATGTGTACAACATACAGGTGAGATTGACCATTCAAAATGGCAAGGTTGACCAGATGACATGCACCCTTGTCATCGGATAATATTTCTAACCTTCCTTCTAACACAGTACCACCACCCACTGAATACCACAACTCTTTAACATTAATATAGCCCATCTCCTTCAAAATGGACATAATTTCAAAGTAGCTCCATCTATCTGGGTCAATTTTTAAAGTAGATGTTTGCCCAAACTCATATTTAAATGACCCATCATTCACAAATTTGCCCCCATGGTGAAAGACCACTTCGACATCACAGTTAGGCATCGTAAACTAATATAAAAAATCATGTCAGTCTAACTTTACCCAAATAACACTACATTTAATTGACCAAAATAACACTACATTTACATATCAGGATACGACTGTCAACCCATCAGGGTACAACACTTCCACAAAGCACTTTAAACAGACCATAAACAATTAAAACAAATTTGTACTGAACCCTAAACACAGCATAAAGATTGACTTTAACTTACAATGGGGGACCACACACAACACCCATAATGGGGGACAACGACAAACAGAGATAATAGTTTATGGGGGACCACAACAAAAGCAAACACACACACCAAAGCAACCATAAACCCAACGAATGGAACCCACTTCGCATGGACCAAACCCATCGAATGGAACCCACTTCGCATGGACCAAAGCAAACACACACACACGAAGCAAACACCAAACCAAAGCAAACATACACGTACCTTCGAATGGACCTTCGAATGGAACCCACTTCGCACTTCCAAATCACCAAACGCTTCCAAATCACCAGACGCGTTCTGCTTTCAAAAGCCCCAATTCAGAAACGCGTTCTGCTTTCGTTCACACATACAAATGCCCTAAATGTGACTCATTTGCCATTGACACGTCATTAGTGACTCATTTGCCACGTTTTACTAATCTAGTGCCACATAATCAACCACTTAACGCAGTTAGTGTGGATTTAACGGACATGACTACATTGACACAAATTTTTTCAATGTTTGGACTCAATTAACACTTTTACACCACGTGAGGACGAAAATGAAACTTTTTTAAAAGTGAGGATGAATTTGACACAATTCAACCAAACTGAGGACTAAGGAAGCAATTAAACCTTAAAAAATTACTTTCTAGTAGATTCAATAGCACCACAAGAACAAATATTGGAACACTTCTAGGCAATTAGAAGTCTGAAATTATCGATTTCTCCCCATATAGTTCATAATTTTGTCTAAACTTTTGGAACTGAATGAGTACTTTGATTCAACTAAAAATATCTTCACAATGAAATTTATTATAAAGATCTTTCTATACTTTCTCTATCCAAATAATAGATTTGAGAATGAATTCATGCACTGAACATTGAAAGAACATAGTATTAGTAATCCCACGACTTATAAAGCGATCATTCGACAGACTTTCTTGCAAGCTTTCACCAATGAATTTCATTTTGTTCTTTGCTTTAGGTGCAAGCTTCATAGCCCAGACACACGAATGGTAATTCTTGCCTTCCAAACGAGGAGAAACCAAAACTAGAGCTGGATTTTCGTTGGAATGAAGAAAGAGATGGTTTGAAGATTTGTGTGAAAATCAAAATAACTTTCCCTCATCATAGAAGAAAAGTGAGAGACAAGAAAAAAGAAAGGAAAAGGGGAGGAGTAATGAACCATTGATACCATCTTAGTATTCAGATATTAAAGAAATTCTCATATTATTATATCGAAAACAATGTATTATACAAAAGAGAGAGAGCTTTAAGATAGAGCTCTACAACTACCGCCCTAACTAAAAACTTAACATAAAGAAAAAAAAAGTGCTTATCAAAAAACTGCAATAACCAACGCATTAAAATATATCTTGTAATAGTTGCCAATATAAATGTTGCTACAGTTTTCAAACTTTGTAAGTTATGAATTGTGTTTCTGAATTATTTTTTTCCCTTTTATTTTCATTTAATTTGTGTGATAATTCGAATTATATATTAAGAATAGTTATTAAAACCAACTATCTTGAAATTTTTGGATCAGTTTCATTTTTCTTTTCTATTAAGTGTTTAATTAGCTAACAGTGAAATAGACTTGAGTAGCATAACCCTGAAGTTCTTTAGACCAATTCAATTTTCTTCTTTTGGACGTGCTGCTTAATTTTACTAACCCATAAAATGGATTCAAAAATAACAATTAGTAGTTTAAAAAGCTTTTGGACTAGACTCGTTTTCTTCTTTTGAAATGTCTTAACATGCTTAAATTTCTATCCCATAAATTGGATTTGATTAGGACAAGTCTTCCGACCAAAATTTTATTTTCAAGTGTCTAACATGCTTAATTTTTCTAACCCTTCAAATGGATTCAAATACAATAATTAATAGTTTAAGGTCTTTATGGATGAGTTTAATGTTTTCTCTTTTCAATGTGTTCCATTTTTTAACCCATAAAATGAATTTGATTAGAACGATCAATAGTTTCATTTTACCCCTTTCCAACTATCCAATGTGCTTAGTACTCTAACCATTAAAGTGATTAGATTACTGGTTAATTTATTAGCTATTGATTAGGAGAATCAATAAGTTGGATATTTGGACTAATTTTATTTTTATGATGCAATTAATTTTTAATCCATAAAAGAAATTAATTATAGCACAACGAACTTGTTTTTTCTTAAGACTGGTTTTATTTTATTTTTTTCCTTTCAATTTCGAAATTACGAGATAATAATTTTCTAGCACAGTAAAAATTCAATCATCTTCTCATTTACGAAAAAAAAAATCAAATTAAACGAAATTTAGGCATATCATAGATTTTTGAAAAGCCACGGCCGGTTATTACAATTATGAATATAAATGACGCCATGAAGCTTTCTAAACACAGGTGAAAGTGAGTGCTGATATAATACTCTTGTTTACTCAGATTGATATCAGAAAAAATGAGTGCTTATTTTCTAAAAACAGTTTATGTTCTTCTACTGCTTTCTTTGCTTGCCTCTGGAATTAGTGTGTCATTCAACAACTCAAATGGAATTGGTGAAGCAAAATGCATAGACAGAGAGAGGCAAGCACTCCTCAGCTTCAAACAAGGCTTGATAGATAACTTTGGCGTGCTCTCCACTTGGACCAATAATACAAACTGTTGCAAATGGAAAGGCATTCACTGCAACCATCAAACTGGTCATGTACATCTTCTTGATCTTCATGGAAACTATGACTACAAACAGTCTTTGAGAGGTCTAATTAATGTCACTTCATTGATTCACTTGCCTTATATTGAACATCTGGATCTAAGCCATAACTATTTTGCACTGAGTTACATCCCACACTTCACGGGACCCTTCACCAACTTAAGATATCTCAATCTCTCTAGTTGTTTTTTTCTTGGGAGAATTCCTTCTACATTTGGAAATCTCTTACAACTACGATATCTTGATCTTGGGCATAATTTTCTTTGGGGAGAAATTCCTGTGCAGATTGGGACTCTCAAACATTTACAGTATCTCGATCTTGGAGGATTTTATCTTTCTGGAAAAATCCCATATCAAATTGGGAATCTCAAAAAGCTACAATATCTCAGTCTTGGAAGGACAACGAAAGATTATATTTCAAATTCCCTTTCTGGAGGAATCCCTTTTCGCGTAGGGAATCTTCCATTGTTGCATACTCTCCGACTGGTTGGCAATTTTGATATAAAAGCTGAGGATGCACAGTGGCTGTCTACTCTCTATTCCTTGACTGTTCTTGAGTTGAGTTCATTGCATAGTCTGAAATCCTCTCGCCAATGGCTACAAACTATCGGTAAAATCATTCCAAACTTAACCGAGCTTAGACTAGTTGATTGTAATCTTCTGGACGATGATATTCAATCTTTGTTCCATTCTCAATCTTTCAACAATTCCATTTCTCTTGCCATCCTAGACCTCTCTTTTAACATGTTGAGATCGTCAACCCTTCCAGTCTTGTTTAACTTTAGCCTTCACCTTCAAGAGCTTTATCTTTCTCACAATAATATAGCTTTGTCACCTTCTCTATGTCCAAAAGTTTCATCTCTTAAGATCCTAGACCTCTCTTATAATAATCTAACATCATCAATGTTTACAGGGATTTTTAATATCAGCTTCAAACTTCAAGAGCTTCATCTTGTAAAGTGCAGTATTACGGATAGAAGTTTCCTTGTTTCATCTAGTTCTACAATGAATTCTTTGTCTTCTCTTCTCTATCTTGACCTCTCAGATAACCTGTTAAAGTCATGTTCTATATTTCACTGGCTTTCTAACTTTACGAACAATCTTCAAAACCTTCATCTTGATTATAATTTGTTGGAAGGTCCCATTCCAGATGAATTTGGGACAGCTATGAGCTCTCTTGAAAGTCTTCATGTGTCAGATAGCAAATTACAAGGCAAAGTTCCGTCTTTATTTGGGAGCATGTGTAGATTACAGATATTAAACATCTCAAATAACAAGTTAAATGGCGAATTTCCCAGCTTCATTCAAAATTCTTCATGGTGCAGCCGACACATATTTCGGGCATTGGACTTATCTTATAACCAAATTACGGGCAAGATACCCGAGAGCATCAGACAACTATCTCAGCTGGAGTTTTTATCATTGGAAGGGAATTCTTTAGAGGGTGATGTCACTGAATCTCATCTTTCTAACTTTTCCAAATTACTTCACTTATACTTTTCACATAACTATTTGTCTCTAAACTTTGTCTCTAGTTGGGTTCCTCCTTTTAGATTGAGTTACTTGCGTCTTGCATCTTGCAAGCTAGGTCCGGGTTTTCCTAATTGGCTACAGACTCAAAATTCCTTAATCGAACTTGATATATCTAGTAATGGGTTGAATGATTTGGTACCAGAATGGATTTGGAACAAGTTGCAAACTATATACGATTTGAATATGTCTAACAATAATTTCACTGGTTCAATTCCTAATATGAAATTGAAGCTTCCTTACAAACCATCTATAAATTTAAATTCAAATAGATTTGAGGGAAAAGTTCCACTGTTTTTGCTACAAGCTTCCGAACTGTTACTCTCTGGAAACAAATTTTCAGATTTCTCATGTGGAAACGTCACAGCTGCAAACTTGGCCACTTTGGATTTATCATATAATCAAATAAAGGGGCAACTTGCAGATTGTTGGAAATATGCAAACCGATTATTGTTTCTTGATTTAAGCAGCAATCAATTGTCAGGGAAGATTCCTATCTCCATGGGTACCCTTGTCAAATTGGAATCTTTGGTTTTACGAAACAATAATTTAACGGGTGAGTTGCCTTCCTCTTTGAAAAATTGCAACAATTTAATGATGTTGGATGTGAGTGAGAATATGTTGTCTGGTCCAATACCATCATGGGTTGGAGAAAGCATGCAACAATTAATAATCTTGATAATGCAAGCCAATTACTTCTCTGGAAATCTTCCCCTCCATCTATGTTATTTGAAGCGTATTCAGTTGTTGGATCTTTCCAGGAATAAGTTATCAGAGGGAATTCCATCTTGCTTAAACAATTTTACTGCATTATCTGAGAAGAACATCAACAGAACTGAAACTGAAAGTCGTGTGCATTGGTATAATACTACTTACTATGAAAATTATAATGCTTTCAATGGTAGTTATTACATGATTCACATAACATGGATGTGGAAAGGTATGGAGCGCAGCTTCACAGACCCCGAATTGATTCTTCGTAGCATTGATCTTTCATGTAACAATTTAACAGGTGAAATACCAAAAGAAATTTCGTACATGATCGGGTTAGTTTCCTTGAATTTATCAAGAAACAATTTGAGTGGAGAAATTCCTTTCGACATTGGAAATTTAAGTTCACTTGAATCCCTTGACTTGTCAAGAAATCAATTCTGTGGGAGAATTCCTTCTTCTCTTCCTCAAATGGATTTTCTCCAAAAATTAGACTTGTCACACAACTCTCTTTCTGGAAGAATCCCATTGGGAAGACACTTGGATACATTTGATGGCTCTTGCTTTAAAGGAAATGTTGATCTTTGTGGGAAACCTCTTGAAGAAAATTGCCCTGGAGATGAGATACCGATAAAGTGGGAAGAAGGACCAGAAGAGCATGATAAAGATGATAATTCAGTTTTGTATGGAGCATTATACATGAGCTTGGGGGTAGGATTCTTCACAGGCTTTTGGGGCTTATTAGGTTCATTACTTCTTTGGCAACCTTGGAGAATTGCTTATTTGAGGTTCTTGAACAGACTGATAGATTGTATACTTATAATGGCTGAAGTGAACATAGCAAAGTGCCAATGGTGGCTCAAAGAGTTTCATTAATTATATATCTCTTACTTGTATGTCTGTCTCTCACCCTTTCATCAATTTAGTTAAGCATTGATTATATCGTATGCTCCTACACATAGCTTTACTAATGTTAGTTCCTTTTTCAAGAAATCTCTTTTTGTTTGTGTAAAGAAATTATTGATACTGTGCTCTGTTTTTACAAGTTTTAGTGCCCCTTTTTTTTTACTCTAACGGGTTTTAGTTTATCACTAAAATTTGGTCTATCAGTACTAACGTCTGTCATATGAATTTCAGGATAAAATTTGCAGGTTATAGTTATCTGCTTCAAGATTCCGTCTTCTGAGATGAAAGCACTATAAATTGCTCGGAGTGTAAGATTTCAAGGATTGAAGTTTGTAATGTCAAATATGACTAGTTATATTTAAAATAATGTCTTGCAAAATCAATGTTTGATGGTTTGATGTGTGATTATATAATCTAGACAACGCACTCTTTATATTTAATTTACTTTCGATGGAAAAAATTGTCTATAACTCAACTCGTATAAGGATCCGATGATAATCTCTGAGCTTAAAACCTAGCAGGGAATTTACCATATCTTATAATATTTCATTTTAATTTAATATCAGATAGAGATTAGAAAAAAATACCAAAAATAAAATATAAATGAAAATTTTTTAGGTTAATATTAAATAATAAAATAGATTCTGGAAGGGTTTTCAAACTGAAATATTTTATGTCATTTTCAAGATAGAAATTTCTTAAATAATTACAACATATTAATTACACTTCAATCCACCATAATGACTGATGGATTTGAGTGTTTGAGTCTTTTCTTGATTAAGGCCCTTTGTAGAGTAGAGGACTTATGGAAATTTCTTAAATACTTACGACATATTAATTACACTTCTAATCCACCATAAGGACTGACGGATTTGAGTGTCCGAGTCTTTTGTTGATGAAGGCCTTTGAAGAGTAGAGGACTTCTTAAGAATAGACTTTGATTTTTATGATTTATTTGTTTGTGTAACTTTTGCTTTCACGTGTGAATAAGTGTAAATCACGTATTCAATTTAATATTCACCAGTTTATGTATCAAAGTTAGTCGTTCTCTTTAAGCAAAGTTAGTCGTTTCCAAATTTAATGTTTATTAACGCAGGTGTTGTATTAGGCACTTTGAACTGATGTCTTAGGCAAGTTTTGTGTTGTTGTTTAAGCAGGCAACGTGTGCTCATAGTTGTGGCATAGCTATAGCCATTTGTTCGCATAAAGAAGTAGAAGGTTTTAGGAATTGAGTGTTTCCTTTAAGAAAGAGGAGAGGTGATTTTGGACGGACGGGTGGTTATATCAGTGTCATTGCCTTTTGTATTCTGCTTTAACTTGGTGGGCATTTTTGAGCTTGTGTCAGGTTAGGTCTACCTTCTAGGATATTATTTCTTGAACCCGGGTATTTGTAACGCCGTTGTTATCTGCTTAGTCATTGTTTTTCTTACATGACTATCTCACGACTATCTCTCTGAGTTTATTGGTTTGTCGTTTGTTTGGTTATTGTTTTTTTACATGAATTTGTGGCACAAGGATGACCCGTTGAGTTCTACCATTACCATTGGTCCGTGTTGAATATATTAAAAAATTATCCGTGGAATTAATCTCCCTTATATATGGTTAATATACATATATGATCCTCTATTTATAATAGAAGAAACATGGTTTAAGGCCTGTATCTACAAGGGCCGGACGCCGTACGGAAGGATCCATGTGAGAGGACGCCCAAGCTAATTGGGCGGATCTCCATACGGACAAGGCGGACGCCCATATCACATGGGCGGACACGACGAGCAAAACCAGGCACCGTACGGAAGAGCTCACATGGGCGGATCCCACGACCACGTGGGCGGATCCCACATGGGCGGATCCCGCATGGGCGGATCCCACATGGGCGGATCCCACGACCACGTGGGCGGATCCCACATGGGCGGATCCCGCGTGGGCGGATCCCACATGGGCGGATCCCCGCGGACACGGCCAGCAAAACCGGATGCCATACCAAAGAGCCCACATGGGCGGACCCCACATGGGCGGATCTCTGTGCGCGCGAGGCTGACGCCCATTTCACATGGGCGGACGTCCACGCCCGCCGAAACACTAATCAACATAATTTAAGGGAAAGTAATCTGGTTTAAAGGTAAGTAGAAATTAGAAGCTATCGGGCCGTTTTGGGCTGTGATTAACTTTTCACTAATCCCAGGCCCATAGCGAAAACTATAAATACAGGTCCACGGTGAGTGGTAGATAGGTTACATTGAATGCTCATTTATTGCTACTACTAAAAATAGCCACTGCTCTGAAACTGACTTTGGCATCGGAGAATCTTTTGTAGGTCTCCACCCCTCCGGATCAAGAGGAAAGCTAGAGCGCCGGGAGAAGTTCCGCCACGGAGAGAAGTCTACGGGAGGACTTGGAGGACTTGGAACCGCACAGCCCTACACATCCGAAACATTTGGCGCCCACCGTGGGGCCGTGTGATTTAAAAAAACCCAATGGTGACCACGAGAAACATGAGCTTAGACGATCCCGCAGAGATGATGCGCGTGCTACAACAAAAAATGGACGAGATGCAGCAACGTCATGAAGAAGAGATGGCGGCCGTGAAGGCCGACTGCGAAGCCCGGATAGCTCGGGAGATCGGGCAGATGAACGGGGGAGAACGAACGAGGGATAAAGGAAAGGGGGTGGAAGGAGAACGCCCGCCCCCGGACACCGAGGGCGATCGGACTTGGAGGCCTTCCGAGTCGGAGGCAGAAGAAAGCAAGGCTAAGTCGGTGCATGCGGAAAGCGCTGCCGAGGACGGGCGGATGGTTGTCAAGCCGGAGCTTTCATCCACCCTATTGCTCCCGTTTACCCAGAGCATAATGAATGTCCAAATCTCGGAGCAATTCATGGCTCCGCAGTTCAAAATGTATAACGGAACGACGGACCCTGCTTCCCATATCCAGACGTTCTCGAACGCGATGGCGTTCCGAACAGGCAATGACGCCATCTGGTGCCGAGCGTTCTCGCTCTCATTGGAGGACGAGGCGTTGGAATGGTTCAACACCCTCCCCCCTAATTCGATAGAAAATTTCGCCGGGTTGAAACAGCTGTTCGTCAAACAATTTGCGGCCAGCAGCACTCAAGACCTGACCGTGTTCGAACTAATGACCCTCAAGCAGGAGAAGGACGAGACCTTGCGGACGTTCATGGACAGATATCAGAAGACCGTCCGGCGTGTGAAAAGCCTGACACCGGAGCTCGCCCTTCACTACATCCTGCCGGCTCTTAAGCCGGGGCCGTTCAAGGATAGTGTCTGCAGGCGAGCACCCAAAACAATGGAGGAGCTGAGGGAAAGAGCAGCTGATGAAATAAGGGTAGAGGAGATGAAGCTCTCCTATAAGAAAGAAACTCAAGAAGCCAGGGGAGAGAGGGCGGACGGTAATAAGCCCGCCAATTCTACGGGAAAAACGTTCGGCCTTAGGCCCCGGGAGCAGAAGAAAGGACCTCGCTTCCAACAATATACGCCCTTGAACGCCTCAAGGGAGAAAATTCTCCGAGAGGCCCTAAGTGCAGAACTGATAATGGAGCATGAGGGACTCCCAACTTTGAAGGGCGCTGACCGGAGCAAACATTGCTCCTACCACAAAAACATGGGTCACAGCACTGAAGAATGTCGGACCCTCAAGGACAAAATAGAAGAACTCGTCCGGGCGGGAAAACTTAAGAAGTACGTCCGAGACGAGCGCCCGTCGCAGTCAACCGAACGGTCCGCCCAGAGACCGGCCTATCAAAAGGATAAGCCGCGGAATCCCCGAGCGGAACGACCCCGCTCCGAAAGGCGCCCGAGCCGAAGTCGAAGCCGCAGCCGGGAACGCCCCTTGAGAGGACACATTAATACCATTTCCGGAGGATTCGCGGGAGGAGGATCATCTTCTTCCGCCCGTAAACGCCACGTTCGGGCCCTCCAATCCGTCCATCTGGTTGACAAGCCGCGTCGCTCCATGCCGCCCATTACCTTCTCGGACGAGGACTTTCACGCCCCTGATCCCGACCAGGACGACCCAATGGTCATAACGGCGGAGATAGCACGGTATGGGATAAGCAAAGTCCTGGTTGACCAAGGAAGTTCGGTCAACATCCTTTACTGGAAGACCTTCCTGCAAATGGATATCTCAGAAGATCTGATTGTCCCCTACGATGGGCAGATAGTAGGGTTTGCAGGAGAAAGAGTTGACACAAGGGGATATGTGGAGTTGAGGACGAGGTTGGGGACCGGACGATCTAGCGAGGAGAAGAGGGTCCGATATCTGCTGGTAGAGGCGAGCACCTCATATAACGTGCTGCTCGGAAGGCCGTGCTTAAACGCTTTTGGAGCAATCGTCTCTACCCCCCACCTCACAATGAAATACCCCTCCGAGAAGGGAATTATTTGTACAGTCCGGGCGGACCAGAAGACGGCGCGAGAATGTTACGCAGCAGGGTTGAAGTTGCACCTCCGTCCCGCAAAAAGGCGGGCGACCGGCTCGGAGGTGGCCATGGCCGACCTTGATCCTAGGACGAATACCGAGGACCGGCTGGAACCTATGGGAGAAACCCAACCTATCCTGATAGGAAAGGAACCTGCCCAAACCACTCGCATCGCCAGGGAGCTGAACCTCGAGATGGAAAAGGAGTTGAGAGCGCTCTTGTGGAGGAACCGTGATCTCTTTGCATGGACGGCAGCGGATATGCCAGGCATTCATCCTGCGGTGATGTGCCACAAGCTCTCGCTTTTCCAGAATGCACGACCTATAGCCCAGAAAAAGCGAAGAATGGGCGAGGAGAAGCGCAAGGCGGTCGAAGAGGAGGTAGAGAAGTTGAAGAGAGCCGGATTCGTCCGGGCTGTCACCTACACCACATGGCTAGCTAACGTGGTAATGGTGAAGAAGGCTAGCGGGAAGTGGCGCATGTGTACCGACTACACGGATCTGAACAAGGCCTGCCCAAAGGATTCGCACCCCCTACCCAGCATAGACGCCCTGGTGGACGGCGCCTCTGGACACCGAGTGCTGAGTTTCCTGGATGCATATTCCGGGTATAATCAGATACCCATGTACGGACCAGACATCGAGAAGACAGCATTCATCACAGAGAAGGCTAACTTCTGCTATGAGGTTATGCCGTTCGGCCTGAAGAATGCGGGGGCGACATACCAGCGCCTAATGGATCGAATCTTCCGGGACCAAATAGGCCGGTGCATGGACGTATATGTGGACGACATGGTGGTCCGATCGGCAGATGGAGAGGGACACATCCAAGACCTTGAGGAGGTTTTTCGCCAAGTAAGGAAATTCGGCATGCGCTTGAACCCCGCAAAGTGTACGTTCGGGGTAGCCGCCGGAAAGTTCTTGGGTTTTATGCTGACATCAAGGGGGATTGAGGCTAACCCAGACAAGTGTGACGCGGTACTGAAAATGCAGAGTCCGGCCACCCTTAAGGAAGTCCAGAGACTGGTCGGACGCCTCACTGCCTTGTCCCGATTTATCCCCAAGCTAGCAGAGCGGATGAGGCCGGTCCTGCGTAAGCTGAAGAAAGGGGCCGGCCCGTCATGGGACGACGAATGCGAGCGAGCGTTCCAAGACGTCAAAGCCATCCTAAGTAACCCACCGGTCATGAACCGCCCGGTTCCGGGTGGAGATTTGCATATCTTCTTGGGAGTATCTGAAACGGCCGTCAGCGCCGTATTGATGCAAGAGCGGCCTCAAGCGAGATTAATTTACTTCGTGAGTCGAACCCTCCTAGATGCAGAAACCCGGTATCAGCGGGTAGAGAAGGTGGCCTTGGCTTTATTGCACGCATCCCGAAGGCTTCGCCCTTACTTTCAAAGTTATCAAGTGATAGTCCGCACGGACTTCCCAATCTCCAAAATCCTCAGAAAGCCGGACCTAGCCGGACGGATGGTGGCATGGGCAGTAGAGCTCTCAGAGTTCGGCTTGCGCTATGAACCAAGGGGATCGGTTAAAGGCCAACATTTGGCAGATTTCGCGGCCGAATTACCCCCATCCGGCCTAGAAGACTGGAATCTGTACGTGGACGGAGCGTCCGGGCGTTCGATAAGCGGGGCCGGCATCGTTCTTGAAGGCCCCAACGGATTCTTACTGGAGCATTCCTTGATATTCAAATTCAAAGTATCCAACAACCAGGCCGAGTATGAGGCCCTGATAGCCGGCCTCGAGTTGGCAAAAGACATGGGGGCGCGGAGGATAACCTGCCGGACGGACTCTGAGTTGGTGGTAGGCCAAATGAACGGCAACTTCCAAGTCAGAGAGGAGCGCCTTTTACGATACTACCAACGAGCGGCGGAACTCGCAAGGGCGTTCGATAAAGTGACATACAGCACATTCCCAGAGAACAAAACACGAGGGCGGACGTACTGTCTAAACTCAGTTCGGGAAAGGAAAAGGGACAGTTGACTACTGTCGTGCGGCAGGTTCTACTTCAGCCTTCGGTAGAATGCTCGGCGGTATCCGATGGAGGGCAGGACTGGCGTGCAGAAATCAGGGAGATCATGACCCGCCAGGACGAGGGGCGGACGGTAGGTCCGGGCGAAGCCAAGAAAATCGCCCGTTACCTTATTGTGGGGGATGACTTATACCGAAGAGGATTCTCCTCCCCCCTCCTTAAGTGCTTGGGGAACGAAGAGGCATGCTATGTCATGGACGAGCTACNACGTGGACGAAGTTGAGGAAGGGGAGGAAGTAGGCGAAGTTGAGGAGGTGAAGGAAGTGGAGGAAGTGGACGAAGTTGACGAAGTGGAGGAAATGGCCGAAGTTGACGAAGTCTACGAAGTGGACGAAGTAGAGGAAGTGGAGGTAGTGAAGCAAGTTGAGGAAATGGAGGAAGTGGACGAAGTGCACGAAGTTTACGAAGTTGAGGAAGTGGACGAAATTGACGAGGTGGAGGAAATGGACGATGTTGACGAAGTGGTGGAAGTTGAGGATGTGGACGAAGGGGAAGAAGTTGACAAAGTAGAGGAAGTGGAGGAAGTGGAGGAGATGGAGGAAGTGGACAAAGTTGAGGAAGTGGATAAAGTTGACGAAGTGGAGTAAGTGGACGAAGTTGAGGAAGTGGACGAAGTTTACCAAGTCTACGAAGTGGACGAATTAGAGGAAATAGAGGAAGTGGAGGAAGTAGAGGAAGTGGAGGAAATGGTGGAAGTGGACGAAGCGGACAACGTAGAGGATGTAGAGGTAGTGGAGGAAGTGGACGAAGCATACGAAGTGGACGAAGTGAACGAAGTGAACGAAGTGAACGAAGTGAACGAAGTGGAGGAAGTTGACAAAGTTGACGAAGTTGAGGAAGCAAACCAAGTTGACGAAGTTGAGGAGGTGAAGGAAGTGGAGGCAGTGGAGGAAGTGGAGGAAGTAGACGAAATTGACGAAGCGGACGAAGTGGAGGAAGTTGACGCAGTTTACGAAGTGGACGAAGTTGACGAAGTGTATGAAGTGGAAGTAGAGGAAGTGGAGGTAGTGGAGGAAGTGGAGGAAGTGGAGGAGGTGGAGGAAGTCGAGTAAGTGGAGTAAGTGGACGAAGTGGACGAAGTGGACGAAGGGACGAAGTGGACGAGGTTGAGGAAGTGGAAGAAATGGAGTAAGTGGACGAAGTGGACAAAGTTGATCAAGTTGAGGAAGTGGACGAAGTGGACGAAGTTGACGAGGTGAAGGAAGTAGAGGAAGTGGAGGAAGTGGAGGATGTGGAGGATGTGGAGGAAGTGGAGGAAGTGGAAGAAGTGGAGGAAGTTGACGAAGTAGAGGAACTAGAGGAAGTGGAGGAAGTGGTGTAAGTGGAGTAAGTGAACGAAGTGGGCAAAGTTGACGAAGTTGAGGAACTGGAGGAAGTGAACGAAGTGGAAGAAGTTTGGAAAGTAGAGGAAGTGGAGGAAGTGGAGGAAATTGAGGAAGTGGACGATGTGGACAAAGTTGAGGAAGTGGGGGATGTAACACCCCAAATAATTTAAAGGGTATTACTGGTAGTAAAGACTAAATTAATTTGATATCTGATATAAACTATCAAACTTTATTTCAATTATTCCAAAGTACAATTCCAAGCTTACAAACTTTAAACAATATAGTCTTCACCACTTAACATAAATTCGAAATTAAACTTATAAGTCTTACACAATATATTTTTCCAATGCAAATATATTCTCTTTTTTTAGAAAAATCCCTAAAATTTTTTTTCCCGCATCTCTCTCATCATCTCTAAGCTTTTTCAACCGCATTTGCAACATTTTCTGCTCACATATAAGATGAGTTATATGATCATAGCATAAACAAATAAGGGTAAGCCAACCATATCATAGAATCATTAAACTTACTTATAATATAAATGTTTCAATCATGTATTTCTGCAATTTATAAATACCATTATCCCGATGTCATTAATTCATTTTTTTTTCTTCATTCTTCAAAATCATCTTTCTCATTTTCATAAACCTTACAAGTATACCATGCTTACTCACGAAGCCTTATGGTCAGACCGCTCTCTGCCTGCTTCCTTAAGCCTTACCTATATATTATGTCTTACTTTTTGAAGCCTTATGGTCAGACCTCTCTCTACCTGCTTCCTTAAGCCTTACCTGTATACTATGTCTTACTTTCTGAAGTCTTATGGTCAGACCACTTTCTGTCTGCTTTCATAAAACTTATGAATCATATGTTTATGTCAAAGCCTTATGGTCAGAGCACTTTCTGCCTGCTTTCATAAAACTTACGAATCATATGTTTATGTCAAAGCCTTATGGTCAGACCACTTTTTGCCTGCTTTCATAAAACTAGGGTGTTACTTTGCTCATATCAAGCTCTCATGGTATAAACCGAACATACTACTCCTAGTAGTAAACATCATTTCATAAGTAATGATTTCTTATATCCACTCCAACATTTCATAAAATCAACAATTCATACCGTCTTATCCACCTAACTTAATCATGTTCATTCTTTAATCATAAATTGACAATAACCCGTTTTAGTGTCAATAAATTAAACATATTGTCAGATATCATACTTCATATTATACACTCATTTTTCCCATAACGAGTATAACTCAACATATTTTCACCAATCAAAGGTCATAGATCAGTGAAAATACATCCACATATCTTAGGAACTACATATTAAAGTTTGGGCTCAATGTAACGGTAAATGAAATATATATGTAGTTTTTACCATGATAACTTAAGAACAAAAATATAGTGTTCATCATACTTTTCAAAATTTCGAAATTTAGTTCTCAACACATAGACTTCTAATTACAAATCCGAACAGTCAAATTATAGTAATATATCTTAGGAATCATATATCAAATTTTCAGGTTGATCCAACGGTCATATAGAATAGAATCTATATTTTACCGAGAGTACTCATCAACACAATAACAGGGGTAATTAATTTACTCAAACATGAAGAACTTATTTCTCCAAGTACAGACTATTAATTAATGATCCGAACGGTCAAAGTGAAGAAATAGGTCTTAGGATTCATATATTAAAATTTTAGCTAAATCCAATGGTAAAAACAATTAAAAGGAATGTTTTACCACAGTAACTCGAAAATAAGAAAAATTATAATCATGAAAACTAAATTTACACAAGTGAATAGATAACTACCATTATCAAAATTTTAACATGTTCATAACTCATATTCATGATCATCATATGTATAAATATCATATGTAAGAAAGTATTAGCTCCCCTACCATCAAAATAATCTTAATATAAAAATTCAGGGGAAACAAGAAGTTGAATCTGGCAGAGCCGATTAGACAACTTCCCATCCTTTCAGAAAGATGCAATAAAAAAGTAGATAAAACAATAAAATTTTTGGGGAAACAAGAAGTTGAATCTGGCAGAGCCGGTTAGACAACTTCTCATCCTTCCAAAAATACAATATAAATAAAAGGTCTGGGAAACAAGAAGTTGAATCTGGCAGAGCCGGTTAGACAACTTCTCGTCCTTCCAAAAATACAATATAAAGAGATAAGAAACAATAAAAGCTCTAGGGAAACAAGAAGTTGAATCTGGCAGATTCGGTTAGACAACTTCTCATCCTTCCAAAATTGTAAAAGAAATAACTAAATGTTCTAAGTAATAATAACGTACAATTAGCATAACAGAATCAATATCACGTTTTACAACCATCAAACTTGGGTCTTATCACAGAAACATGTTCTCATTCAAAATTCAAGATCATCCAGAAACAAAATACTCCATATTCAAGGCTTAGGATTAGACAAAAGCAAAGTATTGTATACTCAAGATTTAAGAGTGGCTTCCCTTACCTCTATTACAGACTTAATCTCCTCATTCCCCAAAAACTTCCGGAATGTCCCCTTTGCAACTAGAAATTCTTTCAACTCTCTTCTCTCAAAATTTTTCTATGTTTTTGGGGTAAATTTTCAGCCTTCCCCCCCTTGGCTATTTATAGCAAAAAAAAATTTTACTACTCATTTTTACTATTCATTTTACTATTCACTGTAGCAGTACTGTAGTTGTACTACAATTACTGTAGCTGTACTACTATTCACTGTAGAGGTATTGTAGCTTGTACTACATTTTTCCTGTAGCAGTACTGTAGCAACACATGATTCACGAGGTATTTTTACATTGTACATATTTTACTGTAGCACTATACATATTTTACTATAGCATTTTACTGTAGTATAAAATTATTTTTTATTTCAAAAATATCTAGTATCTTAATTACAACAAATTTCAAGGGTCTTACAGAGGAAGTGGACGAATTTGAGGAGGTGAAGGAAGTGGAGGAAGTGGGCGAAGTTGACGAAGTGGACGAAGTTGAAGAAGTGGAGGAAATGGACGAAGTTGATGAAGTGGACGAAGTAGAGGAAGTGGAGGAAGTGGAAGAAGTGGAGGAAATGGTGGAAGTGGACGAAGCGGACGAAGTTGACGCAGTTAACGAAGTCGAGGAAGTGCACGAAGTTGACGAAGTGTACGAAGTGGACGAAGTAGAGGAAGTGGAGGTAGTGGAGGAAGTGTAGGAAGTGGAGGAAGTGGAGGAAGTGGAGGAAGTGGAGTAAGTGGAGTAAGTGGACGAAGTGGACGAAAGGACGAAGTGGAGGAATTTGATGAAGTTGAGGAAGTGGAGGAAATGGAAGTTGAGGAAGTGGAGGAAGTTGAGGAAGTGGAGTAAGTGAACAAAGTGGACAAAGTTAATCAAGTTGAGGAAGTGGACGATGTTGACAAAGTGGAAAAAGTAGAGGAAGTGGAGGAAGTGGTGGAAGTGGAGGAATTGGAGGATGTGGAGGAAGTGGAGGAAGTGGACGAAGTTTAGGAAGTTGAGGAAGTGGAGGAAGTGGAAGAAGTTGACAAAGTGGAGGAAGTGGAGGAAGTGGAAAAGTGGAAGAAGTGGAGAAAGTGGAGGAAGTGGAGGAAGTAGAGGAAATGGAGGAAGTGGACAATGTGGATGAAGTTGAGGAAGTGGAAGAAGTTGATGAAATTGAGGAGGTGAAGGAAGTGGAGGAAGTGGATAAAGTTGACGAAGTGTACGAAGTTGACGAAGCAGAGGAAGTGGACGAAGTTGACGAAGTCTACGAAGTTGACGAAGTGGAGGTAGTGGAGGAAGTTGAGGAAGTGGACGAAGAGGGCGAAGGGACGAAGTGGACGAAGTTGACGCAGTTGAGGAAGTGGACGTACTTGACGAGGTGGAGGAAGTGGACGAAGTTGACGAAGTCGAGGAAGTCGAGGAAGTGGAAGAAGTTGACAAAGTGGAGGAAGTAGAGGAAGTGGAGGAAATGAAGGAAATGGACGAAGTGGACGAAGTTGAGGAAGTTGAGGAAGTGGACGAATTTGAGGAGGTGAAGGAAGTGGAGGCAGTTGACGAAGTGCACGAAGTGGACGAAGTTGACGAAGTGGAGTAAGTGGACGAAGTTGACGAATTAGAGGGAGTAGAGGAAGTGGAGGAAGTGGAGGAAGTGGAGGAAGTGGAGGAAATGGTGGAAGTGGACGAAGCGGACGAATTGGACGAAATGGACTGATGAGTCAATATTTTATTGACTTCACTTAGCTTATTGTGCCGGATTTAATCAAGGAATTGTGCTTGAATGTACAGTATTATCCTATTTTTCCTAATTGTGCTTAATTTGATCGGAAATTCTTATTTTAACTAATTTGAATTATCTGAGCTAATTATTTTGCAAGGAAAATTTTGGAAATAGAAATCGGGGCATTTGGAAGGATATTCATTCACTCACTGTGTTATTTAATCGAAAGACGCTACGCTACATTAATTTAATTTGTGTGTTAATATGTGGAAACCTTGAAGTGGAATATTTTTGGTTGGAGTTGGAAAGATGGTGTCACGGCCACACTCAATTACTTTACTAGAATGGAAAGAAACACACGCTGATTAATTTGGTGGAAGATTAAATTGTACAATTTGAAGATGACTATGCTTTATTTTGGAAAGTGCACAATGTTGATTAAATTGGAGAGGGGCTTCACGTAGGTAACAGCCACCACACCAAAGAGAGAGATTTTGTTTTTGGCTTTAAAATTATGTAGTCATGGAAGGAGCAACTTGGAGGGCCCCCTCTCACTTTTGCACACGAAGAAAGTGGAATAATCAACATGTTTTCTTTGGACAACACATTGGGGCTGCCACACTCTTTTAGTTGTTGGCTTGCAACGTGGTAAGCAACCATTAGATTTTGGAAGAGCTGCACATGGAAAAGCAATAAATAATGGACATGCAGCTCACGACAATTGCAACCCAACGACAACAAAGAAAGAGGGGACCACGTTGAGGGAGAGGAAGCTCACGGTTTTGAGAAGGAGTGCAGCAGCTGCCTTCATGGTCCAGCTGGGAGGCGTCATGACCAGCTGCACCGTCCAGCTATCTAACGTCCAAGCAAAGAAGAAGAAGCACATCCAGCAGCTTGGAGGAGCACCGTGAAGCGAGAGAAGCCACACTTGAACGGCAGCAAGGAGCTGGAAGAGAAGTGAAGCATAGTGATTGAGTTGAGAGAAGAATGAGTTGGTGTGCACGGTGCTGGAAGGGAAAGCAGCCACCACCGAGCAGCAGCGTGAAGGTGCAGCAGTGTGATTTATATTGGATGCAGATCATGGTACGGGCTTCCAGCAGCTTGGTCTCTCTTGGTTTGCATTCCAGCAGCCACACACAGAGAATAATCAGGCACGGTGCAGTATATTCTTTTTGGTTTTGTCTTGGAGAAGAAGACGTGCACACGGAAGAAAAGGAGAGGCTGCTGGATAGTTTGTACTACACGGACAATGGGCTGGACACGGTGCAGCTACTGATTCACACATCCATGGAATGAACACGCAACTACAGCATGGTGTCATGGCTTTGGCCAGCAGGTGTAAGCTTGGAGCGGAAGTGGAGTCCAACAACCACAAGGAGACTCACGGCAATGGAGGTAGAAGCATCTTGATCCAGCAGCATGGAGAAGCACGCACTCAATTGTGAAAGGCATTGAAGATGAGAAAGTTGTTGGAAGTGGGTCCAAGCCTCCACCCAAAAGTGAAGACACTCTTTGCTTTAGCAAATGGAGAAAAGGAATGTGATTGTGGATACACGGCTGCTGCAGAGACGGCTGGAAAGAGCTTCTACATAGAGACAAAATGGAGAGGGACCACAAGCCACAATTAATTGTTTTGGTATGTATTGCACATAAAGAAAGCCAGCAGCACAATGGATGACGAAGAATATAAAAGACAGCAAGAACTTCTTGATGAAAGAGGCCGGGAGAGGAGTCAGCAGGGGGCTGGAAATTCCTGCAGGGGGCTGATCCAGAGGGAACAACACGGCACTGGACAAGGGCTGGAACAGTGAAGGAGAAAGAGTTGCGCAGTGTACACCATAGGTTCAGATTTTAATTTTTGTTTGCTGTAATCAATTTCAATTCAATTTCAGTTTGATTTAATTTTCTGAACTTCCAAGTCTGTTACTGTTTTTATTTTGCTTCTGTAATTTAACTTTTACTGCTGTAATTTAATTTCTGTTGTAATTTAATTTCAGTTGTTGTTTTCTGCAATTTAATTTCTACTCTTCTTTATTTTTGCATGTTGATCATTCATTGTAATTTTATTCTCTTTATTTTACTGCAGTAATTTTGATTCTGTTTTTACTGTTTTCTAAATTTACTGTTTTCTGTATTTACTGTTTTCTGTATTTTCGTTTTCTGTATTTTGCTTTTACTGTTTTACTGATTTTGATATTCTGTACTTACTGTTTTTACTGTTATTATTTACTGCTGTAATTTCATTTTTTTTGTTTTTACTGTTTTACTGTTTTTACTGTTTTCTGTATTTACCATGTATTTTATGTTTTTATGTATTTTCGTTTTTACTGTTCCAGATTTATTTTCACTGTTTTATGTTGCTGTAAATTCGTTTTTACTGTAGCAATTTTGTTTTTACTGTTTTAATTTCGTTTTACTGTTTTAAATTTTACAGTTTTGTTTTTACTAATGTTTTTTTTTGTGTTTAATGTTTTACGTTTTCTGTAAGTTTAATGTTCCCGCGTTTATTTTATTTTGACTGTCTTTTATCGTTCAAGTTTTTATTGTTTTAAAATTTACGTTACTGTGCTAAAATTTACTTCAACGTTTTTAATTCAGTCTGTTTAAATTTTATCCGCAACCAAAAACATTCACAGCCCCCCCCCCCCCACTTCGTGTTGGATCTGAGACTGAACTACAAAAATTGGTCCTTGAGAGACGACCTAGGAGTCACTTCCTAGTCTATACTGCATTAATTTTGCAATCAACTTTTGTGGGAGGTGCGACCCTCTCATAAAAAATGGCACCGTTGCCGGGGACCAAAGGTTCAGTCTTGGGTTTTTGTTGTGTGTTAGTATTTGTTGTGTTTATATATCTTGTGTTAGTATATGTTTTATCTGTTATGTTTTTGTATGCGGCAACGTTACCCTTTCACCAAAAATGGCGCCGTTGCCGGGGATCAATGGTTGGTTCAGTTTCAGGTTTATTGTTCTGTTAATATTTGTTGTGTTAGTTGTGTTTTGTCTTGTGTTGTGATGTTCTGTTCTGTTTTTGTATGCGTGTCGTATGTGTTTTGTCTGTTAATTTAAAAAAAATGTCTTGTGTTTTATTTGTTTCGTAATTTTTAGTATTTTATTTTTCCATGTCTACCTATTCTGGTTATGTGAATACTGCTTATTCTGCGAGTGCCTCTAATTATGATTCTCCTTCTACGTGGTACTCTGATTGTAATTCTGCTGACTTTTCTGTTGAGAATAATATGGCTCGTCCTCCAACTTATGAAAGCTCTCCTTGGGAGCCAGTTCCACCAAATAGGGATGGTGATAATCTTTTTCTCAACACTGGAATGATAAAAATGCTGCCCCAGTTTCATGGTTTTGCAGATGAATGCCCACATGCACATTTGGAGAGGTTCTACCGAACTTGTTGTTATATGAAACCTCCAAATGTCCCAAATGATCAGGTTTTCTTAAGGGCATTTTCGTACTCATTAAAAGGAGCAGCAAAGGATTGGAAAAATCGTCTTCTTCGACAATGCGTTACCCGATGGGAAAATCTTAAGCATCAGTTTTTGAAGAAATTTCCCCTTGTGCAAAATAGTTACAACAACGATTCTAGAGGGAATGACACTGGTTTGGGATGGTGTGAAGCTCCACAAAAATATCAGGAAGCACCATCTCAAAATACTTTTATTTCTCTGCCAGTCCTGCAAGAACAACAGATGCAACAGTATGATTCTCCTACCCAATTAGCTCCTCAGCCTTCTACTTCTGAACCTACATTAAAGGAGTTATTGGAGCAGATGACCATGCAGAGCATTCAGTTTAAGCAAGAAACCATGGAGTTTCAGCAAGAGACTAGAGCTGCCATTCAGAGTTTGACTGATCAGATAGGGCAGATGGGCACTCAACTCACTGAGGAACAGTCTCAAGATTCAGAATCACCATCTTAGACTGTTCGGACGCTTGATGATGTTAGTGCCACCTACATAGGAGATGGGGACCAGAGTCACGTGCATACTGTACCACCCACTTTCCCATCGTCCTATGTCCCTACTCTTGCATTTGAGGAGACTGATGAACATCTTGAGGACGAGGCAAGAATAAGCAGTACTTTTGAGCCAGGTAGACCACCTTCATCTTCCCACACTCTAGCAAACTGCAAGGAAGTGGAGGTAAACATACCTAAATTTGACTACACTGTTGAGAGGTATGTTGATGATCATATTGTTGCTAAGCATGTTTTTAATTCTCCCTCTATGCATGATGAGAACCACTTTTTGATATCACATCCTAATGTTTATTTTCCGTGCACTGAACATGAATCTGAGTCTGTTATTGATATTGTTTCTACAATTGCAATTAATTCATGTTCTGAGGATGTATCGAAGGTTCAGTATGATAATTTAGGATTGGGTGTTATAACCCTGCATTAAATTTCTGTGGAACCACATTGCACTAACCATGTTGTAGGAGGTACGAATAAATTGGATCAACAAACACCCACGATAGAAGACAAAGGTGCTAACACTCACAAAAGTTTCAACCACAATAGGCACCTATTGAACCTACTCATCAACAATCACTACTTAGATCCAGCAGTTCTTCCTCAAAACTTCCGTGCTGGATCCTGAAGTAGAAGATATCTCCCTGATAGTCCAAAATTGGTAGCTTCCACCATAACCCAAGAGAGTTTTCTTTTTCCTTCTTCCCCATTTTCCTACTTTTATTGCACTTGTCCTTGATTTGTTTACTGTTTTAATTACTTATTTTATGCTTAGAATACATTGAGGACAATGTGTAGTTTAAGTGTGGTCTATAGGGGGAGATTCTGATTTTTATTTGTAAATTTTTGTTTCGTGTGTTAAATTTTTTGTTTTGTGTGTTAATTTTTTTTTCTGCTTTAAGTTGTTATTAGTGTGTCTTCTGTACAGTTTTACATGTTTGTCTTGATTTCTGGATTTTATTTAAGTTGTAGACTTATCTTTCACTTCATTTGACTGATACCTATGGTATGAAACTCTTGTTTTTCTTTGCGTGGAAAGATTATTCTGATGTGTGAGAGGTTGAATTAATTATGACACAAATACCCTACGTGAGAATTTGAGCCACTTATTTTCTTTCTTGTGTGTGATATGTCTCGTGATTGCTTGCACATATGCCTTGGCTTTACTCTTTTTAATAATGCTTGATTAATATGTGCATGATGAGAACCACTTTTTACTATCACATCTGGATGTTTATTCTCCATGCATTGAACATGAATCTGAGTCTGTGGTTGATATTGTTTCTAATTTTAAAATTGATTCATGTTCTGGGATGTATCTGAGGTTCAGCCTGTTACACTAGGATTAGGTGTTATACCCCTGCATGAAATTTCTGTAGAGCCACATTGCACTAACCCTATTGCAGGAGGTACAAATGAATTTGATCAACAAACACCCACAGTGGACAACAAAAGGTGCCAGTGTACACAACAGTTTGAAGATCAATAGGCACCGGCTGAACCCACTCATCAACAATCACTTCTTCTTAGATCTAGCTGTGGAAGACATTTCCCTGCTTGATCAAATATGGAGGATGAAGCAGTTCTTCCTCAAAACTTCCTGGCTGGACCCAATGGTGGAAGACATCTCCCTACAAGTCCAAAATTGGCAACTGCCACCATGACCAGGGGAGTTTTCTTTTCCCTTCTCCCCCTTTTCCCTACTTTTATTGCACTTGTCCATGATTTGTTCACTGTTTTGATTTTCGATCTTAGGCTTATGACACATTGAGGACACTGTGTAGTTTAAGTGTGGTCTATTGGGGGAGATTTTTATTTTTTTTTCTTTGTTAGTTTTTGTTTTCTTGGTTAAATTTTTTCTTTTCTAGGTTATTTTTGTCGTGTCTTGTGTACAGTTTGCATGTTTCCCTTGATTTTTGGACTTTGTTTAGGTTGTAGATGTGTCTTTCACTTCATTGATACTTGGCTTGAAATCCTTGCTTTTCTTTGCTTGGGAAGATGATTATGATGTTTGAGAGGTTGAATTGATTGTGACATAAATTCCATGTGTGAGATTTGAGCCACTTTATGTTCTTTCTTGTGTGTGATATGTCTCTTGATTGCTTGCGCATATGCCTTGGCTTGACTCTTGTTGATAAGTCTTGATTGATATGCATGTTTGGAAGTGATAAAGGCAGTTTTGTTTTTGAGCCTCTCTAGCCAAATAAGCTTACATTGTTCTGATCCTTTCATAACCCCTTTTGAGCCTATACTTTCCTCATTTCTTTGTTTTGAAGCTCATACACTAGCCCTAAGTGAAAAAACCATGATTACCTTAACCTTAGGGAATTTTGGAGCTTTGGAAGTGTTTTGCGAACAAGTGTGGTCTCCTGGGGGTTTCTGATGAATTGGATGGTTGGTTCCTCTTCTTGTTTTGTGTTCAGAAATATGATATATATCTTGTCTCTGACAGTTGTGTGCTAAAGAGAGAAAAGAAACGAGACAGGATGAGAAAAAAAAAGTGAGAAAAATGAGAAAAATAAAAAATTTGTGAATAATGGAGTCAAGAAGAGGATTGAATTAGAGGTTTGGGTGTGCCATTTTTACACTTGTTCCCCCATTGCTCCTCTATTTCTTTTTGTTTGTAGCTTCTCATCCATATTTTATCCTCCCTTGTCCTTGGCCCCATTACATCCATAAAAGACCTTTTGATTTAAACATGCATATGTTTTGAGTGTTGATATTAGAGGCTTGCCAAGTCTGTTTGTTTCTTGCTCTCTTGAGAGCAGCAAGTTGACAATGTTTACCCTAGACACTTGAGAGAAACACTGATAGTGCACCTGTGAGGTTCTGTTACTTTTGATTCATCTCTCAAGCTGATTGATTATTTTGCCATGCCTAGAATTTCTTGGATGATTTCTGTGAGTATCTGCTTTCTCTGATTCTGTGTTGGATGTTGTCTACTCCTTTTCTTTGTCCAGATTCCATGAGAACTGTGTAATTCTGTTTGTTTCCTTGTGAGTCTTTATTTTCTGTGTGTCGATGTTGTGTTACTCCTTTGATGTCCTTTGAAATATTCCCTGATTTGCGTCTTGATTTTGCCCAAGAGTGCAAAAGACTATATGGCTGAACGGACGTCTATATGGCTAAACGGGTTGTTTAGGGTTTACGGGGTTGGACGTCGGTTTGTGCACTGCCATACGTCTATAGACGTCCGTTTGTGCACTAACCGACGTCTACTGGGTTTTTTTTTAAAAAATCAATTTATTTTTGCATTAAAACCACACCTGAAAAGCAAAAAATTGTCCCAGAACAATATATAGTATAGTATATTTGCGTTTCATATAAAGAAAGTTCTACTTAATGTACAAAATAATCCAATACCAAAACTATCAATATATAAACTTATAAAACTAAAATTAATCAATATTCAACAACAAATAAAATTGTTCCTAACTCCGTCTTTGCAGAAGATAAGCTGTCCACTCCTGCCTTATTTGCCTAATCGTTTCCTCTGGTATAGGAGATGTACTCTTGAAGCGCTGCAAAATTGAAGAAAGATTCATTATGGTTTCATATATGTTTAAAGCTGAATTTGATTTTTAATGTCTTCAAGGTATGCATCATTACCTCATTCCAGTCATCTGTAATGGCAGCTCGAATGATGGTCTTAATCCAACACATGACATAGAAGCCACATTCTCATAAATCCTGCTGCTGGTTACACTAAAATGATGCACTAAATCGTCAATAATTTAGATCATTCAATAACATACAAAATGAATTATAACTTTAAATGACGATCAACCTTTGGATATAAAATTTGAACTAGTTGACCTCAAGATTTACCAATAACTCTGTACAGATTAAAAACACAAAGTAAAATTATCATAACTATATTTATCATAAAAGTTTAAGGTGAACATCAAATTCAAAGTCATTTTTGGAGAGACACTTTGATAACAGTTGAAAAACTGTTATTTTCATGCTTGAAATTGATACTAAAAGCAACCTTTAACACTTAGAAACTAGCTTGAAATCATGCTTTTATTCATATTTTCATAAATAAGAGAGCTGGGCAGGTTTATGCTTGATTTTAGTGTTTTTGTGCAGGTTTTAAGGTGAATTTGGTGAAAGAAGTGAAGAAGGAGAGAGATGAAATCAGGAAAGACATCAAAAAGTGCAAAAGGAGAAGCCGCAACTGCCGCTGAGCGGCACTCAGAAGCTCACGGGGGATCCGCTGAGGGGCAAAATGGCCGCTGAGGGGAAGAAACCAACTCACGCACTTACCGCTGAGCGGTAGTTTACCGCTGAGCGACACACTTATGGGCTTGGGCCTAAATTTTCTGTAATTTTAGAATAGTATATAAGCTTTAGGACGTCCTAGGGTTTGTATCTTTTGGCAGAAAACGAAGAAAAAAGCAAAACACTCTCTCTTCACCCCTTTGAAGGAGGATCTTGGATGCTCAGGCTACCTCTTCACCTTTCTAGGGTTTTATCTTTCATTCTTTCATTATTATTCATCTAGTTTCACCATGAATATGGTGAACTAAACCGTGTATTGTTGTTGGGAAATCAATGTAGTCTTGTGAAACTCTCATATATGGAATTTGTGTTTAAACATCTTATTTGAGATACATGCTTTCTTTCACATCCAGCAGACGCATCAACACGTTAAGCAGTGGGCGTGCACGTCCATTCCAGTGATTTGAGGACAATTTTCCTTTTGATTTTATTTTGGTTTGTAAATTTTTATAAACTTGGACATTACTTCTATTAATTTTTGGGTATAGCATCTACTGAAGGATGGTAGGTGGTTAAGTATCTACTGAAAGATACTAGGTTTGACACCTACTAATGGGTGTTGGTGGATGTTTAGGTCAGGCTCGTGACGTTAAACAAGCGCTACCTGGTAGGCAACCTAGTTGATTGATTGTATTTTTGTTGTTTGTTCTTCTTTAGTTGCATGATAGGGAATTGGATGCATGAGTTATCTGAGAACTTAATTGCAGGGAGCAAGTGAGGGGAATGAGTAGAAGGCACCTAGGTTAAGCTAGGAAGAAGAAAAGCACAACACGAAAGTGCCGCTGAGCGGTGGTATCGCAGATTGGACTTAGGTTGCCCCTTAGCGGAACCGAGCCCATTAGGGTATTTTTATACTCTAAGTCATGCCTTGGCCTCTATTTTCAGATTCTTCTCTGCACACACTGATGGGGAAGTGCATACCTAGAGAGAATATACTAAATGACATTTAAGAGAATGGGAAAGAAATTAAAAATGGAAGAGATTAAGGAAGAGGAAACTTATGATTTGAAGATGCGCCACTTGAAGGAAGCTCCAAGATAAGCATCAAAGGAGGACCGCCACTTGCTTGAGCAAGATAAGGTCTGCCCAAAATAGGGACTTTGGAGACAGAATACTATCTCAAAGAAGATTGCAAAAGTGCAAATTAACTCAAATTCAATTGATTCAAGGTAAGGTACAAAAAGGAGACCCCTAAGCCTTCTTATATAACCTTTGGAGTGAGCTAGGATGCAAGATCTAGGAGATGTGGGACTTATGAGTGTGGTGAACGTCCAGCAGCTGCTGCAGTTCCTCTAGGGACTTTTGAGTCCCACAATGCTCAATTCTCTCCACTCCAAAGGGTTTATAAGGTAACTAGTTCTCCTATAATTCAAAACATGAAAACTAGTTATGCTATCTAATGCTACACGCCTAGGACGCCCATTTCCTCTTCTTTTCTTTTAAGACCAGGCCATGGAGAGTCCCACATTGCTTGTTCTTAAAGAGAAAGAAGAGTTTATAAGCGTTGATTCACAAGAACTAAGAGAAAGAAATCCAAGAGGCAAATACACGCCTATGAAACCTATTGTACTCTTTTTTATGCTTGTTGTCACTTTGAAAGCTCTTCATTGTTGCCCCATTTATGATCATATCACACACACTCCTAAACACTTTTCCAAAGGTTCTCTACATTTTTCCTTTCATTCCTCTTGAGAAAATCTCCCTTCCACTTACTTTATAACTAGTTCTCCATCTAAGTTTGGGGTTGGGAGAGAGCATCATTGTTCTTCATAGTTTGAAAGCATTCTCTACTCATTTCGCATCTCCACCCAAGTAAGTCAAGCTTTTTTCATTCTGGGTTCTTGAGCATGAATTTGATTGTTGAAGCATGAATTTTTAGGGGTTTTGATTCCTATGCATAGTTTGATGAATTAATTGATGTTTGAACCGATTGAACTGATTAATTTTGTTCTGGAAGTATAAAACTTGTATGTGGGTGGAGTTAGGAAAGGTCAAAAGAGTGTTTTTCAAAAATTTGTCAGAGTGCCGCTTGATGATAAATTTATGAACACCGAAATACGGCGCCACAAACTTGTTGAACAATCGGCAAGTGTGACCGAATCATTTTAAGTAATAAACTCGGTAAGACCAAGTATCGTTCTCCCAAAGGACTCACGGCCTAGTTTAGGTATGTGATTCGTTGATTATTTGAGACTTAAAAATGAAATAATTGGAGTTTAATATGCAAGACAGAAAATAAACATGTATGCATGAATGTGATCAATGGCTAAAACAAAATACAAACACTTCAATGGAATATATGGATGAGTATGTTGTTGGGGTTTATCAATTTCATCTTATCCACTCTCATATATTTTAGGAATTCAACATTCTTTTCATCATTGTTAATGCCACTCTCTAATGTACCTTGCAAGAAGGCCTATCCCTAATTACGAGTTCATACAATTCCTAGCATTCCTAATAATTAGTTCTTTTAGTACAGGAGCTTAACGACAACCAATATACTATTGGGAGAAATTCCTCGGATCTAGACTTCCCCGTATGTTCCCGTATCGACAAAATCAATAATCATGCATTGAATGAGTTAAACAAAGCAAGCATTGAGCAAAGAGGAAAAACCCTAACTAATGATGAAAGAAAGCATAGGTCTTAAATATAAGATGTAAGCACAAATTCCATATATGAGAGTTTCACAAGACTACATTGATTCCCCAACAACAATACAAGGTTTAGTTCACCATATTCATGGTGAAACTAGATGAACAATAATGAAAGAATGAAGGATAAAACCCTAGAAAGGTGAAGAGGTAGCCTGAGCATCCCAGATCCTCCTTCAAAGGGGTGGAAGAGAGAGTGTTTGCTTCGTTTCTGCCAAAGATACAAACCCTAGGACGTCCTAAAGCTTATATATTATTCTAAAATTACAGAAAATTTAGGCCCAAGCCCATAAGTGTGCCGCTCAGCGGTAAAGTACCGCTCAGCGGTAAGTGCGTGAGTTGGTTTCTTCCTGATACGCGGGTCGCACCACATACAAATTTGATTGCAGATAAATAATGCAGTATAGACTAGGAAGTAACTCCTAGGTCGTCTCTCAAGGACCAATTTATGGTTCAGTCTTAGATCTAACACGAAGTGGGGGGGTGTTTTTGTGATTTTGTTGGATGCGATAAAATTAAACTGGACTTGAAATTAAATAGAATTTAAAAAAAAAAACGTTGAAATAAATTTTAACCACAGTAAAAGCCATACGGTAAAAACGGTAAAATCAGAAAAAGAAAAATTACGTAGTGTTGAAATGTACCAAAAACATCAGTAAAAATAACCGATAAACACGACTCTTGAAAATAACATGAACATGAACAGTAAAACTCAATGAAAGAATTTAACGGTGTAGAAAATCATAAACGGTAAAATGAACAGATAACAAAAATAAAACACTTAAATAAAATTCATCAAGGATTCAACACTTAGACATAAAATTCTTGAAATTCTAGAACAGTGAAGATAAAAAAAAATAAAACTGAAATGAGCAAACTACTACAATGACACACTACATGCTTCGGAAATAAATTTCTACATTATTGCACTGTTTCAAAGAATGGAAAACTGAGAGGAAGAGCTCATGGAAGAGTAAGAACCGAGAGCCTCTTCCAGGCCTCCAAAACCGTCTGCTCTCCTCTGGAATTCCTACTCCTTTTATTCTTGAGAGTGCACTCCTCCCTATGCTCTTGGACGAAACATGGTGTTGCTGCCCATACAGTACCGAGAATGTGAGTGTGGGTCTAACTGCCGAGACATTCTTTTCCCATTGGCAAATAAACAAATAATTGCCTTGAGTGTGTGGGCTTCATCTCTTTTGTTTGCTTCTGGACCACTGCACCATCGTGAAACTTTGCTGGACCAGTGCCATGGTGGACGTCTGCTGCTGCTTCCATTCAGCTAGGCCGTGAGTGCCTCTTCATTCTCATCACCTTGCACCTCCAAGCTTGCTGTGTGCTTCTCTATGGTCCATCACTCTCCCTCTTGGTGACTGCTCCAGCTCTAAGCCGAGACACCCTCTTCTCCAAGTCATGGCAGCTGCAGCTTCAAGACCTTCCATGCATCACCGTGCATCCAAAGTTGGTGTAACGTTGCTGGAAATACCACCTTTGCTGGACTGGAAGATCTGAGATAGGAACCAACGTTGGTGGCTGCTGCCTACGTGAACCAGCCCTCCTTCTGCTCTTCTTTTCTCCAACTTAATACTCTACATTTGTTTTTAATTTAATCACCGTGGACCATCCAACATTACATCATTCTTCAGCCATCCAAGTACCGTGTTCTGTGTTCCCTGGAAGCGTACCTTGAGCTTGGTCACGTGCAGCTTCAATTAAAAGGATGGAATGTGCTTCCAAAGTTGGCTCACCAATTTTTCAGCAAGTGTGGGCCGTGTGCTTTTCCATTCACCAATTAATCACCACTTTTCCAAATTGTTCACGTGACCTTTGTGCTATTAAAATGTAATTTGAATTAGTGTGTTTTCTAAGGTAAGGCTACGTGAAATCATCAATATCTTTTCCCAAGCCAAATTTCCCAATCCTAGGTGGCGGCTCCACTTCCAAAAGACAAAAGAGATTCCCCATTATTTGTGTTTGCAGCCGTGAAGTGTCCACCTTCTTTCCATATTTTCTTCAACCAAAACTAACAAGGGGCCCTCCTTCTCCTTCATGTGCTTTACTTTTCCTCCAAGAACCGTAAACTTCCTAGCTTGTGGTCCCTTCCATCTTTCTTTAATTAATAAATGAAATGTGAATTGAATTCCATTACGTGCTCCTCTTTCAACAACGTGGCCCCCTCTTCTCTTTTGTCATGCTTTTCAATTGAAGAATAATATTCTCCTCTTTTAATGGCAGCCCCACTTTTGTCCATATGTTGATGCTACGTTTTGGATTTCTACCGTGCAGTTCTTTATCAACTCTAATTGATTTCTCCTTTCTTATAAAAGAATTGAATTGTTATGGTGCCAAACTCACTTCTCGGCTGCTCTAAGGTTGTGACACACAATCATGCTGCTTCAGCTGTTCCTGGACTTTGTAGTGATGACCGAAACCTCCTAAAGCTTATGAACCAAACAATTTTTTTTATATATTTTTTTTCTTTTCAACACACAAATCAATGCACCGTTTCTTCCAATTAAATAACAGTGTATAAATGAATCTTCTTCCAAATGTCCCAAATTGTATTTCCAAAATTTTCCTGCAATTACTAATGCAAATAATTAGCTCAGATAATTCAAATTAATTGAAATAAGAATTTCTGATCAAATTAAGCACAATTAACAAAAATGGGAAAATACTGGACATTTAAGCACAATTCCCCGATTAATTCTAGTACAATAAACTAAGTGAAGTGAGCAAAATATTGATTCATCAAAATAGATCACACTTAGTCTTTTGCACTCCTGGGCAAAATCTAGACGCAAATCAGGGAATAGTTTAAAGGACATCGGGTGTATGACACAAACTCAATATACAGAAAACAAACACTCTCAAGGAAACAAACTGAATTACATAGTTCTCAAGAAATCTGGACAGAGAAAAGATGTAGACAATATCCAACACAAAATCAAGGAAAGCAGATACTCACAGAAATCATCCAAGCAATTCAAAACATGGAAAAATAATTGTTCAGCTCAAGAGGTGAATTAAAAATAACAAAACCTCACAGATGCACTAACAGTGTTTCTCTCAAGTGTCTAAGGTAAAGAATAATATCAGCTCGATGCACTCAAGAAAACAAACATAAGCAGACTTGGCAAGCCTCTAATATCAACACTTAAAACATATGCATGTTCAGATCAAAAGGTCTTTACTGGGTTGTAATGGGGCCAAGGATAGGGGAGGATAAATATGGATAAGTAGCTAGATCTCAGAAGAATTAGTGGAGTACTGGGGAAAAAGTGTAAATACAGTGAAATCTCACCCAAACCTCTAATTCAATCCTCTTTTCGACTCCATTATTCATAGAATTATTTTTCAATTTTCTCTTTTTCTCATAAAAAATTTTTCATCCTGTCTTTTTTTTTTTTCTTTATCACATAACAGGATATAAATCATCATTTCAAAACATGATGAGGAACCAACTAGCCAATTCATCAGAATTCCCAAGGAGACCACACTTATTCACAAAAAACTTCTATAGCTCCAGACCTTCCTAAGGTTAAGGTAATCATTGTTTTTCACTTAGGGCAAGTGTATGAGCTTTAAAACAAAGAAATGGGGAAAGTATAGGCTCAAAAGGGTTATCAAAGGATAATAACAAGGTAGGCTTATTTGGCTAAAGAGGCTCAAGAAATAAAATGCCTTTATCATTTCTAAACATGCGTATCCATCAAGAATTATCAAAAAGAATCAAGCCAAGGCATATGTGCAAGCAATCGAGAGACATGTCACACACAAGAAAGAAAATTAAGTGGCTCAAATTCTCACATAGGGTATTCGTCACAATCAAATCAACCTCTTAAGCATTATAATCATCTTCCAAGCAGAGAAAAACAAGGATTTCAGACCATAAGTATTAATTAAGTGCAGTGAAAGACGAGTCTACAACTTAAACAAAATTCAGAAATCAAGAGAAAAATGTAAAATTTATTGCACACAAAACAACTAAAAATAGAAAAAATTTAACACTCAAAAACAAAAAATTTAACACACAAAATACAAACTAACAGAAACTAACAGAAAAATCAGAATTTCTCCCCAGTAGACCACACTTAAATTACACAATGTCCTCAGTGTGTTACAATCATCAGATTTTCAATTTCAGAGCAGTCAAATAATATAGACAAGTGCAATAAAAGGTAAGGAAATGGGAAGAAATTTTTCAGTAACATCCATCAGTAGATGTTGTCAGTGACATCCATCAGCAGATGTCTAATAATCTAGCACCCATCAGTAGATGCGAATTTCTTTTTTCTTTCTTTTTTTTTTTTGAAAAAAAAATGACCGGTACTGTGACAACAGTTTCGGTGGCAACAACCGGAACTGTTGCTACAGTGGATTATTTTTGGCTACAAATGGGTCAGTCCTCTGCGTCGAGCGACATTTCTGACTGCCTACTCTCTCTCTGTCTTTCTCTTTCTCTCTCTAAAGCGTCTGGAAATCTGAGAGGAAGCTTTGCCCCTGTGTGCCTCCGAAGGCGTCCGAGTCCTGCGACGAGCTTCTGTAAGCCCTTCCGCTTCCGGGTAAGTCCTCTGTACTCTTTCCTTCTTTCCTTTCCTTCATTTTTCTTCTTTTCCTTCCCTCTTTCTCTTGACGCTTTTATTTTATTTATTTATTACTTTTTTTATGCTTTACGTTCTTCCTTCCTTTATTTACGCTTACCTCTTTTCTATGCTTTTCTTTTTTTCTCTTTTTTTTTAGGTTTAATTGCTTCCTTTGTCCCCAGTTTGGTTGAATTGTGTCAAATTCATCCTCATTTTTAAAAAAGTTTCATTGTCGTCCTCACGTGGTGTAAAAGTTTCATTGTCGTCCTCACGTGGTGTAAAAGTGTCAATTGAATCCAAACATAGAAAAAATTTGTGTCAAAGTAGTCATTTTTCCTATATCTCTGTGTCTTCCTTTCATACAATCAAGTACAGATATTCATTTTACCTTATCCAATTTAAGGCTTTTCATAGCTCCAGAGAAGTGACATATGAAAGGAAGACACAGATATATAGGAAAAATGACTACTTTGACACAAATTTTTTCTGTTTGGATTCAATTGACACTTTTATACCACGTGAGGACGACAATGAAACTTTTTTAAAAATGAGGATGAATTTGACACAATTCAACCAAACTGGGGACAAAGGAAGCAATTAAACCTTTTTTTTATGTATTATTTGTCCTCTCTCCCTGCCCTCTTTATTTTTCTTTTTTTATATATGCTTTCCGTTATTTATTTTTTTCTTTTCAGCTTTTCCATTTTTCTTATTATTATGCACACTAAAACCAAACTAAAAATTAATCTAAAAACAAAATATGGACAAAAACGCTGGACCTAGATCCGTTAGGACCCTTTGCGAGGACCTGGACCTAAAACTGGACAAAACTGAGTTAAAAGAAAAACTAATAATATATTTTTTTTATAGAAAGAAAAAAAAATGGAACAAAATTTAACAAGCCAGAAAGTTCAGGATAAGATAACGTATAAAAGATGGGCACCAACTAGAGAACAAGTGGCCTTATTGGAGGCATTATTCGCGTTCGGGATAAGAAACCCGAACAGAGAACAAGTTCACGAAATCGCGACAAGGTTAAAGGTATATGGGGAGATCGGGGAATACAGCGTCTATTGCTGGTTCCAGAACTATGGATACCGCGAGAAACAAAGATGCCTGAAACGAAGCAACACCACTACGTCGTACTCTCCAATACCCCTCCTGCCGCCTTTCATGGATGGTAAGAAAATTTGTTATTTATTTTTTTGGTTTTTCTCTTCTTTTTTAACATATCTAGTTTAATTTTTTTTTTAAGATCCTACAAGGACATTGTCGCCAGTGCCAAATCGGGTGACGCTCGATCTCTTTCCGATCCCTCCGGTTCCTGTCAAAGTTGATATCCCTGCTCCTTTTCGGTTCCAGCTGAAACCTCCTTCTGTCGAACTCTCCCTACGACTGCCCTCGGCCGACGATGAATAGTCTCCTCGAGGAGACTGAAATTATTACCCATATGTAATTTTTATGTTGTTTTTTTTATTTGGTCTGTAATATTAACGATCATCAAAGATCGACCCCCGAACATCTTTATTTTCATATATCTACTGCAATTTTATTTTCAGATCTGCTCAATCTCCTTTCCCCAAAGCTGTAATTTGCTCTTATGAATGAAATCTTTTCTTAGTCTAAACAAATATTTCAATCAATTATCTGTATGAAACAGCTAAGAAATTATATTTACAGTGAAGGAAAATAAGGAAATTTGAAAAAGAATGAGATCTGAAGTGAAAATGATAAACAAAATTCTCAATGATTTTTTTTTTTAAATGATAAGAAAAATAGGCTGAAGGTGAGCCTCTGATGAAACTGAGGGCCGATGAAATAATGGACTACGCAAAACAATTTTTGAATTTTCGGTTTTTTTTTAAATATATGAAAAATAAATAAATGTACATCTCAGAACAATTAAATTTTAATTGAAAGTAAAAATTTTTTCACGCTTAAAACAAAATATTTTATCACAAAGAATTTTTTTTTTTAAGATAACAATTCGAAAACTAAGAAAGGAAAAAAATAAGAATCTTCCCCAATAGACCACACTTAAACTACACCATGTCCTAAATGTGTTCGAAGCATAAGGTCATCAATTAAAATGGTTAACAGATAAAGGACAAGTGTAATAAAAGTAGGAAAAACGGGGAAGAAAGAAAAAGAAAACTCCCCTGGTCATGGTGGCAGTTGCCAATTTTGGATTTGTAGGGAGATGTCTTCCTCTTCAGGATCCAGCACAGAAATTTTGAGGAAGAACTGCTTCATCCTCCATATCTGATCAAGCAGGGAAATATCCTCCACCGCCGGATCTAAGCAGTAAATATTGTTGATGAGCGGGTTCAGCAGGTGCAATTCAATCTTCGAACTGTCAGTGTTAGCACCTATGTTTTCCACTGTGGGAGGATGTTGGTCAAATTCATATGTACCTCCTACAACATGGTTAGTGCAATGTGGTTCTACAGAAATTACATGCAAGGGTATAACACCCAATCCCAGTGTAACAGGCTGAACATCCGATATACTCTCAGAACATGAATCAATTTTAAATTCAGAAACATTATCAATCACAGACTCAGATTCATGTTCAGTGCATGAAGAATAAACATACGAATGTGACATCAAAAATTTGTTCTCATCATGCAGAGAGGGAAAATTAAAAACATGCTCAGCAACAATATAATCATCAGTATACCGATCATCAGCATAATCATAAATATCATAATCATCAATGACATAATCATACTGAGGTATGCTTACCTCTACTTCCTTGAAGTTTGCTAGAGTGTCGGTAGATGAAGGTGGTCTACCTGGTTCAGGATTACTGCTTATTCTTGCCTGGTCCTCAAAATCTTCATTAGTCTCCTTAGGTGCAAGAGTGGCCATCTGCCCGATCTGATCACTCAGATTCTGCATGGCAGCTTGAGTTTCCTGCTGGATCTTCATGCTCTCTTGCTCGAACTGAATGCTCTGCATGGTTATCTGCTCCAGTAACTCCTTCAATGTAGGTTCAGAAGTAGAGGGCTGAGGAGCTATTTGGGCAGACTCATAAAGTTGCAGTTGTTGTTGTTGCTGGACTGGCGGAGGCATACAAGCATTTTGAGATGGTGCTTCCTGATATTGCTGTGGAGCATCATACCATCCCAAACTTGGGTCATTCCATCCAGGATCATTGCTGTAACCATACTGAGCAGGGAAGAATTCATTCAAGAACATATGCTCAAGATTTTCCCAAGTGATACACCCTGATGGAAGACAATAAAGCCAATCCCTTGCTGCTCCTTGTAATAATTGCGGAAATGCCTTTAATAACATGTGATCAACCGGTACATGTGGAGGCTTCATTGAAGAGCAGATGATGTGGAATTCCTCCAAATGTCTATGTGGGCATTCACCTGTAAAACCATGAAACTTAGGCAGCAATTTTATCAGTCCAGAGGTGAGAACGCAATGAGCATCATCCTCAGTAGGTGGAACCGGCTCACGAGGAGAGTTCTCAGAAATTGGAGGACGGGCCATATTTTTCTCAACATAAAAATTAGCAGAATTATAATTATTGTACCACGCACAAGGAGAATCATAATTTGAGGCATTTGCAGAATAAGCAGTATTTACATAATCAAAATAGGTAGACATGGAAAAATAAAAAGTAAAAACTAAGAACTAAAAATTACGAAATAGATAAAACACAACAAATTTGCACAAATAAAAAGTAAATACTAAAAATTACGAAACAGATAAATCACAACACATTTATACATGTTACTTGCACACATAAGATAGAACATAAATTTTGTTTTTTTAATTTTAAATTTTTTTTTAATTAACAGATAAAACACATACGACACGCATACAGAAAATAGAATATCACATCACAACACAAGATAAAACACAACACAATTAAACATATATTAACACATATAATCGAAAAACAACAAAAATATAAAACAAAAAACCTGGAACTGAAGTGACAACGCCGCCAAAATTTGCTGAAGGTGTCGTTGTCGCCTACAAAATATAAAACACAGAACACACAAAACACACATATTAGCAGAACAAAAATTTACACAACAAAAATCTAAAACCAAACCGTCATTGATCCCCGACAACGGCGCCAAAATTTGATACGCGGGTCGCACCACATACAAATTTGATTGCAGATAAATAATGCAGTATAGACTAGGAAGTAACTCCTAGGTCGTCTCTCAAGGACCAATTTATGGTTCAGTCTTAGATCTAACACGAAGTGGGGGAGTGTTTTTGTGATTTTGTTGGATGCGATAAAATTAAAGTGGAATGGAAATTAAATAGAATTTAAAAAAAACGTTAAAATAAATTTTAACCACAATAAAAGCCATACGGTAAAACGGTAAAATCAGAAAATGAAAAATTACGTAGTGTTGAAATATACCAAAAACATCAGTAAAAATAACCGATAAACACGACTCTTGAAAATAACATGAACATGAACAGTAAAACTCAATGACAGAATTTAACGGTGTAGAAAATCATAAACAGTAAAATGAACAGATAACAAAAATAAAACACTTAAATAAAATTCATCAAGGATTCAACACTTAGACATAAAATTCTTGAAATTCTAGAACAATGAAGATAAAAAAAAATAAAACTGAAATGAGCAAACTACTACAATGACACACTACATGCTTCGGAAATAAATTTCTACATTATTGCACTGTTTCAAAGAATGGAAAACTGAGAGGAAGAGCTCATGGAAGAGTAAGAACCGAGAGCCTCTTCCAGGCCTCCAAAACCGTCTGCTCTCCTCTGGAATTCCTACTCCTTTTATTCTTGAGAGTGCACTCCTCCCTATGCTCTTGGACGAAACATGGTGTTGCTGCCTGTACCAGAGAGTGTCGGGCGCCGCACGAAGGACGCCCGAAATACCGGGCGCCGCACGAAGGACGCCCGAAATACCGGGCGCCGTACGAAGGGCGCCGAAGTACCAGGCGCCGAAGTACCAGGGGCCGTACGAGGGGCGCCGAAGTGCCAGGCGCCGTACGAAAGACGCCCGAAATACCGGGCGCCGTACGAAAGGACCATCCGGTTGTCCAATACGGAAGGACCGTCCGGTTGTCTAATGATCACCTACCCAAAGATATACCGGAGTCCACTCCGGAGGCTACGGCGACTTACGACAATGCCTGTACGCAATCGTAGAAGGCACACCGGAGGCTCATGCGTTGAAGAGCCGGCCAAAGATTGAACCTAGACCCGGTATAAACTCTCCTAACCCTCTTGTAGCAGGGAGGAACACCTACCAACCGGGCCGAACCTCTTTATAAGAAAAACTTTGAAGAACTCACAAGGAATCCTACCATCACAGAGCAGCCCGGCACGACAGCCACTGCATCAAATCTTGTCTGTTAGGTGACCCAAAGTCCCACGTTCACTACGAGCACTAGGACTTGGGGGGCTTGTGTATCTACAAGGGCCGGACGCCGTACGGAAGGATCCATGTGAGAGGACGCCCAAGCTAATTGGGCGGATCTCCATACGGACGAGGCGGACGCCCATATCACATGGGCGGACACGACGAGCAAAACCGGGCACCGTACGGAAAAGCTCACATGGGCGGATCCCACGACCACGTGGGCGGATCCCACATGGGCGGATCTCGCGTGGGCGGATCCCACATGGGCGGATCCCACGACCACATGGGCGGATCCCACATGGGCGGATCCCGCGTGGGCGGATCCCACATGGGCGGATCCCCGCGGACACGGCCAGCAAAACCGGATGCCATACCAAAGAGCCCACATGGGCGGACCCCGCATGGGCGGATCTCTGTGCGCGCGAGGCTGACGCCCATTTCACATGGGCGGACGTACACGCACGCCGGAACACTAATCAACATAATTTAAGGGAAAGTAATCTGGTTTAAAGGTAAGTAGAAATTAGAAGCTATCGGGCCGTTTTGGGCCGTGATTAACTTTTCACTAATCCCAGGCCCATAGCGAAAACTATAAATACAGGTCCACGGTGAGTGGTAGATAGGTTACATTGAATGCACATTTATTGCTACTACTGAAAATAGCCACTGCTCTGAAACTGACTTTGGCATCGGAGAATCTTTTGTAGGTCTCCACCCCTCCGGATCAAGAGGAGAGCCAAAGCGCCAGGAGAAGATCAGTCACGAAGACCAGACCGCGGGAGGACTTGGAAGACTTGGAACCGCACAGCCCTACACATCCGAAACATTTGGCGCCCACCGTGGGGCCGTGTGATTTAAAAAACCCAATGGTGACCACGAGAAACATGAGCTTAGACGATCCCGCTGAGATGATGCGCGTGCTACAACAAAAAATGGACGAGATGCAGCAACGTCATGAAGAGGAGATGGCGGCCGTGAAGGCCGACTGCGAAGCCCGGATAGCTCGGGAGATCGGGCAGATGAACGGGGAGAACGAACAAGGGATAAAGGAAAGGGGGTGGAAGGAGAACGCCCGCCCCCGGACACCGAGGGCGATCGGACTTGGAGGCCTTCCGAGTCGGAGGCAGAAGAAAGCAAGGCTAAGTCGGTGCATGCGGAAAGCGCTGCCGAGGACGGGCGGATGGTTGTCAAGCCGGAGCCTTCATCCACCCTATTGCTCCCGTTTACCCAGAACATAATGAATGTCCAAATCTCGGAGCAATTCATGGCTCCGCAGTTCAAAATGTATAACGGAACGACGGACCCTGCTTCCCATATCCAGACGTTCTCGAACGCGATGGCGTTCCGAACAGGCAATGACGCCATCTGGTGCCGAGCGTTCTCGCTCTCATTGGAGGACGAGGCGTTGGAATGGTTCAACACCCTCCCCCCTAATTCGATAGAAAATTTCGCCGGGTTGAAACAGCTGTTCGTCAAACAATTTGCGGCCAGCAGCACTCAAGACCTGACCGTGTTCGAATTAATGACCCTCAAGCAGGAGAAGGACGAGACCTTGCGGACGTTCATGGACAGATATCAGAAGACCGTCCGGCGAGTGAAAAGCCTGACGCCGGAGCTCGCCCTTCACTACATCCTGCCGGCTCTTAAGCCGGGGCCGTTCAAAGATAGTGTCTGCAGGCGAGCACCCAAAACAATGGAGGAGTGAGGGAAAGAGCAGCTGATGAAATAAGGGTAGGAGATGAAGCTCTCCTATAAAAAGAAAATCAAGAAGCCAGGGGAGAGAGGGCGGACGGTAATAAGCCCGCCAATTCTACGGGAAAAACGTTCGGCCTTAGGCCCCGGGAGCAGAAGAAAGGACCTCGCTTCCAACAATATACGCCCTTGAACGCCTCAAGGGAGAAAATTCTCCGAGAGGCCCTAAGTGCAGAACTGATAGTGGAGCATGAGGGACTCCCAACTTTGAAGGGCGCTGACCGGAGCAAACATTGCTCCTACCACAAAAACATGGGTCACAGCACCGAAGAATGCCGGACCCTCAAGGACAAAATAGAAGAACTCGTCCGGGCGGGAAAACTTAAGAAGTACGTCCGAGACGAGCGCCCGTCGCAGTCAACCGAACGGTCCGCCCAGAGACCGGCCTACCGAAAGGATAAGCCGCGGAATCCCCGAGCGGAACGACCCCGCTCCGAAAGGCGCCCGAGCCGAAGTCGAAGCCGCAGCCGGGAACGCCCCTTGAGAGGACACATTAATACCATTTCCGGAGGATTCGCGGGAGGAGGATCATCTTCTTCCGCCCGTAAACGCCACGTTCGGGCCCTCCAATCCGTCCATCTGGTTGACAAGCCGCGTCGCTCCATGCCGCCCATTACCTTCTCGGACGAGGACTTTCACGCCCCTGATCCCGACCAGGACGACCCAATGGTCATAACGGCAGAGATAGCACGGTATGGGATAAGCAAAGTCCTGGTTGACCAAGGAAGTTCGGTCAACATCCTTTACTGGAAGACCTTCCTGCAAATGGATATCTCAGAAGATCTGATTGTCCCCTACGATGGGCAGATAGTAGGGTTTGCAGGAGAAAGAGTTGACACAAGGGGATATGTGGAGTTGAGGACGAGGTTGGGGACCGGACGATCTAGCGAGGAGAAGAGGGTCCGGTATCTGCTGGTAGAGGCGAGCACCTCATATAACGTGCTGCTCGGAAGGCCGTGCTTAAACGCTTTTGGAGCAATCGTCTCTACCCCCCACCTCACAATGAAATACCCCTCCGAGAAGGGAATTATTTGTACAGTCCGGGCGGACCAGAAGACGGCGCGAGAATGTTACAGCAGGGTTGAAGTTGCACGTCCGTCCCGCAAAAAGGCGGGCGGCCGGCTCGGAGGTGGCCATGGCCGACCTTGATCCTAGGACGAATACCGAGGACCGGCTGGAACCTATGGGAGAAACCCAACCTATCCTGATAGGAAAGGAACCTGCCCAAACCACTCGCATCGCCAGGGAGCTGAACCTCGAGATGGAAAAGGAGTTGAGAGCGCTCTTGTGGAGGAACCGTGATCTCTTTGCATGGACGGCAGCGGATATGCCAGGCATTCATCCTGCGGTGATGTGCCACAAGCTCTCGCTTTTCCAGAATGCACGACCTATAGCCCAGAAAAAGCGAAGAATGGGCGAGGAGAAGCGCAAGGCGGTCGAAGAGGAGGTAGAGAAGTTGAAGAGAGCCGGATTCGTCCGGGCTGTCACCTACACCACATGGCTAGCTAACGTGGTAATGGTGAAGAAGGCTAGCGGGAAGTGGCGCATGTGTACCGACTACACGGATCTGAACAAGGCCTGCCCAAAGGATTCGCACCCCCTACCCAGCATAGACGCCCTGGTGGACGGCGCCTCTGGACACCGAGTGCTGAGTTTCCTGGATGCATATTCCGGGTATAATCAGATACCCATGTACGGACCAGACATCGAGAAGACAGCATTCATCACAGAGAAGGCTAACTTCTGCTATGAGGTTATGCCGTTCGGCCTGAAGAATGCGGGGGGCGACATACCAGCGCCTAATGGATCGAATCTTCCGGGACCAAATAGGCCGGTGCATGGACGTATATGTGGACGACATGGTGGTCCGATCGGCAGATGGAGAGGGACACATCCAAGACCTTGAGGAGGTTTTTCGCCAAGTAAGGAAATTCGGCATGCGCTTGAACCCCGCAAAGTGTACGTTCGGGGTAGCCGCCGGAAAGTTCTTGGGTTTTATGCTGACATCAAGGGGGATTGAGGCTAACCCAGACAAGTGTGACGCGGTACTGAAAATGCAGAGTCCGGCCACCCTTAAGGAAGTCCAGAGACTGGTCGGACGCCTCACTGCCTTGTCCCGATTTATCCCCAAGCTAGCAGAGCGGATGAGGCCGGTCCTGCGTAAGCTGAAGAAAGGGGCCGGCCCGTCATGGGACGACGAATGCGAGCGAGCGTTCCAAGACGTCAAAGCCATCCTAAGTAACCCACCGGTCATGAACCGCCCGGTTCCGGGTGGAGATTTGCATATCTTCTTGGGAGTATCTGAAACGGCCGTCAGCGCCGTATTGATGCAAGAGCGGCCTCAAGCGAGATTAATTTACTTCGTGAGTCGAACCCTCCTAGATGCAGAAACCCGGTATCAGCGGGTAGAGAAGGTGGCCTTGGCTTTATTGCACGCATCCCGAAGGCTTCGCCCTTACTTTCAAAGTTATCAAGTGATAGTCCGCACGGACTTCCCAATCTCCAAAATCCTCAGAAAGCCGGACCTAGCCGGACGGATGGTGGCATGGGCAGTAGAGCTCTCAGAGTTCGGCTTGCGCTATGAACCAAGGGGATCGGTTAAAGGCCAACATTTGGCAGATTTCGCGGCCGAATTACCCCCATCCGGCCTAGAAGACTGGAATCTGTACGTGGACGGAGCGTCCGGGCGTTCGATAAGCGGGGCCGGCATCGTTCTTGAAGGCCCCAACGGATTCTTACTGGAGCATTCCTTGATATTCAAATTCAAAGTATCCAACAACCAGGCCGAGTATGAGGCCCTGATAGCCGGCCTCGAGTTGGCAAAAGACATGGGGGCGCGGAGGATAACCTGCCGGACGGACTCTGAGTTGGTGGTAGGCCAAATGAACGGCAACTTCCAGGTCAGAGAGGAGCGCCTTTTACGATACTACCAACGAGCGGCGGAACTCGCAAGGGCGTTCGATAAAGTCGACATACAGCACATTCCCAGAGAACAAAACACGAGGGCGGACGTACTGTCTAAACTCAGTTCGGGAAAGGAAAAGGGACAGTTGACTACTGTCGTGCGGCAGGTTCTACTTCAGCCTTCGGTAGAATGCTCGGCGGTATCCGATGGTTGGCAGGACTGGCGTGCAGAAATCAGGGAGATCATGACCCGCCAGGACGAGGGGCGGACGGTAGGTCCGGGCGAAGCCAAGAAAATCGCCCGTTACCTTATTGTGGGGGATGACTTATACCGAAGAGGATTCTCCTCCCCCCTCCTTAAGTGCTTGGGGAACGAAGAGGCATGCTATGTCATGGACGAGCTACACAACGGCGTTTGTGGTTTCCACACAGGCTGGAGAACGTTAAAAGCCCGGTTACTGAGAGCCGGATATTATTGGCCTACCATGGAGGCGGACACAAAAGCGTTCGTCCAGCGCTGCGTTCGCTGTCAGGAACATTCCAACAACACCCATCTTCCGCCACATGCCTTACGTTCAATATCCTCCCCATGGCCATTCGCCCAATGGGGAATGGACATCGTAGGACCATTCCCAGTAGGGCAAGCGCAGAGGAAGTTCCTCTTGGTGGCGGTGGATTACTTCACCAAGTGGGTAGAGGCCGAGCCCTTGGCGACCATCACGGCCGCCCAGGTCCAGAAATTCTGTTGGAAGTTGATATGTCGCTTCGGCCTCCCCCGATCCATCATCACAGACAACGGCCGGCAGTTTATAGATAGAAAGCTCGCCGAATTCTTCAAAGGATTGGGAATCAAGCACATTACCAGCTCCGTGGAGCATCCCCAGACGAACGGTCAAGCCGAAGCAATGAACAAGACCATAGTTTCGGAACTCAAGCGGCGTTTGGGAGAAAGGAAGGGAGCGTGGGTGGACGAACTGCCCGAGGTCCTATGGGCCTATAGATGCACACCTCATGGAACCACAGGCGAAACCCCTTTCAACTTAACTTATGGTACTGATGCTATGTTGCCGGTTGAGCTGGGCGAACCGTCCTTGAGGCGAGAAGTCGAGGACCTGAACCTCAACGACCAAGAGTTGAGAATCGAGTTGGACTCCCTGGACGAACGCCGTGATCGAGCGGCGCTGAGGGCCGAAGCATGCAAGCGCATGGTGGAAAGAAAATACAACTCCAAGGTCCGGCCAAGAAGCTTCCAAGAGGGGGACCTAGTATGGAGAAAAGCGGGAGACGCCCGCCGAAACCCAACTCATGGAAAGCTGGCCGCCAAGTGGGAAGGGCCGTTCCGAGTAATGGAGGCCCTGGGAAACGGAGCGTATAGGCTGGAGCGCATGGACGGACGTCCCATCCCTAACACTTGGAACGCCACGCATCTAAAGTTTTATTTCAGTTAACTTCCACGGCTTGATGTAATGTACCCCCATGGTTAATGAATCAAGTTCTATTTTCTCCTATGAAACTCACTTTGTTTTGTAGACATCTAATTCACAAGCTGGCGAACGAGCGTTCCAAAGAGAACGACTCTCAGCTTGGTTGGGCGACGAAGCGAAGAGACGTCCGCCCCACCAAACCCAAGCTGGCGAACGAGCGTTCCAAAGAGAACGACTCTCAGCTTGGTTGGGCGACGAAGCGAAGAGACGTCCGCCCCACCAAACCCAAGCTGGCGAACGAGCGTTCCAAAGAGAACGACTCTCAGCTTGGTTGGGCGACGAAGCGAAGAGACGTCCGCCCTACCAAACCCAAGCTGCCGAACGAGCGTTCCAAAGAGAACGACTCTCAGCTTGGTTGGGCGACGAAGCGAAGAGACGTCCGCCCTACCAAACCCAAGCTGGCGAACGAGCGTTCCAAAGAGAACGACTCTCAGCTTGGTTGGGCGACGAAGCGAAGAGACGTCCGCCCTACCAAACCCAAGCTGCCGAACGAGCGTTCCAAAGAGAACGACTCTCAGCTTGGTTGGGCGACGAAGCGAAGAGACGTCCGCCCTACCAAACCCAAGCTGGCGAACGAGCGTTCCAAAGAGAACGACTCTCAGCTTGGTTGGGCGACGAAGCGAAGAGACGTCCGCCCCACCAAACCCAAGCTGGCGAACGAGCGTTCCAAAGAGAACGACTCTCAGCTTGGTTGGGCGACGAAGGCGAATCCAAAGAGAACGACTCAGCTTGATCGGGTGGGCCATGAAGCGAAAGTTAAACATCTAAAAGCTAAACGTCGACACCCGCCCGGGAAAAGGAGGCGTCATTCCCCCCGGCCGGACCGGTACTAAAGCAAGTCCTTTGTAGGAATAAAAGGCGCACAAAATATACGAAACAGGAAAAACCAACTGTGTATTAATCAGGGACGCTGAAACGCGCCGATTTACAAAAGGACCGCCCGACCAACTTCTGGACAATCCGAGATGTTGGGCGGATGGTCACGAGATACACCAAAAAATTAAAAGAAAAAGAATTCTAAACGTTTTTCCCGGATGCCGCCTCTACAGTTGGCCCGTCGTCTTCAACCGCATTCAAATCCATAAGGACGCCGTCGAAAACGTCCTTCTCTATATCCACGCCCAAAGAAAACGGATCCTGAATGCCCGCCAGCAGAGTTACCTGACGAAGGGCTTTGTTGAACCCTTCCTCATGTTCAAACATAATGGTCGACTCCAACTCGGCAACCTGCTCCTTGGCCTTAGTAACTTCAAGAGTGAGCTCCTCGTTGGTCTTAGCATGATCCGTTTCGACCTCTTTTAGGCGGGCTACCTCCGCCTTCAGCTGGCGACCTTCCTCCGCCAAGCGCTCCTGTTCGGCCTGGGCGGTTGCCAAACTTTCGGCGGCCTCCCTCTTGGCCTCCTCGAGATCGGCTTCTAACTGTTCGATCTTCTTATCGTATTCATCCTGGTTAAGGACCATCTGCTCCAAGGTCAACTGAAGGGAGGCTGCATTCTTCTTCTCCTTGTCGAGCTCGGCCCGGACCTCCGCCACGCCGGGGCGGTCAGCAAACTTTCTTAAGTACCAGGCCAGAGCGGATGTCCGGGTAGACATCTCTAGCATGGCGTTGGTTAGCTCCAGCTCGGACAAGGGTTCAATAAGCGCCCGCTGAGAGGAGCTCATATGGAATTTTGCCCGGTCGCTCATGCTGAACTCCGGGCTGAAAACACCGCCAGGAATGGGGACGGCCAATACCCTCTCCCGCTCTTTCTCTTTGCCTTTGTCCTTACGGGCTTTCTTCGAAGCTGACCGAGACGAAGAGCCCTCCTTGTCTTGACGTCCCTCAGCAGAAGGATCTTTTCTCTTTCGAGTAGGATCCGCGGAAGTCATGGCCGCCCCAGACGTTGGACCTACTTGGACGGCCGCCATCTCCGGTTGATGCTCCCGGATTCTAATCTTCACGCCTGGACCCCCGGCCTTACCAGTGGGGGGGACCCGTCCAGTCGGAGCGCCGGCAGGAGGAGGGCGCGGCACTGCGGGAGCACCGGTTGGCCGGGCCGTCGACGAGCTGGCACCGGACTTCTTCCTGACGGTCGCGAAGTTGGATTTGCGGGGGCCCGGAGTCGTCATTAGTTCTGCAAAAAACAAAGAAATTCAGAAAAATTAACGTCAGTATGCGAAAAACGAGCACACCTAATGTGACAAGACCATACCGAACGCCTTTGGTCCACAATCCTCAAGACTAAGGCATTCAACCAGGTGGCGGGCGGAGATCCGGCGAGGGAGGGTGTTAATGGTGCGCACGGCCTCTCGGTCGGATGCTGTCAAATCCCCGATTGAAGTCGCCCGTATTCGTCGAGGGTCCCTCGTCCAATAGAATGGGAACAGCGGCCTCCCTTCACTATCGGAAAACTCGTGGAGGCCGTCCTTGTCAACGATTATTTTAAAATAATGTTGCTTGAAATTTTTAAAGGAATCGGAGAAGGGGCGGAATAGGGTCCTGTCCCGCACCGAGTTAAAGGATACCCAACCGCCAGAAGAAGAAGGGCGGACTTCGAAATAGTGAAAGAAAACTGGGATGGTGGGAGTGACACCCACTGCTGAACACATCGCCACAAACGCCTGTACAGCCGCCCACGAATTGGGATGCAGCTGCGTCGGAGCCACATTAGCTTCCCGAAGAACGGCCATTTGAAAATTAGTAAAGGGCACCCGGACGAAAAGATGTGTGAAGAAGGTCACGTACATGAAGAAGAAATCATAAGGACTAGACCGCCCATCATGAAAGACCCTCTCGTTCAACAGAGTCACCCCGGCACGAATTAACCTCGAATCCTCCATATCCCGTACGATATGGGTATGGCGGATCCGCCATTCCAAATCCTTGCTGTAAGCATAGCAGGAAGCATATCGGCTGGGAACGACGGGAGCCAACTCCGATATCACCGTCCCTTCACCATCCGGCTCGAAGGGTGACCCGACTATACGAATACCGCCTTTGAGCAAGAACAGAGGCACACCATTAAATATCCGGTCGTTCATCGAGACCGGTGACCCAGGGTCCCCTCCGGAAGACCCAACCGCCTCCTCCAAAAAACGAGAAGAAGCCGAACTTAGAGAATCGCCGCTGTCGCCCTGCGCCGACCCCTCCCGGACTCCGCCCGACGACCTAGAACCTGACTCAATGGACATAGATGCCATTTATTACCTGAGGGAAAAAGAATCTCGAACTCCTGAGTAAAGAAGATAAGTGAAAATGACCCCGTTTAAACACCCTATTTATAGGGAAAAATTAGTAACCGCTGGATGTATCATGGCCGTTAGATTTGGTACAACCAACGCTCCGGATTTGGCGACGCTTCAGCTCTCTTCACTGGGGACGCGCCACGTGTTTTCCCGCCTAAAATCCAAATTCAAAAAGCCCACTGAATAAAGCCCAATTACGGGTTCCCGATCCCCACGCGCCGTATTCAAAATCCTACGTTCACTACGTGTACTAGGACTTGGGGGGCTTGTGTACCAGAGAGTGTCGGGCGCCGTACGAAGGGCGCCGAAGTACCGGGCGACGTACGAGGGGCGCCGAAGTGCCAGGCGCCGTACGAAAGACGCCCGAAATACCGGGCGCCGTACGGAAGGACCGTCCGGTTGTCCAATACGGAAGGACCGTCCGGTTGTCTAATGATCACCTACCCAAAGATATACCGGAGTCCACTCCGGAGGCTACGGCGACTTACGACAATGCCTGTACGCAATCGTAGAAGGCACACCGGAGGCTCATGCGTTGAAGAGCCGGCCAAAGATTGAACCTAGACCCGGTATAAACTCTCCTAACCCTCTTGTAGCAGGGAGGAACACCTACCAACCGGGCCGAACCTCTTTATAAGAAAAACTTTGAAGAACTCACAAGGAATCCTACCATCACAGAGCAGCCCGGCACGACAGCCACTGCATCAAATCTTGTCTGTTAGGTGACCCAAAGTCCCACGTTCACTACGAGCACTAGGACTTGGGGGGCTTGTGTATCTACAAGGGTCGGACGCCGTACGGAAGGATCCATGTGAGAGGACGCCCAAGCTAATTGGGCGGATCTCCATACGGACAAGGCGGACGCCCATATCACATGGGCGGACACGACGAGCAAAACCAGGCACCGTACGGAAGAGCTCACATGGGCGGATCCCACGACCACGTGGGCGGATCCCACATGGGCGGATCCCGCATGGGCGGATCCCACATGGGCGGATCCCACGACCACGTGGGCGGATCCCACATGGGCGGATCCCGCGTGGGCGGATCCCACATGGGCGGATCCCCGCGGACACGGCCAGCAAAACCGGATGCCATACCAAAGAGCCCACATGGGCGGACCCCACATGGGCGGATCTCTGTGCGCGCGAGGCTGACGCCCATTTCACATGGGCGGACGTCCACGCCCGCCGAAACACTAATCAACATAATTTAAGGGAAAGTAATCTGGTTTAAAGGTAAGTAGAAATTAGAAGCTATCGGGCCGTTTTGGGCTGTGATTAACTTTTCACTAATCCCAGGCCCATAGCGAAAACTATAAATACAGGTCCACGGTGAGTGGTAGATAGGTTACATTGAATGCTCATTTATTGCTACTACTAAAAATAGCCACTGCTCTGAAACTGACTTTGGCATCGGAGAATCTTTTGTAGGTCTCCACCCCTCCGGATCAAGAGGAAAGCTAGAGCGCCGGGAGAAGTTCCGCCACGGAGAGAAGTCTACGGGAGGACTTGGAGGACTTGGAACCGCACAGCCCTACACATCCGAAACAAGGCCAAAATACAAATAAGAAATAATAACAAACTAATTAAAGATAAAACATAAAGATAATATATATCTAACATTATCTCTCAAGTTAATGCATAAAAATCGTATATACTAAGTTTGATGCTAATATAATGCATAAAGACTTAGTAAAAAAAAAATTATGCACTTGAGCGACACCAAATTATTAATGATTTGGGAAGACAACATATAGAAGATGAAATACCAACTCAAAAGACCCCTTAAGCAACAAATATGGGAGATTGTTCCACATAAATCTCTTCTTACAAACCATCGTTAAAGAATGCATTGTTGATATCCAATGGACGAAGAGATCATTATTGAAGAGTCACCACAACTATAAATAAACTAACAAAAGCCATATTTTCCACGGGAGAAAAAATATTTATGGACGAGTCAAACACAATCGTGACAAAAAGATGTCAGAAGAGACAACAACGGAAAAAGCCATGGATGAACATGAGAGAGAAATCTTAAAAATCCAAGATTCTCCAATCAAGACACTTGAAAAAGGAAAAAGAGCAATATCAATGCTCTGAATAGCTACCTGATAGGAAACTTAAACACTCTGAATCTCTACGAGACATGCCACTATGTATGACGAAAAAAGGAACAAATTCACAACTTCAAAAAGTGCTGAGAGCGCATAAGAGCTCCTATGAATGCGTCGTTGATGGCACAATGGTCACATGACTAAGACGATCTAAACTATGTGATAGTCTGTCGAAACTGAAACTCTGGTAGTGACAGTGGTACATGATGACAGTAGACTATAGTGCCACCGGCAGAGGTGCCACCGTCGGCAACGATATGTTTAGAGGCAAAGACATCGAAATTTTTTCTTCAAAAAAACCTTAGACTATGATACCATATTGAATATAGATTCATCTCCTTTGTGTTTAATATACACATAGATCCTTTATTTATAATAATAAAAGAAATATAAACTAAACTCAAAATATAACTAAAAAATAATAACAAATTAATTAAAGATAAAAATAAAGATAATATATCTAATAATTTAAATATCTATTGTTTCTTGGACTATGTTAATTATAGACCATGACTTCTGCATGATATTGCACTAACTGAATAAAGATGAGTCAATTAAATATTAACTTAATAAACTACATGTATTCATCCAATGACATTTTAAAGGATTCGATTAGGACAATAATTCCTTAAGGTAATTGGACCAGTTTATGTTTTTTCTTTGTTTTCTAACCTGCAAAATTTTCTAACGCATATAATGAATTCAAATAAGACAAATCAACTGTTTAAAGTTTTTGGACCATTTTCATTTTTTTTTATACGAAGTGTCTAACATGCTTAATTTTTCTAAACTCATTAAACGAATTCGAATACAACAATTTCGGACCAATTTCATTTTCTTCCCTTCAAGTTTTTTTATTTCTTAACTCCTAAAATGAATTGGAATACAATAATCAATAGCTTAAGGTCCGTATGGACCATTTTCATTTTTTCTTTTCCAATGTCTAATTAACATCTATCATTTTCTAACCCATAAAATGAACATAACAATAGACAGGTCTTTGGACCATTTTCATTCTTTTAAATGTCTAGCATACTTAACTTTTAACCCATAAAATATTCTGATAGAACAATCGCTAAAACTAATTCAATTCAAAACAAAAATTGTGATTTTGGATTGGTTCAAATTTTATATTGAATTACAATTAAAGCATATTGAACCGTATAATATTCCCACCGAAAATGAAAAAACTTCACATGACACCCAGTTTCAATTTCATCTACCACAACCACTTTAATAACTTTATTGAATTTCTTTTACATATTTTGTTTAAGTAAAATTTTTGCAAATTTTATCATCATACAAGAAAAATCCTCAAAATATCATACCTGATCAATACAATCATCAGGACAAATATTTACACTACATTAATAAATGAGATATATAGAGAAGAAAAAGGAAAGCGAAAGAAAGACATAACAGAGTGTCAATAAAAAAAATTAAAATAATTAAGATGAAAAAATAAATAATAAAAAGTGAAGGGAGAGAAGAATGGATAAAGGAAGAAATCAGAAAAATTGTACATTTTACTTAAGAAGAAAATATGGGAAAAGAAGAAAATAAGTGCATATTTTACTAAAATTTAAAATTGATGGATTTTAAGACTGATTAAAATTTTACATAATTACTTCAATTATTAAGAAATTATTAACTAGAGATTTAGATTGTTAAGACAAGGGGACCAAATTATTTTATTGGGTTTTCCAATTAATTATTTCATATACATGCCATGTTATTTGGTAAATTAATCACTTTCTTGTATATGAAACTTGTTGGATTATAGCATGAAGCATCACAGAGAATGTCTTTTGAAGAAAAACCATCATAGTTACTGAGACAATAAAGAAAGAAAATACATTTTAACATAAAAGAAATTTACATAATTGTTTGAGCTAAACAGAGCAAAGAGCACTTGAATTTTAATTGAAACTACTTCCACCTGTTTGCTACGTGTATTTGAAAAGGGTTTGTTTTCTTTCCTAAAAAGATATTGATATTCTACCTTAGAATCCAACTCTGTCATTGTTTTCTTTTTCTTTAAAACCATAGAATCAAGCTTATTGGATTAGCATTTTCTAAATCAAGTTGATTATCTTTCACTTTATTTTGGTATTCTTAATCATTGATTAATCTCAATCTCCATTTTGTTTTTACTTTTAAATTTTAATCTTATAAAAATCATTCTTATTTTAAGGTTTCTAAGATCCTTAATTTTTCTAACCCATAAAATGGATTCAAACGTAACAATTCAAGGACGTTTTGGACTACTCTCATTTTCTTCTTTTGAAATATCTAATGCTTAATTTTTCTATTTTAAAATTTCGAAGATGCTTAATTTTTCTAACCCATAAAATGGATTCAAACGTAACCATTCAAGGATTTTTGGACTACTGTCATTTTTTTCTTTTGAAATTTTCTAATGCTCAATTTTTCTATTTTAAAATTTCTAAGATTGTTAATTTTTCTAAAACTTAAAATGGATTCAAATGTGATTAATATATGATTCGATCAAAACGAGCAATATCTTAATTTGAACTAGTTTTATTTTTCATTTTTCAAAATGTCTAGCTTAATTTTGTAGGCTACAACAACTTAAGATTTTTATGAAATAGTTTTATTTTCCCCATGTTGTCATTTATTTTTAACCCACAAAAAAATTAGGAAAATCAACCATTTGTTTTTTTTTTCTTTTGTATTGTTGATGAACTAATTTTCTAACTCATAGTGGACAAGATCTTAAGATTTTTTTGAAATAGTTTTATTTTTCCTCACTATATATATTAGTGTGGTTAAATTTCTTACCCATAGATTAAAACCTAGGAGAGAAAATTATATAACAGTAAAATTCAATCATCTTCTCATTCAGGAAAAAACCAAATTAAACGAAATTTAGGTATATCATAGAGTTTTAGAAAGCGACAGCCGGTGATGTCACTGAATCTCATCTTTCCAACTTTTCCAAATTACTTTCCTTATACTTATCACACATCTCTCTTTCTCAAATTTGTCTTTGGTTGGGTTCCTCCTTTTCAATTAAGGTTTTTGTTTCTTGCATCTTGCAGGATAGGTCCGAATTTTCCTAGTTGGATTCAGACTCAAAATTCCTTAGTCCAATTACATATATTTGGTAATGGATTGAATCCTTTCGTACCAGAATGGTTTTGGAACAAGTTGCTATAAGTGAGGTAATTGTTTATCTTAAATACTATTAGCTGGCGCCTGATTCAGATTAAAGTTTCACATATAATTGGTTGTGGCTTAAATTAATTGACTAGATTGTTCAGGAACATGCTTCTAGAACCAATTATAAATAATTCAATCAAATATCCTTTTATATAGTATGTTCTAAATCAATTTTATAAAAGATTTTATATGAGATTTTTAAAATATTTTGACATTCCCAAGTATTTTGCAGAAAATAATTCAATTAATAAACCTCTGTTTTTTTAATAGGAGAAAGTACCCTATTTGAAAATACGAAATAAAAATCTTCTTTTGAATAAGTTGATAAACAAGTTTGGAATGATTTTGTTACTGTTTATTATGATGCAAGAGGCAATGAAATCATTTCCTTAACTCTTATTCTTGATTAATTTTACAAAATTTCAATATCTACTATTGTAAAAGAAATGTAAAATGTTACTGAGTTACTAAAGAAAGAATAATCTCATACAATAAAAATACGATGTGTTTAAGATATTTCAATGAAAAAATATTTATAATGTGTGTAAATTATTCACTCACATATTGAATTACTTGTTATAGTCTTGAGAAGTTCAACATAAAGGATAAGTAGATTCAATGCAGAACACTATATTGAATAGTATGACATCTCTCCTTAGAACACCTCATTCATAAATCATAGACAGATAACTATACAATTCGTTACATCCTATTAGCATACTTTCATTCTCATAGAACTATCACCGTGATTATTCACCTGATTCTCCTTACTTCAAACCATAATTCAATTTAAAAATTAACAAATTCGTTGAGGAAGCTCAATCACTCACTTAACAAGCTATCTTTAAAAAGATACTCACTCAATAACTAAATGATTCAACCAGTGAGTAGAATATTAGAACAAAATGTATATAAATGCATCGAGTGAGAGCATACTCGCCTAGTGATCAATCCTCTTCTAACATTCTGTCAAACTCAAATTTGGTTTTTGTTTGGGGAGAGTTAGCTCGTTTAGCAAGCAGATTTTCTCTGACTCTATCAAATACGAATTAGATACCCATTCAATGAGAATTTGACTTGTCCAAAAAATCTGCATAAACCAAACACAAAAATGTTGCAACCCAAGTTGTACACTTTAATCTAAATGAGAGTTTTCCTTTTTAAGTCATAAACAAAACCGATTTAAACAAAATAACTCATTAGAGACTAAGGATTATCAGTCTACCATTTCAAACTTAATTTCACAACTCAGAGATCAAATTACCAAATTCAAAATAGATGCAGTTAATCAATATATTTTCATTCAATCAACCAAATCAACAATTGCAAAATACAACTTCAAGAATCAATTGACATAGTGCCAAACAATCAATTGAGACAATAGAAATCAAATATAAAAACGTTTCAATATTTCGAACCTATATATAAGTTCTAATTGTGTTGAAAACAAGATAAAATAAAATCATTGACCAAATTTTCAAGAATTTTAGTTTTTTTCTCATTCTCTTATTTAATTTTTTCCTTTTCATCTTCCTTCTTCTTATGTGTTTTTGATATTGATTAATAGAGAAGTAAATATTTGAGTATGAATTAAGTTTTTTCACGATTGTTAATTGTTTTGAGTTTGTTCTTCTCTTCTCTAGTTTTGATTTTGCTATTTGTAATATCAATTTCTGTTTGAGAAATTAAAATTTAAATCAGGAATCATTTGAATATTAATTGAATAACTAAATACAAATTGGATTGAATGATATTGAAACTTAATATGTATAATTGGTGTAGTCAATTAATTGAATTGATTAATTGTTTAAATTAAAATTGAATATATAAATAACTATGATTTTCATATTGTTTTATTGTTTGAAATTGTGGATTGGATTATTTTCTATTTCTTGATTTTGCTTTTAATATCTGTTTTTTTTTTCCAATTTTTGTTTAAAGTTTTCAATCCATAAATCCTTAATTTTAATTTAACCATAAAGATTGAATATATCCTTTAAACATTGACTTAGATTGTATTTTATATTACATGTAGAGACGCTTACACTAGTAAAAAAAGCCTTTTTTTAACGCGTTATATACACCTCGGTTTTACTGAAACCGAAGCATATAAAAACGCGGTGGTATTTTCGTAAATATTGAGTGGTTATATGCCTCGGTTATATATTAACCGATACCTATAAACTTTACTGTCTCGAGTAGAAGGCGAACCGAGACATATAATATAAAGTTTAAATGATTTAGGCACTGGTTCTCTGACTGAAAGGCTTTAGGCACCGGTTCTCTGACTGAAAGGCTTTAGGCACCGGTTTAAATTTGACCGAGGTAATACCCTGAAATTAGGCACCGGTTTAAATTTGACCGAGGTAATACCCTAGGTTAAAATCACGAATTTCTCTCTCGCACTCTCGCACTCTCGCCCTCTGCCCTCTGCCCTCTCGCCCTCTCGCCTCCAGTTTCTCTTCTCCACCAAAACCCAACATCAGGGCACGTCGCAAGCCGCCGTTCAACCCTTGCACCAAGCCGCGTTCATCCCTTGCTGCAAGTCGTCGTTCAACCACGTCGTCGGCCGCTGCCGTTCCACGGTGCTCGAGAGAGGGATCTCCTCATCGCAAGCCTTTCATCGTCACAGTAAGCCTTCTGCACTCATAGAATCATCTCCATTTCTTCTATCCTTCATTTTCCACCGAAACATTCATAGATCTAAACCCTCCGTTAGGGTTTCTTCTCCTTTTCACCATTTCCCTTCGATTCCACCGATTAAAACCTTGTTTTCACCGTTAGAAACTTTTTCCACCGATTAAACTTTGATTTACACCGATCAATCGGTCCAGAATAAGTTTCCTTTTTCTTCTAGGGTTTCTAGGGCGGAAGAGGGCTTTAAGGGCGGCGACGGTGGCAGTGGATGGAGGTTTACGAGCAGTGGCGATGTTGTTGTTGTTGTTGGGGTCGAGGAGGACGAGGCGTTTGCAGAGGCATGCGAGACAGAAGCCGGTGAAGGCTTCGTCGGAGTGGTGGGGCAGGAGGTGGAGGGACGGCGGGCCTGCGGCGGTTGGGGTTTGGAGGAGCAAAAGCTTACACGGTAAATCTCAAGCTTTTGTATTTTACAAACCTTTGGACCTCTGACCACGCCGTTGGGGGAAGAATAGAGAAACTTGGCTTTCTGTTTCACCATGTGCGAAGAGGAAGAAATTTGGCTTCTCTGACTTTCTGTTTCATCTCTAAGTTTCTTCTGTTGTTGTAATATTGCTTTTGAGTATGTAATTTTGCTACTTCTCCAGAGAGAATTTTGACAATTTTGACATTGGATGTTGTAATATTGTGTCTTGTTTGATTGCTGTTATGAAATTCTTGTTTGTTTAAGATTTTTGAACTGAAATTGGGAGAAATCTTTGGTTTGTTTGGCGTGACAAAATGTATAAGAATGAATGAACCGAATTTTGTTATCTGACTTCTTTCATTTTTAACGTTTTTCAGTCTGGGGTTATGGGGTTTGAAATTGGAATAATTTAAGAACCTAAGCACGCTAAAGAAAAAAAAATCCTACTACATCAGTTTAGGTTCTAACCGAGGCTGTAGAGACAGACAAAATAACTCTGTTTGGAACCGAGGCAAAAAGGCACTTTTTGCCTCGCCTGAATATGTCTCGGTTCAAAAACCGAATATGTCTCGGTTCAAAAACCGATGCTTATGAATGAAATTAACTGGTGCCGTATTCTCTTCTTGCACTAGTGTTAGTAATTTTTTATTTCATTCAATAGTGAATGTTAGTGGAACATTCTTATATTGGCATGTGACTTTGTTTATAACATTAGACCTTGGTGTTCGCTAGATTTTGTAAGACAAAATATCAAAAAATTGAGTCATATCGTTCTTCATCTATTTGGCAACGTATAAATGACATTGGTTCAGTGGTCTGCAAAAATTTGGAAAATATTGTTTTGACTGAAATTATATTCATAGTTTTCTAACATATTACTGGATTTGATTACGACTATGAATACCGTAAGATAATTGGACCACTTTCATGCTTAATTTTATAACTCATAAAATGTCTTTGAATATGACAATCAATAGTTTAAAGTTTTTGGACTAATTTCATTTTGTTCCCTTCAAGTGTCTTCATATACTTATTTTTTCTAACTCGTTAAATGGATTCTAAAACATCAATGGCTTAATGTCTCTATATGGACCAGTTTCATTTTCTTCTTTTCCAATTTCTAACATCTATCATTTTCTAACCCATAAATTCAATTCAAATAGGACAATCAACAGCTCTTTGGATCATTTTCATTTTTTTTTAAATGTCTAGGATGCTTAACTTTTCTAACTCATAAATTGTTCTGAAAGAGCAATAGCTATTGTTTTCTGTAGTCCCATATTTTCTTGATGCACCTCCAAAATTTTTGAAACAGAATTACACCCCTAATAAAATAAATAAAAGTTGTGTTTTTTTTTTTTCAATTTAAGTGTTGAGGATGAACAATTCATAAATTTTCCAAATTCCACAATTTAAAACAAAAAAATATATATTAAATTTTTACCAGTGCATGTGTGTTATTTTTTATAATTTTATTATATGTAGTTTTTATTTATTTTATACGTAATTTTTTAATTAAAAAATAATTATTTTAAAAAAAATCAAATCAAAATATTCCATAATTAACTTTATTTATTTTGTAAGCTTATGAATTTAAGTCTAAATCAATGTCTATCATTAATTGATTTTAAATTTATCTTTACTTTTAAATTAAACAATAACTTTAATGAATAGTTAAAACTTCGATAATTAATGTTAAATATTATTTTATATTTTAATTTACAAACCAATTATAATAATTTATTAATAATAAAACTATTTTATATAATAATAATTTTTAATCTATGAAATAAAATTTAATTTATTCAATATAAATACTAATTATTTTTTTGTCTGTATAATTGCTACATATTTAACTATTTTCTTATACGGGTCATAGTTCTAATTCCACTCAACTCAGACTATGAAATAATATACACATAATGTGAATTTAGTGTAGTTCTCATTCATGTCCCTAGTTTTCTACCTTCCAAAGTAATTAGAATAACGAGAAAACAACAACATCCATGTTCGATCTTTCGATCAATACATGATGTGCTCTTTTTTGTTTTATATATTTGTTAGTTGTCCATCAACGTAATATGCATAGACGTATTTAATTTAATTCTTAGTTGTCTTAAATAAATTGGTTTTATCATTTACCAATAAATAAATAAATATTTCATATATTTTCTGTGAAATAAATAAATTATTATTTTTTACATCATTCTGAGAGTCTGGAATTCTCACAGAAATAAAAATATCATATAAATTAAAAAAGAAAACAGTAGAAAAGAGAACTATAAGAAATTAAACAGTTGATCTAAATAAGCAAAAGTTAAATCAAAGAAAATATAACTAAAAAAACAAGTTAAATCTAAATTCAAGTAACCTATGAAATTTGTGTGTGTAAATAAACTTATATGACAATTTTGGATTGGTTATTGTAAATCAAATACTAGTGAGAAATATTTGTTTCTTCCAAATTTTTCTACACAAAAATAAACACTTATTTTATTAATGCGTATATATAGTTTTAATTTAAAATAAACAAACAATGTAAGTTGGAAGCAGTCTACATTGTATTGTATGCTAAAATAACAATTATATTTAAAATATGTCACTTATGTTTATTTATTATTATTTTTTTATTTTATGAAATCAACTTTTGTGAATATAAATGAAGCCATGAAGCTTTCTAAAATACACATATTAGGAGAAAGAGAAAAGAACTGAATCATGAATTCTTTCTCGAAATATACTACTCTCATTTATTCTTCTCTCTGTTAAGATTATTTGATATCAGAAAAGCATCATGACTGCTTATTTTCTGAAATTGTTTTATGTTCTTCTGCTGCTTTCTTTGCTTGCCACAGGTATTACTGTGAAAATGAAGAACTCAAGTGAAAGTGGTGAAGCAAAGTGCATAGAGAGGGAGAGAGAAGCACTCCTCAGCTTCAAAGAAGGTCTCATAGATGACTTTGGCATGCTCTCCACTTGGACCAATAATACAGATTGCTGCAAATGGAAACGCATTCAATGCAATAGTCATACTGGTCATGTGCAACTACTTGATCTTCATGGAAACTTCCTCCATACACCGCCGTATTTGAGAGGTGCAATCAATGTCACTTCATTGATTCACTTGCCATACATTCAACATCTGGATCTCAGCCGTAATTATTTTGCACTGAGTTACATCCCAGAGTTAATGGGCTCCATCACCAACTTAAGATATCTCGACCTCTTCCATTCTTCTTTTTCGGGGAGGATTCCTTCAACACTTGGAAATCTCTTACAGCTACGCTATCTAGATCTTGGGGACAATTTTCTTTGGGGAAAAATTCCCATTGAGATAGGGAATATCAAACACTTACAGTATCTCGATCTTGGTCTATTCTATCTTTCCGGAAAAATCCCATCTCAAATTGGAAATCTCACAAAGCTACAACATCTCACTCTAGGAAGAAATACTCCTCCATATGAATGGAAAAGGCGAAATAATATTTCAAAATCTCTTTATGGAGCAATCCCTTTTCCCATAGGGAGTCTTCCATTATTGCATACTCTCCGACTAGTTGGCAATTTTGAGATAAAAGCTGAGGATGCACAGTGGCTGTCTACTCTCCATTCCTTAACCATTCTTGAGCTGAGTTCATTGCACAGTCTTAAATCTTCTCACAAGTGGCTACAAACTATCGGTAAAATCATTCCAAACTTAACAGAGTTGAGACTAGTTGATTGTAATCTTTTGCATAGTGATATTCAATCTTTGTTCCATTCTCACTCTTCAAATAATTCCACCTCTCTTACCATAATAGATCTCTCTTCTAATATGTTGTCATCATCAATACTTCAATTCTTGTTTAACTTTAGCCTTCATCTTCAAGAGCTTTATCTTTCTCACAATAATATAACCTTGTCATCTTCTCTGTGTCCAAATTTTCCATCTCTTGAGATCCTCGATCTCTCTTACAATAATCTTGCATCATCAATGTTTGGAGCTAATTTCAATATCAGCTCCAAATTACAAGAGCTTTACCTTGAAAATTGCAGTCTTATGGATAGAAATTTCCTTCTTTCATCTACTTCTACACTGAATTCTTTCTCCTCGCTTATCTTCCTTGATCTTTCCAATAACTTGCTAAAATCATCTGCAATGTTTTACTGGCTGTTTAACTTCACCACCAATCTGCATTTCATTGACCTTAATGGTAACTTGTTAGAAGGTCCAATTCCAGATGAATTTGGGAGAGTGATGAGCTCTATTGAATATCTTTTTCTCTATGATAACAAACTCCAGGGCAAAATGCCGTCTTTCTTCGGGAGCATGTGCAGATTACAAGTATTGGACATCTCAAATAACAAGTTAAATGGCGAATTTCCAAGCTTCACTCAAAATTCTTCATGGTGCAGCAGACACATATTTCGGGAATTGAACTTATCTTATAACCAAATTACTGGTAGCATACCCGAGAGCATCAGTCTGCTATCTGAATTGGAAATTTTATCGTTGCAAGGGAATTCTTTACACGGTGATGTAACTGAATCTCATGTTTCTAATTTTTCCAAATTAATTTTCTTAGGCTTGTCTCGTAACTCATTATCTGTAAAATTTGGCTCTAGTTGGGTTCCTCCTTTTCAATTAACGTTCTTGTTTCTTGCATCTTGCAAGGTAGGACCGAGTTTTCCTAGTTGGATCCAAACTCAAAATTCCTTAATTGGACTAGATATATCTGATAATGGGCTAAATGATCTCGTACCAGCATGGTTTTGGAACAAGTTGCAAATTCTATACGTTTTGAATATGGCTTACAATAATCTCATTGGTTCAATCCCTAATATGCAATTGAAGCTTCCTTTCAGACCATCTATACTTTTAAGTTCAAATAAATTTCAGGGAAAAGTTCCATTATTTTTGCTACAAGCTTCCGAGTTGTTTCTCTCTAAAAATAAATTTTCAGATTTCTCATGTGGAAACTTCACAGCTACAAACTTGGCCACTTTAGATTTATCACATAATCAAATAAAGGGGCAACTTCCAGATTGTTGGAAATCAATAAATCGATTATTGTTTCTTGATTTAAGTAGCAATGAATTGTCAGGGAAACTTCCTATCTCTATGGGCAGCCTTGTTAACTTGGAAGCTTTGGTTTTAAGAAACAATAGTTTATTCGGTGAATTGCCTCCCTCTTTGAAGAATTGTAAGAATTTAATTATGTTGGATGTCAGTGAGAATATGTTGTCGGGCCCAATACCATCATGGGTTGGAGAAAGCATGCAACAATTGATAATCTTGATCATGCGAGGGAATCACTTCTCTGGAAAGATTCCCCTTCATCTATGTTATTTGAAGCGTATTCAATTATTGGATCTTTCCAAGAATAAGTTATCAGAAGAAATTCCACCTTGCTTAAACAATTTTACTGCATTGTCTGAAAAGATCATCAACAGAGTTGAAACTGAAAGTCGGGTGTATTGGTACAATAGTACTTACTATGAAATTTATAATAGAATCGGTAATATTTATTATTCATTTCAAATAACATGCATGTGGAAAGGTATGGAACACGACTTCAGACGTCCGGAATTAACTCTTCTGAGCATTGATCTCTCGTGTAATAATTTAATTGGTGAAATTCCGAAAGAGATTACATACGCGCTCGGGTTAGTTTCTTTGAATCTATCAAGAAACAATTTGAGTGGAGAAATTCCTTCCGATATTGGAAATTTAAGTTCACTTGAATCCCTTGACTTGTCAAGAAATAAATTCTATGGGAGAATTCCTTCTTCTCTTTCTCAAATGGATTTTCTACAAAACTTGGACTTGTCACACAATTATCTTTCTGGAAGAATCCCATTGGGAAGACACATGGATACATTTGATGCCTCTTGTTTTGAAGGAAATGCTGATCTTTGTGGTGAACAACTTAACAAGAGTTGTGCAGGAGATCAGACATTAGTAAAGCCTCAAAAAGCAGAAATCCATGGAGAATATTGTGTTTTCTATGAAGCATTATACAGGAGCTTGGGCATAGGATTCTTCACAGGCTTTTGGGGCTTATTAGGTCCATTACTACTTTGGCAACCATGGAGAATGGCTTATCTGACGTTATTGAACAGACTGATAGACTATCTATGTGTAATGGTTGAAGTGAACTTAGCAAAGCGCCGAAGGTAGATCAAAGACTAACAGAGTGTAAAAGGTGGCTCAAAAATTAGCTGGTACTTAACTCTATTGACTTCTTTCTTTGAATTTTATAGTACTTATTTCTCCTTCAGAGAACTAAATCAGTAAGTAGGTTTTATATTGAAATGGAGCTTACCTTTCTAAAAAGAAATGTACAAGGCTTGCCATGAATGTAAGTGCTAGAATTTGATTCTTGCTTAAAATATAGCACTAAACGTACTTTAATTAATTGTATGTCTCTCTCAGCTACATACTGATTTTCATCAATTTTATTAAACATCGATTATATCGTACGCTCCTATTCATGGCTTTAATAATTGTAGTTCCGTTTTTTCAGAAATAATTATTTTTGTTGGTGTAAAGGAATGATTGATAGTGTGCTCTGTTATGAGAAGTTTTCATTTTTCAAATGAATTATGCTTAGGCCATTTTAAAAATGCTTACACGTTATTTTTTTAGTAATGTAACGAGTTTAAATATATATTTTTTCATTTAGCTTACCACTAAAATTTGGTCTCCAAATTATTTTTCCATCAGTACTAATAATGTTTGTCATCGTAAGAATCTCAGCACAAGTTTATAGCAATTCATTTCATTTAGTTTATCATTAATATTTGGTTTCCATTTTTTTTCCTTCATTACTAACGTTTGTCATATAAAATTTAGCACAAAATTTGCAGTTAACAATGATTTGGTTCAAGACTCCATTACGAGATAAAAGCATTACAGATTGTTGGCGGTGAAAGATTTGAAGGCTGAAGTTTCATAAAGGAATGATATGATAGTGTGTGGTTGTATAATCCATAATATAAATTTAATTTTAAGCCAAGAATTCGAGATATCCTATTTGTATATGTAAGAATATGGGATATCTCAAAAATTTGTAATTCAGAATCCATTGAATCTCATATTTAATTACTCTTTCATATGATTGTATATAAATATGATTGTATATATTGTTCATGTTATTTTACATTCAAAATTGGAATTTAAAAATAAAAATTTCAATAATTGTCGTTGCATGTTGTGGTTATCTAATTCCAATTTTTATTAATGATAACGTGGTATTTATGTTATGTCTTACTAATGTGCGTTACTTGCTCATACATGTACTTATTACACATACAGTCTCTCGTGTTCCATGATACTGAACCAAGGTAATTCTTAATCTTGGTCATCCAAGAATTTAACAAAAATTAATAAATTCCTTGAAACCATTTGATTTTTGCATTAACAAATCAGATAATTCCAAAGTAAGAATTGAAAATAAAAAACACCTTATCCTAAAAGGTAAAGACACAATTTCAATTAAAACTCATTTTGAAATATCAAAATATATTCTTTAAATTAGCTTTTAAAAAATATTTTTGTTTTAAATATATCTGAGTTTTAGAAAGATATCTTTCTGTTTTATGATTAAAATGTTCTAGATATTTTTTATTCACTATTCAATTACATTTTGTTCTGTACATAGGATACATCAACAATGTATAAAAACTAGTTCTTACATTATATCTCTCATATATCTCATAATTTCATACTTTCTAAAACATTCCCAACATAGACACTTAAAAATGAAATTGGTCCAAAGAACTAAGCATGTTAGACATTTCAAAGGAAGAAAAGGAGACTAGCCCCCGAAAAGTCTTTAAGCTATTAATGTTATACATTCCCAACCACTTAAAAATGAAATTGGTTCAAAGAACTAAGCATGTTAGACATTTCAAAGGAAGAAAAGGAGACTAGCCCCCAAAAAGTCTTTAAGCTATTAATGTTATATTTCAAATCCATTCTATGGGTTAGAAAAAGTAACCATCTTAGACCTTGAAAAGTAGAAAATGATTTTGGGTTCAAAGATCTTGAGGATTGTGCTATTCAAATACTAAAAGAAGAAAATGAAATGATCCAAATACTAGTGTAATCGAGGAAAACGACAACGGTTATTTTTGGCTATAGACAACGGTTTCGTAACCGAGAGATATACAGACGAAGCAAAAAAGAATAGACTTTTTGTCTCGGTTGTAAACTGAGGCAAAAAGGGATAGAATTTTGCCTCGGTTCAAAGTAATTGAAGTAGTATAGTTTTTCCTTTTTATATTTTTTTTTTTCGAAGGACTTTTTTTCTCGGTTCCTACTGAACTAAGACATTATCTCCCCAATACAAATTAAGAACATGAAACAATTTCTGCTTGCATATCTTTCAACAATCAAGAATTAAGCTAGCTAAATGACTCAAAGCCTAATAGCATTCATGTAATCCAGTACAAACAACACTACTATATGCTTCAAAATCATATTGGCATCACAACACGTTCCAACCCTACTCCGAAGCAACCATATGGCGGTGTGCCATATCTTGAAATTATCAAAATCAAGCAATTGGATTTTGATAAACAATTTTTTAATTACTAGAGGTAAGTAGCAGGAGGCACAAACACATAGTATGAGAAAAGAGTAAGAGGAGAAAAATAATACCTGAAAGAATCAACGTATAGATATTCTCTTGACATCAATGCCACAAGCTGCTTCACGTTGTTCCAAAATCCCCATGGGACAGGCAATATCAGTTGATGATGAAATCACAGAGATTAAAGTTGCCTCGGTGGGTCTTACACTTGTTGTCTCCATCTCGTGGCATAGAGAAAGCGATTCGTCAAGGTGATGGGCATCGACCACACAACCACATTTGGCATACATGTCAACAAGAGCTACACCAAGAAATACATCCCTCTCCCACCCAGTTCGTATCACATGCTCGTGAATGACCCTTCCCTCTCCAATTGTGGAGTGTGTAGAGCACGCTTTGAGAACAAATGGTAGAGCATGCCCGAATCAAGACGTTTCAAAGAAAAAAAATTCCTTTTAGGAATTTGATCAAACAGCTGATGGGCATTCCGAATAGAGTTACAAACGCTGTAAAAATTTACTAGTTTGGTGGCCAAATCTTGATCGTAAGCAATACCCGTTGATAAAATTGGGCGTGAAGTTGTTTCCCAAGTCCTAAAGCTTGACAGAGATACAAGACTCAAGCCTTGCTCTTCCTCCACCAGCACCAACACTCTAGCTACCAACGTTGGATTCGCCCTTTTTCTTATTCCAGTCATTTTAATTAGTGCTGTCAGTGGAGCCAAACCCAATAACCTTCCCCCCTCTCTCTCAAACACTCCTCCATTGGAGGCAAATCGCCGCTCTGACAACATAAACCTCAGTCTTGTCAACGCGAGAAAGGGGAAGCTAGTGATTGGAATCCCTAGCCCCAATGGAACCGTTTCTCCTAGGCTCGTTAGAAACCCTAGATGAACCCCAATAGGAACTCGACGAGCCACCCAACTTGGACAACACTTCGCCGAAGACAATGGAGGCGCTGGTGGTGGACGAATTGCGACAACATGAAAGTGGACTCAACAAGCAACCCGCGAGAGAAACCAGACCGCGAAGTGGACATTTCTTTGCGCTAGAGAAATGGAGTACGCGAGGATTATACATTTGGTGGTGGAGGTCACAAGGGAAGAAGAAAAATGAGGAGGAGTACACTAGGGGAAGAAGAAAATTATGTAAACTCTTTTCAGGTTTCAGTAATTTGAACCAATGAAAGAGCTACTAACTCGGTTCATCTCCTAACTGGTGCCTAAAGAGCTAAAAAAATTCAAAATAACCTATATGCCTCAGCTAGAAGGCAAACCGAAACATAAATGCCCAATCACTTCGGTTCGATGACGACCGAAGTAGTAGATTTGCAAAGGGTTTTATGCTTTGATTTCGTAAATAACCGAGGCAGTAGAGTGCATAGGTTTCGGTTCCCACTGAACCGAGGCGTATAAGTCCGCCTTAATTACAAAAATATCAACGCATTTTAATATGCTTCGGTTTTTCGAAAACCAAGACATATTAAACGTGTTAAAATGCTGTTTTTTTACTAATGAAAGAACTTCAAGACTGTACTGTTCAGATTTGTTAAATTAAACCCTTGACAAGGGAATGAAAAGAATGAAATATGTAAAATATCCCAACTTGAATGAAAAGAAAAGGAAAAAAACAATTTAGAAACCCATTCACAACTTGCAAAGTTTAAAAAACTATCAACATTTATATTGACAATTGGTCGGCTGGTGGACTAATTGGCTTTTTCCCCTTTCACTTTCTAAAGAGCGGAAAAAGAAAAAAATCTCCACTAACATTTAATAATAATAAAAACAAGCTAAGAAAAAGGTTCATAGCTATGGAAATTAGTTGTTATTTTGGCACACAAAGTAATTCATCGTTTGAATTCATAGATATTGAAATTAACTTACAGATGTTTTAAATATTTGCATGTGTAGATATGTATGAAATGCACAATAACATGAAAGAAGACGAAAGACTTTGTTTTAATAGAAAACAACATTTAAATTAAACAGGGAATGAAAATGTATTTATGAAAATAATTATAAATACGCTTAAAACATTGAATTACTTACAACACTTCATCTTAATAAAATTATAAACTCTCAATCTTCTTCTAATTTTTATGTTATAGTTGTGTTTCGGGTGTATGGTCAATTAACTTCTACAAACACCTTCACAATTTCCTTCCAAAGCCGCTCAGATAGTTATGTCTTCGTCTTGTCTTCGCCTTTGCTCTAACTGATTGGGGGATATATACCGTCCAAAGATACTCTGATGCTTAGGTCAATAAATAATTCGTACGGGGTCATAGCAATAGTCTTAAATGCATAATAAATTCGATTACCTTGAGCTTGAAATGAGCTTGAGATTTGTAAAACCTTAGTTACGGCCCAATCTCAGCCCATTACACTTAATCAATACTTACCTTTAACTTTGCTTCTAAGACGAATTGATTATCGAGGTAGGTCGTCTGATCCTCCTTGGGTGATCCATCCAGACCAGTTTGTCAAGATTTTACTTTGGTTTTGGTATCTTACACCTTTGGGTCGTCCAACCAATCCCTATCTTCTAAGGTCGTCCGACCCTACGGTTAAGTAACGTCTACAAACACTTTCATGATTTCTTTGGGGACTCATCGTTTACCAACTCCGTTTTCAATCATTAATTCGGATCGGGTGACACTGGTCCATTTGAGAACTCGTCTTTCACCACCCGACCAAGTTGACAATGGTTCCTTTGGGAACATTCTGTTCATAAACTTGTGTTAGCTTTAATTAGGGTCGGGCAGTAGTGGTTCATTTGAGAACTCGTTGTTCACCACCCGACTAAGTTGACAGTGGTTCCTTTCAGAACTCTCTGTTCATCAACTCATGTTAGCTGGGTTCGAGCGGTAGTGGTTCTTTTTAAAACCACGTTCTTCTTCTTGTAAAACCACAGGGAAATCAGCAACACTCAGCAATTTCAGAAAGCTTTTCCTGATCAAGTAGAATGCACCTTCCTGTGCAGAACGATCATACTTTGTATATCAACCTTGCTTCTCAAGAAATCTTCAAGACTTTATGTTGGCTGCAAAACCAACGACAAGTGCACCGGTCGCAGCGTACCAAGTGATAAATATCGTTCTCTCCCAAGGGACTTGTGCAACACATGATAATTCTTCAATTCATAAATCAATTAGACATCAAAGTGCACAAAATAACACAAGAAACTCCTTTTAGTATTTTATCAAACAGTTGGTGTGCAAGAAATTTAACAGAGAGTATTTACAATGGTTGGACTTTGGTGTTGAAGGCACTTAGAAATGAATAGACTAGAAATGATATGAAATGACATTGTTAAAGTTAGGTTTCACCAATTTACTCTTGTGCAAAAACAATTTCATCTCATTTCCATCAATTAACTTAAGTCAATCCACAAAATTACTCTAGCCCTAATCCCTTAGGTGAAAGAGCCTAACTTTTACCTATTAACTATCAATCCCTTGACTAATTAACAAGCAAAACCTGCATTAAGAACTAGGATCTAAGACAACATGTGAATCATCTTTCATCCCTAGAATCAATGAACCACAAGGACTCCTATTTCAGTTATGGGTTTCATCTTACGTCCTCATAACCCATGAAACCCCAAAATCAAGTCATGAACGTCCCCATTACATGCAAGCTTTAAGATTAGAAACAATAATACAAGCAATTGATAGAAAAGGCATATATATATATATATTCAAATCATTCAATAATTACACAAGATTCAAAGGCTACAACTAAGCCCAACAAGATGGGTTTGGATCTCCATTTCCACGGAGAGCCTTTAAGCTTACAAAATGGCCATGGAAGAAGAAGAAGAACCCAAAGAGGAAGAAGGAAGTGTTCCCACAAGCCCTACTAGCCCTCCAAGCTCTCCCCTGAGTGAAATCGTGCCTCCAAACTATCAAAGACCTAAACCCCTTCGCGTTTTAGTGTTAAATAAGCTCAATCTACCACATCAGCGAGACTGGCGCCCGAACCCATCCTGGAGCGCCCGGGCACGAGCGTCGCGTGGAAACTAGCACCTGGCCCCCTTCCTGGGGCGCCCGACTCAAGCACATTAGTAATCAACTTCTGTGTAGGTGGCGCTTAGCCCCCTTGAACTAGGGGGGCCCGACTTGATTTTTCTGCACTGCATCTTTTTCTCTTTTTCTGCTGATGTGCTTGCTTCTTGTGGTCGGTTCAGATCTATACATTGTTGGAGATTCCTCCAAGCACATTATTAGCTACAAAATAAGGGATTATAGATGAAATTACATCAAAGTAGCCCAAAACACAATTATTCATAAAACTAAGATAAATTAGAGGATTAAGCAAGTTACAAGCTAGAAAAGAGTTCATTTTGCTATTAAAATGATGCTTACATAATGGTAAGAATTAGCATTATCAAACTCCCCCAAACTTACAACTTTGCTTGTCCTCAAGCAAAAGTACTTCACCTAGCAAACAATTCAACACGATGGTCTAGCAACTTTAAGCACAGTTTCAATCAAATAAACAAAATCAATCATGCTTGCTAAACTTAGAAATTACATTCAAGAGATAGTATGGCCTTAGCAAGCTAAGCTTCAACCATGGTGCTCACAAATTAAAAGTCACAAGATAGATGCAAATGATAGATCAACAAACATGGCAAGTTGTTTTCATTGAGTACATGGAACCAATCCTCACCAAAGAAAGTGTTTCACTCAAGCACAATGGTGTATAAGGATGTATGTCTAACTCTCAAGTATCACAATGTTGCACAAATCAACTTTGCCTTTCGTTTCAACAATATCAAACACATTAACAAGCAAGTTACATCACAAGGACTTTTTGAAGCTTGTATTGTGGCTGGGCTAAGAAGAAAAATTGGTTTTTCTAGACAACAAAGCACCTTGAGATAAGAGACAAAACAATTTAATTCATGATGTAGCATAGTCTCTTGCTCCAAAATTGAATAAACCACTTCTCAACCTATTTCCCAACTCTTTTTCATTGAATTCATGTTTTTGTTTTTCTTCTTCTTTCTTCTTTTTCTTTCTTTTTACTCAACTTATTATTTTTCTCAATGCTCCCTTATGACAAGAACTCCCCTAACCTTAAAGCATTCTCCTCATTCTCAACTCAAGGTAAGGAGGTTAATGATTTTTCAATAAGCTTAAGGTTTCGGGAATGAGAAAGTTTTCTTTTGAAGGTTCAAAGATTTAGCATTGGCTTTTAGGCTCAAAACTGTAGAAGAGATTGAAAAACAAGATGACATTGATCATTTGTAACATGCAAGTAACTAGTTCAAATACAGAAACTTAGGCAAAATCAACTGTGATTGCAAAGTAATAGCATTTAGCAATAAACTCTGAGGGACAACATCTCACAAGTTTACTTAGGGTTCCAGAAATTGATAAACATCATGCCAAGAATATTGATCACAATTAAAACCAAGCATCTATCTAAACAGATACAAGCAACCACAATCTCTGTTCAACAAGCTCAACCACATAATCTCAATCAGATTTTCCAAACAATTCACATGGATAAAGAGCTAGCACAAGAGATTTGCATTCAATTCAAGCTTAACATATGATTCACTCAAATCACCAGACCAATTGCGCAAGAACTATCCACTAGGAAAGTAAAAAAGAAATCAAATTTAAAAACTGAAAGCAAATAAAACTTGAAATTAAAACTGAAAAACCGATTTAGGTGGACTCTTTGTAGCTTCACAACTATAGAACACTAGCTTCACTTCCATCTGAAACATCTTCCTCCTCCTAGTAGCTTATGCTTTACAACTGCTCACCTCCCCATCAGTAAGGGCCTGGCCCCCAGGCCATGCTACACGAGCAACAAAATCTTTAAGTCATATAATGCTCTGCTCAAGCCTGGCTCAAAGGTTGACCAGTGGTGGTTTCGAACTTGTTAAGTCCTAAGGAAGATCTTATACTGTAAAAAGAAAGCACAAAGTAAAATTAGTATCTCATAGTCAACAATTGAAGAGAAAGGTCCAAAAACATACTAAAAGAAATGTGCAAAAGAAAGCAATGAAACAAAACAATGAAAGCCAAAACAAACAAAGACAAAAGTACATGAACATAGAGGGAAGTCTTAGAATTAAACTTCCCAAAGGTACAACAATACAAAAAGGTTTAAAAACACATCAAAAGAAGTGTGTGAAAGAGTGCAAAAGAATGGAAAACTCATAATCAATCAAGAAAAACACATGTGAAGAACAAGTATTGTGACGATGGGCGCCCCTGGTGCAGAGGCACTGAGCGCCACTCAATCAATTTTGTGTAGGAGGGCCACTGGTCAACTCGCGCCGGGCGCCAGATAGGAGGGCCACTGGTCACTCATCATGTGATTTTTGGTTCCAGACCAATGCACTCACACACCAAACAAGCTAAAACTAACCTAATACACTTATACAAACAATAAAAACAACATTACAACTCAAAAATCACAAAAATGCAAAACTACACAAACATGCAAAACATAAGTTACTAATGTAAATGACACAAAAATCACACAAACACTAGTAAAAAGGGTAAGAAAACTGGGTTGCCTCCCAAAAGTTTAACGTCATTAGCTTGACGGATTACAAATGAAGTGCGAATGTTGTTGTTGGTGTGCTCCTTTCACCAACTCTTGAATCACATTTTAGCCACCAAATCAACTCTCATAGCTTAAATTCTTCATTTTAGTCCTTCCACTACCTTGACATCTTCGAACACTCAATCCTCTTAATCAACTTTGGCTTGCTAGGCTTGAGTTCCTTATCTTTCATCAAAGGGTGGTGGTGATTAGTCTTTCTCTTTTCCTTCTCCCTTTCTTTTTCATCTTTCACTTAGCACTTGGAGCATCTTCAAGGGATGAAGAATTTGGGGTAGCTTGTGATGCTCAACATAGTTGTCTCGTTGTGTCCTATAATTCCTTCAATCTCAGGGTCTTCATGGTGCTTTTGAGGCTGCATTCCTCCCTGTATGAACATCCTCTGCATACACTTAGACACAACTAGGCTAAAGCCACAAATTAGCCTAAGTAAAATTGAAAATCTATTTACAAGAATAGAGTTAGTCCTATATACAAAAATAAAGTATATGCAAGTTAGAAACCTCACAAAAAATACTAAAATTGCATAACAGAAGCACACCAACCATAGAACCTTCCAACACTAGTGCAAAATTGGCTTTTAACGTCCCCCCATAGATGTCCGTCCGTCAAAGCCCCAACGTAAATAATTGACCGGTGGCATATTCGTAAATAAGTGAAACTCTAGACGTTCGTTGTAGTGGGGGACAGACGTCTATAATATTATAGACGTCAGTGGGAGAGGGACGGATGTTTACGAGGCTGAACAAATGAACGCTTCAACTCCCCATGTCAGCCCCTTAAACGTCCGTCCTGGGAGGGGATAGACGTCTATAATATTATAGACGTCCGGCCTCGCCAAGACGGACGTTTAGGGTGCTGACAGGGTGGTTGGAGAATTAATTGGCTTCAGCACCTTAAACGTCCGTCCTGGGAGGGGCCAGACGTCTATAATATTATAGACGTCCGGCCTCTCTCCAACGAACGTTTCGAGTGCTGACAGGGTGGTTGGAGGATGTCTATAATATTATAGACGTTTGGCCCCTCCCAGGACGGACGTTTAAGGTGCTGAAGCCAATTAATTCTCCAACCACCCTGTCAGCACCCTAAAAGTCCGTCTTGGCGGGGCCGGACGTCTATAATATTATAGACGTCTGGCCCCTCCCAGGATGGACGTTTAAGGGGCTGACATGGGGAGTTGAAACGTTCATTTGTTCAGCCTCGTAAACGTCCGTCCCCCTCCCATAGACGTCTATAATATTATAGACGTCCGTCCCCCACACAACGGACGTTTAATGGGCTGTCAAGGGAGTTGAAGCGTTCATTTGTTTCAGCCTATTAGACGTCTGTTACCCCCAGGTCTATAATATTATAGACATCCGGGCACCCACCACAAACGTCTAAAACCACCACGCGAATACCAATTTTAAATCCCCAAAGACGTCATATTAGTGATGAACCAAACGTCTATAATATTATAGACATCAGGGCCCCAGAGTACCGGACGTCTAACAGTATTAATATGGGAAACGCGAACCCGCGAGCAGTTACGCTCACTGTTCATCGTCTTCCCCGCGAACGCTATCTGCGCCATTGATTTTCGAGGTGCGTTTTCTCTCTTTTGGACCGTTTAAATTTACTTTCAATCCGATTACATTGCCCTATGATGAAATATCTTTGATTTGAACCGATTAAAAATCGTTTTCGGTCCGTTTTTGTGCAGTCTCTTGCGTGTTCTTGGGCGGCTTCTTTGACTGTTTTTGGTCTACGTTTTAGGCCGTTCCCTCCTCGATTTCCCTCCCTTTCATTTCGAATCTACTTTTCAGGTTAGCTTGTTGGTTGATAAATTTTTGTATGCATGTAATTGGGTTTTGTGTATGCATGTTTTTTACTCTAAAGTGTGCATGTGTTAATAGTTTTTGAATATGCATGTATTAGTTGTGTTATTAGAAGTATCAAATCATTGAGTGACACTTAGTTACCGTTTGAAATTTAACACAAACGATTAATCTTGTAATCGTTTGTGTTAAATTTTGAATTGTCCAATTGGACAGTTTGAGAAAATTAATTTTCATAATTTGCAATAACATGTCAATCGGAGTTTATGGATAAGATTGATAAAATTTCGGTTCAGTATTTGTGTTGTTCTCCGAATGCATAATTGATTGTGATGATCGTTGACTACTCTCATTTCGTGTATTTCGGAGACTAATGCGAAATGCTGCCGAAAATCTTATCAATTTTATGATGTAGACTTCAATGCACGTGTTTGAGCAAATTATGAAAATTAATTTTTTTGAATGGGTAGGACCTAACCTTGTGAGAGTTAAAGAACTTGAACTGATGATTTTACGAACATAGTATGGATCGAAGCTCGATGAACGAACATCGCATCAGTGAAGAATATGATAAGGGTGTTTCGAAGTTCTTGCAATACGTTGAACAAAATGCTAAGTTTGTCAACGGGACATATTTTTGTCCTTGTGTCCGTTGTCTTAATCAAATACGGCAAGACTTAGGCAATGTGCGTGACCATCTATTCATGTATGGCATAATGAGGACTTATACTATTTGGACTTGGCATGGAGAAGTACTGGAGCAGCCTACCACGTCACGAGGAACGGATTATGTGGAAGATACATGAAGATCTTAAAGGGATATGTCAAGAATCAGTATAGACCAGAAGCTTCAATCATAGAGAGATACATTGCAGAAGAAGCCATTGAATTTTGTTCAAGTTATATGCCATCTTCTGAACCCGTCGGTCTCCCCAAGAGTAGACATGAAGGAAAATGTGAAGGTAAGGGTGTTCGAGGTGTGAGAATTCAAAGTGTTAGCAGAAAAGAAATTGACCAAGCTCATTTGTACATCTTAAACAACACTGTTGATGTGATTCCTTACATTTATGACCACGTTAATGAAATAAAGGCAGCAAACCCAAAAATGAGTGAAAAATGGCATCTTAATGAACATGTGAAAACCTTCTTGCAATGGTTTAAGAAAAAGATTTATGCAACTCCACATGTTTCTAAAACTTTATTTAGGTTATCTCGTGGGCCGAACACATATGTCATTACATATGGTGGGTAGTATATAAACAATATTTTTTTTCAGACAAAGGTAGAAGATGAAAAAAGCAGAGTTCAAAATAGTGGCGTCACACTACAAGCTGAGGCTGTGCATTTTGCTAGTTCTAAAGACAAAAATCCAATAACAACATCCATCAGTTATTTTGGAATAATACAAGAAATATGGGAAGTTGATTACGTCACTTTTAGAGTCCCAGTTTTCAAGTGTAAATGGGTTGATATAAATTATGGTGTCATGACAGATGACTTTGGTTTCACATTGGTAGACTTGAACAAGATGAATTACAGTGATGAACCATTTATCATGGCTAGTCAAGCAAGACAAATATTCTATGTAAATGATCCAGCGAATAACAAATGGTCAGTGGTTTTAGAAGGAAAAAACATGCATGGACATGATGATGACGATTCTCTTGATATACTTGAGACAACATCTGTTGCATGTAGACCCACTGAAGACCCAGTTGATGACGTTGTCGATGTCATGCAGGCAATTCGTAGTGATCACAACGAAGGCATTTGGGAAAAAACAATTAATTAATAGGTTGATATTTTCACTTTTATTGACTTTATATGTATGTTCATCATAATTGAATTATTACTAACGTTGTTTAATTTTTCAGGTATGTCGGCCTCAGACTCAGGATCAGGAAAGAGCAGACGTGGACGAGGCATCACCCGAGTGGCAGATGTGACATCCGGACGCATGGATGGTCAGAGGAGGCATGTTGACATCGACCCCAGATCAGGTCGTCCATCAGGGCCAAATGCTAATAGGTTTAGGAGTTATCTGGGTAAGTTAGCAAAAAGTCATGTCTCTATCCTTCATGCATGTTGGGATGACGTCCTAGAGGTCGACAAGAACCTCTTATGGCAAGATATTCAGGTATGTTTATACTTCATGCAATTTGTGATATACTTATCTTTTATGTTTTCTTTTGGAATAACAAGTTTTTTTGTTTTAAACAACAACATTTTGATATTCAAAACACAATGCAAATTAGAAAGAAAGTGTTATCGCATATAGCGATAAGATGGAGGGATTTCAAGACAAGGCTGACACGACTATATCTCTTTGGCGACAGGCAACATGAAAATCCTTGTCAGCAATATACATTCACAGAGGAGGAATGGATGCAGTTTCGTGCATCTAGAGAGTTTGAGGAATGGAAGGTATGTTGCTTAACATCGTCTTTCATTGAGTTTTTACGATTTTACACTTATTAATATACATGGTTTCACAGGGTAAAAGGTTAGCCGCCCAAGAAAGACAAAGGCTAAACGATGCACCCCACTTGTTATCACGAGGTGGATATGCAAAACTGGAGAAGAAACTGAGAAAGTCTAGAGCGGATGCCTTGGGACTTGAGTCGCCGGACCTAGCACCTGCACCTGCTAGGTACGAGCTGTAGAAGGCTGCTCGGACTAAATCTGATGGGAACATGACATCTTCCTTAGCTGCCTTGATCTCATAGAGAATTATAAGTTCAAATTATAAGCAGTTATGTGATTGTGTATCTAACACAACATGTCTTCTAAGTAACTTGTTTCTTTAATATGCAGGATGAGTTGGTTGAGCAGCAGACTCAGGGCACATTTGCTGGCCAAGGTAGGGACAACATTCTAACAACGGCCATTGGAAGGCCCGAGCACCCAGGACGTGTACGTGGAGTTCCTGGGGCGATTGGTCTTTGTGACTACTTTGGCCCTACACAAAAAACCGCCCCATCAATGAGTCAGGAGACACTGACGCAGATGGATCTTCAGTGGGAGGAAAGACTCAACTAAAGCATGAGATCAATGGAGCAACGATTCATGGAGCAGCTACAAGAACAAAAAGAAATACAAAGAGCGCTTGAAGAAAAGCTGCATTCCATGACGCAAGGCAACATGGGGGCCGATGAAACTCCCACACCACCTCGTGTCAGCACTAGAGGATCATGCTTTGCTATAGACCCCACTCAGTATAGCGATCAATATGAGCTGTTGGTTGATGGGGATCCCCACGCATTGTGGCTGTCGGACGAGTGCTTGAGGGAGGGTAGACTATTCATGGTGTTGCCATATTACCCCAGCACGTGTGTGTGACCGTTGACGAGGTTCGGGATCCCCAGGCTCAGGTGCTTGTACCCACTCCAGAAATTAACTTTGTGGGGGAGGCCATAGGATCATTTATTGCCTGGCCTAGAGCATTGATCATGTCCCACATTGCTACTCCACAGGTATAATGTCTTTTTTCTTAGTATTTATATGTTTATTCTTCAAATAATTGTTGATAACGCTTTGACGTAAATTCTTATCTTCAGTTCACACGTCCTCAGAAGGAGCCAATTCATGATATAGTTATACATGAAGATGATGACATGGCTGAAGCGGAGGATGATCCTCTATCAAAGTTAATGACAAAATTACGCCGATTGAAGAAAGCATCATTAGAACTATATTGGGATTTGAGAGTATTTGGTCTTTCCCCACCAGTTTATATCACATTCTCTGATACATTGGAGGTTATTGGGGGAGACAGGATGTTGAATATCTCCATCATTCAGCTGTGGTGCATGTAAGATAGTCAATTTGGTCTTTCATATTACTTTTATTTACATTGTTATAGTTTCTAACAACTTAACTTTGTTGTTTTAGGTACATGGACACAATTGTTGTAGACCAAGGTCGGTCTTCCATGTACGGATTTGTTGAACCTCAGACCATTCAACCGTTTGGTAACACACTTCAAAACAGACAACATTATTTGCAAACATAGATGGATGAGTCAGAAAGAGACGTATACCTTGTGTCATACATTGAGGGGTAGGTGCTGTTATATGTGGTCAGTTCATTATTATAGTTTCCTTAATTAGTTGAATAACTATTTGATGGAATCCTGCTTGACGTAGTCCTTCTTTTGTAATTTTACCTTTCATAGCTTAGTTTTTAAGGAGCATGGGTTATTATAAATACCCAGCTCCTCTCTTGTATTGGCACTTTTGAGATGAATGAGAATTATATTTCTGAAATCAGAATAATTCTCTCTTGAAAGTCAAATGCTAGAGAGTCCAAAGACTCCCTCTAGCCACCTTCCATGCACACACCTCCATTTCTCATTTTCCATTAGCTTTTCACTGTGCTTCCATTAATTGCTTTCCTCCAGGGCGCTCTCCTTCATTAATTTCCTTCATATGCGTGGCGACACTTCATCAGCCACATCTTTCTCTCAAATCTGCATGATCAACATCCACATCTTCATTCTCTCGAGGCATCATTTCTCTCTAGCCTCTTCTCGCTTCTCCACACTCCAAATCAGGTTATCTTCTACCATTTCTACCACAGTACATCATCTTCACCGAACAGTGCTTCGTTCTATGGCCTTCCCTAGGTTTTCCTTCATCTTTCTTCATTTTCTTTAAGTTTTGACCGATTAAACACATCTCAAACGTTCGTTCTTTCCTTTCCACCGTTTAAAACACCATTTCCACCGATTAATCGGTCAGTTTAGTGATTCCTCACCGTTCTACGGTTTCCTTCATGTTTATAAGGTTTCCCACCGATTAAACCTCGATCTAGGGTTTTGTTGTGTTCGTTCTCAGTTTTCCTTAGATTTCATTCGAGTCATTCCTCGATCTCGTGTTCCTCATCATTCCGCTGCGTCTTTACTCGTCGGAGGGAGCTTCAAGGAGTCCGCATCGCGCCTTTGGTCACTTCTTGGAGCCACTCTTCCATCACTATTTGTCCTTCGTGATAGGTCGCACTGGCATCATTCCCAAATAATGTAAAATTATATGGTTTTGTTCGTTGCACAGGAGGATGAAAAATGACTTGAGAACCATGCTTCAAGAGTAAGTGTTCCTCCAAAAATGACTTTGAATTTGATGTTCACCTTCAACTTTTATGATAAATATCGTCATATTAATTATACTTTGTGTTTTCAATCTGTATAGAGTTATTGGTAAATCTCGTGGTTAACTGGTTCAAATTTTGTATCCAAAGGTTGTAAGTCATGTATAGTTTCTAATTCATTTTCTATGTTATTGAATGATCTAAATTCTTAACTATTTAGTTTGTGATTTTAGTGTAACCAGCAGCTAGATTCATGGGAATGTGGCTTCTATGTGATGTGTTGGATTAAGACCATCATTCGAGCTGTCATTATAGATGACTGGAATGAGGTAATGATGTATACCTTCAATACATTACAAATCAAATTCATCTTCAACATATATGAAACCATAATGAATCTTTCTTGAAATTTGCAGCGCTTCAAGAGTACATCGCCTATTCCAGAGGACACAATTAAACAGATAAGGCAGGAGTTGACCGCTTATCTTTTGCAAATATGGAGTTAGGAATAGTTTTATTTCTTATTGAACATTGCTTAGTTTTAGTTTAAGTTTTATGTTGATAGTTTTGGTAGTAGATTCAACTCCATATTAAGTAGAACTTTGTTTATATGAAACACATATTTATATTATTGCAAAATTGTTCTGGGACAATTTTCTGCTTTTCAGGTGTGGTTTTATTGCAAAAATAAATTAATTTAAAAAAAAAACGCCCAGTAGACGTCGGTTAGTGCATTGTCGGACGTCTATAAACGTCTCGCAGTGCGCAAACGGACGTCCAACCCCCAGCCCCTACCACAAACAATTCAGGCAGCTAGACGTCGGGGGAGGAGCCGGACGTCTAAATAGACGTCCGACCTGACACACCAGATGTCTACATGGATGTCTGAGGGTGTACACCGGACGTCTATATAGACGTCCGGCCTGAGACAGGCATTAACTTCAAACTAAGTCAATGGAAAGTCTTAAAAACTAAAGCCAACTGCAGACAAAGCAACATTCAAAGAAAAAACAAATAATAGAGTCTAAAAGATCCAAAAATGTCTAAATTGTCTTGTGTTGGAACACAAGTCCCCGGAACCGGCGCCAAAAACTTGCTGGCTGCAAAACCAACAACAAGTGAATCAGTCGCAGCATAGCAAGTGATAAATATCGTTCTCTCCCAAGGGACTTGTGAAACACATGATAATTCTTGCATTCATAAATCAGTTAGACATCAAAGTGCACAAAATAACATAAGAAACTCTTTTTGGTATTTTATCAAACAGTTGATGTGCAAGGAATTTAACATAGAGTATTTACAATGGTTGGACTTTGGTGTTGAAGGCACCTAGAAATGACTAGACTAGAAATGATATGAAAATACATCGTTAAGGTTAGGTTTCACCAATTTACTCTTGTGCAAACACAATTTCATCTCATTTCCATCAATTAACTAAAGTCAATCCACAAAATTACTCTAGCCCTAATCCTTTAGGTGAAAGAGCCTAACTTTTACCTATTAACTATCAATCCCTTGACTAATTAACAAGCAAAACCTGCATTAAGAACTAGGATCTAAGACAACATGTGAATCATCTTCCATCCCTAGAATCAATGAACCACAAGGACTCCTGTTTCAGTTCTGGGTTCCATCTTACGTCCTCATAACCCATGAAACCCCAAAATCAAGTCATGAACGTCCCCATTACATGCAAGCTTTAAGATTGGAAATAAGAATACTAGCAATTGATAGAAAGGGCATATATATATATTCAAATCAATAAACAATTACACAAGATTCAAAGGCTACAACTAACCCCAACAAGATGGGTTTGACTCTCCATTTCCACGGAGAGCCTTTAAGCTTACAAAATGGCCATGGAAGAAGAAGAAGAACCCAAAGAGGAAGAAGGAAGTATTCCCACAAGCCCTAGCAGCCCTCCAAGCTCTCCTCTGAGTGAAATCGCGCCTCCAAACTACCAAAGACTCAAACCCCTTCGCGTTTTAATAAGCTCAATCTGCCACATCGCGCCTCCAAGCTTAATCGATTATCTCATTAATTTAATCGAATACGCAATTCAATTAGAACAGAATAACATCAATCAATGGAGTTAATTGAATGCACAATTAATATAATCGATTTGCAATAAATGCTTGGTCAATATATTTAAAAATACAACCGTTGTGACAGTTATGTTAAGAATTTAACTAGTTTTCAAATATTAACAAACTTAGTCGAATATAAGGAGCTTACAATCGATTAAGTAGAAACACTTAGCATATATTTGAAAACTTTTCTTCTCAAAATATATCATAGCACACTTGAAAAATATTTGTGCAAACATACGATTTTTAATCGATTTAACCAATAATGTAATCGACTTAAAACTTGTTGTTTTGCCACGCTTTAAAGTTCAAACAGCCGAAGCTATGTGCTTGTGGTTTTTCATTTCCGAAACCTCATATTATGCATACACATATAAAATAACATATAAAACATAGTGGTATGCTATAATCAACACATTATGTTCACAGATATGCGTGTACTAATACAACATAGTAAGCATAAGCATATAACATGTATAACAGAGTACATACACATGTGTCTGGACAGCATCAACAGAAAACAATTCTTTATTCAAATGAAAGGTGGGTTACAAGCAATGGAGCAAGGTATTTAAAGGAGAAACAAAGCTCCTGGTTCACGCCTACACTTAGCTACGTTAGCTATGATGCAAGGAAGCAAGTGCTAGCTATGCAAGGGTGAATAAACGTGAAGCTCCACGTGAACAATAAGCAATCAACTTGGTGAAGAAACGTGAATGGCTACGTGAGCAACAAGCTAGCAGCACGTGGACAACAAGTTTGGTGCAGTTTCAGCCACTGAGCACAAACTCCATTCCACTGGCGCTAGGCTTCTTTCTTCTTCAACAAAGCTGCTAGAATATGGCTCACATTGGGCATCCTAGAGTAGCTTGCTAGACAATTGTATAATGCATCCAAGTGAAGATTTAATCTTGATTCTCCATTCTTGATGTTTCCTTGCTTCTTGATTTATAAAGCTTCTTGGCTAGTTGATTCATGATCTCCTAGCTTTATTAGACCCTACAAAACACATATAAATATATTAAAGAGAATCCTACTAAGACTTAGAGAAAGAAAATTAAGAAAGAGTCTTTAACAATCCTTCTTCACTTCCCTTTCTTAGCTTTAGCTTAAGTTGATACTCCTTTAAATAGAATGTTGATGAATCACCATTTTTCACTATACACTTAGCTTCCAGCACCATATTTTGTTAGTGAATTGTGCTTCATTATCAATTATTCTTGCATTTTCATTATGAGGGCTCAATTTCAAGACTAATTCTTATTTTATTTAATTTGAATTATTTGGGCTTAATTATTTCAATCACATTTTGTGCAGGACAATCACGGTTGAAAGGTTGAGAAAGGATCAGCTCAAGATGACTAAACGGTCTGCTAAAGCCTTGACTGAACAATCTGCTAAAAACTGGAACGAACGGTCTTCTTAACGAATGAGCATTGACCGAACGATCTACTGAAGACATGACCGAAAGGGATGTTTTGAGAACCTGCACGATCGGTTTGCTGAAGGATTGAACAAACGGTCTATGGAAACCTAGATCAACTCAGAACCGAACGGTATGTGGACACATATACCGAACGGTCTGTGAAAGTTTACACTGAATGGCCGAGCACAAGAATGGTTTTATAGTGACTGAACAGTGAGCTAGAGCCTAAATTGAATGGACGAGCACCATAGAACGAACGGTCTCAGCAATTGTTGTTGACCGAGCGGTCTTGTAAAAACTGAACTGCACACCATCTCTTGAGCCTCTAGTGACCGAACGGTGGGATCCTTTAATGACCGAACGGTCAGATGAGATGACCAGAGAATTACACTACACAAACTGGCTCTCAGGCGCCCTACATGACCTCTTGTGCTCCTTTTTTGATGTTTTAACTGTCCCTTTTGAATTTCAACTTCTTGATACTTTTGCTCTTCTTTTAAACCATTCCAATAACCTACAAAATCAAGGAAATTTAGTGATAAAATCTTTAAGTATACCCTTTACTCACTTATTCACAAAACTAAACTAAAAAATGAGTTCAAGCAAGCTTCTAAGTCAAAAAGGGTTGATTTAATATCAAAATTGAATCACAGATAACAGTATTTTTAACCGTTATCAATTTCATGTTTATGGATTCTAGTTCCCACCTCTTTTATTTCATCAGGGTATTCAGTCTCTACAATAATTGCAAGGTAAATATTATCCAAATTTGGTTCGAGTCTTTTACTTCAATTTTAAAGCCAAAGATGGGGTCTACTCTACTAGAGTCAAAGGAGTAGATATTATTTTGGATGATGATATTTGGACCACCGTGGCTCAACTTCAACTTGATGAAGATGTGATGATGCTAACGTAGGGGCTCAAAGACTTGAACAAGATCTTGGTCTTTCGTTCATTCCGGAAGAAACCTGAGGTGCAAGTGAATAGGAAGCAGTTGTTGGTAGGTGGCCTTAAGAGTAATGAAAGCCTTATCCACTACTTGATTTTCTGACTGTTGTGTCTCAGTGCTCAGAAGCCGACCTGATGATTTAAAGGGTCGATGTTTTATAAACCAAGTTTAATTTCGTCTCTATTGGTGATAATAATTTGTTATAATTAAAGAACATCGATTAATACTCAACTTACTTATTTGTTCATACGTTAATATTGCGTTTATAAGAATTTATTAAAAAAAATAACAAAACTTTAATTTCATAAACTAAACTGCTTTTACTGAAATTTTTTTGAATAATTGATGAAAGAGAATGTATGCACAACTTATTTAAGAGAAAGTTGAGTACTCTTGTTGTTTGTCTCTTGCACAAAAGAAATAATTCACTTTCTAATACTCGATTCTAAACCTCAAGTCATATAAAAAACAAGAGAAAAATAAATTTGTGATTCTATCACAACAATATATTCTAAAAAAAATAAATCGGTGCACCAAGCTCATAGTTTGAACCAAAAAGAAAAAAATTAAATAAGAAATTTTATTAAAAGAAAGTTTATAAGTAACCAAAACTTAAGAAAAAAGAACTGAAAGGAAAATACCTATTTTTTAAATTATTAATTTTATTTAGTATTATGCTTCAAAAAGGAGAAATTTCATTAACATGATTGGAGGACTAGAAAAGAAAACAAGTTCCAACAAAACAAATTTGTACATATTTTACTTAAATAATTTATTTTTCATGAAAGGATCCTTAGTTTTAGTTCCTATTATCTTCGTTTTATTTCTCCAACTAATTCCTTTTTTCTTTTAATGATTCTGTTTTATTTTATTTTTGTTAGTTAGTATTGATAACTTCGTTTCGGCATTTGACGACAACAACAAAAACCAATGTAACAAAAGGTGTCATTAATTGTAGACTTGTGTTGTGGCTTTCAGAACTTTGCGTGTTGGCATAGAACGTGAACTTTCACTAGGAGTGGGACTGAATGTTGTTGTTGTTGATTTGAAAGTTTGTCATCCTTTGTGAAGATTCAAATAAGGTGTTCATCCTTTGTGAAGATTCATAAGAGGTGGTCATCCTTCACGAAGCACTCGAAGGAAGTGTTCATCCCTTGTGGGTTGCAAGGGAAGCGAGTTTCATCTCTTGAGGTAACAAGAGAGGTGTTCTAACCTTCAACTTGTTTATCTTCTTTGTAATTGTAACAGTTAGTTGGTTTGTGCTAGTGGAACGTTAATTCTCGATATAGGTTAACAACTGAATGTAGGATCTGTGTGATCCAAACTAGTATGAAAATTACCTGTGAATTACAATAAAAAGTTATCGGCCATAACATCTCATGATTGTCTTAATGTAAGAGGTTATCACTTGGATGACCTAAATCATGAACGAATCTAAAGATTTCGTTGACCTTAATATGATCATCAATTTAACTTATTTGGTGATATAATGTAAACACATGAGACAAACTTAAATAAAAATAAAAAAACTCTTGAAAGATTTATTGTGAAACTCTATGTCGATGATACCCTAAATTAGTACGTACAAACTCTGAAGCGTTCAATACATAAAACCTATTTTGGGTTTCCAATCCATGTGAACAAGTCATACACTTTTGTTTTTCTATGTTTAGTTATAATTTTTCAAGTTCTATTAAATTAAATTCCGTTAACTATTCTACCTCCATCATAAAGTTGGTAACAATAAGTAATATTCGTTTAGATGAGCATGTCTATTATTTCATTGATATTTTAAGTATTTAAAAGAACATAAAGTTGGTAACAGTAAGTAATATTCGTTTAGATGAGCATGTCAATATTTTCATTGATGTTTTAAGTATTTAAAAGAACTTTTCCTTTCATTTAGTTCCATTAAGTTCAACTATAAATATCTTTAAGAAGGGCGTTCTCATTCTTTGAAAATCTAATTTTGTAAAGCAAAATTAAGAAATTCTTCTTTTACTTGAGTTAAGAAACATAACTATTCTTCAACCAAAACCAAAATAAAAACTTCAATATTTTCATGTGTTTAATCTCTTAAGTTGATGATGGCAGCCACCAACCACCACAATTTACTGTTTATTGTTTTATTTGTCAAACCTAACACAACTTTACGGCAAAACTACCCTAATTTTGAGATATCACAACGGAATTCGATTTCCAGATAAAATGTTAATTTGTAACCTAGTTATTTGCTCAAATATCAAAATTCTAATTTCACACCGGTTTCAATTCAAACTAAAATTAAACACTATTTACATAAGTTGTAATTGATATTTAAACACTATAAGTTAACATTTAATTAATATATATACTTCTTGTAAGGTTTAAAGACCTTATCCATGTATTAGCTCGTTCATTGATTAAACTTACTTCTTTTATTCTTTCATTTTTTTACCCTTATCATAGAAAATGTGAAAGTGATCCTTTTCTTGGTAAAAAGTATCTTAGAACACTCACATCAAAATAGTAAAAGTCCCCGTAGAAAGAGAAATGCCCTTAAGAGAAAAAAAAATCCAATATTTTCATTTGTTCCATCTCTTAATGCACTGTTTCTTCTTTTATTTGTCAAACCTAACATAGTTTTAGCACATAACTACCCTCGTTTTGAGATATCAAAATGGAATTGGATTTCATGATAAAATTTTAATTTGTAAATTAGTTATTTGCTCAACTCAAATATCGGAATTATAATTTCACACCAATTTCAGTTCTCACTAAATTTAAACACTAAGTGGTAATCGATAATTAAACAGCATAAGTGATCGTAAATTAATATCTAATTTTTTGTGAAGTTTAAAGCCATTATCCATCCATTAACTCGTCCATTGGCTAAACTCACTTCTTTTATTCCCCATTCTTTTACCTTTGTCATAGAAACCGAGAATGCGATTTTTCTAGCCAAAACGTATCTTAGAACACTCACATCGTGTTTCTTTGTCCAATAATAACTTGTCATGGACATGCATTGAATCCTTTGAGTTGTTGATAATATAAATATTTTATCATTAAAATCAGGCTTAAGACAAAATCTAGCAAAATCCAAACAATATTCTAAACTATTATTACAAATATGTACTATAAAAAAATTTGATGTTGGATGAGTATATCTATTACAAATCGTAGGAATTATGTAACTACAATGAGTTGTTTGAGAAAATGATAGAAATTTTTTTGGTACGAGTAAATGAAGTACTTGATCAATCTAATCTCAAACTGTAGTCATACGAGGATGCCCACCGGTGGCTACATCATCCGGAATAAATTTCCCCCAAAACCAATGTGATTTCCAAACTTGATTCATTTCTTCAATTCGAATATTCCTTGTCTCAGGCAGGAGCAAGGCAACAAAAATGGTCATGATAAGCACAAATCCAGCAAAGAAGAAGAAAAGACCAAACTTCAAGTGGCAAAGCATGGTTAGGAAAACTTGGGCAATGACAAAGGTAAATAACATGTTTACAGCAACATTGGTGCCTGACCTGCAGATCGAACCTCAAGAGAGCATATTTCACTAGGAACCAACCAACCTAGTGGACCCCAAGACCATGCATATGCTGCAACGTATGCACATATAAAGAATAAGAGAAGACCCGCTTCTCCATTGGTAAAATAGCCTTCACCACTCACTCCAAACTTTAGAGCAATCATGATTCCGACAGCAAGCTACACATATTATGAATTTCAAAATAAGTTGTTCACGGTAACGAATGAATTTAGTGATAAAACTTTTATTTTAAAATATTAAAATAACAAACATTATTTATCAATTAGGTTAAGGTTTTTACCTGACAAATAAGCATTTGAATCCCACCTTCCAGGAACAATATCCTTCTTCCAAACTTGTCCACAGAGAAAATGGAAACAAAAGTTGCAACCACATTAACGCCTCCAGTGATAACTGAAGACATAAGGGAAGTATCATTTCCAAAGCCTAAAGTTTTAAAGAGGACAGGAGCATAAAACATGATGACATTGATGCCAGTGAATTGTTGGAAAAAGGGAATCAGAGAGCAAAAAGTGAGTTGAGGTCTGTATTTTGGTTTTGTAATGTTCTTCCATGGATGTTCAACATCTTTGGCTGCTTTAGCCGCATTAACGAGGTCTTGGAACTCCTCGTCAACATTGTCCACGCCACGAATCTTTTGCAACTTTTTCTTAGCTTCTTCTTTTTTACCTCTTTCGATTAAGGAGTTAGGGGTGTCACCTAAGAAAAGAGATCCTACACATAGCATGATTGCAGGAACTGCACCAGCACCTAAAGAAATTCTCCAACCATATTCTAGTTTGCCAGTAATTAATAAGGTTTGCAACCAATATGCCAATTGTGATCATCATTTGAAATCCAATGTTAAGTGCACCTCTTATCGATGTTGGAGCCATTTCAGACAAGTAGACAGGTACAAACTATTGGAAATAATAATAACAAAAAAGAAAAAGGAAATGTTAAAAACAATTTAATAATGAAGGTTTCCCCATAGTCATATAACCAAATTGGAAAGCATTGACAATGATGCAAGGCCTTACCTGATTACAATATCCAACACCAAAACCAAGTAATAATCGACCTATGATGAGCATTTCAATATTGACTGCAAATCCGTTCAACAACGCACCAACAAGGAAGAATAAACCACCTGCAAACATAGAGGTCTTGCATCCCATCATTCTCGTGGTGGTGGAAGCAAAGAAAGAAGCTACCAATGCAGCAAGATATAAAGAAGAGGTGAACAAAGTAAGGAGTTCGTTGTCAAATTTGCAGTATTGACTTTCATGGAGAGACTCATCTTTCATTTTTTTATAAACACTCGGAAAGAATTTTAATAAGAATGGTTCCATGGAAGTCACTCCTCCCGTGATTCCAAGATCATAACCAAACAGTAGACCGCCCATGACTGCTACAAAACATGTGACCAACACGAATAATGTGATCTTATTTCATATTGTCTTCCATTTTCTAGAGTAGCAGAAGCTCCACCTTCCATCTTTAAAATGTTATATTTTAGTTGGATCTCTTTCTTTCTCTTAAACTTTCTTTCCTTTTCTACATATCAGATTTTAGGAACTTGTTTTATAATCTAAAATATGCTAATAATAACATCTAACGGATAAGGATGAGTTATAAAATTAAAATAACTTCGCCAACAATATAATATCTTTTTATGCTTCTAATTATCTATCATGTTGTTAATAGCCAAACTGGTGTGTATTGTTATTTGTTTCACGTTAGAACTCATAAGTTATTTTAAGGACTTAAGATAATAAGAACTAGTTAGTGAAAATTTAAAGAGTCGATGGTTTATAAACCAAGTTTAATTTCGTCATTATTGGTGATAATAATTTGTTTATAATTAAAGAACATCGATTAATAATCAACTTACTTATTTGTTCATACGTTAATATTGCGTTTATAAGAATTTATTAAAAAAAATAACAAAACTTTAATTTCATAAACTAAACTGCTTTTACTGAAATTTTTTTGAATAATTGATGAAAGAGAATGTATGCACAACTTATTTAAGAGACAGTTGAGTACTCTTGTTGTTTGTCTCTTGCACAAAAGAAATAATTCACTTTCTAATACTCGATTCTAAACCTCAAGTCATATAAAAAACAAGAGAAAAATAAATTTGTGATTCTATCACAACAATATATTCTAAAAAAAATAAATCGGTGCACCAAGCTCATAGTTTGAACCAAAAAGAAAAAAATTAAATAAGAAATTTTATTAAAAGAAAGTTTATAAGTAACCAAAACTTAAGAAAAAAGAACTGAAAGGGAAATACCTATTTTTTAAATTATTAATTTTATTTAGTATTATGCTTCAAAAAGGAGAAATTTCATTAACATGATTGGAGGACTAGAAAAGAAAACAAGTTCCAACAAAACAAATTTGTACATATTTTACTTAAATAATTTATTTTTCATGAAAGGATCCTTAGTTTTAGTTCGCATTATCTTAGTTTTATTTCTCCAACTAATTCCTTTTTTCTTTTAATGATTCTGTTTTATTTTATTTATGTTAGTTAGTATTGATAACTTCGTTTCGGCATTTGACGACAACAACAAAAACCAATGTAACAAAAGGTGTCATTGACTTTGTTATTGTCTTAAAAATCCTACAATAAAATAGTATCAACAACAGGATCTTACAATAAAAAGTTATCGGCCATAACATCTCATGACTGTCTTAATGTAAGAGGTTATAACTTGGATGACCTAATTCTTTGCTCTTTAATATACTTAAATTGTTTTAAGGAGTTTATATAATTGCAAGAAAATTATTAAAAGAATGATTTGCGATAAGAAACCACTTCACCTCCTTCTTGGTTTGTTTAACGCACTAATGATTCCATTGTACAGCTTTGACACTAACATCTTTAGGTTTTGAAGTTTAACAAACATGAGAAAACGAAATATCATCTTAGAAAGAAGAGGGTCTAAGCTAAACCCAAAAGGTGAACAAAGACATGTCTCTTCAACAAGACTAGACAAAGATCACTAAGAAACCCTATGGAAAACAAAAGTCGGAACGCTAGGTGACAAATGATCTATCATCTAAGAAATAACCATAGTGTTTCCTAAAACATCTAACCAAATGAATAAAGAGGAGCTCAAAAGATTCATACTCAGAAGCGCCTAAAGCCAATCCAAAAGTCGTTTCTCGAGACTACAACAATTGACATTAAAGAAAATGTCATGACCAGATCCTTTCACAAACATAAGCCAAACACTCTTATCTCTCAAGTGGAACCTTCCATTATAGATAAAGCTCTGGAAAAGGACTCATGGGTAAAAGCCATGGAAGAAGAACTCAATTAGAACCAAAGCACACGTTTGATAAAGACCTTGAGAGAATTACAAAACATGTTATGAATGTGTCTGTTGAAAACTTCGTCTCTAACAAGTTGTACAAGATACGCGTAAATGAAAATCTATGATAAAAAGGGCTACTAACCTAGTCTACCAAGACGTATGAAGAATCTCAACAAAGCTATAAATAGCCAAACATATGAAGAGAAGACAAGGATAACGAAGTGAATACATTTTTTTCTCTAATCTATGTACTTATAATTCATAAATCATATAAAGCTTTCAAGTGAAAATAGAGTGAAAAAATTTCAAGATTTACATATTATATTGTAATTAAAAATATACTCTCCTAGAGAGTTATCCATTGTTGGACATCCTTCTACAGATATGTAGTGATAAGAAGTGGTTCGAATACTTATAAAAAATGTATAAATATATTATCTAATAAGTTTTTTTTTCTTTTTTGAATTAAAGGTAATATTATGTTAGTTGAATTCATGTGTTAAATTAACCTATAAATCTCATCCCTTGACCGATAACTGTAGTAGTAATCTAGTTAGTGATTGTAAGAAGCTAAGAATTATATTAATATTATCTTGAATTGAAAAGTCTTTTTTACTACATCTTAAAGATTCGTAACACAAGTACAATTGTGTGTTTTATATGAATAATTATTAGATCACATGTTCCTTTATTAACAGCTATTGAAAAAGGCCAAGCATGGTATAAGAGCAATTAATTAATGGGATCTGATCTTATCTCCGAGGCAACAGAATAAAATACCTAACAAACCATTAATTATATATTGTGTCCTTTTTTTCTTTTTTCTATGAGATGTGTTTCTTGATTTTCTTATTCATTGTTTTGTTATTTTGTTCATAATCTAGTGAGCGTGAACTTGTTGAGGAGTTTTGTTATCAACGCTCACTTTCTGGAGAGTTTTATTGTGAGTGAGGTCAATATAGTGTAACATTTTCCTCTGCATGCTTATGCAGGGAAAGAAAGAATGCTTTGCCTCGTGTCTATTTGTTTGCTATGATTTGATCCGGGCAGACATTGCTCTCGAGTTGGCCTTATGAACAAAATGATTGACTTTGCCTTCCCATATCCTTGCAGGTTTGTATTCCTTCTGTACCTGTTTATTTATTACTTTATAGAGATTATTAGGAAACTGCATACTTTACTATTATGTTGTTTGACATATGATGAATTGTACAATTTATAGTGTTTGGCATAGTAGAAATCATACAAGTTATTTATGAATATTATACATTTGATAAATTAATTGAACAATGATGTTTATGTAATATATATTTTAAAAGCCAAATGCTTGCATGCTCAATAGAAGTTATTGTGATTGTTGGTCGTGTATGTATATTACATATATGGGAATGTATATATATATATAGAGGTGCTCAATCTTTCATTAAATTCTCAATAACATTACATACAAAAATTATATATAGATTTATTCCTATGTAATTACATATGTAATTACATATGAAAATCACATATAAATTTTTCTATATGTAATTACATACGAATAAATTTGTATGTAACATTATCTATGAGTATATTATCTACAGATTTTTATTTGTATGTAACATATTATATACGAATTTTGAAAGTTACATACAAATTTTGATCGTATGTAACTGCGATTTTTTTTAGTAAACAAAGACTATAATTTTTCATGGTGAAGAACTCATAATAACTACCACTGGTCCTTATGAGCAAGCTACTTTTGGTTCTAAGATTGAATGGTGTCCCTATGCATGATGTGCCACAAATTTGTATCTTCATGTGAACCATATAATTCTTTCAATATGCAAAAAGAACTACACCTACAAACACTTAATCTAGGGAACTCTTACTTCAAGAACAATATCTACAAATTTTGACGATAAGGATTTTCCACCATTAAGGTCACGTAAACTCCTTATCCCATACTAACTTCGTGCAGCTTGACAAACACCGTAAGGTTTGGAGGCTTATTACTATACCACTAACTTAGTTTAACCACCTGAACACATAAAACAGGTCTTAGGCACCCATACATTATACCAGCACTAGGAAAAATTCTACAACAGCGTGACAAATGGCTGGCCCAGTAGGATTCACAATTTAGTCATTTCTCTAGCTTAATTTTCAAAAAATTGAACCAGCAGAATTACAAATAAACATTTGCACTCACAATACCAACAACAGGGAAACCAAAACAGCAACTGAGACGCGTGAATATATTTCTTTTGGACATAATCACTATAAAAATAATTAATTATAGCAGAGGTTTATTTCAGACGGTTTTAATAACCTCAGGTAATTTTGGTGATTTTTTTCAAAACGGCATATATTTTTGGCAGTTTTAGTAAAACCGTAATAATCGTCGTATTTTTCTTACAATCTCTGAACTTCCCTCTTTCTTCTTCCTCATTTCCCATTTCCCTCTTCACTTTGTCTTTACAATTAATTATCTCCTTGTACACCAGTTCCCTAGTTGCTATCTTGCTCTCCACTTCGTGTTCACCGTTCATGATTTTCTTCTTCACTCCTTCTGTCGTCGTTGGGCCTTCACTAGTAATCTCTCTTCTTTTGCAATCACTAAAGGTTTTCCCTCTCGTATGAAATTTGTTTTTCATGCCCTTGTTCTCTTTGGAAAACCCTAAAAATTTGAAGAGGCTAAAGCTTTGGAAGCAATGCAGCAAGAAACCCGCAGCAGCATTCGTAACGGAGCTGGTGGAACACTTGAACACTCTGGACATTGCGCTTCCTAGTCCCGAGCTAGGGAAACTATTAGTCTCACAGATATGCTTCGACAACAACCACCCTTGATGTGGAAGTTCACGCACCACGCTCTCTTCTCGCTTCCAACGCCATACCTCACCGCCACTCTCACCCTCACTCTTTCGCACTCTTTCGCTCTCTTTCTTCCTCTCCTATCGCAATACGCGTTCTCCTTTCATCCTACTTCGTCTCTCTCCTGCAACATCAAGTAATAAACCCTAATCTCACTCTCGTATCTTTACTCAATCTATTGGTTTCACTTAATATCTTAATCGCGTTTCTGTTTTGCAGGGTTGTGAGTTCTGTGGACTCCAAGCTTCAGATTTCAGAAACCTATAAGGTGCGCGATTTGGAGATAGCGCACATGTTCGTGCTATTCTTTTACGTGATTGTGATTTCGCTACTCGATTGTATGCTGTTTGATTAGGGATTTCAAGTGACGTTTAGTGAGAAATTGAGTGATCTGTTCAGGTCCTTGGCAACATTTCTGGCCTCCTATGCCCTCCTACATTAGTTATTGATGTAGCCAATCAGGCAACTAGAAAAGCTGCAAGCTTCATTTATAATTCTATGAATGGAAAGGGTGAATCTAGAACTGGAATTCGTGGTAATGCCAATACAAAAGCAGCTTAACTTTTTGGAACTAGATCTTTTATTTCCTTGATTCCATCTTGCAATATATGTATTCAACATTCATGTGTATTTTTCTGCTGATATCTATGATACTTGTGAATTATCTTTTAGGTGGAAACTTGAGGCATCTCATAGTGGAGGCTTGCATAACTAGGAATTTAATAATGGATACGTCAGTATACTTCTGTCCTGGCTATGTCTCTATATCTGTTTTGTCTTTGTTAGATTCATCAGCTCCATAAAATTCTCCATGGTCAATGTTTATGGAAGGAACACCATTAAACAATACACCACAAAAATAATACATTTTAGGAGAGTTATTTTCCGGCGGTTTTGAAAACCCCGAATACTTTCTGGCGATATTTGAACGAAACTGCCAGTAATCCTTAAATATTTCTCCAAAACGCAATTCCCTCCCCCGCGCCTAATTTCGTTCTGCATCTAAAGTAATCTTTCCCAATTCCTAATTCCCTCCCTATGCCTAACCCCTTCTGCATCAAACTTTGTCATTTTCTCTCAAACTCCTTCCTCGCATCATCTAATTGGCTTCGAGTTGATCTTCTCCTACTTGGGAACGAGGCGTCGAGGCATCTTATTTTTCGTCGAAGGTCCCTGCTGGTTCAATGGAGGCATTGAGGCGTCTGGTTGTTCATTGAAGCATCTTATTGTTCATCAAAGGTAAGCAGTGATTACTGTGTTCGAGCTGAACTCTTTGTTTTTGCCTCTTTCAAGCTCAACTCTCGTGGATCTCTGCTATTTATAAAGGTGTGGCTCATGAGTCTGTTGGAGTAAAACCAGCGACCTTGGTTCCAAAAGAAATCTTATCCCTTCCATTGTTTATCCCTTCACGGACGGAGCTCCTCCTTTTTAACACGCCCAACCAGAACTAGGGTTTCGATTTGAAACACCAGCCAAAGCGTATACCTCTCTCTCTTTTCCTTTTTTTTTCTCTCGATCAATTGGCTTCTCGCATTTATTCTATGTTCCCGTTTTCCATATGTTCTTGATTTATCCATATAATATGACAAACATGACCAACTTGTAGAACAATTCGCGTCTTTAAATTAGTGTTTAGAGAACTTTTCTTTTTCAAACCGAATTTAAAAAGATGATCACTTTGTAATTCTGTTTACCTTTGAATTATCATGTTTGAAAACCAATTGATGTTATTGTTATGCCTATCTATTTTACGTAGTTATGTCATATATATTTTTATTGTATATTTTCTGTATGCAGTTCTGTCTATTTCTGATACTGTTGTTTGTTTACTGTATTTGATAATTTCGGATATACTATTTCTTTCTTTTTGTTTAGATATTTGAAGTTCCAAAGGACCATAGAAAGCCTAAGCCCTTCCATGATCACGTTTTTGTTTTCTCCATAGTTGATGGTTCCGGCATTATCAGGTTTGTGTTTGTTTTTGCACGAGATGTGAAGAATGTCCTTTACTACTTTTACATTAATATAGAGGTTAAAACCTGGAGATTATTGTTAGGAGTATCTTTTCTGCTTATTTCTAAACAAATTAAGTGTATACATTGTTATTATAAATATGTTGATTGCTCTTTTTAACCTTTACTCCTTTATAAACTTGACTGAAGAATCAACTTATTTGTACATTTCAATTTGAAGGATTAGTTTTTAACTAAGACTTAAATAATATCTAAAAAATGCTTAACCACAACAATTTCGAAGATGGAGGATATTTGACCATTATAATGAGTTTAAATTTGATTTACTACCAGTGTAAAACATTTTATTTGTCGTTTGAAAATTTCTCATTTATATTGCTTTGTTGCCTTACTATTTTTTCCGATGCGGTCACTTTGAAATTGAGTTTTTTTCTTTTTCTTTAGGTTTAATTTTATTTGTTCTATATCTAACATAGGAAGACATTTGAACTAATCTGACTTCACTACTTTTGTTCTTTTAGATATAATTTATGATTTCATCCTTGAAATATACTATATTTTTTAATTAAACAAATGAAAATGTACTTGTTCGGATCTTATGATAACAAGGAGTACAAACCAAAATTTTATTTTCCAGCTTCAATGTTTTATACTCTGGAAAAGACTTATTTTGTTTCTTTAAATCACTACACCATTGGTTAAATATCTCTTCACTTAGGCTTTCTTATGTGGGAGGACACTGGATATTCTTTTCAGGAAAATGACACTTGAACAACCATTTTTGACAACATTTAGACACGCGCACACGTGTCTAAATTTGAGTGGTCCATTTTCATTTAATTTTTCCAACTGGACCACTCAAATTTAGACACGTGTGCGCGTGTCTAAATGTTGTCAAAAATGGTTGTTCAAGTATCATTTTCCTTCTTTTCATGCTCAATAACTTGTTTTTCTTTTAGTGTCATTATTCTGCACATCGTTAATGATCTTAATGAATCTGCATATTATAATTAAAATGTCAGCAGCAAATGGTGTAAGACGTGTTTGGGTTGGTCAAAATGGATTACTTTTAACTCCTACTGTGTCTGTTATCATACGTTAAGGAGTTGGAGCTGATGTGAGTAATGTTTTCTACAGTTTGGTTCTCATTATTTGCTATCTCATTATTATGCTTAGAATGCTTTTTGTTTCTTTGAATAGTGGAAGAACATCAATATGATTTTTATTAATTAATATATTTAGTCATGTAAGAAAAAGTTATAAAATTTTACATTTATCTTTGGTATACGATGATGCCTGAACAACACAGAGTAATGTGATTTCAGTGAAAACGAAGATTAATAGAGTTTAAATTAAAGAAAGATAAGGATGTAAAAATTTTAACATTTTTCATCTATCAATAATTCTTAAACTCGTCTAATATTTTTTTTAATATATTATTAACTAATTATTATTTTATATTGTAAGTATCTGAAAAAGAAAGCGTATCAAATAATGAAAACAATGAAAAATTACAAAACTGATTATTATTATTCATAACATGTTTATTTTAATTTTTAAGAAACATTATATTTCTAATGTTTACATTTTATATAATAATATTTTCGTTTATATTTAATGTTAACATTTAATTTTGGTTTCATATTATTTAATTTTGGTTTATTTATGACAATCAAATCATTTGAATAATAAAAAAATAAATTATTTATATTTTCAGCGGTTTTGAAAATCCTAACTACGTAAAGTCCGGAATTACCGGCAGTTTTGGGAAACCTTCACAAGTATCGGCGGTTTTTGTAAACTCCCACAAATACCGGCGGTTTTAGTAAAACCTCCGTTAATATCAACAGTTTTGGCAGAACCAACGCTAATACCGGCGGTTATGGCAGAACCAACGCTAATACCAGCGGTTATAGCAAAAGCCCCGCTAATATCGGCGGTTTTGGCAAAATCTCAGCTAATACCAAAGGTTTTTCAAAAACCGTCGGTAATTATTTAGCGACACGGTTTTTCCCAAGGATTTTTCAAACCTCGGATAACATACTTTTCGGAGGTTAAAACCTTCGAAAACCAAAAAATAACCCCTGAAAAAATTGTATATTTTTGTAGTGTAGGGTACTCAAGTCATCTAATAATAGCAGCAAGAAGAATATCTCCTCGACCACGAGGAAGAAAATACCTTAGGTTTTATGCTCAACAAGAATAATTTAAATTCTCCATTTTGAATTCTATATTATAGGTCTATTCTTCGTTTTCATTTTCATAGTTAGTAGGTAATTTTAGGAAATATTTTTCTTAATAGATTCATTCTTTGGTTGTTTGAGATGATGATTCTACATTTCAATTTAGTCTTTACTGAAAATAAGAATCATTGGATACATTTAGGTTCATTTAGGCAATTCATTCATTATAAGTTTTTTTTTAAATTCCCCAACTACATTTGCATTCTCATTTTGGCAAGGATAAATTATACAAACTACGCTTAACATGAACAATTTTCCTAGGAGAAAACTTGGATTTTTTATTGACCAAAATTGTGACTAAAAAAAAAAGGCTTTCAAGAGCCTCTCTTTCCTAATCAACACTGATACGTGGTAAGTGGTAAATTAATCTAATTCCAATCTATATCTATGTTACGTAGACACGTGATAGAAATTATTTGTCTATCAAATAAAAACTAACTTTGTTTGTGAAAGGTATAACCTCATCCTTTCAAAAATATTCACGTTTATTTAATTACATATATTATAATCATCACTCCTTATATTTTACAATATTTTGACAACATTTCACATTAATCTTCAAATAACACGAAAGGAAAGTAGTGACACAAAATCCCCACAGTCAAATATGCATCAAACATTACCAAAAAATGCAATAAACAAAAATTGAGTAAAATATATGAAATATAAATTATAATTTATATTTATTCAATTAATAAAACATAATTTCTCTTTCTAAAGTTTCCAATAGAATAATTCAAAATTTAATACAATTACAACCTCCATTAGTTTTAATATGTAAAGTTTAAAATTCGAGAAATACTAAACAGATAAATGTATTAAATCTTAAACAAGAAACTAAGATTGCTCGATGGAGTACTGTAGCAAAAGTTTGTGAATTAATATAATAAATACAAATTAGTGTAGAAGTCCAAAATAATATTCGTCGGGGTTCGGACATCCCAAACTCAATATCAACACATTTGAACTAAGCAAAGTTTTTCATCACATAATATATATCCACAAAATAAGATAAAACTAAAAATTAAACTTAATTTTAAATAAATATACAAATTTAAATTTAGAAAAATATATAGGAATAAAGGAGATGGATACCGACCACAATGCAAACACAGAAGGAAGAAACAAGGGAAGAATAGCCCATCAATAAATAACGAAGGAGAATGATGATGACAAGATCAAGAAAGAATGCGACCCTACCAATACCAATAACACAATCCACCTTGCATCACAATAACAACTTCATAAAACAATGAAAAACACCCCAAATGAAATTAACGACGACAAAGAGAGAACCACCCAAGAGAAGAGCACTGACTACTACAATAAAAATGATGAGAAGTGTGAACCCTCGTGAGGAGGGGAACGTATAAGACTTGACAATAAAAACGTTTGAAGACACTAGTGATGAACAACGGTAAATGAACAATAGAAGAAGGCATTACAGTGACATAACCACGATAAGTAAAAGGAAAAGAAGGCGAGAGTAAAGAACGCGTGTAATGCACGAAAGCAAAAAAAAATAAGAATGGATGCTTAAGAGATTTAACAGCGATTCAACACTAAAACCATCGTTGTTTCTCAATTCGAGTATTTCTTATAACGATTCATTGAAATTGTTGTTATTTTTTTTAATTCACACTTTTAACAACCGTTGGGAATCGTTTAAAAAAAAGTTGACTTTTATTTCAAAATTATCACAACGTGTCAATTGATAAAAATAATATTTTTATTATCATTATTTTACGTCATGAAAAGTTTTTTTATTTTAGATATTTTCTATCACTAGTTGTCAATTTATATCATAACTACCAAATCATATTATATTTATAGACATTATATTTAATACAACTTTTACCACTTATTTTCTTTATACGTATAAAAACAGAAAATTAAAAAAAAACAATCAAATAAAGGGTTAAATATGTTTTTAGTCCTTAAATATCAAGCGAATTTGTTTTTAATTCATCTTTTAAAGTAAGGTACACTTTGATCCTTCTCCTTAAAGAAACTATAATTTTTAGTCTTCCAAAACTAACTGCGTTAAAAATTCGCTGAAATGACTAATGGTGATACCACGTCATTTTCTTTTTTCTGAAACGACAAATCCTCACACTGAAAATATAATTTTCAAACATAAATATATTTTGCTGCAGAATATATTTTATTCATTTAAAAATATTATAAATTCAATTTTAAAACTAGAATTGAGTTGTGCTAAAAGCCACCCCTAAACTGGTTTTGAAACTATACTGTTAAAGAAACAAGAAATAAGAAATGGAAGAATAAAAAATAGAATAAACACTAGAAAAAGAAAACTGATTTGGAAAAATATTACAAAGAATTAGATGCTACTGAATTACTGAATTTTTGGCCGGGTTCCTTGAGAAAATACTTGATTCAGGAAGGACCACTTCAACTTAGAGACCGTAGCCTTATTATGCATTAGACCAGAGTAACCACTTGATGAACTCCACTACTGTGCATCATCATGAACTGAAACTTTCCAAAATGAAACATGAAAACAAATGTAAAACATGATATCTCCCTGCGATGCCCACGTGATATCTCCCCCTTTGGTTCACCCATCCATATGAAACATGAAAATCCTTCGAACAATTAGTCACTAGTGGATCTTCAATGTCCCTGCTGTTACTTTCTGGTTTTCCCGAAAGAAACAAAGCAAGCTCATCCTGTTCTCCTTCGTCTAAACGCAACCAAGGCAGACATGCCTTCCCTACCTATTCTGAGAAGGAGTTTAAGGAGAAGATTGAGGAAGAGGGAGGGAGAGGAAAGGAAAAAAGCTAGAGAAAGTTCGTTCGTGTTAGAAAAAAAAAATGACGTGTATCATCGTTAGCCACCTCACCGTTGGTTTTAGAAACTAAAAATTATAGTTCCTTTAAAGAGAAGGGTCAAAGTATACCTTATTTTGAAAAAGAAACTAAAAACAAATTTGTTTGATAATTTAGAAACTAAAAATATATTTAATCCTAAAATAAAAACAGAATTTATTATACATTCTTCTGTTTTCGCCCACATTATTAATTACTTTAAAATAGATACCTTTCGTTTTATTTTATCCCTTCGTTTTTTCACCAAATATAATACCATATATTAAGTCCAATCACTAGTAAAAAATGTGGTTTTTAATTCGCTATATAGGCTTCGGTTATGTGAAAACCGAAGCGTATAAAGTTATATACATCGGTTAATCTAAGAGCTAAGGTAGAATAATGATATGGCATCGGTTAATTCAAGACACGAGGCATATACCACTACCCAGTTCAGAAAAAAGGCCCTATTGCCTCGGGTGACTAGGCAACCGATGCCTATACCTCTCCACCCTATTGCCTCGGGTGACTAGGCAACTGATGCCTATACCTCTCCACTTTATTCAGACTTAAGCCTAATCCGCGCTTCTCCTTCCTTTGCTCTCCTATTTTTCCTCTGCGCGTGCTTCTCCTTCCTCCTGCTCTCCAAGTGCTAGTGCTCGGCCCATTGGTGCCCCGCCTCGCCGTTGCTGCCTATGGTGCTTCCTCCAACGACTCCACTCTTTCGTCGTCGTTGTAGCCTCCGTCGTTGCTGCCTCCGCCGTTGCTGCTTCCGCACTGCTGCTTCCGCACTGCTGCTTCCGCACTGCTGCCTCCGCTGAAAATAGAAAAGGGCCAAGCCGCTCCAGATCCAGATCCCCTGTTGCTGCTTCCGCACTGCTACCTCCGCTGGAAATAGAAAAGAGCCAAGCCGCTCCAGATGCATATCCACCGCTCCAGATGCAGATCTTCAGATCGGCGAGATCCACCGCTCCAGATCCAGATCCACCGCTCCAAATCGGCGAGCCCTTCGTCGTCTCCGCTGCGGAGCTTGTCGTCAAACTCCTCACCGCGAGTCGTCGCTACCCTCTCACCCCTTTTAATGTCACTGCCGCCCTAGACAGTAGCGTTTGCAGCTGCTTTGACGGTTCTCTGGTTTGGATCGGTGTTCTATACTCCTTCTTGGTCATTGGTGGGAGGTGTTGCTTCATTTCTGCTTCTGAGTTTCTTCTCATTAGTTTTAGTTGTTTCTTGTCAAACTTTGTTCAATCAATGGTTTAACATTATTGTAATATTGTGTATTGTTTCTTGTTTGATTCCTGTATGGTTTTCTTTTGATTGTTTTAGATTGTTTAATCAATGGTTTAACATTGTTGTAATATTGTGTCTTGTTTCTTGTTTGATTCCTGTATGGTTTTCTTTTGATTGTTTTAGATTTTTTAGCTGAGAAATCTTAGTTCTGTTTGGCATGATGAATTGAGTCCTAAATCTGAACAAATAAAAAAAAACACGTTATTGCCTCGGTTATTTAAAATCGAGGCATATTTCTATCTCGTTTTATTTCGGTCCGTAACCGAGCATAAAGTTTGACCGGTTTATCTCGCTCACATATGTCTCGATTGTAAAAACGATGTCTATAACCAAATTTAACCTGTGCCTTTCCTCTTTATCCGTGAATTTATTGTTTTACTCATTTGTTTCTAATATTTTTGTTTTTTATGTTCTTGAACCTGGCTCCCTTGTCTTCTGTCCTTTGATATTTTGAATCACTTGTATTGTCTGTCATTTCTTCAAGATTTGTCAAATCCTCGACTGCTGCTTCTTGTCCTTTGAAGGATATTTTTTTATTGGATTCGTCGAGGTGAAGGGCACAAATTTTCCCTTGAATTCAACTTGAAAGATGAATTTCAGAATATCCCCTGTATGGAGGAGGTATTGCTCCTCATTGTAAATAATCAATATTTTATTTGAATTTTTATTTTTTAAATAATTTAATTAGTATTTGAAATATTAAAAAATGAATACGTGTATAATCATTAACAGGATATCATCAAAATTGCCATATGTTAAACATATAGAAAAAAATGAAAAGAGTTTTCAATTTAAAGATAAGGGTAAGGATGAAGTAATGAACCTGACATTTAACCTGCGTCGCTGTCATCTTGTAGTCTATGAATAGATGTCTTTAATTAAATACTAAGAGTTGTTCGATCAAATAAATTTCACAGCTTGTTATTTCTAATATTGGTGAGTTAAATTTAAAGGACAATTAAAATAAAATTAAAAAATTGGTATAATAAATTATTTAAATAGTGAAAATTTATTTATAAAAATCTTGTTGGTTTGAAACTATTTCTAACAGATGATAATAAAATTTAGTGAGAGATGATAATAAATTTTATCGAGAACACTTTTATCAACTAATTTTAATATGTCACATGAAAAAAAAACCATTATTACTGGATTTTTCTAGCTTTTAACATATTGACTATAAATTCAAATTTTTTTTATAGAGATATCAAAGCTTAATAATTTATCAGGTTTCAAAGTAGAGTTAACTAAACTAAATAACTTGGTAGGTGTGCAATCACAAAAACAACTTATTATCTTAACACAACACATACATAGTAAAAGTGTGAAAAAATATATACTTAAAGGTTAAAATAAAATGTTGTTCCAAAGTCATAAAACTGTAAAACTAGAAGTATGTTTCATTCTTTTTTTTGTTAGCAACAAAAACATAAAGAGAAAAAAAAATATATATATATATATATAATATTGTATAAATAAAAATATTATTTTTAATTATGATATATTTTATTCTTTAGATTTGTACGTACTTTTATGAATAAAACACTAAAAAATGAATTTTACCCGAGGTTATTTTAGTCAATATTGATAGTTTTAGCCCCAAAAGTCCTTCTTGCGGTTAGAAAAACTTGTCAAAATTTTTGGGGGATTTATGGAGAAACCGTCCCTAATCTAATTAAATCCTAAAAAATTATAAAAACATTTTTTTCTTTCTGGAAAACTAGTACGCATCCATTTTCCTCAAATCAAACCCTTAAAACATACGAACAAACATGAAACTAATAGCTCCAAAAAATTGAATCTAGTGAAAAATACAAGAAGAAGAAGAAAAGAGAAAGGTTAGTAAATGATCATGATGGGAAGATGAAAGGTGAAAATAGAAATAGAAACAGAGAGAAAGAGAGGAATTTGTTGTCGGCCAAAGTCAGCCACTGTCACCCATTACCGTCTGACAACAGTTGTTGGTCGCAACGTAAGTCCTCTTTTCCTCCCTCGTCGCTTTTGCCATCGGTAAACACCGATCTTCTCTTCGTCTGTGGCGCGACCTGAAGGCAGGAGTTACCATTTCCTTTTCAGTGAACCAAACCACAAGGGTCGATGTACTCGCAGCTCTAGCCCTTCCAGAGTTGCCGCTAGTTAGGGCGTAGTCGGCGCTGCCATCTTCTTCATGTTTTCAACTGGACCCAAACGAAGGATCTCTAATCGCATAACCCCGACAAGAAGAAGCTAGAAGATAAAGGGAAAGAAAGAAATGGGATGACTAGGGTTTTTGTTCTCCTTTGTTCAAAGGTTTGAGGTAAGTTAAAAAGACAATTTTAAAATATGAATATGATTGCACATGATGGAAAAGTTAGGAAAAGTAAATAGAAGTTTCTGACGGTTTGAACAAAATAACTGCCGAAAATTTATTTTAAATAAATAAATACTAAATATTAGTTGCGGTTTTCTTTATACCTGTTAAAAATTTTTAAAAACAAAATAAAAATAATACTGCAGTTTTCATCTGCCAAGAGTTATTTGGGGTTTTCAAAAACCCTGAAAAAAAATACCCTTCTATAATATATTATTTATGTAATGAAACTTTGATATTCTATTGGAGATTTTCACTAAATCCAACAATAATTCCCTTAGAAAAAAACAACCATATTGGAAGAACAAATGCAATGAGTTCAACACATAATTACACTAGTAAAAAAAGCGTATTTTAACTCGCACACGACGCTTCGGTTTCAGAAAAACCGAAGCCTATAGACCGAACGACCTCAGTTATTAATGAACCGATACTTAAAAATCGAACGACCTCGATTGTTAGAGTGACCAAAGCAGTAGTTTACCTCCAATGAGAATGAATTTGGAAATAATTTTTTTTAATTTGTCACGTCAATACAATTCTATACTAATTCTCACAAATTTTATTTCCAAATTCACTCTTATTTACCTCCAAATTCACTCAAATAAACGACAAAAAAATTTATCTTTAAATCTTCTCAAATCCCCTCAAATCCACTCAAAAGAATAGGGCCTTAGTCCTATTTAAGAGACCGAACGACCTCGACTTTTTGTAGAACTAAAGCAATAGTTGATCGAACAACTTCGGTTGAGCACCTAACTGAGGCCTTTAGTCTTGTCATCCCTGCAAATCCCTCTACTGCCACTGTAATGTACAAACTGAAGAGATTGAACGACCTCTCTACCACTAACGTACAGACTGAACAGACCGAATGACCTTGCTTGTTTGCAGAACCGAGGCAGTAGTTGACCGAACGGCCTCAGTTGGGCGCCTAACCGAGGCATTTAGTCTTGTCATCCCTGCAAATCCCTCTGCTGCCACTGTAATGTACAGACTTAAGAGACCGAATGACCTCTCTGCCACTAACGTACAGACTGAACAAACCGAACGACCTCACTTGTTTGTAGAACCGAGGCAGTAGTTGACCAAACGGCCTCGGTTGGGCGACTAACCGAGGCATTTAGTCCCGTCAACCCTACAAATCCTTCTGCTGCCACTGTAATGTACAGACTGAAAAGACCGAACAACCTCGCTTTTTTCCAGAACCGAGCAGTAGTTGACCGAACGACTTCGGTTGAGTGCCTAACCGAGGCGTATAGTTTTAATTATTTTTAAAGATGTCATTCACTGAAACTATTACGCATCGGTTGACCGAACGGTCGAGGTAGTAGAGCATTTTTGGCACTACACCTCCACTTTCGCGAATAGTTTTCTTCACGCGATCTTTCTTCTTCCTCTAAGCAAACACTATTCTCTAGCACTGCCCACTGCTCGCGCCTCCCCATGCACGTTCGTCGCGCCTCCTTCGTCGTTCTCGCCCCGCCTCCGCCACTGTCGGACCGCCTCCTTCGCTCCTTCCTCGCTAAGACTCGCTCATATCTTGCAGTTCTTGTGACCTTGGTTGCTCCGTTGCCGTGGGCGTCGCCACTAGCGTTCATTGCTGCCACCTCCATTGTTATCGCATCATTGGTGTCGCTACTACTGCCTTCACTAGTGCTTCCATCTCGCTGCCTGCATTTCGTGAAAGAAGCATCCACCTCCACTTCTTTTTAGGCTGCCTGGATTGCTCTCTAGGTTGCACCATTGTCGTCGTCGCCACTACCAGGTGCATCACTGCCGCTCTCTAGGGTTTTTAGTTTGGGGAATTTCTTTTTGGGGATTCGTTCGAGCTGTTTTGGTCCGTGAGGGTTGTTGATGGTTGCGCCAGTTGGAGAAGAAGACCTCGCATGGTGGCTTGTGATGGTCTGGTAAAGGTGGCACAGTTGTTGGGTGGTGGTTTGGTAAAGGTGGCACGGTAAAGGTCTCGCGAGAGGCAAAAAAGGAGGACGCAGGTCACAACCAATCGGTCGCGAGAGGCAAAAAAGCTAGCAAAATCGATCGCTTAAAAAATAAATAAAAAATACTCTATTGTCTCGGTTAATGTCCCAACCGAGATAGTAGAGTCTGAGATACTGCCTCGGTTTAGAAGGAACCGAGACGAAAACCGATCCCTTTTTGACTCGGTTCAGAACCGAGACATTAAGCTTATCCATTTTGACCTTGGGTATATGTCTTGATTGTAGAATCAATGCCTATAAGCGAAAATAACCAGTGTTATTTCCTTGCACCAGTGTTATCCTAATTCTCGTTGTGGTATTGGATATCTGTAGAAGCTAACACCTTACAAATATTATATGATATTATAGTAGTTATATGTAAGACTCATTCTAATTAGTGAAAATCTTTAATAATATTTATCTCAATTAGTTTTACTTATTTATAACAATATCAGTCGTATATTATTTATTACCTGTTAGTTTATACTACCCAAACCAATACGAAATAAAGTTAATAAACTATAAATTAATGTTTTTTTGTCATTTTTAAAACATGCACCTTTACACATCATTTAAAAATAATTTAGGTTTAATGTCTCCTTAGGTCTCTATTTCTCAAATAGGTCCTTTTCTTTTTCGGCGTCTCAATTAGGTCCTTATTTTTGTAAAATTGAAATAATTAGAGACCTTCTGTCAAATTGGACAAATGACCGTTTAAGTTTGGAGAACGTGGCATAGTCAATGTATTATTTTAAATGACGTGGCAGTTTATACATGATTAACGTGTATTTTATAATTTCTAAATTAAAAAATTGAGGGTAAATGGGGAAAAAAAAATTAAAGGCAGTAACTCTCTCTATGGAATTGAGGAATGCGAAATTAGGGTTCATGAGAAAAAGTTGAAGGAGACGGAGCCGACAGAGGAGTTGAAGTTCGCCTTGGAGGATCTTCCGACAAGTTGGTTCTCGAGGTTAGCGAGTGTTTTGAGATGTTGTTGCGGAAGAGCAGGATGAAGGAGGCGTGCTTGGAGGCGAGGAGGTTGAGGTAGAAGGTCTTGAGGAGTGCGTGGCAGGGCTCGGTGGTGTCCTGGAAGACGTAGACACGGTAGCCGCCGGCGAAGGAGGTGGAAGGCATGAAACAACAATGTTACGCGGGTCGAGCACTGCAGCAAACACAACCCAACCATAGGAACGAATCGTCTCCCCCCTCAAGAGAAACGAAGCTCATCTTCAATCTCTCTTCCCGTCGCCGCAAGCTCATCTGATCTCCTCTGTCGAGTTCACGATGGCGACGACGAGGCAAAGGCAAGGCGTTTCACGCTGTCACAACCGGAATCGCGACGGGACGACGATCCAAAAAGAAACGGGTTTTAAAAAGAGATTTTGGAGTCGCCACCATAGTTTATTCTGGAAAACTACGGAAAAACCATAAAATGATAAGACACGGTCCTCGAAAACCATATTCTGGGTTCGGGAGTCGGTTACGCGTAGGGAAGGTGTTAGCACCCTACAACGCCTGCTTTAAGGCAGTACCTTTAACTAAATGCACGAGTATGATGTGGTTTTCAAAAATGTTTAACTATCCCCTAAAATAAAATTCTAAATAAACAAAATATATTTTTTAGTTTTTTGGGCCCGACAAGGATTGACCTTGCTCCTACGTATTCTCATTCAAAATGAGAAATCAGGGTTACGTAGTTCTAGCGGAAAGATTGTTTGTTTGTTTGAAAGTGTTGATGTTTTTAATTTTTGAAGATTTTATGTTTTTTTATATTTTTGAGAAAAAGAAGGTAATGAGTACTAGGCCGACGCGGACGGTCGCACGAGTACTCATACCTTTAAAATGATATTTAAATATTTTTAATCATTTTTTTGTTAAAAGAGAAATAACGATATTAAGCACTAGGACGATGCGAACGATCACACGAGTACTCATACCGTTATCTACTTATTTAGGAAGACTTGAGAGTATTGAGTGCTAGGCCGATGCGGACGATCGCACGAGCACTCATACCCTCGTTTAATATTACGTAAATAAGAGAGAAAAGTATTGAACACTAGGACGATGCGGGCGATCACACGAGTGTTCAACCTTTAAACGTATTTTTGAAATTTTATTTAAGAAAAGAAGAAAAAGGTTTTTAGCACAAGGACGACGCGAGCGGTCACACGTGCGCTTAAACCTTTAAATATTTTTGTAATAATTTTTATAAGAAAGAAGAAGAGGTTTTCAGCACAAGGACGACGCGAGTGGTCACACGTGTACTTAACCTTCAAAACGTATTTTTTTGTAAATTTATTTAAGGAAGAAGAAAAAGGTTTTTAGCACAAGGACGACGCGAGCGGTCACACGTGCGCTTAAACCTTTAAATATTTTTGTAATAATTTTTATAAGAAAGAAGAAGAGGTTTTTAGCACAAGGAAGACGCGAGCGGTCACACGTGCGCTTAAACCTTTAAAATATTTTTGTAATAATTTTATAAGAAAGAAGAAGAGGTTTTTAGCACAAGGACGACGCGAGCGGTCACACGTGCGCTTAAACCTTTAAAATATTTTTGTAATAAATCTTTTATTTAAAATATTGTATTATTACATATATATTTAAGGATAAATAGATGTTTAAAATAAATAGATAGAACAAAATAAAATAAATAGAAAAAGAATAAATAAACGTTTAGAAATGGAACTGAATGACGAGCGTTCGTCGAAACAAAACGAACGTTCGTTGGGGAATATAAAGGACGGACGTTGGTAACTAAGGCTGAATGACGAACGCTCGTTGATTAGAGGATGAACGAACGTTGCGAACGTAGGCTGAATAACGAGCGCTCGTTGAGGAGATGACGAACGAACGTTTAGATAGGTAAGCTTAAATGACAAACGTTCGTTATTGAAATGACGAACGAACGTGTAGACAGGAAAGCTCAAGGACGAACGTTCATTATTGAAATGACGAACGGACGTTTAGACAGGGAAACCTAATGACGAACGTTCGTTATTGAAATGACGAACAGACGTTCATAAATGGAAGCTTAATGACGAACGGACGTTTAAACAGGGAAGCCTATGACGAACGCTCGTTGTTGAAATGACGAACAGTCGTTCATAAATGGAAGCTTAAGGACAAACACTCGTTATTGACATGACGAACGGACATTCATAACGAAGCTTAATGACGAACGCTCGTTATTGAAATGACGAACGGACGTTCATAAGGAAGCTTAATGACGAACGCTCGTTACTGAAATGACGAACGAACGTTTAGACAGGGAAGCCTATGACGAACGCTCGTTATTGAAATGACGAACGGACGTTCGTTTTGGAGATGGCTATCAAACGGTCCGTCCAAGAAATGGCCGAACAGACGTTTGAATAAGAAATGGCTATCCCCCGTGTGTCCTCTCTCTTTCTTTTTCTCTCCCTTCTGCAACAAAATCCTCCCCCCAAAATCTTGGAAAATATTCTTTTCTAACCACCTGGTCCCCCTCCTTCAGACACGCCTCCCATCCGTCACCGCCACGTTTTTTTATTTTCCTTTTTTTTCATATATTTTTATTTCAATTTTATTTTATTTTTTATTTTATTTTTTATTTTATTTTTTATTTTATTTTTCAATTTTTCAATTATTTTGATTAATTAACTCTATTGAAACAAAATTAAAGATAAGAAATAAAATAGAAATTGAATAAAAAGCAAAGATCTAAATACATAAAAATAGAATAAAACAAAAAGGTAAAATAAAATAAAAGGAAAATAATAAATAACCAATAAAAACAATCTTTTACAACCCGGACAAAATTGAGTGTTGACAGCTGCCCCTCTTTACTTAGATATTACTAAATAATATGAAAATTTAATCTTTTCGTATTATTTAAGTAAAGCTAAGTAAAGATAAAAATACTAATTTTGTCCAGGTTTCAATCATGAAAGAAAACGAACAAAATGATTCAAGTCACGATGCCAAACGACCAACGTAAAGTAAAGTACCAGTAACAAAAAAGCTAAAACCTGGATTTGACCATTGCCTCGCAGAGGGCCAAACTCACAGAACAGAAATTGAAATCCGACCATTGCCATGCAGAGGGCCGATAACAGAAAACTACAACCTGGATTTGACCATTGCCTCGCAGAGGGCCAAACTCACAGAACAGAAATTTAAATCTGACCATTGCCACGCAGAGGGCCGATAACAGAAAACTAAAACCTGGATTTGACCATTGCCTCGCAGAGGGCCAAACTCGCAGAACATAAATTTAAATCCGACCATTGCCACGCAGAGGGCCGATAACAGAAAACTAAAACCTGGATTTGACCATTGCCTCGTAGAGGGCCAAACTCGCAGAACATAAATTTAAATCCGACCATTGCCACGCAGAGGGCCGACAATAGAAAACTAAAACCTGGATTTGACCATTGCCTCGCAGAGGGCCAAACTCATAGAACAGAAATTTAAATCCGACCATTGCCATGCAGAGGGTCGATAACGCAGAAAAAAAACTTAATTTTGACCATTGCCAAGCAGAGGGCCGGTGGAAAACAAAAATCTGGACTTGACCATTGCCTTGCAGAGGGCCAATATCGCAGAAGAAAACTTAAATTCGACCATTGCCAAGCAGAGGTCCGAAACATAGAAAAAAACTGGGTTTGACCATTGCCTAGCAGAGGGTCCAAACATTGAAGAAAACTCATATTTGAAACTTTCTGAAATGTTGGTAAACGCTGAGTAAAACATTGAATAGACTTGAAAGAAATGTCGTATTACCCTTTTCACAACTTCTCTTGTGCCTTAAGGATTTTTGAACAAAATACCTTGCTTATCATGAAATGTATGATGTAATGTCATGAGGGTGCATGAATGCATAAACACATGAAACCCTTGCTCTGTTTTTTTTTTTTTTTTTTTGCCATTCTCTCTTAGACTGCCCATGTTTGAAACTCATTGTCAACATCGTCACCAAACCTGAGGTACGTTCAAAACGTAGTCATAAAAATGTCAAGAGACAGTGAGCCCTCTAATGAGAAAGAGAAAGGTGTAACCATGAGTTCAAGTTCTCTTTATCGCTTCCTGCAATCCAATTTGGCTTGAACCTGAGAAGGTGAGGGAAAAATAGGGACGAGAAGTAGATAACTGAATGATTGTATGTAGAGCTAACATTTGTGTTCTCCTCATCTGGGGAGGTATGGTTAACATAGGAACATGTAGGGCCCACAAGACTGCCCCAATTTTGCTGTGCACAGTAAGTACGATTTGAAAAGGTGAAATGGTTTGGGTGGGAAGAATTGCCCCAGTTGATGACGATTGACGGGGAGACTTTACATTATATTTTCACTTTTCATTTTCAATGTCCTTTCTTTTTTCTAGTGATGATGTCAGTCACCACATCGTTCTTTCCCAGAGTTAAGTTTGTTAAGAAAGATCAGGACGAACAATCTTCAGTCGGCGTGGACTTTAATCGGCTTGTAACGTGGCTAAAAGGCAAACGGGTCATGAAAGAAATGGATAATGAAAGCTCAAATAAGTGTTTAACGGCTAAACCATTTTAACAAGAATCATCTGCAAAGTGCTGAGTCAACCAGTTCCTAAGAGTTTAAAACTCTGGACATTCTATTATTATTTTTCCATTCATTCCTTTACTTTCTTTCTTTCCCTGTTGGTCACTTGTTTTGTTGCCTCTGTTGTAGCCCCCCTTTTTTTTGGCTTTTTTTTTCTTATCTTTTTTTACAACAATTTTCTCATTGATTTTGGATGTCCTTGATGTACCTTTTAGGTTGACGTTGATATGCGAATGACCCTTGTCTAGGATGATGAAAAATGATTACGACTTACGGCTCAAAGTGGGTGCAATTGATTAAACCTCTTTTATGATTTGGATAAAGAAAACGGCCACACGTCATCCTGAAGCTTGCTTGACTTGCTTTCCACAACCTTAACCATGAGACGAAATTCTGTAGCGGTTGACACATCGACTTCATTTTTTCAATTTTTATATTATTTTTGCTCCCCGATCACGGATCATTGGGCATGGGTACAATGATGACAATTGCCCTAGTGTTATATCCACGAAAATCCTTTGTTTTGAAGGGAAATGAAAAGGTTAGGGGTTCACGCAATAAGAAAGCAGATGCTTTAACGAGAAATGAACACAGGTTACCCCCGAAACTCTGAATCAGGAGAAGACTCCACATCTTTGCCATTTCCAGTTATTTTTTTTTTTTTTTTTTTTTTTTTTTTTAACGTACTATGCCCTAGACAACCTAATTGACAATGAATTCAACATGTGCATTTTTATTCTCTCCTTTTTTAGTCTTTCACGACATCCCTCAGGAACGAGCTGGTGCCAACCGAATATACCCGTGATGCTTTTACTCATGTGTGCTTAATTATCATTACCTTTATTTTCCTTTATTTACCTAAAAGCTCAGCGCGACATGCAATATTTCAAGAAGCGTGCAAACAAAAATTATGAATGAAACCATGCAGTATTTATTGAATGAAATAACACAGAGTACAACAAACTGTAAAGATCATGTCAATATCCCTTAATATCGATCCTCTATCACGGAATCATCATGTGTAAAACTTTTTGACTGCATCCGAATTAACCGGTAATGGTAACTCCTCTCCATCCATCCTTGTGAGAATTAGTGCCCCACCAGAAAATGCCTTCTTCACTACGAATGGCCCTTCATAATTCGGGGTCCATTTGCCTCTATGATCCTTTTGTACAGGCAAGATCATCTTCAACACCAGCTCGCCTTCGTGGAATTCTCTGGGATGCACCCTTTTGTCAAATGCATTTTTCATTCTTCTTAGTTTTTTTTTTGGTTTGGAAGGTATTCCGGTTTAAGTGGGAGCTTGTGTTGCACAATATCGGTATCCAAACCTGGCATGTCATTGTAAGACCAAGCGAACACATCCTTAAACTCCTTCAATAGGGCTTGCAACCCTTCCCTCACTTCCTTTTTCATGCCAGTACCGATTTTTACTTCCTTTATCTCTTCTTCCTCTCCCAAGTTGAGTACTTCAACCTCCTCCAGATGGGGTTTTATCTCTTTAGACTCTTGTTCCACTAATCTCAAGAGCTCTGGAGAGGGTTCCGGATTATCTTCATAATCATCTTCCGTATTATCGATAGGGTGTTCAAAATTAGGAATATCGACATTGCTATTTTCAAAACTTTCATTGTCACATCTGCATTATTTAAATTTATGAAAAAAATAAATAAATAAATAAATAAATAAATAAATAAAAAAGGAAAAAAGATGACGAATGCGAAATGATGATAAAAACAAATACGATTCGATTATCACGCTGAGCACAAAAACTAAACGTCAACCCGTAAGTCATGAATCCTAAAGCCCCGGGTGAAGCTATAGGATTAATTAAAACTATTACATTTTATTCAAATTAAGCATCACGGGTAAACTCAGAGTTCCAATTGTTGAGTGGTGCATCCGGGGAGCCGGCCCGCACGAAACTTGAGCATTCAAAGCTATCTTCATCCTCCACGGCTGTTATATGGCCCGCGTTGATCCAACCAGCACTACGAAATCTCTCCTTGATGTCACGAATACGAATCTTTTCCACCCTGGGTTCACGCCTTTCTACACGAGCTAGACCGCGCTCTCTCCTTTCTTCCATCAGCCTTCCCGTTTTGTAAGGAAAGGGAGACGGCACCCGGATGATGACAGACGACTTTTCTTCAGCCTCTGGCGCAGGGGTGGTTCTAGTGAAATGGATCATCAACGGCTCAGGCAGAGTTACGTCGGATTCTCCACCAATCTGTGTAAACACTTCCCCCTCCTTATCCTTGTAGCATACTTGCATCAAACCCCGATCCAGCAGGTCTTGCAGAACGTATTCAAATTCACCACATTCCTCAATAGAGTGCCCATCATCCGGATGAAGCGCGCATGTTACATCCTCGTCATAATCACCTTTTAAAAGGCCCACCTTTATCAGCGCCTTGAAGATAAACTTTCTGGAACTTTGGATTTCACCCGCGTCCCTTATCAACTCATGTTTTTCATCCTCGATGGCATTCGTCGAGGCACTCCCATGCCAAGAAAGCGGGTTAGTCTCAATGCTGGGTTTATCTTCTTGAAACTTTAACCACCCAGAGTCGATTAGAGCCTGTACTTTGTGTTTAAAAGCCAGACACCTCTCAGTTGAGTGACCAACACCTCCCCCATGGTAACTACATTTGGCCTCTGCATCATAACCCTTGGGATACGGAGATTGCATAGGCTTCATTGGACAAATAGCAACCAAACCCCTTTGGACGAGTTGGGGTAACAATTCTGTGTAAGTTGTAGGGATAGGGGTGAAATTAACAAATTGGTTCCTTCTTGGGTAAGTATTTTGGCCCGTATTCTGATTTGGACCTGCAATTGCCCCAGCCCTCCAAGTATCAGTTGGGGGCAATGGCGGTTGATAATACCCTTGTTGTTGTTGAGGCCTGGCTTGATGAGCAAACGCCGCATTAGCTGCAAGAGGGGGTTGCCCCAAGTATGGTCGGAAGCTATGAGTGGGAGCTTGACCTCTCCACACAGGCATTGCCGATGCCGCATGCACATCCCCTTCCTTCTTTTTTCCCGCATTGAAATTGGTTTTTTTGTAATTTGCAGTTGCGGGCGAACTGTATGCAATTTTCCCACTTTTAACCCTAATTTCTATCCTTTCGCCTATTATAATGATATCAGCGAAATTGGCAGACACGTTCCCGACCATGTGCTCGTAAAATGGCGGCTGGAGAGTGTTCACAAACATTGCCACCACCTCCCTGTCATACAAAGGTGGTTCGACTTGTGCAGCTAACTCTCTCCACCGTTGGGCATATTCCTTGAAAGTTTCGTTGTCCTTCTTTGACATATTTTGCAGCTGCAGTCGATCCGGTGCGATGTGCGTGTTGTATATATACTGCTTCACAAAGGCGTCTGCCAGGTCTGCCCAGCAACGAATTCGAGACGGCTCAAGATGGGTGTACCAGTTTAATGCCACTCCAGCCAAACTATCTTGAAAAACATGGATGAGCAACTGCTCCTCATAAGCATATGCAGCCATCTTTCTGCAAAACATGGTTAGATGGCTCTTTGGGCATGTATTTCCCTTATACTTCTCAAAATCTGGCGCTTTGAACTTATGTGGTATTTTGACGCCAGGAACCAAGCTCAATCTGGCAACATCTCCGAATCCATAACTTTCATACCCCTCAACAGCCCTCAATCTTGCCTCTAGGCTCTCAAGTTTATCCTTTGCCCCATCGACATTACTAGTTACCCCCTGAAACGAAGTATATGGCGCAGCCCCTGTAGAAAAGCCCTCTCCGGTAATCACAAGTGGCACCGGAGTTACTCGTATTCCATCAGACATGTTTGCATGCATTCCTTCATTTACCATAGGTGCGGACATTACAACAGGTCCCTGAGTACTGATTGGCGGTACATTGGCAGTGGTAGGGAAAGAGAATGAAGTCTGCTCCCCTTTTGTGTATTCTCCCACAGGTGGGGTGTAACCTAGAGGTAATCCATACATTGGGAACGAAACAGATTGGCTCCCAGCATTGAACAATGGAGGGTAATATTGAGCATTTCCCTCGACTTGCGCAGGCGTCGCCCCTCCCGTAGTCTTCAGGGCTTCGAGAGCCGCCAAAATCTAGGCCATCTGATCCTTCAACTGGCTGACATCAGCTTTAATAGATTCGTGTGACTGCTCCCAATTCTCCATGACCTTCGAGTTAGCTCTGGTCCTGTACGGATGTCGTGGAAAACTTGCCGTTGTTCTCTCACTTGTACTGCTGCTTATTATTTTTTATTAAATTAAATTAGATAAGGATGAAAAATGCAAAACAAAAGAAAACATGATGCATGCTAGTGATAAGTGGAAATCACAGGATAACGATGACAATACTGATGGAAAATTAACACAAGCCGATACCAAACAAACATCCCCTATCTTTCATTTAAAGAAAATTTGATCCATTACATAGTCTAAGGAACAAAACACATAATTCTGATGTACATCAATCCTGCGCCCGAGCAATGAAAGATTTCATCTCTCTCACCAACCATTTACAATGATTAATAAACAATTCTATTTCCGCTGGTGAATTACGAAAATGAGTACTAGCTTCAGCATTCGACACCATCCTGGGGATTTCTTCAATTGCCCCATTTGCCAAAGCAGCCAACTGAGAGAAGCTTTCCTTCCAGTGCTTTACAGCCATTTCTTGCTCTGCGATGTGCTCTTTCATTTGCTTTATCAAGGCCTGATGCCTTTCTTCAAATTCTATCGACCTCCATCGCTCCTCCTGTTCCTCAATATATTCCTCCATTTGTTTTATCAGAGTTCGATGCTCTTCTTCTGCTTCTGCTAGCTTCCAACGCTCCCGGTTCATATCCGCCTCAAACGACATGGCCATCTCCTTCATCTCATGCCCCGCTTTTTCTACCTGCACCTGCGCTTCTCTTAGTCTTTTCAGGGCTTCTCGCTTATCTCTTTTGGCTTCTTCGTAGAGATGCTTCCACTGCTTTCCCTCTTCTAAAGCCACCTTCTTCTCATTTACCCTCATGGATAATTCCTTACTCGCGGCCGCTAGATCCTGTTTCACTCGAAATGTATAATCCCTCTCAGCCTTCTGGCTTTTGACAATGTTTTCATAAGCTCGCGACTTTTCTTCATTATCACTTCTCATATCCACAAGATCATTACACGCCCTTTGTAATTCGTTTTCCAACCTAGCATTTCTCACCTTCAATTTCTCCATCTCAGCCTTCAATTGTTGCACCTCTTCACTTTCTAGGGCTTGGGATGGTCCTTCACTAGCTGATTGATCTTTGATTGGCTTGAAAGGCAACTTGACTACTTTCACTCTCTCCAGAATCCAGGTGTGATAACTAACCCTGCTATCCACTACTCCATCCCTCAAGTCCTTCTCTGCTCGAACAACATTTTCCCAGGCACTTTTAACCTTTCTTAACAATTCGATGAAATGCCCGTCTTCGTAATAAATGAATAGGGTAGCAAGGTAATCTGATGAAGGTGCTCCTTTTATAGGATGCCCAAATTGTCTTTGCACCAAAAGGGGGTTGTAATTGATACAGTACCGGGCACCTATGAGAGGCACATTAGGAAAACTACCACAATGTTGTATAGCCATTTTATTTCCGAGCCAAGGAAGGCGCCATTTTATACTTCTTTCGCTCAAGCCGGCAAGGAATCGGGCCCAATCGTTTCCTCCTTTACCTTTAAGCCCTTGGTGTGACAAAGTCTCCGATAGACTCTTAATGCCGACCATCTCCTTAAACACGCGCGCTGTCATCCATGTATACAACGCCGGTAAACAACAAAGAATCTTCTTTCCCTTTCTCTCATGGCAAAAACTCAAGGTCCCATAAACATCCGCAAGGACTGCTGTTACAAGACTCTCTGATCTGGTTTTACTCGCCACGAAGACGTCTATTGCGGTGTAATCCACGAATTCTTCTATTTTGGGAAACAAGACAATGCCATATATGGTGAGGGCTAATACATCCATGAAAGTTTCCCAATCCTCTTTATCAGCCAGGTGATGTAAATACTGCTCTAGATATCCCTGTGATAACCCATGCAATTGATTCCTCATCATCATCCTGTCTTCAATCTCCTTGGGATGTAATTTCATGATGGCAGCAATGGTGGGTATAGAGGCATGATGCTCTAAATGTTGATAGGGAGTGGTGCCTTCCAGTGGCAAACCCAAGATATGCTCGAACTCCTCTATAGTTGGCGCCAACTGAAAGTCTTGAAATGTGAAACATCGAAGCGGAGAATCATAATATTGTGCCAAGGCTGTGATAGCGGGTATTTGTACTTCAACCTCCATTAAATTCAACAAATTTCCATATCTTCTCTGAAAGGTTTCTCTCTTTATAGTCTTAAGCCTTTTGCCCAAGTTTATCAGCCCGGTCAAATTTCCAACATGGGTCCTTAGACTATACTTCTTTCTTAAATCGGAAGAGTCGGTGTGCCGTGTGGCATCGGATCTTGTGTTAACATCCATCTCGTATGAAGTCAAGTAGGTACCTGTGATTTCCTTTAAAATTAACATGTTACTAAATGATGTATGAATATGATGCATGATAATAAAACAACATGACGAAACAAAGCTCATGCATGGTATGAAATGTAATATCATTATTAAAAAAAATGAATAGCGTGAGGATTACAGAAGTACATATTCCTCCCATCGTGCCCTACCAAAGGTTCATTGCTTTGAGTTCCAGGTCAAGTATATGCAATCTCACAAGGATGGTTACCTGAACCTAAAGGTCAAAGGTTACTAGAGCTATGGCCCCCTTCATAGCATCTCCACAACAGTCGAGTAATCAACTAGGTGTGGAAACACATATGAAGAGAACAGACTCTAGCTGGAGTTCTCACGATAGCCAAACAGGAAGTACATCCCAGAGTGACACCGCTACACAACTCCTCTAATTCTAAGTTACGCTCAGACCCGGGTATAGGGCCCCACTCATGATATGCCGAAAGTGTGTGTGTGAAGGGAGAACATCATGCACATCTAAACCCTCACCTGCAAAACAAGCAGAAAAAGTCCCAGGCAGATATAAACATATTGTCTACCCTAGGGTTCAATATTCCACAGTTATTGCAGTTATTCCAAATATCAAGCATAGATAGAGAAAAGTGAAAGAAAAACACATAAGCAAAACCACATCGAATTCGCGCATCTAATTAAATGGCTCGACTCTCTAAAAAGGGTCCCTAGTGAAGTCGCCATCTGTCGCAACCGGAATCGCGACGGGACGACGATCCAAAAAGAAACGGGTTTTAAAAAGAGATTTTGGAGTCGCCACCATAGTTTATTCTGGAAAATTACGGAAAAACCATAAAATGATAAGACACGGTCCTCGAAAACCATATTCTGGGTTCGGGAGTCGGTTACGCGTAGGGAAGGTGTTAGCACCCTACAATGCCTGCTTTAAGGCAGTACCTTTAACTAAATGCACGAGTATGATGTGGTTTTCAAAAATGTTTAACTATCCCCTAAAATAAAATTCTAAATAAACAAAATATATTTTTTAGTTTTTTGGGCCCGACAAGGATTGACCTTGCTCCTACGTATTCTCATTCAAAATGAGAAATCAGGGTTACGTAGTTCTAGCGGAAAGATTGTTTGTTTGTTTGAAAGTGTTGATGTTTTTAATTTTTGAAGATTTTATGTTTTTTTATATTTTTGAGAAAAAGAAGGTAATGAGTACTAGGCCGACGCGGACGGTCGAACGAGTACTCATACCTTTAAAATGATATTTAAGCACTAGGACGATGCGAACGATCACACGAGTACTCATACCGTTATCTACTTATTTAGGAAGACTTGAGAGTATTGAGTGTTAGGCTGATGCGGACGATCGCACGAGCACTCATACCCTCGTTTAATATTACGTAAATAAGAGAGAAAAGTATTGAACACTAGGACGATGCGGGCGATCACACGAGTGTTCAACCTTTAAACGTATTTTTGAAATTTTATTTAAGAAAAGAAGAAAAAGGTTTTTAGCACAAGGACGACGCGAGCGGTCACACGTGCGCTTAAACCTTTAAATATTTTTGTAATAATTTTTATAAGAAAGAAGAAGAGGTTTTCAGCACAAGGACGACGCGAGTGGTCACACGTGCGCTTAAACCTTTAAATATTTTTGTAATAATTTTTATAAGAAAGAAGAAGAGGTTTTCAGCACAAGGACGACGCGAGTGGTCACACGTGTACTTAACCTTCAAAACGTATTTTTTTGTAAATTTATTTAAGGAAGAAAAAAAAGGTTTTTAGCACAAGGACGACGCGAGCGGTCACACGTGCGCTTAAACCTTTAAATATTTTTGTAATAATTTTTATAAGAAAGAAGAAGAGGTTTTTAGCACAAGGACGACACGAGCGGTCACACGTGCGCTTAAACCTTTAAAATATTTTTGTAATAATTTTATAAGAAAGAAAAAGAGGTTTTTAGCACAAGGACGACGCGAGCGGTCACACGTGCGCTTAAACCTTTAAAATATTTTTGTAATAATTCTTTTATTTAAAATATTGTATTATTACATATATATTTAAGGATAAATAGATGTTTAAAATAAATAGATAGAACAAAATAAAATAAATAGAAAAAGAATAAATAAACGTTTAGAAATGGAACTGAATGACGAGCGTTCGTCGAAACAAAACGAACGTTCGTTGAGGAATATAAAGGACGGACGTTGGTAACTAAGGTTGAATGACGAACGCTCGTTGATTAGAGGATGAACGAACGTTGCGAACGTAGGCTGAATAACGAGCGCTCGTTGAGGAGATGACGAACGAACGTTTAGATAGGTAAGCTTAAATGACAAACGTTCGTTATTGAAATGACGAACGAACGTGTAGACAGGAAAGCTCAAGGACGAACGTTCATTATTGAAATGACGAACGGACGTTTAGACAGGGAAACCTAATGACGAACGGACGTTCATAAATGGAAGCTTAATGACGAACGCTCGTTATTGAAATGACGAACAAACGTTTAAACAGGGAAGCCTATGACGAACGCTCGTTGTTGAAATGACGAACGGACGTTCATAAATGGAAGCTTAAGGACAAACGCTCGTTATTGACATGACGAACGGACATTCATAACGAAGCTTAATGACGAACGCTCGTTATTGAAATGACGAACGGACGTTCATAAGGAAGCTTAATGACGAACGCTCGTTATTGAAATGACGAACGGACGTTTAGACAGGGAAGCCTATGACGAACGCTCGTTATTGAAATGACAAACGGATGTTCGTTTTGGAGATGGCTATCAAACGGTCCGTCCAAGAAATGGCCGAACGGACGTTTGAATAAGAGGCTAAATAACGAGCGTTCAAAAAAAAGGCCCAAGGTTCCCGGACGTGCGTTCAATTCTGGGCCTGACCCAGTCGAATGCTTTCTAACCTAGAATTTTCTAGGGGTTCAGGAGGTTCATCCCCATTCCCCACTCTCCAGCTCGCGCCTTCTCTAGAGACCCAAGGTCTCCTGCTCTGCACCACGAACTCACTGTCGCCTCTGCCATAACCGACCACCGTCGCCTCAACCAGAACACGCCTTGGCCTCGCTGGCGGCAACTCGCGCCACCAGAACCACCACCAGCCACGACGCCACCGTATCCACCTTTCTCTTTTCGAAAACAGCAATTCTCAGGGAGGGTCTTCCTCCGCGTTCATCTCCGATCCCCTCAGCACTACTATCCTAATCTAGTGTTCTACAACGGGATGGTGAGCCTGAAGGTGGTGGCGTGTGCCCCTTCCTAGGTTGGACAAGAATGAATGGAAGGGGAGATTGGTGTTATGCGTGAGTTGGAATGGAGGTTCCAATGGGTGAATAAGGCGGTGGCCGTGAGGCGTTGGTAGTGGCCGTGGGTGAATATGGATGATGGTTGATGAGTGGATGATGGAATGAGGTTTGGTTGAGTAAATGGAGAAATACAAAGTTTGCGAGACCGTGATGATGGGTGGGAGATGCAGTAGTGAATGAAGATGAACACGGGTATTGGAAATCAAGTGTTGGAGGTGAAGATTGATGATGTTTGGTAACAACAAACGTATACAAATATCCAGTGCATTCAACAATATTCATATACAAATTTAACAACAATCGGAGATATGTTCATGAACAAGTAACCAACTCAGTAGAACAAGGAGTGTTAGATATTACTTACCTCTCGATTGCTACTGCCAACCTTGCGTCTCCAATGGGTTTTTTCCTCCTCCTTTGGCTGGCGTCTATCTTTTTCTCTAGGTGAAAAATGGTGAATCTGGATGATGATCCCCAGACGAAGGTCCCCGTGTGTCCTCTCTCTTTCTTTTTCTCTCCCTTCTCCAACAAAATCCTCCCCCCAAAATCTTGGAAAATATTCTTTTCTAACCACCTGGTCCCCCTCCTTCAGACACGCCTCCCATCCGTCACCTCCACGTTTTTTTATTTTCCTTTTTTTTATATATTTTTATTTCAATTTTATTTTATTTTTTATTTTATTTTTCAATTATTTTGATTAATTAACTCTATTAAAACAAAATTAAAGATAAGAAATAAAATAGAAATTGAATAAAAAGCAAAGATCTAAATACATAAAAATAGAATAAAACAGAAAGGTAAAATAAAATAAAAGGAAAATAATAAATAACCAATAAAAACAATCTTTTACAACCCGGACAAAATTGAGTGTTGACACACGCTGATGACGTTGACACTCTTGTCCTTCCCCTTTGTTAGGTTTTCAGGTTTTCTTCCTTTAAGGTATGAGTTTTTTTCTTCTCTCAAGGGTTTTCAAATGATGAAATATTTATGGATCTGGTTATGTGTTGTGCTGAAATTATGTTCTAGATTTGACTGCTAAATGAATGTCGATATATGAATTTAGGTATACTACTGGATTTTGTTCTGGACGCCGCATCTCGTCCTCATTGCATTCATGCTCTATTTGTCTGATGAAATGTTTTTCTTTCGAAAGAAGTAAAAAGTTGGGGTTTTGAATTTTTGTTGTGGTACCTGTAAATGTAATGGTATTGTTTGCTGAATGTCTTTGGTTGTTCTCTAGGAGCATTTGGATGTTGATACGTGTTTTAATTATTTATTATCAATTATTTTTATTTAGTGTTCATGATAATGTTAGTTTGTTACTGGTAGTGTAAATCGTAGACTATTATGTCATTGTGGAAGCACTAGTAAAAAATAGGCTTTTTAACTCGCCTAATAGGCTTCGGTTAAAGGAAAACCGAAACATATACGAAAGCGGTGGCAAACTTGTATTTTAGACGAACTTATATACCCCGGTTCTAAAAAAAACTGGTGTTGAAATAGGTTTATGCCTCGGTTAAAACAGGACCGAGGCCTAATACTATGTGTTTTGGCCTGACACGCTTCGGTTCTAAAAAGAAGTGGTGTTGAAATAGGTTTATGCTTCGGTTCACAACACCTAGCTTTTTTACCTGACCTACACTGTTGCTCTCAAAACCTACCTTTCTCTCAAACCCTGCTCACTTCTTCGCCCAGTCTCAAAATCTAACTTTCCCACAACTAAACCACACCACTGCCAACCCCAAATCTGGTGGCGGAACTTGGAGAGGTAGACCCTACAGTCGACGGTGGCGGAGGAAGAGCGGCGCGTGACGAACAGGGGGGGACGAACGACGCGACAGAGGAGGAGGAGAAACGACGGAGGAAGCGTCGATTGAGGTGGTGGGGGAGGAAGCGAACGGCGCGGGGACGAACGACGTGACATAGGAGGAGGAGAAACGGCGGAGGAAGCATCGATTGAGGTGGCGGGGGAGGAAGCGAATGACGGGGACGAACGGCGCGACAGAGGAGCAGGAGAAACGGCGGAGGCAGCGTCATTGAGGGCCAGAGGAGGTAGCGAGAACGTGGCGAGGCCGCAGCGAGACCGTAGTAAGGCCGCGGCGAGGTCGCGATGAGGTGGTGGCGAGTAGCGGCAAGGGCGTCCTGCAGCGATGGCATTGGCGAGGCACGAAGAGGTGGCGGCGAGGTGGTGGCGAAGTCGCGGTCCTGCAACGGTGGCGTTTCTGCATTGCAGCGGTGGCGTTTCTGCAGCGTTGGCGAAGTCACGAAGAGGGGAGGCATCAACCTTCATCTTTTCTTTTCTCTGTTTTGCTTTGGCCTTGCAGGAGCCTCTATTCTTCCCCCAAATCGTTCTCAGAGTTGGTGATGACAACCTCCGCCAACTAAACCCAAATCGTTCTCATTGCATCAAAACCCAAATCGTTCTCAGAGTTGATTCTTACAAAAGCTGTGTTATTTTTTTTCTTTGTTATTTTGGGAGTGATTTTGTTAAGGCTGGACTGTGAAAGGGATTGAATCACGTTGGACCACCCTTCTTATTGATATTCTGAGATTTGGTTTTGTGAAAGGGAAGGAAAAATAACCCTTTTGCTTCTGTGCAACCAAAATAATCCAAATGCATACAAAAAAAAAGCACGCAATTGCCTCGGTTATCAAGAACCGAGGCATAATCCTCTCTCGTATTAACCCGGTTTAGAACCGAGGCATAAACCCTGCTTCTTTTTACCTCGTTCGTATATGCCTCGGTTGCAGAACCGATGCCTATAAGCAAATTTAACCGATACCATTTCTCCTTACTGCACTAGTGTAGGTACAAGAGTTTAATTTTTGAGAAGTTGGTTGTTCTTCGTTTCAGATTCTGGAAAAGTTTTTGGAGGTGGAAGGTTTTCATGCCTAGAGAGTGGACCGTGAGTATTTAAAATATATATTTGTTGATCATCAAATCTTGAAGAGAATAGAGAACTTTTATACTCCTTTTTTACTAGTTGAATGATTCTAAAAGTTACTTTTTTTTTTTCGCAGAGGAAACACCCAAAATGGTTGGGTTTCTGCAATTTGCAGTGGCTGCCATAGATGCGTGATTTGGTTATCGGAGAAGATGAAGGATAGCATTCCAGGAGCAATGTTTGGTGTTGGCAGTGCTTTTTGACCTTTCCATGTATTCTATGAAATAAGATGACCACTTTGTCCTTATTTAAATTTTATTTTCCCTCTTTGCACTCTAGTTTTTAATTCAAAAATTAAAAAATTACACTTCACACACGTTTTTAATGTCACATCATTTAAAAAGACACAGTCAGCATGTCACGTAACGTCCTAATTAACGTCGTCTTCTCAATTTAACGGAAAGTCCCTATTTGATTCAATTTTACAAAAATAAAGACTCAATTGAGATGCCGAAAAAGAAGATGACCTATTTGAGATTCTGAACGAAAATAGGGACCTATAGAGACATTAAACACAATAATTTATAATCTTCTTATTTCTTTTATTCATAATACATTAATTAATGTTAATATGTATATTCGTATGTTTTAAAACTACAAGAATGAATTGACATATTTAATTGTTTTATTTTTTCATTATATTAAGTATACTGATTTTTATATTTTATATATTTTTTTATTTTTTTAATTTAATTTATTATTAAAAATTCTACATATAAAAGTTTTATAATCAAATAGTATTTCATAGTTAAAAATTATTTTCACTTAATATTATTACTTCAACACATTAAAAATGTAATTTTGATTATTTAAATATTTCATTATTCATCCACATTAAAAAATTTAAACTATTTTTTTATTTCAAAAAAAATTACTTTATTTATTACCAATATAACAATGTAACAAATTGTAATTAACAATGTAACATAATAATTTTTCTTATTTTTTCCTAATTAATTAAATATTTATAGCATTTCTGAATAAATATTCATTAGTATTTTATTACATAAAACCAAACGAAAGTTAAAATTTGTTTATTTAAAAAGTTTTATTCTATTATTTATATAAATAAAAGTTTTATTCTATTACATACAATAGAAACTCAAAAGTAAAATCACATTAGACAATTTTATTATTTATTTTAATTTTCATTCTTTATTTCTTCACAGAATGAACCGTGAACAATGAACCCAAAGTTAAAAATAGTGCCTTCGTCTAAATGGGGTTGAAATTTGTACCGGGAAGCCGATAGAGAAAGGCTTGGGATTTTGGACAACGGACAAAACGACAAGTTTCGTTTCCTGTTGCTGCATATTGTCCTCCATACCCGTTGTCAGTTTTTAAATTCACATTTGAAAATAAAGTCTGCATCTCCTTTATCTCTAATAATTTTGTCGGTGATAATTTTCCCACAGTTGAATCACGTGAATGACCCATACTTGTTGATAAACATTTTATAAGCAGAAGAAAATAGTTTCAAAAGAACAAGATTTTTATAAAATATATTTTTATAAAATAGATTATGGTTCTTATGAGAGAACACGTATTTTCTTTTCTCTTCATCTTTATTGAAAGAGAAAATTAAAAAAGAAATTTAAGATGCATTACAGTTAAAAAATCAAATACAATTTTTTCATTTGTAATATTTTCAATAATCAATTCAATTTTCGTATATGCTATTGAATATTAAAAATTGCTTTTTTGATTAAAAATATTATTGTTAATTTATGATTGATCTCATTGGATTCATAACAACATCTCCATATCCTTTATTTCTATAATTTTGTAAGGCATATCACATTGTAGTGGTGATAAGCTTCTCTCAAAGTGGAATCACGTGAATGAGTCAAAGTTGTTGATAAGCAGAAGGAAACAGTTTCAAAAGAACATGATTTTTATAAAATAAAATTTAACTATTTAAATAATTTATTATAGAAATTTTTAATTTTATTTTAAATTTATTTCATCAATATTATAAATAACAAAAGGATAGCTGTGAAATTTATTTGATAGAACAACTCTTGGTATTTAATTGAAGGACATCTGTTCATAGACTACAAGATGACAAATGTGAGGTTCATTATTTCATCTTACCCTTATCTTTAAAGTGAAAACTCGTTTTCATTTTTATCTATATGTTTAACATACAGGCAATTTTGAACATATCTCATCTCTGTTAATGAGTATACACGTATTCATCTTTTAATATTTCAAATATTATTAAAAAATTGATTATTTACCATTAGGGGAGATATACCTCCATACCGACGATATTCTGAAATTCATCTTGCAAGTTGAATTCAAGGGAAAATTTGTGCCCTTCACCTCCATGAATTCAATAAAATAATCTCCTTCAAAGGTCCAGAAGCAGCAGCCGACGATTTGGCAAATCTTGAAGAAATGACTGACAATATAAGTGATAAAGAAAATCAAAGGAACAGATGTAGACAAGAGAACCAGGGTTCAAGAACATAAAAAATAAAAAGATTAGAAGGCAAATGAGTAAAACAATAAATTGAACTTATATTATACGAGGTAAAAAAATGATGGGAGAAAATAAAATGAAAGGAATGTATTAATATAGACTTAACCGTTAACAATCATGATCGTTCGGTCTATCCGCTATAAATAGGTCAACGTTTAAGTTATTGAGCTAATAGTTCAACAGACGATAAAATAATCAAAGATCTCTTATTAAAGATATTAGATAAGTCGTTTATGAGTAAGTAACCGAATCTAAAAGTAAGTTTGTTTTTATTTTATTGGATCTATGCTAGTTTAGGATCCATAAGATGACTTATAAATATAAGGTCAAGGCAGCCATGTACATTGGACTAGATCCCAAATACTCAATTGTGATAAACAATTTATTAAACTACGCCTAACTTGAGCGTCGGAGTGTCTTTTGTAGGTACCTCCCCCTCCTCCCGGTCATGAGTGCAAGAGAGCGGAGTAGGCGACTCAGACATTGGAACGCAAGAAGATTACCTCAGAAAGGTACTACTCTCAACCTCGCAGATATCCATACAGAAAAATTTTGACGCCTATTATAAGGCTGAGAGGAGGAGAAGAAACCCAATGGTGACCACGAGAAACATGGAGGAGCAACAGAGCACGGGAGAACTAATATGCAAGCATAGACGCAGGTTCAGGCACGCGCGCAATTGGAGATGCAGTGAAAACACAAGGAGGAGATTGCGACAATGAGTAGTCTGCCTAGCACTCTGTGTCGACAGCCTATCGGGATCACAACCGCGAGAATGAAAATGATGCAAGTCGTAATGGACAACCATCTCATCACACCAACCCGAACGGTCAAGAAAGAAAGGAACCAATACCCCTACAAACCGTTTGTTAACTCATTGACGAGTGTACCAAATCATATCAAGTAATATAAAATGGTAAGACCAAGTATCGTTTCCCAAGAGACTTCTGTTACTTAGCAATTGTATAATACCTTAATTAATTAAGACTTAAAAACTATTTTGGTGGTGTTTAAATGCAAATGCAACAAAAGTAAATATGAATGCAAATTGATCAATTGAGGCTTGACACAAGATTGAATGAATAAAGTTGATAATATGAGATGATGATGTTGTTAGGATTAGATTTCACCTACTTCACTTTCATGCATATTAGAATTCATCTTCTTCATTGGAATGTTAATATCACTTACGAAATTACTTAGAACCCGATCCCTTGGCGTAAAAAGCCTAATCTTAATTATTAGACCTCAATTCTTTGAATCCTTAATAATCAATTCCGCATTAAGAAAAAGAAGCTTAAACAACCAAATGTCTTATCCTTATCCCTAGGCAATATTCTCTTTAGATGAAATCCTCTAGATCATGATTCATAACATATTTTCCAATTCTCAAATAAATCAAACATCAAGTCATGAATGGCCAAAAGATAACAAGCATTAAAAATAAGAGAAAATCACTAACATTCAATGAAAGAAGCATAAAATGTTTAAATCATATTCAAATACATGAAAGTTTAGAAGTTACATCATCCCCAACAACAAATGAGTTTAGTTCTCCATGGTCATGGAGAACCTTAGCTTACAATCGAAGAATGAATGAATGGAAATCCAAGAAAGTGAGAAGGAAAGCTCCCGCATGCCCAATCTCCTTCCAAAGGGTCGAAAATAGTGTTTCATTGCTTCAACCGTCCAAAGATGTGAACCCTAGTGTGTAGAAGCCTTTAAATAGATCAAGATTGGATAATGGGCCAACGTCGCTGACGCTCAACGCCCTAACTAAGGGCAACCAGGCATCCTACGGTGTAGCTAACTGGCGCTCAATGCCCTTAGAGAGGGTGCCCAACCATGCTTACAAGGTGAGTGGCGCTCAGTGCCCCAAATCGGGGCAACCAGGCGCCCTTACAAGACTTCTGACACTGAGGGCCCCTAAAGAGGGCAACCAGGCGTGACTGCATGACAATCAGCGCCCAAGGCCCCAGAAAAGGGCAACCAGGCGCCCTACGGGCCTTCTTCAGCCTTCTTAAGTCTTCTTTTAGCCTTCTTTTAGCATCACAAATAACGGTAAATTCAACCGTTATCACAACCCCAAACTTGAAACTTTGCTTGTCTTCAAGCAAAATGTTACTCAACCCAAACAACATAGTCATGCTACAATGGTCTAGCATACCAAAAACATTCTCTTCTACGACAAGTAAATCACACATGTCTGCCCATCATAGAAAGATCAGTCAAGATATAATGAAGTCTTAGTCAATCAAACTTAAACTATGGTGCTCACATAACACAGAATACACAACAAATGCACAAGCAAGCAAAATATTATCCTATAGTGCATAGAATCATTCCTCACCAAAGAAAGTGTTTCACTCAAGCTCAAAGGTGTATATTGAGGTGTTTGTTTCACTCTACCATCACAATGTCACACGTTCAACTTTGCCTTTTATTTAAACACATCAAACACAATAACAAGCAAGTTATCATCGCAAGAAATTTTTAAGGCTTGTATTATGGTTGGGCTAAGAAGAAAACTGGTTTTTTTGGACAACAAAGTTCCTTGAGTTAAGAGAGTGAACAATTTATTTCATAATTTAACATTAATCTCTCTTTCTACTTTTCACTTGAAAAACCACTTCTTAACTTAATCTCAACTTTTATGCATTGAGCTTACCTTTCTCTTCTTTTACTTTTCTTTTTCTTTATTTAAGTTGTTCAATGCTCTTTTTTACTTTTAACAACCCAACAACACCAGACTTAAACCATTGTCCTATACCACACATGTATATCTACTCAACTCAAGGCAAAGATTTCAAGGGTATTTTTCACATTAGGCTCAATGTTCAAAGGATAAAGCAATTTTATTTTAAAATTTTTGGATTAAAATTTTGATTTTGACTTATAAAGGATAAGAACAAATGACTTTGATTATTTGTAACAAGCAAGCAAATTGTTCAAATAAAAAAACTCAAGCAAAATCAACTTTGATTTCAAAGCAACAACATTCAATAACAAAAACTTTGGAACATAACATCTCACGTGTTAATTCAAGTTTCACAATTTAATAAATATTATACTAAGTATATTAATCACTGTTCAAACCAAACAATGTATCTGTCTCAACCAACTATGATACAAGCAAACACCATTTCTTCAAGATTTGTCAAATCCTCGACTGCTGCTTCTTGTCCTTTGAAGATATTTTTTTATTTGATTCGTCGAGGTGAAGGGCACAAATTTTCCCTTGAATTCAACTTGAAAGATGAATTTCAGAATATCCCCTGTATGGAGGTATTGCTCCTCATGGTAAATAATCAATATTTTATTTGAATTTTTATTTTTTTAAATAATTTAATTAGTATTTGAAATATTAAAAAATGAATACGTGTATACTCATTAACACGTGAAAAGAGTTTTCAATTTAAAGATAAGGGTAAGGATGAAGTAATGAACCTGACATTTAACATGCGTCGCTGTCATCTTGTAGTCTATGAATAGATGTCTTTAATTAAATACCAAGAGTTGTTCGATCAAATAAATTTCACAGCTTGTTATTTCTAATTGGTGAGTTAAATTTAAAGGACAATTAAAATAAAATTAAAAAATTGTGACTTTATTTTCAAATGTCGATTTAAGAGAAAGCTTCTGAAACTCCAAACAGTCTCCTTAAACTCCTTACAATCCACGTTTAACTTATTTTGCTCATGATCTCTGAAAAAAGTTGAACCATATAAAATAAATAAAAGAAAATTTGTTCACTCAAACTATGAAATATCTTTAGGGTCTCTGCCTCTGTACTCGCGCGTCTATAAATACATGTTTCTTATATGATTCGTCCACACAAACGGAAGATAAGCCTTGTAGAGCCTCCCAAAAAATGAAGTTTACGACCTTCCTCTCTCTGTTTCTACTTTGTGCCTTCACCTCGGACCTTCCTTCAGCCAGCGCTGATGTGGTGGTGGACACTGACGGTAATCCTATTCAAAATGGTGGTGTATACTATATAAGTCCAGTTATAATAACTGGCAACGGGGGTGGGGTAGAATTTGCAGCAACCGGAAACGAAACTTGTCCTTTGTCGGTTGTCCAAAATCCCAATCCTTTCTCTAGCGGCTTCCCTATACACATTTCATCCCCATTAAGAATCCTTTTTATAGGTGAAGGCACTATTTTGACCTTGGGGTTCACTTTTGTGCCTCCGTGTGTTCCCATCCCGTCTCTGTGGACTCCTGTGAAGGGTGAGGAAGAGGAACTCCCTGTTAAACTTACTGGATACGACAACACAGTAAGCGGTTGGTTTAAGATTAAGAGTGTTCCTGTTGACATTGGGGGCTATAACATCTTGTTCTGTCCTCTCGATGATAGTTCATGTGGCTATCTTGGGATTCAGTTTGATGCTGCTGGAAACAGGCATTTGGTGATCACCCAGAAAGCGGACGCAGCCTTATGGGTTCGGTTTCAGAGACTTTCGCCCGCATCATCTGCAATTTCTCTGCATGAACCATCACTGCTGCTAAAAAGTCATGACTAGCTTCTCCAACTCAGTGACTAACGTAATCTATGCGCTAAATAAATGCTTATTTGGCTGTCGTTGTAATAAATCTTCGCAAGGCTGAACTTAATAAGATTCGAGACCCTTGAAAAAAATAGGTTCTTCATTTTAATAATATATATATTATTAATTAACTAAATAAGATAAAATTACTCTAAACAGTTTTGAAGTCTACGTGACTATATTAATTAAGTAATATAAACAAAATTTTAATATTTTAAATCAATTGAATGCTTTTTTTTTTAAACCATCATGAATAATAATAATAGTAACTAAAGTTTATATCTTATCTATACTGCTTTTTCTTTATTTAGATAATCACTTTTTTCGAATGTTTTTTTCTTAATTAAACTTATTTTCAAATAAATTAAATACATAAACATCTTAACATTATATACCAATACGTATTTAATGATTACGGCCAAAACTGGATCTACATTACTGTTGTTGCCTGTTTTTCTGTCTCAGTTTTTTTTTTAAACAATAAAATGAGAAGTTTGAAGGAATAAAGAATGAAAACTAAAATAAATAATAGAAATTTACTAATATGATTTTATTTTTGAGTTTTTAATATATGTAATTAAAAATATAAATAATAGCATAAAACTTTTAAAATAAAGAAGTATTAACTTTCGTTTTGTTTTATGTAATACAATACTAATGAATATTTATTCAGAAATACTATAAAAGTTTAATAAAGTAGGAAAAAAAGAAGAAAAACAATTATGTTACATTGTTACATTGGTAATTACAAAAGTAATTTTTTGTGAAATAAAAAAAATGTTTACCTTTTTTTATTGCATATGAATATATAATGTAATATTCAAATAATAAAATTATATTTTTCTACATTTATACCAACAACACTGTTAAAACACCCTAAAAACCTGGACCAGGGAGTTAAATTCTGTAGAATTTGCACCCTTTCAACGTTACATGTCCTATCTTATACACTTCTACCGCTTCCATATGGTATTCTAAGCTACAATTGACCTATCTAAGTATATATACTTTAAAAATTCACTGCTCAAAACATCTAAAATTCATTTAAAACCATCACTAGTACACTTATTGCTTTTAAACTCGCACAATATGTCTCATTTTATACCAATCTGTTGTTTATAACAACGCGGTGACATATTGGTAAATAAGATAACATTATAGGCCTCGGTTGCATGTAGAACCGAAACATAAATGGCCTACCACCTCAGCTGTGCTTAGAACTAGTGCCTAACCTAAGGTAATACTACCTCAGTTTAACGAAGGACCGAGGCATAAAGCCTCGTGACACTAACACTCATCCTGCAACTCACTAAAACTCGCTGACAACTTTTACAAAAGTTGATATTACTTCGGTTTCCAGCAGAACTAAGACATATTTTTTAAAAGCTACGACTTCGATTTTTCTAAGCTCGGTGTCAAAAGCTTGTTCGGCTGCGGTTTCTCTACTGACCGAGGCATATATTGTGCTACTACTTCGGGTTTTTAAGGCAACCGAGGTAGCATTGTTTAAAATATTTCAGCCCCTACGCGCTTCTGCTTTTCTTTCACTTTTTGTGCACTCATTTCTTCTTGCAAGGCTGAGCTTCTACTTCTTCTTCTTTCTCGTTTAAAATATATAAGCTTCTTCCTCCTTGGTTCTTCACTATCACCATTGTCGCTGTCGCGAGCTGCCTCCACCATCGTCGTCGCCGCAAGCTGCCACCACCATTGTCGCCTCCGCGAGTTGCGTCCACCATCGTCGCCTCCATGCCTGATTTTCACTCAACTACTTGTTCTTCTTCTCCTCTTTGCACTCCTCTTTTTCTTTATGTTCTCCATGCTCTTTTTCTTTCTCGTCGCCACCATCGTAGCCTCTCGTCACCAGCTTCATCCATTGGGGAGCCATGGAGCCCACAATCGAGTGCGGGGAGGCCCGAGGTGGGGCTGAAAGCACCGTAGTGGTCGCGAAAAGCAGGGCTTGAACCACTGAACCCTTGTGCGGATCAAGGAATGGGGCTTGAACCACTGGACCTCGGTGCGGATTGGTGGCGAATAGAGGGCTTGAACTACTAGACCCTGGTGCGGATCGAGGAACGGGTCTTGAACCACTAGACCCTGGTGCGGATCGACGACGAGTAGAGGGCTTGAACCACTGGACCACGGTGCAGATCGAGGAACGAGGCTTGAACCACTAGACCCCGGTGCGGATCGGCGACGAGCAAAGGAAACTGGTGTCGGTGGTGACAGTGGTGAGGGTCTTGTCTTCCTGCTGATAATTTTTTGAGTTTTCTTACTGTCGCAACCGGAATCGCGACGGGACAACGATCCAAAAAAGAAACGGGTTTCGAAAAGAGATTTGGAGTCGCCACCATAGTTTATTCTGGAAAACTACGGAAAAACCATAAAATGATAAGACGCGGTCCTCGAAAACCATATTCTGGGTTCGGGAGTCGGTTACGCGTAGGGAAGGTGTTAGCACCCTACAACGCCTGCTCTAAGGCAGTACCTTTAACTAAATGCACGAGTATGATGTGGTTTTCAAAAATGTTTAACTATCCCCTAAAATAAAATTCTAAATAAACAAAATATATTTTTTTAGTTTTTTGGGCCCGACAAGGATTGACCTTGCTCCTACGTATTCTCATTCAAAATGAGAAATCAGGGTTACGTAGTTCTAGCTAAAAGACTGTTTGTTTGTTTGAAAGTGTTGATGTTTTTAGCTTTTGAAGATTTTATATATTTGTTTTTTTTTTTTGACATTTTCGAGAAAAAGAAGGTAATGAGTACTAGGCCGACGCGAACGGTCACACGAGTACTCATACCTTTAGAATGGTATTTAAATATGTTTAATTATTTTTTAAAAGAGAACTAACGATATTAAGCACTAGGACGATGCGGACGATCACACGAGCACTCATACTGTTATCTACTTATTTAGGAAGACTTGAGAGTATTGAGTGCTAGGCTGATGCGGACGATCGCACGAGCACTCATACCCTCGTTTAATATTAAGTAAATAGGAAGGAAAAGTATTGAACACTAGGACGATGCGGGCGATCACACGAGTGTTCAACCTTTAAACGTATTTTTGAAATTTTATTTAAGAAAAGAAGAAAAAGGTTTTTAGCACAAGGACGACGCGAGCGGTCACACATGCGCTTAAACCTTTAAATATTTTTGTAATAATTTTTATAAGAAAGAAGAAGAGGTTTTTAGCACAAGGACGACGCGAGCGGTCACACGTGTACTTAACCTTCAAAACGTATTTTTTTGTAAATTTACTTAAGGAAGAAGAAAAAGGTTTTTAGCACAAGGACGACGCGAGCGGTCACACGTGCGCTTAAACCTTTAAATATTTTTGTAATAATTTTTATAAGAAAGAAGAAGAGGTTTTTAGCACAAGGACGACGCGAACGGTCACACGTGTGCTTAAACTTTTAAAAATAATCTTGTAAATTCTTTTATTTAAACTATGAATATTGTATTATTAAATATATATTTTAGGATAAGTAGATGTCTAAAATAAATAGATAGAACAAAATAAGATAAGAGAGAAAAAAAAATAAAAAAAAAAAATAAACAAAAGAAATGGAAATGGCTGAACGGACGTTGGGGACAGTATTCAGAATAACGAGCGTTCGTTGGGGGATATATCGGACGGACGTTTAGAAATGTGAACTGAATGACGAGCGTTCGTCGAGAGAGATAACGCACGGACGTTGGGAACGAAGGCTGAATGACGAACGCTCGTTGAAGAGATGACGAACGGACGTTGAGAAATTGAAGCTAAGTGACGAGCGTTCGTTGGGGAGATGACGAACGGACGTTTAGTCAGGATACTTAAGGACGAACGCTCGTTATTGAAATGACGAACGGACGTTCATAAATGGAAGCTTAATGACGAACGCTCGTTATTGAAATGACGAACGGACGTTTAGACAGGGAAGCCTATGACGAACGCTTGTTGTTGAAATGACGAACGAACGTTCATAAATGGAAGCTTAACGACGAACGCTCGTCATTAACATGACGAACGGACATTCATAAGGAAGCTTAATGACGAACGCTCGTTATTGAAATGACGAACGGACGTTCATAAGGAAGCTTAATGACGAACGCTCGTTATTGAAATGACGAACGGACGTTTAGACAGGGAAGCCTATGACGAACGCTCGTTGCGGAGATGGCTATCAAACGGTCCGTCCAAAAAATGGCCGAACGGACGTTTGAATAAGAGGCTAAATAACGAGCGTTCCAAAAAAGGCCCAAGGTTCCCGGACGTGTGTTCAATTCTGGGCCTGGCCCAGTCGAATGGTTTCTAACCTAGAATTTCTTAGGGGTTCAGGAGGTTCATCCTCATTCTCCACTCCCCGGCTCACGCCTTCTCTAGAGACCCAAGGTCTCTTGCTCTGTCCATAAGCTCACCGCCGCCTCTGCCATAACCGGCCACCGTCGCCTCAACCAGAACACGCCTCGGCCTCGCCGGCGACAACTCGCGCCACCAGAACCACCACCAGCCACGACGCCACCGTCTCCGCCTTTCTCTTTCCGAAAACAGCGATTCTCAGGGAGGGTCTTCCTCCGCGTTCATCTCCGATCCCTTCGCGTCATCAACACCCATTATCATCAACTTCACCATTACTAAAACCTCCACGACGACCACGACCACTGCCATGATAAGGCTCCCCGTGCCTATCCTCGTCTACCTCCTCGGTCACCTCCACGGCCACCGGATTCCTTCTCAACAGCCCCAGGCCACCGGGACTCAACGCCATCGCGCCATTAACCTCACTGGTGCCACCGGCGCCACTCTTCTCCTTCCCCATTCGAGGATTTTCTCGAATGCCAAATGACCCCGCAACCCCACTTTTCCCTCTCTGCTTCCTCTAATTTTATCGTTTATTGATTGGTTTAATGTTGATTGATTCCTATCTATTCGGTATTGGAAACGATGAGTGTGTAGTGTGCATATGAGCATGAGTGGGATAGATGATTCTGTGATAATGGTGTATGGGCTGGCGAGATAGGGGTGAATGGAGTTTAAGCAGTAAGCATACATGATGAATCTGGATGCACAGGTGAACAAACGACTTACCTATTGTTATGGCTGCTGCTATTGCTAGCTGTATATCCGGTGACCTCCTCTCGCCCTTCTCTTTCTCTGCCGGTGCCGGTGCCAATGATGAATCTGGATGATGATCCCAGATGAAGGTTCCCCCCGTGTGTCCTCTTTCTCCTTTTTTCTATCCCTTATCCAACAAAATCCTCTCCCCAAAATCTTGGAAAATATTCTTTTCTAACCACCTGGTCTCCCTCACCCCAGACACGCCTCCCATACGCCACTTCCCACGTTTTCTATTTTTTATTTTTTATTTCAATTTTATTTTATTTTTTAATTATTTTTAATTTTAATTTTATTTTTCAATTTTTAATTATTTTGATTAATTAACTCTATTAAAACAAATTGAAGATAAGAAATAAAATAGAAATTGAATTAAAAGCAAAGGTCTAAATACATAAAAATAGAATAAAACAAAAAGGTAAAATAAAAGGAAAATAATAAATAACCAATAAAAACAATCTTTTACAACCCGGACAAAATTGAGTGTTGACACTTACATTCAGATTCAACCTCAAAAATTGAATCTCACTGATTGACGGTGGCGAGTTCTAAAATCTGAAAAAAGAACACGTTACTGCCTCGGTTCTCGAAAAACCGAGGCATAATCCTATCTTGTTTTATTTCGGTCCGTGACCGAGGCATATAACCTACTTTTTTTACCTCGGTCGTATATGCCTCGGTTGCAAAACCAATGCCTATAAACAAAAAGAACCGGTGTTTTTTCTTCTTTTTGTACTAGTGCATTTAAGACAACTAATTGGCTACCACCCTATTTTAGATCACATATCTACTAACTCACAAGCCAAACAAGTTTTAAAGGACCATACAACATGTCATAATTTACCATTTCTCCCTTAGACCATTATTTCTAAAATTCACCTATCAAATTTCCCTTTTATATAAGAAAAATGACCTATTACTCTACTAACCCATTCCTCCTCAATATTTCAACCAAAAATAAAACCACCAACTAGATAACAGTAGCATTCACAAAAGTACTAATCCAACACAAAATCATACAAGGATCAAAAAACACAACTAATTATACTCATCAAAACATCATTATTACCAAAAAGTCATCTGAATTACAATTAAATCATCGTATCATCATAACAATATAAATGCTACCAAGCTTTGACAAACTATATTACACTTTACTTTTATATAACTTATATTTTATTATTTTAATTAATATTGTACATGCTAATGCCACCCTTCTAGATTTTTCTTGAATTTTACAAGGCAATGCTATGACTGAACCACAATGACAAAAGAAAAGAAAAGGCGAGAGTGAAGAATGCATGTAGCGCACAAAAGCGAAAAAGATAATAAGAATGAGTGTATTGAGATTTGATGATGGTTACATAGGAACCGTTGTTGTTTGTCAACTCAAACATTTTGCACGACTATTTAAGTCTGAAACTATTGTTGTTTCTATAACTTAGAGCTTTTAGCTACAGTTGAGACGGAACTGCTGTAGAAAAGTTGGCTTTTATTTTAAAATTACCACAATGTTTCAATTAACAAGCATAATTTTTTAGTTGTGGTTATTTGACTATATTAGTGTCCTTTTTCATTTCAGCCATATTTTCACACTAATAGTGGCCAATTTATATCTTAACTATAAAATCATATTAGATTTATAGGCATTATATTCAATACAACTTTTACCACTTAGATTCCTTCACTCATTTAACATGTATAAAACCAGAAAATACAATAAAAGCAGAATTTATTATATATTCTTCTGTTTTAACCCAAATTATTAATTACTTTAAAATAGATACCTTTCATTTTATTTTCTCCCTTCATTTTTTACCTCCTATATAAGTCCAATTTATTGTTTTACTCATTTGTCTTCTAATCTTTTTGTTTTTTATGTTCTTGAACCTTGGCTCTCTTGTCTATATATCTGTTCCTTTGATTTTTTTTAGCACTTATATAGTTAGTCATTTTTCTTCAAGATTTGCCAAATCGTCGACTGATGCTTCTGGACCTTTGAAGGAGATTTTTTTTATTGGATTCGTGGAGGTGAAGGGCACAAATTTTCCCTTGAGTTCAACTTGTAAGATGAATTTCAGAATATTGCCTGTATGGAGATATTGCTCCCCTCATGGTAAATAATCAATCTTTAATTTTTTTTAATAATGTAATTAATATTTGAAATGTTAAAAGATGAATACGTGTATACTCATTAACAGAGATGAGATATGTTCAAAATTGCCTGTATGTTAAATATATAGATAAAAATGAAAACGAGTTTTCACTTTAAAGATAAGGGTAAGATGAAATAATGAACCTCACATTTGTCATCTTGTAGTCTATGAATAGATGGCCTTCAATTAAATACCAAGAGTTGTTCTATCAAATAAATTTCACAGTTATCCTTTTGTTATTTATAATATTGGTGAAATAAATTTAAAATAAAATTAAAAATTGCTATAATAAATTATTTAAATAATTAAAATATATTTTATAAAAATCTTGTTCTTTTGAAACTATTTTCTTCTGCTTATAAATTGTTTATCAACAAGTTTGGCTGTTCAAGTGATTCAAATTTGGGAGAATTATCACCGTACAAAATTATTGAAGATGAAGGAGGTGCAGACTTTATTTTCAAGCGTCGATTTAATAACTGGCAACGGGGTTTGTCCGTTGTTTTTTGGCCTTTGTCCAAAATCCCAATCCTTTCTCTATCGGATTCCGAGTACAAATTTCAACACCATTTAGACGAAGGCACTATTTTAACCTTTGGGTTCATTGTTCCCGGTTCATTCTTTGAAGAAATAAAGAATCAAAATTAAAATTAAAAAAATGTCTAATGTGATTTTACTTTTGAGTTTCTAATGTACTTAATTAAACAAATATAAATAATAGAATAAAACTTTTATTTATATAAATAATAGAATAAAACTTTTTAAATAAAGAAATTTTAACTTTCGTTTGGTTTTATGTAATAAAATACTAATGAATATTTATTCAGAAATGCTATAAAATTTTAATAAATTAGGCAAAAAGAAGAAAAATTATTATGTTACATTGTTAATTACAATTTGTTACATTGTTACATTGGTAATTAATAAAGTAATTTTTTTGTGAAATAAAAAAATAGTTTAAATTTTTTAATGTGTATGAATAATTAATTATTTAAATAATAAAATTACATTTTTAATCTGTTGAAGTGATAATATTAAGTGAAAATAATTTTAAACTATGAAATACTATTTGATGATAAAACATTTATATGTAGAAATTTTGAATAATAAATTTAATTAAAAAATAAAAAAAATTGAATGCATGAAAAGAAATCAATAAAATATAAAAATAAGTATACTGTAATATGTAAGACCCTAGAAAAACGAGCGCCATTAATCCCTGTCTCATCCTCATTAATTTCCCTAAAAACCCTTCTGCCGTGCATTTAAAACGCACTTCCAGACTCACTGCCTTCCTGCCAGGTGTCGTGATGGAATGTTCCCAAATCAGTAGTGGAAGACAAGTGGCAGCAAGAGAACGGACGTTGGTTTTTAAACAAAAAATGAATTTTCTGAAGTCCGCATCACTCTTTGCATGCACTCTTCTTCTTCCTCAGATTCTAACTTTTCATATTCTTCACCTTCTCTCTAGAAACCTCTACCCTCTCTCTACTGAAACTTCTTCTTTCTCTTCTCCGTTCACGTTTCAGAAACCGTAGAACCATTCCTGGTGTCGTGAGCTTCGTTTTGAACCGATCACCTCAACGTTCTGATACTGGTAAGTCTCTCTTCTTCGTCGAACGTTTTCTGTCTCATGCAAAGCCAAATCCTGGTTGCATGAAGGGTTGAGTTCTTAGTATTTCTTGGTTTTATGGTTAGATCGGGTTGGAAGAATTAAGTGATCCTGTGTGAGTAGAAGACTGTTAGAGGACGAACCAAACACCTTGAGTTAGGACGTTCACTTCTGATCCAAGGTAAGGGAAGCTTATTAAATTTAATTCTTGAGGTATACTGTGATGCATGACTATTCTGTGAGTTACACTGTGTCGGATGCCTGTTCTATGAATTTTATTGAGTATGATCTATGATATCAGACTTTACTATATGATTTTGATGATGAGATAATGTACGAAAAATATGGATTATGCTATGTTATGAGTAAATTAATGTATGAAAGTTTATACTGAAAAATGTGTTTACCGTAAGTTGAATTTAAGTATGAAATTCTATGATAACGAATGTTCGATATCGAAACGGTCTTTGACCGATCGGTACTTTCAGTAACTCCTTTGAAATAGTTGAACTCTTTCATTTGGGAAGAGTTCTGGTTGAGTATGTGTAGTGTCGGTCTTCTACTTAGAGCTCATAATGAATAGTGTCGAGTACCATTGTTAATATAGATCATCCATCTGTGTCGACCGACAATGTCGAGTCGCCTTGTAATAGAGGTCGTCCATCTGTGTCGACCGATAGTATCAATTACCCTTGTTAATACAGATCATCCATCTGTGTCGACCGACAATGTCGAGTCGCCTTGTAATAGAGGTCGTCCATCTGTGTCGACCGATAGTATCAATTACCCTTGTCAATACGGATCATCCATCTGTGTCGACCGACAGTGTCGAGTATCATTGTTAATATAGATCATCTATCTGTGTCGACCGACAGTATCAAGTACCATTGTTAATACAGATCATCCATCTGTGTCGACCGACAGTGTCGAGTACCATTGTCAATACAGATCATCCATCTGTGTCGACCACCCTTCTTAATGTAGGTCGTCCATCTGGGTCGACTGACCGTGTCGAGCCGCCTTGTAATATAGGTCGTCCATTTATCTTGAAGCCGGTATTACTTTACCTTGGAAAGGGGCAAGTTCTTCGGTCTCGTTCCTCACATTAGTTCTCGTTATAAAGAGGTAGTGATTTTATGTACTTGGACTGAAAGACAAAAAGACAAAAATGAAAATAAAAGTGAAAGATTAAAAAAAATGATGAACATTATATGAGGTGAACTATGGTTGTGAATTTTGGACGAGCGTTCCAGGGAGGAACGACTCATGGTTGAATATGGAATTTTGTAAAGTATGACTGTGGGCATGCTAATGCTGGCTTGGTCCATCCTGATATTCCGTGATACTCATCTTCACGTAGAGGAGAGTAATTCATGTGTGGGAATGGCAGGAGGTCCTTAGTCCATAAGTTAACATGGGCGACGTAAGAAACGGACTAACCTCGAGTGGCAGCTGTCGAGTGTAATATAGTTACTACACCACTCGGGTGCAAGGACGCCTGTAGCTACACAGATTCATACAGTCCGGACGGTCAGTCTAGTATCAGGAATTGATTTGAGTTAAGGATTGATTTAATTATATGTTGTGAAATATTTGATATGTTGATATACTATGAAATGAATGATTTTACTTGAATTAAATTCAATAAGCTTACCCTGTGTTCTCTTCCTTGCGTTGTCGATCGTCTCTGTACATCCGTCCTGTTTATGCAATGATCATCCGTGTGGATGTGAGCAGATGGCGAGGCGTTGCTCGAGGAAACACTGGAAGAGGAAAATTTGGAGGAAGCAACCCTTGTAGATGTTGAAGTAAAGGCCGAACAGTAGACGTTCGGTTAGCTGTTTGGATTAGATGTTTCATTGTACTGATTTTTGGATCGACCTGTATATTATTTGGTCGATCGGTTTATATCTGTGCCTTGTAACCATTCGGTTGGGTTACTGTATTTTGGGATGTTACATAATATATTGAAAAAAATAAAACAATTAAATATTTCAATTCATTCTTGTAGTTTTAAAGAATACAAATATACTTATTAAGATTAATTAATGTTATGAATAAAAGAAACAAGAAGATTATAAATTATTTTGATATGATATGTAAAGGTATGTTTTAAAAATGATAAAAATTTATAGTTTATTAAGTTCATTTCGTATTGGTTTGGTTAGTATAAACTATACAAATAACATGCAATAAATAATATAGGACTGATATTGTTATAAATAAGTAAAACTAATTGAGATAGATATTATTAAAGATTTTCACTAAATAGAATGAGTCTTACATATAACTACTATAATATCATATAATATTTCTGAGGTATTAGCTTCTATAGTGGTGTCCAATACCACAACGATAATTAGGATAATTATGTGTTGAATTCATTGCATTTATTATTTCGATATAGTGGTTGTTTTTTGCAAGGGAATTATTGTTGGATTTAGTGGAAAATCTCCAATAGAAGTATTAAAGTTTTATTCATAAGTACGTACAAATATAAAGGAATCAAATATATCATAATTAAAAATAATATTTTTATTTATACAATATTATATATATATATATATATATATATATATATATATATTATTTTTGTTTCTCTTTACGTTTTTGCTGCTAACAAAAAAAAGAGGATGAAACATACTTCTAGTTTTACGGTTTTATGACTTTGGAACAACATTTCATTTTAAGCTTAAGTATTTTTTTTTCACATTTTTCCTGTGTGTTGTGTTAAGATATTAAGTTGTTTTTCTGATTGCACACCTACCAAGTTATTCAGTTCAGTTAACTCTCTTGTAATAATTTATTACTTTGAGACCTGTTAAATTATTAAGCTTTGATATCTCTATAGAAAAAATTGAATTTATAATTGTTAAAAGCTAGAAAAATCCAGCAGAAATGATTTTTCTTTAAGAAAATAAAAAAAATACTTTTAAAAGAAGGACATTATCGACGGCTATAATCCTACGGTAACATCCAGAAGCCGTCAGTAATGATCACTTACCGACGGTCTACCGACGATCGTGAGACCGTCGATAAATCTCTTGTTGCTAACATTTACTGAGGGTCTTTGGCCTTTCGTAATTACCGAAGGACCAGAAGCCGTGGGTAATTACCAAAGGCCAGAGGCCGTCGGATATTTTCGAAAGGCTGAAGCCTTTGGTAAGTTCCAGGCAAATGTCAGGCACAATTGTATTTCTTATCCAATCAAACAAACATGCATAAATTGTTTATAGCATAAACAGACTTGCATAACATTTTCCAACCACATAGAGACCTGCATAATGTGCATCTCAATCATCCAATCATTGATCAGAAAAACAATATAACATCTGAATCATCCAATCATCAATAGAACATGTATTTATAAATGAAACATAAAACAATCTAACATAATGTTCTAACATCCAAATCATCCAATTGATCTAACATCCAAATGATCTAACATCCAAATGTTCTAATATCCAAATGTTTCTATAACTACTATGTTCAATAACAAAATAAAACTAATAATCTACATAGTTATCATCAGAATAATCTTCATCATCTTGCTCCTCTGTAGATGGCTGGACGGGTGTGGGTTGGACTGATGTCGGCTAGAATGATGAGTCTATATCTAATTTATAGAGATCTCACTCAAGGATACTTCCAAACATCCGTTGTCAATTAATTAACGTGTGATGACCAATTATCCAATTATGGTAATTAATTATGCATTTAATGAATGCACAATGAAAAAAAAAACTTATGTAAAAATTCTCATAATTGCTCATTATAATCAATTATGGAAAGTTATAATTGATTACTGATAATCGATTATTATAAATTGATAATCAATTATCTTGAGTATAAAATAAGGTTTTTTGATTCAAAATAAATTTTAACGCAACCTAAGGCAAACAATAGAATCAAATATAAACCACATCCTATACATAAATCTACTAAATTATAAAAGCTTTAATATAAAAACAAGTCTTCATGAAGATCTGTCTGTAATAAGAGCACTTGAAACTTGTCTTTGAGACATCATCAAAATTTCTGCTCTTTAGCTTTATGTTAATAGGTGTTATACCTCTACATATCATTTCTTTGGAGCCACAATGTACTAACCATATTGCAGGAGGTACACATGAATTTGACCAACAAACACCCACAGTGGAAAACAAAGGTGCTCATATACACAAAAGCTTGAAGATCAATAGGCACCAGCTAAACCAGCTCATCAACAATCACTTCTTCTTAGATCCAGCTGTGGAAGACATTTCCTTGCTAGATCAAATATGGAGGATGAAGCAATTCTTCCTCAAAACTTCTTTGTTGGATCCAGTGGTGGAAAACATATCCCTACTTGTCCAAGTTTGGCAACTACCACCATGACCAGGGGAGTTTTCTTTTCTCTTCTCCTCCTTTCCCCACCTGTATTGCACTTGTCCATGATTTGTTCAGTGTTCTGATTTTTGATCTTATTGTCTGTGACACACTGAGGACATTGTGTAGTTTAAGTGTGGTCTATTGGGGGAGATTCTGATTTTTCCTTTGTTCGTTTTTGTTTTCTTTGTTAAAACTTTTCTTTTCTAGGATGTTTTTGTTGTGTCTGTGTAACATGTTTCTCTTGCTTTCTGGATTTTGTTTAGGTTGTAGACTTGTCCTTTCCTTCACGTGATTGATACTTGGCTTGAAATCCTTGCTTTTCTGTGCTTGGAAAGATGATTATGATGTTTGAGAGGTTGATTTGATTGTGATAATTACCTTGTGTGGGATTTGAGCCACTTTATGTTCTTTCTTGTGTGGTATGTCTCTTGATTGCTTGCACACATGTCTTGGCTTGACTCCTTTGATGATTCTTGATTGATATGCATGTTTGGAAGTGATAAAGGCAGTTTTGTCGTGAGCCTCTCTAGCCAAATAAGCCTACCTAACTCATACACTAGCCTTAAGTGAAAAACCATGTTTACCTTCACCTTAGGGAATTTTGGAGCTTTGGAAGTGTTTTGGGAACAAGTGTGGTCTTCTAGGGGATTCTTATGAATTGGCTAGTTGACTCCTCTTCTTGTTTTGTTTCTGTAAATATGTTGTGTACCTTGTCTCTTACAGTTGTGTCCTAAATATAAAAAAAAGAAAAACAGACAAGATGAGAAAAAAAAACTAGAGAAAAATGAGAAAAAATAAATATTTTGCGAATAATGGAGTCAAGAAGAGGATTGAATTAGAGGTTTGGGTGTGATTTGACTGTGTTTACACTTGTTCCCCATTGCTCCTCTATTTCTTTTGGTTTATAGCTTCTCATCCATATTATATACTCCCTTGTCCTTGGCCACATTACATCCATAAAAGACCTTTTGATTTGAACATGCATATGTTTTGAGTGTTGATATTAAAGACTTGCCAAGTCCGTTGTTGTTTGCTTTCTTGAGTGCATTGAGTTGACATTCTTTACCCTAGACACTTGAGAGAAATAGTGATAGTGCATCTGTGAGGTTCTGTTGCTTTTGATTCACCTCTTGAGTTGATTTATCATTTTTCCATGTCTTGAATTACTTGGATGATTTCATGAGTATCTGCTTTCTCTGATTTATTCTATGTTGGATATTGTCTACTTCTTTTCTTTGTCCAGATTCCTTAAGGATTGTGTAATTTTGTTTCTGTCCTTGTGAGTCTTTGTTTTATGTGTGCTAAGATTGTGTCACTCCCTTGATGTATTTAGAATCGTTCCTTATTCTGCGTCTTGATTTTGTCCAGGAGTGCAAAAGACTAAATGTGATCTATTTTGATGAGTTATTATTTTCTACTATTCACTTAGCTTTTCGCACCCAATTGTATTAGTGAATTGTGCTTAATTCTCCATTATTGTCTCATTTTCACTATTTAGGCTTAATTTCAAGACTAATTCTTATTTTCATTAATTTGAATTATTTGGGCTTAATTATTTCAATTATTAATCACAGGACAATCACTGTTCGAAAGGTAGAGAAAGGGTTTGAACATACTGCCAGAGCCGAACGGTTAGAGACTGTTGGACCAAATGGTCTAAAAAAGTCTTGACCGAACAGTCTGACAAAGTCTTGACCGAACGGTCTAACAAAAGTCTTCACCGAACCCATCTACCGAACGATCTCTGATAATTCGGGCACCGAGCGGTCATGGAGAACGAAGCTGGCGAACACTAATTGAACCAAACGGTCTGCGAATGGTCGAGCGCTAAAGACCGAACGGTCTACCGAAGCCTCTACCGAATGGCAAAGCCTTATTACATGAGAGTCTTGACCGAACATCTTAGCCCTGAATGACCGAACGGTCATATGCAGTGATCAGATAACAGTAGTGTTGGAAGCACATTATGGGATAACAAGAGTGTGACCACGTCATTCTCCATTTTCCATAGCAACATTGTATTTCAATTTCATTTTTAGTGTAGCTTTGGGCTTTTTTTTTGCCATCCTTTGTAGAAGCCCATTAGAAGGGCATTTATGTAATTTGGGATTTATAAACCCTAAAATCACTTTCACTTACTACTCTCCTCCGCCACTTTTACATTCTACTATTAGGGTTTTAGCTTTTTGGGGAAGCTGCTTCTTCTTCCTCCCCTTTGGAAGAGGTTTTAGGTTTTGCTTTCATTTCCATTTTCATGTATTTAAACTACCTTACGTTGCAATTTCATAGAAGAATTGATTCTTACATTCAAGTTTTATGTTATTTATGTTTTGGGTACTATTTATGTGTATTAAAACACTGTTGCGTAATCATTTCTTCTTTTGCGTGCATTCTGCGTTTTTGGTTTCTGCATTTCATTGTTGCTGTGTTGATACCGATCGGTCACTGTATTTAGACCGTTCGATGCTTAGCTTGTTTACCTTATAGACCGTTCGGTTTGCTCGCACTTTCCATTCACACCGTTCCATTTCTGACGCGAGTCACTGTGAGTACCCCTCGGCTTTAATATACTGCTCAGTTTAGTTTTTTCCTGTTTCCCGCCCTTCCCCAGCTTACCTTTCACTATTCAGTCACTGCTTCAGACCGTTCGGTCCCTCATAGCACCGTTCGGTTCTTAACACTTATTGTTAGAACCATTTGGTTTTCTAATTTCATTCACTTTAATACTGTCCATTTTGTTTGGTTGTCTCCAATTTCCAGTTTTAATTTTGTTTAATTCTCCTTGCAAAAACACTTGCAAACCCCCCTCCTTACGTGTTTGACCTAATTCTCGAACCACATTTGGTCCTTGAGAGACGACCTAGGAGTCACTTCCTTGTCTATACTGCATTCTTATTGCACATCAAATTTGTATGGGGTGTGACACCGATCAAATTTTGGCACTGTTGCCGGAGACCAACGGTTCAGTCTTAGGTCTTTTGTTGTGTTAGTGTGTGTTGTGTTTTGTCTTGTGTTGTGAGTGTTCTGTTCTGTTTTGTGTGTGATGTAATGCGTGTTGCATTTAGATAGTTTTAGTTGCATATTTTCATTGCATTCTTCCTTTCCCCTTATTTCACCATGTCTACCTATTTTGATTATGAGCATACTGCTTCTTCTGCTTGTTCCTATAATATGATTCTCCTTCTGCATGTTACTCTGATTATGGTTCTCATGCTGATTTCTATGTTGATATACAATATGCCATACATTTTATTAATTTTTAAAATTTTATTATTTTAAATTTATGAATAATTTGTTAAATGATTTTTAATAATTTTATATGCATTATTATTAATAATATTATTAATCATGTTAGATATTGAGGGGTAAATATTATGTTAGAGGTGATTATACTATAAAATGCAAGAATATCCTTATGATATGGATTCTCAAGTCAATTCTAGTTTTATATCATATTTTTCTTTTTCTATAAATGAAGTGACGTAGAAAAATTTGACAAATGAAATATTTTCCTCTCGTGATGACTTAATTCAATGGCTGACAGAGACTGCACATCATCTTAGGTTTGTTGTGGTAACTATAATATCAGATAAAGTTATTGGTGAACTGGGAATGAATACATTTGTCTTACTAGGATGTGAAAACTATAGGAAATACAAACCGGATGTCTAACCCAATATATAGGGCACACAAAAATGTGAATGTCCTTTAAAATTAAGAGGCAAACCATCTCCTAATGGTGATGGGTGGGTATTAAAGGTCATATATTGATATCACAATCACAATTTGACAGAAAATTTAATGAATCACCACTACAGTACACCCTTCTGCTACCCCTGTAGTAGACCCTCTTCCTCCTCCTGTGATTATAACCCCCACTCCTCCTCCTGTGCTCATTACTCAAACTCCTCCCCTTGTGCTTCTTACCCCTACTCCTCCCCCTGACCCTACTTCTATATCTTCCTCATCTTCTATACTGCCTTTTGAGATTGTCACACCATCTGCTGATCCAGATTCAGCTGGTGATGGTGAAGGTGTTGACCCGCCCCTCCATGATCGACCATGGATTGAGCCATATGGTAAAGGGTAAGATTTTAATCCCTTTTTTTAACCATTTTGATGTTTAAAGATTGCCTTAATTCAAATGACTTTTATTATGCAGGTTTATTCCATCCAGGGTTGCTTCCTAGGCCATCACACGATCAATTAAGCAACAATTTTTAAGTCCATGGCCTACTTGGGGAACAATACCTGAAGAGAATAGAAATCCATTTTGGTAGCGTTTTCAGGTGAACAACCCATTAAACTAATTGTCATATTTATTTTAGTATGTTCATTAATTAATGTTTGTTTTATTTAATGTTACAAATGAATGTGTAGTGGAAACCTGAACATGAAACATAGATACAAAGAAATTTCCACATGAAAGCATTTCATCGGCTGTCAGAGATGTTTAGGGATACCCGCAATGCAGGAGAGCGCCCTTACTGGTTGGGTGAGCACATTTGGAATTCTTTACTAGCTCATTGGAATTCAGTAGAGTTTCGCAATAAGTGTGCCAAAGCCTAGAGGAACAGAGCTTCTGAAAAGGGTGGCACCCTGCATACTGGTGGATCAATCACGATTCATGAGCATGTTATTCATATGGTAAACTTTCATTACTTTTATGTTTCTTTCATATGTAACTTATGTATTTTCTATTTCATATGTACACTTCTAACTCTAAATTATATTACAGGCATAAGCTCTGGGACGGGCGGTCCATGTTGATGAGGTCTTTGCACAGACTCATGTTCGGAAGGACATTAATGAATTCGTTGATGAAAGATCTTGGAAGACTCATGTAAGCAAATAAAACTGTTACTATTAGTAATTTTTCATTTATTTTATTCTATCATTCCCTAACAATGCTTTTAGTGTTTGAACAGGAAGAATTTTCTATGAGACTTTCACAGGTTAGATCTGAACATGGGTAAGCTCCTACACCGGATGATGCGAGTAATGCAGAAGACGACATTCGTAGGACACAGTGCTGGGTCGACATCGTTGGTGGGAAGAAAAAGGGACGAGTGTACTTTGCAGGACAACTTGGTGCAAACTATACAACATCGAGAGGAGGTACTCTGAAGCACCAACTTTCTTCTTCCACCACTATTGCTGACGAGGCCGTTGTCCGCCTCACGCAGGCACTGGAGCAACGTGACCAGGAAATCACTGATTTGATAGCAGAGTTTAGAAACTTTAAGGCCATAGTCATGAGAGTGTTGCCTGAAACTTCACAGGATCAGTTCATTATCCCTCCGACCCAGCCACGATCCTCCCCGTCACACGTCGTCCCTCAGCAACCCACATTAGTCCAGCCCTCATCAGTCCAGCCGACATCAGTCCAACCCACACAATTCCAACCATCTACAGAGGAGAAGGATGATGAAGATCATTTTGATGATAACTATGTAGATTATTAGTTTTATTTTGTTATTGAACATAGTTGTTATAGAAACATTTGGATATTAGAACATTTGGATGTTAGATCAATTGGATGATTTGGATGTTAGAATATTATGTTAGATGGTTTTATGTTTCATTTATTCAAAAACACGAAATACAAAATACGAAATAAGTGTATTTTGAAAAATCTTATCTGTAGTGTGCGGTGATAAGTGTTTTAGGGTTTGTTGAACCATTGTGCTGTGGCTTTGAGAACTTAGTGTGTTGGCATAGAGCGAGAACTTTCACAAGGAGTGTGATTAAGTGATGTTGTTGTTGCTGAGTTAAAAGCCTATCATCCTTCGTGAAGCATTCGGAGGAGGTGTTCATCCTTTGTGAAGATTGAGAGGAGGTGTTCATCCCTTGTGGGTTATAGAGGTAGTGACTTTCATCTCTTGGGGTAACAAGAAAGGTGGTTTCTAAACTTTTACAATTTGTTTCTTTGTGATTGTAATTTGTAATTGTTTTGTGAGTAGTGAACTGTTTATCTTGATTTGAGATAAGCGATTGGATGTAGGATTGGTAAGATCCGAACCAGGATAAAATCATCCGTGCAAGTTTCTCTTAACCTTTCTCTCTCTATTTGTTATTTTTATTTACTTGGTAAGTTTAATTGAGTATAAATTAAAAGGCATACATTCGTATTAAAAACCCTCTTGGTTTGTTATTCCACGCTAATCATTCTGCTGCAGCCGCTCTGACAATTGGCATCAGAGCTCGATTTGATAGTTATTCAAATGGCAAGATCATATCAAACTTTTGCAGAGGGTGCTTCTATCAATAGACCACCCCTATTCACAGGTGAAAATTATGCATTATGGAAGGTAAGAATGTAAATATTTATTGAGTCTATTGATTGTGATATTTGGGAAGTTATTGCATTTGGTCCGTCTATTCCTACTGAAAATATGTAAGAACCAAAGCCCCGTGTTTAGTGGACTGCTGAAGAAAAGAAAATGTTTCAAAATAATGTGAAAGCTCAAAACATTATTTCATCTGCTTTAACCGTTGACGAGTTTTATAGTATCTTTGTTTGTAAGACCACTCAAGAGATGTGGGAAGTGCTGAGAGTGACCCACGAAGGTACAGATGACGTAAAGAGAGCGAGAAAGAATAGCTTAATCCAAGAATATGAAATTTTCAAGATGAAGCAAGGAGAACAATGTCAAACGTTCAGAAACGCTTCACCAACATCGTTAACCATCTCATTGGACTAGGTAAGTCTTTCGAAAATCATGAGCTTAACATAAAAATAGTGAAATCTTTAGACAGGTCGTTGCAACCAAAAGTGATGACAATTTTTGAGTCACAAAATCTCAACACAATGACTATGGTGGCATTATTTGGGAAATTGAGAGAGCATGAACTTGACCTTGGAAGACTAGATGAAGAAGAAGCAAAAACTAAGAAAAAAATGACTCTAGCTTTAAAATCTGAGGTAGAAAGGAGCAAGAAAAAAATAGAAGATAAAGACTCAGAAGATGAAGAAAATTTGAGACTCATGATAAAAAGGCTCAACAGGTTCATGAAATCAAAAGACAAAGGAAGATTCAAATACGAAAAGAAAGAAAATCAAGGATCTTCCTCAAACTATAAATGTTATGGTTGCGGAGAAAGGGGGCACTTAAAAGCTGACTGCCCAAATCAAAAGAAGGATGAATAAATAAAAGAAAAGAAGTTCTTCAAGAAAAAGAAAGCCTACATCGCATGGGACGATGACAACGAAACAATTTCTGACTTGAGCAATTTTGATGAAGAAGCAAAGATCTGTTTAATGGCGGATGACAACACTACTAGAAGCCAAGAAAGTACATCTAGCGATTCTTATAATTATAGTCAATATAGTAAAGATGAATTGCATGAAACTTATGCTGCTTTAATAATAGAATCTGAAAAATTAGATAAAACTCATAAGAAATTGAAAAGGAAAATAAAAATTTAAAATTAAATTTTGAAAATATTTTTGAAGAAAATAAAAATTTAAAATAAAAATTTGAAAATATTTTTGAAGAAAATAAAAATTTAAAATTAAACTTTGAAAATATTTTTGAAGAAAATAAAGATTTAAAAAATAAAATTTCCTATTTAGAAAAAGGAAAATTTGTTAGTAATGATGAATGTATATTTTGCATAAATATGAATAAATTACAAGAAACAACTCATGTTGAAAGTAATAAAAATAATTCAAATGTTAAAATGGTTGATAAAAATGTTCCTAAATATAATTATAATTATTGCGATTATGATTATGGTAATAAAATTGAAAACGTTCCTAAATATAATTATAATGATTATAATTATAAAAATAAAATCAAGGTTTCAAAATATAATCAAAATTATTATGATTATAATTATAAAAATAGAAATTATACGAACCCAAAATATATTATTTGTTTTTATTGCATGAAAAATGGTCATATATCAAATAAATGTAGAACAAAACATTATGATGTTCTAAATAGAATATATGCATGGATTCCGATTATAAAATAATTTGTCTCTAACTTTAAAAGACTCAAATAAGAATTTTTGGGTACCAAAATATTATTTTTCTATTTTGCATGTTATTTCAAAATTAAGGAAGAAGTTTTTGGGTGTGCACCAAAACTTAGTAAAGTATGGTTTGTCAAATTAAGGGGGAGTTTTTAACTTGAAAAGGAAATTTTGATAATTTTTTTTAACTACTTCTCTTTCTTCCTTAAAGAATCAAATGCAATTTAGTTTTGTTTAAGTTACTCAACAAAAAGGAGTATTTCTTTATCCTATTTTTATTTATTTATTATGATTTCTAACTTTATTGTATTATGCCTCTTGTTTCCCTTTAATAATTTTATTAAAATTGTTATTTATTTGTTTATACTTATATCCAAGGGGAGTTCTTATAGTTAGGGGGAATTTTTTTTTATATCATACATAACGTCTTTTTAATTATGATAAATATAATATGTTTAAATGCTTAATTATATTTATCTTTTGTCTACTAATCCCTCTTCTTTAAGTTATATATGAGTTACATATCAATACACGTTACAAAAAGCTTTAAATTAAAATATTTTTGATCATTATCAAAAAGGGGGAGTTTCATGTGTATCTCCTACAATAAGGTTAATACATTTTGGCTCCTAGAATTGACATGCAGAGGTATAACACCCAATCCCAATGTAACAGGCTGAACATCAGATATACTCTCAGAACATGAATCAAGTTCAAATTTAGAAGCAATATCAAGCACAAGCTCATATTCATGTTCAGTGAATGGATAATAAGTATTCATATAGGATGGCAACAAAATTTTCTCATCATGCAAAGAGTGGAAATGAAAAGCATGCTCATCAACATCATAATCATCGACATACCCCTCAGTAGTATAATCATTAACAACATAATCAAACTTCGGTATGTTTACCTCCACTTCCCTAGAGGTGGCTAAAGTGGTGGAAGATGAAGTTGGTCTGCCTGGCTCAAAAGTGCTGCTCAGACCTGCCTAGTCCACCAATTCTTCATTAGTCTCCTCAAGTGCAAGAGCAGGGTCATAGGAAGGTGGGAAAGTAGGTGGGACATTAGTAAACACATGACTCTGCTTCCCATCTCCTAGGTAGATGACACTAACATCATTTGGAATCTCAACAGTCTAAAATGGTGATTCCTCTAAATCTTGAGACTGATCCTGATTGAGCTGAGTGACCATCTATCCCATCAAATGAGTCAAACTCTGAATGGAAGCTCTTGTTTCCTGCTGAAACTGAATGTTCTGCATGGTCATCTGCTCTAACAACTCCTTCAATGTAAGCTTAGAAGTAGAAGACTGAGGAGCTAATTGGGCAAGCTCATGAATCTGCAGCTGTTGTTGTTGTTGGACTCGTGGAGGCATACAAGTGTTCTAAAATGGTGGTTCTTGATATTGATATTGCTGTGAAGTACCATACCATCCCAGGTTAGGATCATTCCATCCAGGATCATTGTTGTAGCCATACTAAGTAGGGAAGAATTAGTTCAGAAACAAATGCTTAAGATCTTCCCAAGAAGCAATAGATACGGGAGGAAGACAATAAACCCAATCCTTTGCTGCTCCTTGTAATGAGTGCGGAAATGCCCTTAAGAAAACGTGATCATCCGGGACATGTGGAGATTTCATTGCAGAGCAAATTATATGGAACTCCTCCAAATGTTTATGTGGACATTCACCTGCAAAACCATGAAACTTGGACAACAAATGTATCAGTCCAGTGTTGAAAACACAATGATCATCATCCCCATTTGATGTAACCGGCTCCTAATGAGCACTCTCACGAGTGGGAGGATGAGTCATATTGTTCACAACATAGAAATCAGCATGTGAACCATAAACAGAGGAACATGCAGAAGGAGAATCATAATTATAGGCATAGGCAGAAGAAGCAGTATGCTCATAATCAAAATAGGTAGACATGGTGAAAGAAGGGGGAAAGGAAGAATGCAATGAAAATATGCAACTAAAACTATCTAAATGCAACACACACAAAACAGAACAGAACACTCACAACACAAGACAAAACATAACACACACTAACACAACAAAAGACCTAAGACTGAACCGTTGGTCCCCAGCAACGGCGCCAAAATTTGATCAGTGTCGCACCCTATACAAATTTGATGTGCAATAAGAATGTAGTATAGACTAGGAAGTGACTCCTAGGTCATCTCTCAAGGACCAAATATGGTTCGAGAATTAGGTCAAACATGTAGTGGGAGAGGGGGGGGGGGGGGGCTGGGGGTTGCAAGTGTTTTTGCAAGGAGAATTAAACTAAATTAAAACTGGAAATCGAAGACAACCAAACAAAATGGACAACAGTGACACGTGTCAGAAATCGAACGGTGTGAATGGCAAGTGCAGGCAGACCTAACAGTCTATAAGGTAAACAAGCTAAGCACCGAACGGGCTAAATATAGTTACCGATCGGTATCAACGCAACAACAGTAAAATGCAGAAACCAAAAATGCAGAATGCACGCAGAAGAAGAAATGATTACACAGTAGTGATTTAATAGGCATAAAGAGTACCCAAAGCATAAATAACATGAAACTTGAATGCAAGAATCAATTGGTCTATGAAATTGCAACATAAAGGTAGTTTAAATACATGAAAATGGAAACTGAAAGAAAAACCTAAAACCTCCCCCAAAGGGGAGGAAGAAGAAGTAGCTCCCCTAAAAAAAGCGAAAACCCTAATAGCAGAATGTAAAAGTGGCGGATGAGAGTAGTAAGTGAAAGTGATTTTGGGGTATATAAAACCCAAATTACAAAAATGCCCTTCTAATGGGCTTCTACAAAAGATGGCCAAAAATAAACCCAAAGCTACACTAAAAATGAAATTGAAATACAATGTTGCTATGGAAAATGGAAAATGACGTGGTCACACTCTTGAAGTCCCAAAATGTGCTTCGAACACTGTTGTTGTTTGATCACTGCATCTGACTGTTCGATCATTCAGGGCTAAGACGTTTGATCAACATTCTCATGTAATAAGGCTTTGCCATTTGGTAGAGGCTTCAGGAGACCGTTCGGTCTTCAGGGCTCGACCATTCGCAGATCGTTCGGTTCAATTAGTGTTCAGTAGGTTCGTTCTCTATGACCGCTTGGTGCACGAATTATCAGAGATCGTTCGGTCAAGTGTTCAACAGACCGTTCGGTCAAGTGTTCAACAGACCGTTCGGTCAAGGTTTCAGTAGACCATTCGGCAATGCGATGATTACTAAAGGACTTACCAGCGGCCTACTTTACTGTCTTTATAGACGGCCTTTGGCCTTCGGTAATGCCCACAGTGCATTAAATTCAACATTAGGTTATTCCTTCCCCAAATTCCCCAATATCAATTTCAGTACTCCTTCTCCTCCCTTACCTGTTCTCTCGATGTAAACCTTGTGTGGGCGCGAGGTTGGTGTTCCCTAGCCAGTTTGAAGAGCATAGTGGTCCGAATGGTGGCAGCAGTTCATTGGTGGGTGGGTGTCTTCCCTTCCCTCTTCAAAGATTCGTGCATATTGGCCCTAAGGCGGTTTCAAGAGGTTGGTCGCCCTAAGCCGGTTTCAAGAGGTTGTTGTTGGGGACGGTGACGGTGGTTCCTTGGTGGCTGGTTTATGGGTTGGGTGGCTAGGGTTCTTCTTCTTCGTTTTGTGTGTTGCGGCAAGGGTGGTGTTTGTGACAATTGTGACATAAATAGAGATGTTAATGATGCTAAAATTTTTTGAATGTTGACTCTGTTGTAATGGTGGATAATATATTGTTATTTGAAGATGATATTGTATTATTATGTTGCTTTAAGTGTAATGTTGCTGAAATGTATATTATGTAATGGTGGATAATATAATGATGCTGAAATGTTTTGAATTAGTGTGTAAGGTATGTGTAATGTATATGGGATGATTGCAGGTGTACTTTATGGTATATATGTGCTTATAAAGTGATTAAACCATGATGTTCATTGGGCATATGAAAAGGATTGAATATAAATGTTAGAAATGTTAACTATATGAACCTAGAAAGCAAGGTCAACCTTGGTGAAAACAGAACAACCACTAAGTAATCCTAGAATCAATAATTAAAAAGTATCCTAACAAGTTTAGAATAAAACCTAGCTAATTAAGAACTCACACAACAAAAAGTACCTAAAACTCTAAATATGACAACTTAGAACCTAAAATTAGTACCTAGAATACACTAAAAGTACTAAAAATGAAAAGTGTATTAAAGTACTAACCAAAACAGTAAACTAACTATCTAGACAAGTTTTAAAACAAAAAAGAAAGATAAAAATGAGGTGACAATTCCAAAATACCAAAAAAAAATCAAAATTTAACCATTGAGCACCTAAAATTACAATAGAATAGGTGATAAATTCGAAATTAACCTAAATTAGCCTAAGAATGTGTAATCTTCATATCCTAACAAGTTTAAACTAGTAAAATGAAGCTAAGAAACATGTCAAATTGGATCAAGTACCTAAAACTCAAAATTGCACTACTTAAAACCTAAAAAAGTGAGAAATTGGGAATTCACCTAAAGTAACTGAGGAATGTGTATTCTACACATCCTAACAAGTTTAAAGTTGGTAAATTAACGAAAGAAACAAGTCAAATTAGATCAAGTAGCTAAATCTCAAAGTTTGGCTACTTTAAACCCAAAAAAGTGTATTAAATAGGTAGGAAATTGAGAATTCACCTAAAGTAACCTAAGAATGTGTATTTTACACATCCTACCAACTTTGAAGTAGTGAAATGAAGTTAATAAACATGTCAAATTGGATCAACTACCTAAAACTCAAAATTGAATTAGTTCAAACCTATAGAAGTGTACTAAATAGGCGAGAAATTGGGAATTCACCTAATGTAAACTAACAATAAATAATGTTAATATTCTAGGGTGAGAATTTGCCAATTGACTTAAAGTAGACTAATTTTAAGTTATGTTAACATCCTAACAAGTCTAAAGTAGTGAAATGAACCTAGGAATCTTGTCAAAGTCAAAGAATTACCTCAAAATGAAAGTTTGAGTATTTAGAACCTAAAAGTGCACTTAAAGGGTCAGAAATAGCAAGAAGATCTAATGTACACTACTTTTAAGTAAGGTTAACATCCTAACATGTCTAAAGTAGTGAAATGAACCTAGGAAACTTGTCAAAAGCAAAGAGTTAGGTCAAACTGAAAGTTTGAGTATTTAGAACCTAAAAAAGTGTACTTAAAAGGTGAGAAATTGCCAATTGACCTAAATTAGACTAATTTTAACTAATGGTAGTATCCTAACAAGTTTAAAGTAGTGAAATGAACCTAGGAAACTTGTCAAAATCAAAGAATTACCTTAAACTCAAAGTTTGATTATTTAGAACTAAAAAGTGTACTTAAAGGGTGAGAAATTGTAATTAAACCTAATGTATAGTATTTTTAAGTAATGTTAACATCATAACAAGTATAAACTAGTGGAATGAAGGTAGGAAACTTGTCAAAAACAAAGAATTACCTCAAACTCAAAGTTTGAGTATGTAGAACCTAAAAAAGTGTACTAAAAGGGTGAGAAAGTGGCAATTCACCTAAAGTAGAATAACAATAACTAATGTTAATATCCTAATAAGTCTAAAGTAGTCAAATGAAGGTAAGAAACTACTCAAAAGCAAACAACTACCTAAAACTCAAATTTTGAGTAGTTTGAACAAAAAAAATTCACTTAAAGGGTGACAAAAGTTCACTTGAATCTGTCCAATTTAGAACTTCCTGCTGGACATCTTTTAATTGATTCCTAGAGTCTTGTTCAACTTTTAATCACTGTCCTAGAGTCATATTAATTGTTTCCATATCAGTTTGATTCATCTATTGAATTTTATTTGGTGAATTGGCTTAAATTTTGGTGTTAAGAGCAACTCAAACAGTGAAATTATGATTTGCAAGTATTTAGCCTCTGATGGCAGCTTACACAAGTCTTGGTAAAACAAAGTTGCTCAAATCATAAAATTAAGTGTCCAAACTCGTTTGAGCAAAATTGCCATTCAAACCACCAATTTTTCAACACTTTTCTAATGAGTTGCATAATTTTTTGAATGAGTGTTGCTTTGCACTGAATTTCATCTTAAATTGGTAGCAAAAGCTTGGTTCAATTGATTAAAAAGAAGTGCACAATTCAAAATTAACAAACAGCCTGCATTGTATAAAGCAAGTGAACTAGTGCCAAGCCAAATTTTAGAAATCTGATGCACATTTTACAGCATCTCTCTTAGGCATTTCATCAAACACTTTTTCCTATTTTAAAATTGAGTTCGAATTAGCTATATCTGCACTTATAATTGTTTCTTGCTTTTTAAATCCACTTTAGAGTCTCTCCTAAGTTCATTTTGAGTGCCACCTATCGTTGCAAGCCTATTAATTGCTTGATTTAGTTTGTTGGAAAATCCTACACCTAAACGGTTTGATGAAAGTCCACTGGTGCATTCTGGTTTAGCATTTTTTGGCAGCAGCAGAGCTGATTTTCTAACTTCTTAATTGGATTTTGTCCTTTGGTAATTACCGAAAGCTTTTTCCCTTCGGTAATTACCGAAGGACAAAGGCCGTCGGTAATTGTTAGTGACAAACGATTTATCGACGACAAAATGGTCGTCGCTAATCCGTCGATAATAGGCATTATCGACGGCTTTTTGGTTGTTTTCAACGAACTAGAGCCTTCGGTAATGCCCTTCTTTTTGGCAAGAATCAGACTTCGGTCAATACTTTGTTAGACCATTCGATCAAGACTTTGTCAGACCGTTTGGTCAAGACTTTCTCAAACCGTTCGACTCTGGGAGTACGTTCAAACCCTTGCTCTACCTTTCAAACAGTGATTGTCCTGCAATTAATAATTGAAATAATTAAGCCCAAATAATTCAAATTAATGAAAATATGAATTAGTCTTGAAGTTAAGCCCAAATAGTAAAAATGAGACAATAATGGAGAATTAAGCACAATTCACTAATACAATAGGCTGTGAAAAGCTAAGTAAATAGTAGAAAATAATGACTCATCAGCGATCATCATGCAAACTCCAATGCCAGAAAAAACTCCTCCCGCATTGGATAAGTATGATGGAACATCTGATCCAAATGATCACCTTAGGATGTTTGTTAACGCAATGACATTGTACACGAACAACGACTCGGTCATATACAGAGCCTTCTCTTTATCACTTAAGGGGGAGACATTGGCGTCGTATAACACCCTTCCCCTAAACACAATGGATTGTTTCGCTACTATGGAAACTCTTTTTAGAGCACAATATGCGTCCAGTTGGGAACAGGAGCTAACGCCGACAAAATTGGTAAACACTAAACAGAAGAAGAAAACTTTGAGAGCCTTCATGAAAAGATATAATGAAACAGCATGGCGTGTTAAAGATATCAGTCACACCTTCATCATCAGCAATTTACCTTCAAGCCTAAGGTCAGGGTCCTTTGCTGAAAATTTATATGGATGGTCGCCTAAAACTACGGACGAACTCTAGGAAAGGATTGTTGAGTTTATCCATATAGAAGATATAAGACACTCGAGGAAGAAAAAACAACAAAAAGCTTCTACAATTGGAAACAAGAAGGAAGGAAAATGATCGGTCGACAATAAAGACAAAAACGGAGGACACCCTCGGAGGGATGCTTCCTGGATTCCTAAGTTTAATCACTACAGCCCCCTAAATGCACCTAGGGCGAAGGTCATCGAGGAGGCCCTTCATACCAAACTTCTCACACTCTGAAAGAAATCAACGCCTAAAGACGCAGACGAAAGGAACAACTATAATTTCCATTTGAATTGTGGCCATACTACAAAAGAGTGCTTTACGCTGAAGGATGAAATAGAAAGACTCCTCAAAGTAGGATATCTTCGTAAATATGTAAAAGAAGAAAGGGTCCAAATAAGAAGTCCTCGCAGGGAGAAATCTCTACGTAGAAGTCTCGAGCAATTGAAGGGACGAACGAAGACAAAGGCGCAGTCGTAGCCATAATCGTAGTCACACGAGAGACCAGTCAGTTTGCGAACACATCAACACCTAAGGAATTTGAAAATTGTTCACATGGTGGACAAAAAACCTCGATCTCTGCCATCTATCACTTTTACCAATGAAGATTTCCATCTAGCCATGAAGTTTCCCTTGGACAAGGGAACCATATGTACTGTGCAGGAAAATTGTTAAACTTTTGGCAAGCGTACCAATAGTCAACTATAGTATAATGATTTTTTAAGTAAGAGTGTCGAACCCACGAGGAACAGTTTCGATTAAATAGATAAATTGTTATCTCAAACAATATATATACAAGGATGTTCAAGTTGATTCATGATAGATGTTGATAAATAAAACTACGTTGCGTGAAAGTAAAATAATAACAACAAATAACTTAACGAAGATTAATATGAGAAGTTGGGATTGAATTCATCTATCTCACTCGTCTACAATCTGGATGAATACAAACATATAGCAACTGAAATTACCAACTTTGATGCAACACACCAAAGTCATTTATATCAATTCCTCGCATATAAAATTCATAAGAGCAGTTCCTTGAATATTGATTCCTCACATATCCAACAAACTGTCCAGCATTATATTCAAGTGTTATAAGCAATTGATAAACTGAAATCTATCCCTAGCATCGTAGAATATCAAGTATTCTTGTTCAGATCAGATTTTAGAAATACTTTCCAGTCAAAACTAAAACCCACATTCATGAAACTATTGATCAGATAGAATCAAGCACTAAGAGCAGAACAAAAATACCAATATTGAATAAAACAGAAATGCTATATATAAATATCACCAGATTACATCCGAGTTCGAATCGATTACATTCAATCCCGAGAGAAAAGATCAGCCACTCATGGTGGCGATTGACATTCTAAGAGATGAAGAAGAAGAAGATCAGCCACTCTGTTCTTCTTTTCTCCGCCGCTTCCCCCCCCCCCTCCCATTTTCTTTCTTTCTGCTTCGTAATTATATGAACTGCCCGAATTCTCGCTTAAGCTAAATTATTCTTGCTTAAGCGAGAAGAAACTTCTTGGAGAAGATAATCATTCTCGCTTAAGCTAAAATATTCTCACTTAAGCGAGAATGACTTTTAAGGTAATGCCTTCCTGGACAAGTCTAGCTTAAGCGAAATCATTCTAGCTTGGGCGAAATGTTGCAGGATTTGCTCTTCTCTCTTAGTTTACCTGAAATGTATACAAACTAGGGATCAAATGATTTCCTTTTACTCAATAACTCAGAAACATGTGATTACATTTCATCTTTTCTTAGATTGGGGAAAATTGATACAAATGTACTCAATTCAAAACATAAGTGCTAAAATTCCATATGAAAATTAACTACTTTTTTGCACTTATCACAAATCAACGAACTTCCCAGGAATGCTATGTGGCCGGCTTAAAAATCACACCATTCCTTCCCCTAAAAGAAGTAGAGGAGCGGAAACTGCCACGGTTGATCTCGATCCATGAACAAACATTGAGGACCGCATACAAGCTCAGGGTGATATTAAACCATTTGTGCTAGGCAGAAACGAGTCACATGTAACGTCCATAGGAGGAAGGCTGGAAAAAACTGATGAAGAAAGTTTGGGAAAAATTTTAAAAGCCAACGAAGATTTGTTTGCTTGGACAACTGAAGAGATGCCTTGGGTTCATCTGTCTGTTATGACACTTAAACTAGTCCTATTCAAAGAAGCACGCTTGGTTGCTTAGAAGAAACGGAGGTTCGGCGAAGAGAAGAGCAATGTTGTGCAAGCGGAGGTTGCCAAACTCCTTGAAGCAAGATTTATTAGGGAGGTAACATATACTATATGGTTGGCGAATGTGGTCATGGTAAAAAAATCAAACAGCCAGTGGAGGATGTGTGTGACTTCACAGACATAAACAAAGCGTGTCCCAAGGACTCTTACCCCCTCCCGAGTGTTGATAGATTGGTAGATGGAACTTCGGGTCATGAAGTAATAAGCTTCCTAGATGCCTACTCGGGGTATAATCAAATCGCTATGTTTGCACCAGATCAAGAGAAAATAACTTTCATAACCGAATAGTCCAATTTATGTTATGAGGTAATGTTGTTCGGTCTCAAAAATGCTGGAGCCACTTACCAGCGTTTAATGGACAAAATATTGTGCCATCAGATCAGAAGATGTATGGAGGTATATGTCGACAACATGGTTGTTAGAAGTCAGTCCATGGAGCAACACTTCAAGGACTTGGAAGAGGTTTTCTTACAAGTAAGTAAGAAGATATGGTATGTGGTTAAATCCTTCTAAATGCACTTTCACTGTACCTATCGAAAAGTTTTTAGGATTCATGTTAACCTCCCATGGAATAGAGGCCAATCCAGACAAATGCCGCACAATCTTGGAAATGAGGAATCCCACCAATTTGAAGGAAACACAACGGTTAGTGGGCAGATTGACATCCCTGTCACGTTTCATTCTGTGAATGATCGAGCATATCAAACCTATTCTTAAAAACATGAAAAAGGGGATCACCCAACAATGGGACGAACAATGTCAAAAGGCTTTTGATAAAGTTAAAGAGATTTTGACCAATCCACCTATAATGGCCCGACCGGTACAGGGACATGATTTGCAACTATACATTGCTATGTCAAACAATACTGTCAGCGCAACCCTCATTCAAGAAACTCCCGAATTCAGATTGATTTATTTTGTCAGTAGAATGATGCGTGGAGCGGAAGAACGATATTCACAGGTAGAGAAAGCGACATTAGCCTTGCTCACAGCGACTCGACGTCTTCGACCATACTTTCAAAGCCACCAGGTGGTGGTCAAAATAGATCATCTCGTTGCCAAGATTCTTAGGAAACCTGACCTAACTAGGCAGATGGTTTCATGGTTGGTTGAGCTTTCAGAATTTGATCTACGTTTTGAACCGTGCAGCTCGGTTAAAGGACAAGATTTGCTATACTTCGTAGTTTAGTTGACGTCTGCATCTGATATCCCTCTTCAATTATGGTGTCTTAATGTGGATCGATCCTTAGACAAAAAGGGAGGAGGAGCAAGAATCATTTTGGAAGGACCGAACGGTCTCATAGTCGAGCAGTCCTTGACCTTATTATTCCAAGCTAGCAATAATAAGGCGGAATACGAATGGATTCTGAACTAGTCGTTGATCATATGAATGGAACTTTCCAAGTCAAAGACAATCAATTGCTGCAATATTTTCATAAAGCACCTGAATTATCCAAGGACTTCACGACAATTAGCATCGTCTGCATCCCCAAAGAGAAGAATTCCATAGCAGATCTCCTCTTAAAGTTGGCTTATTCAGGGAGCAAAGGGCATTTATCTTCGGTTATTAAGGTAACACTTGATAAACCTGTAATTGAAGTCTTTACGACTGATGTAACGCCACCTAAGCCTGACTAGATGAAAAACATTCGTGACTTAATGAAAAAGCAAGAGCAAGGAGAGAAAGTTAGTATCATCGATTCCAAGTGCATTTCTCGTTTTTTCGTTGTAGGAGAAGACCTGTATCAGAGAGGATACACAACACCGCTGCTAAAGTGTTTGTCCGAAGAAGAGGCTGATTATGTGTTGAGCGAGCTCCATCATGGCATATGCGACTTACATTCTGGCAAGCGTACACTTAGAGCCCGAACATTATGAGCTGGGTACCATTGGTCGACTATGGAACACGATTACAATCTATTTGTCAGGAAGTGTATATCTTGCCAGGAGCATGGCAATGACGTGCGAATCCCTGTTGAGGAATTACATGCTATTACTTCACCGTCGTCGTTCGCTTAGTGGAGAATGAATATAGTAGGACCACTCTCGATCGGTCGAGCGTAAAACAAATTCCTTCTGGTAGTAGTGGATTATTTCACTAACTAGATTGAAGCGGAACCGTTAGCCATCATAAGTTCTCAATAAGTGCAGAACTTTATATGGTAATTAATTTGTCGATTTGGACTACCCAGAAGATTATCACAGATAATGGCCAGCAATTTATATGGTTGTTTATTGATTTTAAAGGCTCTTTATTGATTTTCTTTCTCTATGTCTTAGAAGGATTCCTCTTTTAATACTATATGGTTGTTTTATTTGTAGGATACAATAAAGGCAAGAACCATGGCCAACCAATCAGATTTGGGAAAAGCACTCTTCAAGGAATCAGTACTAGGGCCGCTTAAGCGCCCTTAAACAGGGGGCCTCCAACGCAGATGCACTAAATGGATTTCCCAGCTCACGTGCGCTCTAGCACCCTAAGACAGGGGGGGCTTCAGCGCCAGCGAAGCAGCCTGAAGCACGTTTTGGCAGCACTGTCCATGTGACCTAGCATGCTTCCGTGACCTAGCTGACTTGGCCTTTAAGCTCGTCTTTTATTTTGAATTTTGAAGGGAAATTAGCTCAGAATTGAGGCCCTTCTTCACCTATAAATAAGAGGGCCTCCCCTTTGTAATTCTCACTTTTGGATGTAATGAAATGTTGCAGAATTACTTGCTTAGCCTCTTATATCCCTTAGTCACCTCTGAATTTCAAATTCAGATACTATCCTCTAGCTTCCTTCCTTAGTAGGAAGGGCTTCTAAGCTTGGAGGCATCATACACACCCCACACCTTCATCCAAACTTTCACCAAACACCTTCTATGCATCCATTTCGCTGCACCAAATCTCATTCTGCTGTGCATCTGTTTCGGAGCTTCTTCTTGCGTGCTTAATGCTAGGAGAGGGTTCCATCATCAAGGATATGGACATCAACAATGAACAACTGCAAGTTAACTAGATACTCTGTTGGAAAGGCGAGATGTAGCTACTGGCCGGGCCACTGCCAAAAAAGGCTAATATCAAGGAAATACAATACCAAAGTAAAACCAAGAAGCTTCAAAGAAGGAGATCTCGTATGGTACAAGAGAGGTGAAGCCAGGAAAAACCGAGCGCACGGAAAACTAACAGCTAATTAAAAGGAACCATTTCACGTCACGGAAGACTTGAGGAATGGAGCTTATCGGCTCGAGTTGTTCGATGGTAAAGCTATCCCTAATACTTGGAATTCGACTCATCTAAAATTCTACTTTTGTTAAACATTACCGTCATTTTTAAATTCAGCTTCTTTTGATTTAGACTATTATTATTTTTGTTTGTTTTGTCTTTCAGAATAAATAAAGTCGAACACATCTTATTCAGTCATAGGTTGCGAACCCACTAAGAAGCTCCCAGTCGACTTTTGACTCGAAAGCTGAGAGGTAAAGCCCTTTTACTAGGAAGTTCTCCAGGAACGCCTAGGTCAAAGCCGAGAGGTAAAACCATATCACTAGGAAGTTCTCCAGGAACTCCTAGGTCAAAGTTGAGAGGTAAAGCCCTCTCACTAGGAAGTTCTCCAATAACTCCTAGGTCAAAGTCGAGAGGTAAAACCCTCTCACTAGGAAGTTCTCCAGGAACTCCTAGGTTAAAGCCGAGCGATAAAGCCCTTAGGAAGTTCTCCAAGAACTCCTAGGTCGAAAACCAACCGGTGAGGAACCTTCTCAGGGATACTGACTATTAATGTTATTACGGTCACCTTCTTGTCTATTTTGCAGTTCACAGGACAGTAAATCACATATAGCTCACCAGGGACACCTCTTAATATAAATGTCTCATTTTGGGCTTCAATCAAATAGTAAGCGGTTTCGCTTGATTGGTCGTTCGACTTTATAGTGCCTCTGCTCAACATGGGAAAAAGTTCTAAAAAGAACTCCCACAAGTCGCCACTCTGTCTAGAATACGTCGTTCGAACCAGAGAAGAGCAACGACTTAAAGCACATCGAAGGTAAGCTCCCTAATACAACGAGAACGACCTCCCTCAAACTCATATAAGTCCTAAGTTAACTTTGGCTAAAGTCGAACGATTAACTCGGACTTGGGGGCATATGTATGGTATATTGTATAGACCGAATGGTTAACACCCAAGACCGAATGGTTAACACCCAAGACCGAATGGTTAATACCCAAGATCATTCGATTCATCCGCCAGGTTAAAGGATTTTATTACTGATGGGCCATAATTGGGCCAATGATAAAGATATTGGGCCAATAGTCCAACAGCGAAATAATAAGATATCAATTAAATATTTCTATAAAGATATTAATAACATATTGCAGGATAAGGAAGTTGTTTATGAGTAACTAATCGAATTTAAAGGTAAGTTTATTTTTATTTTTCGGATTTGTGCTAGTTTAGGATCCATGAGATAACTTATAAATATAAAGTCAAGACCAAAAGCCAAGTACGTTCGAACTTGTGATAAACAATTCACTAAACCGCTCCTAACTTGAGTGTCCCCCCGATTAAGAGTGAAAGCATTCAGAGCAGGCGACTCAAGCATTTGAAGGTACGAAAGTCACGCAAAAAAGGTATGTCTCTCAACCCTACACACATCCATACCAAAACAACATACATAACAAATTAATAATAAAATAAAAATAAATAAAAAATATATAATAAATTCAAAATAAAAAAAATTTAAAAATTATAATCGATAATCTTCAACGAATTTAAAATTCATTGAAGGTCTCGATAGATTTTGAAATTTATTAAATCAAAATCTATTAAATGCTAATTTGAAGACTGAATTTTGAAAATATATCTAGATTTTTCACGAATTTCAAAATCTGTCACTATTTTTAATAAATTTTAAAATTTGTTAAAGCTTACAGATTCAAGCATGGGGTTCCATGCACCTGCTTTTGTAGGACAAACTTCTTATTAAGTAATTTAAAGAACAATGCACTCCAAGAGGACCACCAACCACACCAACTAAGAAAACGAACAACAAAAAATGGACCACAAGCACAGACAGAGATGAATGGAAGTGCCTAAACCAAATATTTCGAACACGTGGCTCAGAACACTTGTTTGGCCCACTAAGTTATCACAAAAAAAAGTTAAAGAAAATTTAAGGAGTTTGGAATCATTTGATGCAAAATTCAATTTGACTTATATATAATATTAATTCTATAAATTGAATATCAAGAATCAATTCTTTTAATGAAAAACACAAAATGTAACATAAGGAGAAGATAATATTTCAAAATGAAAATGGACATAAAAGAGAGAAAGAAAGAAAAGAATATCAAGAGACAAAATTTAAAACTCTAAAATTTAGCAAATGATTTGTGTGTACAAGTTTAGTAGAGCACGTCTAACCTATTTAAATTGTCTCAAATTTGAAGCAAACATAAATCTAAATGTGTCTTCTAATTAGGTCTATAAACTCAATTACAAAAGTTTAAGTTAATACACACAAAAATTTAATATGCATGAGCTCTTATACAAAAACTTAAGCATATAAATAAAATCTAATATGCATGGGTTTCTTTACAAAATTTAAGCAAATTTGGCTTCAACGGATAAAAGTCAGAAAAAAGTAGAGAACTTCAAATGCAACGAAACATACCTTTGTTTTAAAGCCGCTTAAATATAGAATACAATACAACTAGAATTGTCAAAAAATATTATTTATAAAATAAGTTATAATCAAAACAATAAATAAAGATTGTATGAGGATAGAACACAAAATTAAAACAAATATAAACATCGAATCTAATTCATTGCGCATCTACATTGAACTGCAATCCGAGAAATGTAGCATTAACCAATAATAAGATTTGTTCAACAAATGGGGATGCCATGTATGTGTATTTAAAATCTCTCTATCCTTTAAAGGAAAACAGTACACAAGAAAAATAAAGGAAGAGGGAAGAATTACAACATAATAATTTTATGACATAGATGATGTGATTATACCATCAAACTCATGATTGAATTCACGTGCATCAATCTAAATTATGACAAGTCAGGATATATGAGTTTCGACACTTCAATTTAAATAAAATATCACTCAGTTGAATTCCCAAAACCAAACCTCTAACGGATAATAATTTAAATTCTACTTCCTCAAAATAATGTCATATGTAAAGTTAAAATACGAAAACACGATAAAAATGTAAAATAAAACTATAAAAACACTTTACACATATTACAACATACTAAACAAAATAATAAAGAAACTAAGAAGACGTCACCTGATACAATAATATACGAAAAAAAAATTGTGTCCTCCCTTTATTTGTCATGTAAATTGTAATGATTACATTTCCCTCGTTATGAATTCTAGTTCTTCACTTTGATTCCGATTGAATTAAGATTTTAACGCTTAGTTTGTAAAGACAAATCCTCAAGGTAATTGGTAAAAATATAATTTAATAGAGTAGAATAAAATAATCTTATTAACTTTATCTCTTGCATTCAATTCGACACGTCATAAATAATAATTTAAAATTTCTTTTTTCTTGTTAAACCTTGTAAGAAAGATAGAAGAGTATCTTCTATATATGTATTAACCTCTTACGGCTAAGAATAAGTTTGATTAAAAAATATATAGAAGGGAGTGTGTGCCCATTCCCTCCACTTAAGGTTTTTTTTATAGCACGTGACTTTAAATATATATATATATATATATATATATATATATATATATATATATATATATATATATATATATATATTTATTGTGAGGATCTGAAAATAGAGTAAAAGGGTGTCTTAAGTTAAAGAAACAAGGTTTTAAATGGGTTTTTTAAACTTTCTAGTCCATTAACTTCAGCATACCACTCTCTTTAAGAATTCAGTTCCCCTTTTGTCTGCTTTCTCTCTACAACCTCACCTCATTCTCTCTTCAATCTCTTTTCACTAAGCTAGTAGATTTCGTTTTAGGTGGTGCTCAAACGTCCGCGAAGTAGAGGGTTTCAAAATCATCCGATAAGTTTTGGGTTCTAAGCTGGTAAGTCCCTTCATGCAACCTCCTCTTTACTGTTCTTGAGTGGAAATGTATGTTCTTGTTTGTTGCATGTGCCTTTTTGTTTTGCCTTCTTCCATTTCTACTCAGTTCAAGCTCTAAGAGTTGTTTCCCTCACCAGTTCGGTGGTTGTAGGGCATTGTTCGAGTCCTTGTCGTGAGAGGTACCGTTAGGGCATTCTAATGAGTTGTGCGGTTTTACTCCAAGGTAAGGGGAGCTAGACATTCTTCTGATTTTTAGTGTATGGTGTGCATGTGTGTTGAAATCTGATTTTTAGCCGTGAACGACTTCATAGATGTTTTTCTTGAAGAAGTTCCTGGTTTACCTCCTTTGCGAGAAGTGGAGTTCTCCATTGATATGGTCTCAAGAGCAGGGCCAATATCTATAGCCCCTTATCGGATGGCTCCAACTGAGTTGGCCGAGTTGAAGAAGCAGATTGAAGAGCTGTTAGAGAAATAATTTATCCGACCGAGTGCTTCGTCGTGGGGTGCGCCAGTGCTGCTAGTAAAGAAGAAAGATGGTAGCTTAAGGTTGTCTGTTGACTATCAATAACTGAATAAGTTGACAATCAAGAATAAGTATCCATTGTCGAGAATAGATGATTTGATGGATCAATTGTACGGAGCTACGATGTTCTCTAAGATTGATTTGAGATCGGGCTATCATCAGATCTTGGTGAAAGCAGATGATGTGCAGAAGACGACGTTCAGGTCTAGATATGGCCACTATGAGTATGTAGTTATGCCTTTTGGTGTGACTAATGCTCCAGCCATTTTCATGGACTATATGAATCAAATTTTCAGACTATTCTTAGACAGGTTCGTTGTTGTCTTTATAGATGACATACTTGTCTATTCTAAGACTCGGGAAGAGCATGAAGATCACCTTAAGGCAGTGCTTGGAGTACTGAGAGAGAGAAAATTGTATGCCAACCTTTCTAAGTGTGAGTTTTGGATGGAAGACGTTCCTTTTCTTAGGCACGTGATTTCAGCCGGAGGAATTTCTGTTGATCCCGCTAAGGTGCAAGCAGTACTCCAGTGGGAGAAACCTAAGACTATGACTGAAGTCAGGAGTTTTGTGGATTTGGCGGGCTATTATCGTCGTTTTATTGAGAGTTTTGCTTGGATTGTGGCGTTGTTGACGCAATTGACTAGGAAGGATCAACCTTTTGTTAGGACAGATCGATATGAGACTAGCTTCCAAGAGCTAAAGAAAAGGTTGACTAGTGCACCAATTTTGGTTATGCTTGACATAGGTAAACCTTTTGAGGTTTTCCGTGATGCTTCTCATCAGGGTTTGGGGTGTGTGCCGATGTAGGAAAAGAAAGTGGTTGCCTATGCGTTGAGACAACTCAAGTCTCATGAGAAGAATTATCCCACACATGACCTAGAGTTGACAACTGTTGTCTTTGCTTTGAAGATTTGGAGGCACTACCTGTATCTCGCGCAATTTTAATTGTTCAACGATCATAAGAGCCTAAAGTATCTCTTTGATCAGAAGGAGCTTAATATGAGGCAAAGAAGATGGATGAAGTTTCTTAAAGATTTTGATTTTGATCTCCTCTATCACCCTGGGAAGGCTAATGTGGTGGCAGATGCATTGAGCAGGAAGTCAGTGCATGTTTCCGCGTTGATAGTAAGAGAGTTAGAGCCGGTGGAAAGCTTTAGAGATTTGAGATTGCGGGTGGACTTTGAAGCTGACAGCATTAGATGCAGTAAATTGGTGGTGTCTAGTAGTTTATTAGAGCGTGTTAAAGAAGGCCAATTATTAGACACCGAGCTTCAGAAGTCAGTAGCTTTCATTGGTACAGAAAAAGGAAAGGACTTCAATACAGGGACAGATGGTCTCTTACGGTTCAGAGGTAGGACGTGTGTCCCTAATGATGGTGAATTAAAGAGATTAATACTTGAGGAAGGACACCAAAGTCGTTTTAGCATGCATCCAGGCATGACTAAGATGTACCAAGACCTCAAGAAGTCTTTTTGGTGGTCTGGTATGAAGAGAGATGTAGCTCAGTTTATTGTCTCTTGTCTAACCTATTAGAAGGCTAAGATAGAGCATCAGAGACCTGGAGGTTTATTATAGCAGCTTGAGATACCTGAGTGGAAATGGGATAGCATAGCCATGGATTTTGTTACCTATTTACCATGCACGGTTAGAGGTCATGATGCGATCTAGGTGATTGTGGATCGGTTGACCAAGAGTGCCCATTTCTTGGCGATTAATTTAAGGATGTCGATGTTGAAGTTGGCGCAGTTGTACATCAAGGAGATTGTAAGACTGCATGAAGTACCTTCTAGCATCGTATTAAATAGAGATCTGTGGTTCACGTCTCGCTTTTGGCACACATCTCAAAGTGAGATGGGTAGTAGGCTACATATGAGTTCAGCGTATCATCCCAGACTGATAGGCAATCAGAAAGGACGATCCAATCACTTGAGGACTTGTTGAGGACATGTATTTTAGATCACTTGGGAGTCTGGGATGAGGTGTTGTCATTGGTGGAGTTCACCTTCAACAATAGTTATCAGGCTAGTATTGGTATGACTTCGTTTGAAGCCTTGTATAGAAGACGCTACAGAACACCTTTGTGTTGGTTTCAGGAGGGACAATATGTGTTAACAGGGCCCGAGTTAGTACAGCAGACTACAGAGAAGGTGAAGCTCATTCGAGAACGGATGCGGGCTTCTTAGAGTAGACAAAAGTCCTATGCTGATCAGAGGCGTAGACCCTTGGAATTTGAAGTTGGGGATCATGTCTTCCTCCGAGTAATTCCTACTACTGGTGTGAGAAGAGCTATTCGTGCTAGGAAGTTGTCTCCTAGGTACATTGGTCCTTATCAAATCCTGAGACGTATAGGATCAGTTTCCTATGAGATAGCCATGCCACCCCGGCTTGCAAACCTTCATCCAGTGTCCTTGTCTCACAGCTTAGGAAGTATGTACCTGATCCGTCTCATGTAGTAGAAGCTGAGAATGTTCAGGTTAGAGAAGATCTGTCTGTGCAGGTGCAACCTATCAAGATCGTGGAAAGCCAGAATAAGCAACTTAGAGGCAAAACCATCAGTCCAGTCAAAGTCGTCTGGGATAGTAGAACTGATGACTCTACTTGGGAATTAGAAGGAGTCATGAGGGAGTCCTATCTTCACTTGTTCTTTGATAAGCCTAATTTTTGAGGTCGAAAATTTTTTATCTGTGGAAGTATGTGAGGACCTGAAAATAAAGCAAAAGGGTACCTTAAGTTAAAGGAACCAGACTTTAAATGGGCTTTTTAAACCTCCTGGTCCATTAACTCCAACACACCACTCTGTCTCTAAGAACTCCATTCCCCTTTTCTCTACATTCTCTCTACAACCTCACCTCCTTCTCTCTTCAATCTCCTTTCCCTAAGCTAATAGATTTCGTTTTAGGTGGTGCTCAAACGTACGCGACGTAGAGGGCTTCAAAACCATCTGATCAATTTTGGGTTCTAAGATGGTAAGTCCCTCCATGCAACCTCCTCTTTACTGTTCTTGAATGGAGACGTATGTTCTTGCTGGTTCCATGTGCCTTTTTGTTTTTCCTTTTTCCATTTCTACTTAGTCCAAGCTCTAAGAGTTAGTTCCCTCACCATTTCGGTGGTTGTAGGGCATTGTTTGAGTCATTGCTGTGAGAGGTACCGTTAGGGCATTCTAGTGAGTTGTGCGGTTTTATTCCAAGGTAAGAGGATCTAGACATTCTTCTAATTTTTAGTGTATGGTGTGCATGTGTGTTGAAATCTGAACTGATATGTTTTTTGGAGTGGTATTTCACTTGCTTGGGTATGATGCATTATATGAACTTGACTGTATAATCTGTGATGCTGGAATTAGTGACTGTGTAGTTATTTGCATGAAGTGGATATCTGAAATTGGGTATGTTGGATATCTGAAACTGGTAGAGTTTTGGGTCACCTTGAGAGGAAGAGGTAGTGATTTTGGGAAGTAGGGGTTCTGGGCACATTTGGACTGTTGAGACATCTTGGGCAAGTCAATTGTGACTTGTTTGGATCATAAAACTGGTTTAGAACAGGCTAAAAATGGTAGAATTAGAATTGATCCCCTAAGTTGAGGAACCTAGTGTTTTAAGAAGGAATTTGGGTCTCAATCACTTTAGATTAGTAATGGGGAGGGTTAGGGTCATCTAAGCAAGTTTAATTGAGCTTAATACACGAATTGAAGATCTTAGAAGTTGGCCAAGAGGCCTAGAAATGGTAAGGGGTGGTGTGAGTGTGTGAGTTTGCAGAATTTGCGTTCTATAGATGATGCAGAGTCGTTATGTGAGCTGTCTCGCATAACGAGACCCTGTAGAGGGTGCTCACTGTCTGGGTAATTCGCTGTGTGGGCTGGTGCGTTGTGCGAATGACCAGAGGGTGTTGCTCTATGTTTGTGGATTCGCTTGGCGAATCCTGTCGCTATGCGACTGGTGGTGGTTTGGAACCATTGCCCATTTAATTCAAAAGGCGAGTGGGGCGCATAACGAGAGTTTTAGGGGGGTTGGTCTCTGTTTGGGCTCTCGCATAGTGACCTGGGTGCGCTATGCGTGGGACATGAGGTACAACACCTCAACGAGTTAATTCGCCTTATGAATGGGGTGCCCTGTGCGAACCCTTTTGCTCTTGCTTTGGGTGAACCAAGTGTGTGGAATGATTGAAATGCATAGCGTGATGGTAGTAATGTTATTGAACTGATAGTATGTGATGGTATGAAACATGTTTGGTGGTTGATTGTATTAAGTATGGTTGATGCAGGTAATTGCATGGGTCTCTAAGGAGGTCACATGGTGGTGCCCTATAATATTGGACGTAATTCCATGATCTTCAAGGAGAAGATTCATGGTGGTGCCCTTAGTATTTAGAATGATTTGCACGGTAGCTCAGTCTTTGGGGTTATCCTGGAACTACAATGGTCAATCATTCTCAAGTAGAGAGGATTGAATCATGTGGTGAGTAGTAGCAGGAGGTCCTAGTCTTGAGTGCTTCTAGTATGGCCCAAGGTGAGTGATAACGGACTAACCTCGTAAGTGTGGTAGGGTGAAACCCATTGGCAATGGCTTTGCAAAGCAGTAGAGGCCACCACGAGTGCACGACCTGCCATAGCTCGACAATCATTCTAAGTCCGGACGAGTCAAGTTTAAGTGCAACAAGTCATGTTTGTGTAGTGTAATGTGTTTGTCTTTACTTGCATGTTGCTTGTGACTGTTATAACATGATTTTTATATCTAGCTCACTCTTGCTTTTATGTTTGTGTTTTTCTTGGGTATGCTTTTCTTTTGCAATGATATCCACTTGAAGGTGAGCAGAGGTGATTGAGGTGCCTCTAGAGCACGCTGTGGAGGAAGACAATGTTGTTTCTTAGTTTCATTAGGACTTTAAGTGGTTCCTTATCTTTTGAAATACTCTAGTATGTTTAGGTTTTAAATTATGACTCAATTTGGGATGACTGTAAGCTTAACAACTTTATTTACAGTCTACTCTAACTGTTCTCTTTTAGTTAAATGTGGACTTCCTATGTTATATGCTTCTATATAATCTGGGATGTTACATTTATGGTATCAGAGCAGTTTCTATCCTTAGAAAATCCTGTAGGGTATGTGTGCCTTGCTTATGCTTGTGTACTCTTAGTCATGTTTAAGTTGGTTGTCCTTGTTTATTTGAGTTGGACTGATGGTCATTCCTCTGTGTGAACAGAAGATGGCACCTAGGCTTCCTCCTCCTCCTCCTCCCCCTCAAGCCGAGCCGTCATAATCTAACCAAATATTAGAGACTGTACTTCAGGCTTTGCAACAACAGAAATGACAAATTACATTAATTAAGTAACAAACTCAAAGCTATTTGTTGATGGCAATCTCCTTGGCTAGGTTGGGCCAAAGCTAGGAGATGTGCATGGAAGGGTGTTCCTTGGACGAATAGTGCGGAATTGTGGTGGTAAATGTGGTCCAAGGATGATGAGCTAATGTATGAATGGTGTAAAAGCTCAAAGCCTTTAGGAGATATGGTGGTGGTGGTGTAGTGTTTGGTGGCTCCAAGAGAGGTTAGGCCAACTCAAGGAGTAAGGTGACTACAAGGGCCTCTAGGGTTGTTCTAGTATTGATCAAGGAAGAGTATGGCCATATTTTGGCAGCATAACATTACTTAATTCCAAGATGAAATACAAGGATGGAGACACCTCTATTTATAGGCCAAGGATGTCTCCTTCTAACCCTAAAAGCATGATTTCCCACCTTTGCTCTCATTGGCCAAAAATAAGGCCTTCTAAGGAATGGACAAGTGTCCACAAATCCTCTCCAATGATGGGAGGAAATGTGGCCACTCACAAAACACAATCCTCTTCATTCCTAGAGTGCCATGTGGCCACTACTAAAAGCAAAAACTCTCTACTCCTAAGGTGCCATGTGGCTACCTTTTAAAAAGTAAATTCTCTCCATTGGAAGCATCACACATGGCACACACTTTCCACTTGGTTTGGATGCCTAACTTTTAACGAAAATCCTATGCTACCTAGGCCTTAATACAAGCCTTAAACAAACCTACACTACATGGCCTAATACAATGACCTAAATTCCTACACTACTCTTCAATCCATGCTCCGTGATGGTTCCAAAGGTGGCCCACAAGGTAGAGTTGATGTCATCTTCATGGATGGCTTCCACTCTCTTGAAAGTGCTTGACCATGGCTAGGGGATTTGCCATCATTCCCTCCCTCTTGAAAAGGATTTTCCCTCAAATCTTCAACATGGAACAAGGCAAACTTCCTTATCTTGTTTAGAGTTTTGTGTGCTTCTCCACCAAGGTCAAATACCTAATTTTATAACACAAGTTAGAACAAATGTTATAATAGTGAGTAAATGAAGAATATAGCTCCCAACAATGATACACCTTAAATCAAATGAATGATCAAGGTCTTGAAGAGTAAGAGCATCTTTGAAGCTTTTATTTGTCTTGTGTTGGATGTATATGTTTGAAAGACTATCCATTCCAACACAAGACTTAATTTTTAGGGATATGCCATCATACCCTCCCTTTTGAAAAGGATTTGTCCTCAAATCTTCTTGTTCTTTTATGACAAAAACCTTTTTCTTATTATTGGTTAATTTTGTGTATCTTTCCACTAGGATCAAAGATCCATATGCAAGTGTCATCAAACACAAAACCAATAATCTTATGAGCCACAAACAACATGTATCTAGATGAAAGATTTAAAGAAGACCTTATGCTAATTTTAAAAGATTTTACTTGAAAACTTTGAAGGTCTACTCCACAAAATTGTTTGTGTTTACTTTGAGTTAATTGTATCCTAGAAGGTAACATCAAATCAAAGTTTGATTTGGAAAAATTTGAGGAGTTAAAAATAGTGGAAGGTGAAAAAGAAGTTGAAATTTTTTCAAAAGTAAAAGTTGGAGTTATGTAAGATGGTTGGATGTATTGAGAAAAGTTCAAGGATTGGAAAACTCCTTTTATCATCTTAGTCTCAATCTTAATTGTGGGAGTGGTAGGGGGCTTTAGTAACTCTTCCTTTTCTTCTCTTATCTCAATCTCTTCTTTTTCTCTCTTTTCTTTCTCATTCCTTTCTTTTATCTTTTTCTCTTCATACTCTCTTCTTCTTTCATCCTCCTTTTTCTCTCTTCTTACTTGCTCCTTTTTCTCTCTTTGTTCTTTCTTCCTTCTTTTGTCTTCATCTCTTATTCTCTTTATCTTCCTAAAATCCTTTTGGACTTTTTCTTGTTTTTCATTAAGGATTATAAGCTCTTCTTCTAAGATAGCAAGATATTGTTTTCTTTCAACTCTTTCTTTCTTTTCTATCTTTCTCATGTCACATATTTTCTCTTGGTTTATTACAAGGTAAGAAGCAACAAATTTTCTTCTCATGCATGCTCTCAAGTCACACCAATCTTTAATTGGAGATTTTCTACCTTTCTCAACCTTAGATTGTCTTTGATTCCATCATTCACTTGCATGTCCTACAAGCCTAGAGATGCATAAACTAAATATATGATATTTACCATGCCTAACTAGGAATGGATGAAGTTCTTCTATTCCTTTCTCCCATGCTAGGTATGATAATGCACTAGTATTCTCACCAAAGAATAGAAGGTCACTCTTAACTTTAGAATGCAGCTCAACCTCAGCATGACTTAAATGCAAGATACTATAAAAATTCATTTGTTTTAAAACAATTTTGAAAAACAATTTTCACAAATAATCCTAGAGATTTTTAAGATTTAAAAAATGGCTTATGCAAACAAACTTAGTATTTCGAATAAAATTCCTTAAAAGACTTAAGGAGACAAGAGAAGCTTAAGTTCACTTGTAGGAAAGAGAGGTGAACCACTATGGATTGCTTAGAAACCAAGTCTTTTCTAGCCAAAGATTACCTCAAGTTCTCTTGTACCAAACTTCTCAAAGGGATTTAAACTTGAAATAAAAGTTACACTACATGGCCTAATACAATGGCCTAAATTCTTACACTACTCTTCAATTCATGCTCTGTGATGGCTCCGAAGGTGGCCCACAAGGTAGAGTTGATGTCATCTTCATGGATGGCTTTCACTCTCTTGAAAGTGCTTGACCATGGCTAGGGGATTTTCCATCAAAGCTATTTGTACTCCAGAATTCACAAGTATATATTTATGATTCTTCAAGCTAACATTTTCACATGCTATTGGTGGTTACTACACCATAAACATATTTATTACATATTTTCCATCCTTCAAAGGGTAAAATGTATTTTGTTATTGCCTTCACTCAACTGGAGATAACTGAAAACTTTGAAGCTGCAATTCTCGCAGGATCCAAGGACGTTCAAAAACACAACCACAAAAGGTTTCATACTTTAGTTATTCTTCTTTACTTCTATTTCTCTTAAGAACATGATTTTTGGTTATTACACTTGCATTAGTTAACTAACACTTTTGTTAGTAAGTGAAGTTTCATACATTAAAAGGCTTACAAAAATTTTCTCTTTATGAAAGAGAGAGCAATAATATGACAATTTTTGTTTAACCTTTGCTAACAGTAACTTAATAATTATTTTCACTACTACTATTAACATTAAAAATAATATTATAATATATCATTGACCATAAAAGTGAATTATAATATATCATGTACGTAAAAAAAATAGAAGTTAAACCTCAACCTTCCTTGCCTCCTCTTCTTGTAGAACCAGATTAAGAGGTGTTAGAGTTTCCACAATTCTTCGTTTCAGTCTCAACCAAGCTCGTGGGAAGGGTTTCAGGTGCTTTATCTTATCCCTTTCACCCATTAACCAAGTTCTTAGAAAATCGGTAGAGAGAGGCAAAAGCAGACAGAGCGACGAGCATAGTAATTAAATGTCGGTTTACCTTGATGGTCGGTGCAAGAGTGAATACACGCTAGAGCCCCTCGATTGGAGGCACCCGGACCTCCGGCGAACAATACCTTGACGGTCGGCCTCGCTCAGCCCACAAACGCACTAGGTTTTCGTTCCTAAGCAGCGGAAGACCAAGCCGAACCCAAACCGAAGAGTTCCATGAACTATAAGAGATAGGGCTTGTGGGGAAGGGAGGAACAAATAGGTCTGAAAAATGTGGTGTGGGGAAGGGAGAGAACAGCTAGGGTTTGAAGAATGTAGTGCGAGGAAGGGAGATAATAGCTAAGGCTTGCAAGAAAATCAGATGCAGAGAGGAAGGTGTAGGGAAAGAGGGAATAGTTAGAGCTTGAGAAAATTAGAAACATGGGAAATGAAGGTGCGAGGAGGGGAGGGAGCTAATTTGGGAGAATATTTGCCGAAAAATTATTGTAAAAAGAAAAGAAATTAAATTTTAGTGGCGGTTTTAGTCATAACCACCAGGAATTTTTCAGAGTTTCCCAAACCGTCGAAAAATAACCCCTCCTAAAATATATTACTTTTGTAGTCTATCATATAAGTTTATGTTAATTTTATTTATATGTTACGAATTTTGTGTGTAAGATATAATATGACACTAGTACAAAATATGGTTTCTAACTCGCCTATTAGACTTTGATTTCAATGACAACGAAGCATAAAATGATGCAATGACATTTTTACAATTTTTGTGAATATATATGTCTTAGTTAGAAAAATATCAAGGTCATATTCTCCTTTGGACATTGGTTAATAAAAACCAAAGTTTAAAGTGGAGCCACATAAGCACAAATTTAAACTTTTCAACTCAATACACACTAATAAGGATTTATGACTTCGATTCTCCTTAAAATCAATGTCATAGGGTCCCAGAGTGTATTCAAACTAGGCTCAAGTATTTCTCAAGAGAAATTCTTAATTAAAACAAGAACAAAGGTTTTTTGCTAAAACAATAATGACTAAAGACTACAAAATAACTCAAATTAAGGTATGGTCTATTTCCTCCAATCATGTTTGCAGCAAAAACTTGAGATGGGTTTTCCATAGTGGTTTCCACCAAGTTAGGACATTCATCAGTATAATGGTCAGTTGAAATGCATATTCCACATTTCTTAGCAATTTGTGGAGTTGAGGTTTTAAAAAAACTTGCAATCTGATCGAGTTTGCTTTCTAGCTTATTTAATCTTTCATCTATCTTCTTCCCATCAACTACACCATTTTCAATTTCATGCACTCCCTTCAGCAAAGTAACTGAATTTTCTCTTGTGCCATACTGTTGATTGTCTATTGCCTTCCGTTATATTAGATCTATACCATCTTCTGGTGACCTGTCTAAGAAAGAACCTCCGCTTGCAACATCTGCCAATGACCTATCAGTAGGACTTAAGCCTTCATAAAACTTAGAATAAAATCTTCAATTTGGAGTTGAGGGCATGAAGAACATAGTTTCTTGAATCTTTCCCAATATTCACTAAGATTCTCTCTATCTCTTTGTCTTATATCTTGAATTTCTCTGCGGATAGCTGATAATCTAGATGCAGGAAAATACTTCTCAAGAAAGAGTCTTTCAATAGTTTCCCATTTTGTAATACGTGCAAAGAGATAATACCACCAATCTTGAGCTGCTCCTTGAAGAGTAAAAGGAAAAGCTCTCATGTTAAGGCTTTCTATTGTGATCCTGGGAGATCTAAAGTTTTCACACAACATGTGAAATTGTCTTAAGTGCTTGTGTGGATTCTCCCTTGATAACCCACTGAACTTTGGTAAGGCATTTAACAGGGCAGGTCTCAACTCCCACTCCTCATTAGGGTATTCGATTGTGGTGGTGGGAGTGGTGGTCCGTTGATGCGCCAGCGCGATGATGGTGATGCGAAGATGAACTCGCGGATGGCGCCCAGAAAGTCGCGCCTTATTGGTGGATGTCCGGTGACGAAGCGACGCGGTGTCGCGATTCTGACGATTTGGTGGTGGCGACATGAGCGAGACGAATGGAGGTTGGTGACGTTGCTGGCTACGAGGGAGATCAAGCGATGGTGGCAGAGTAGCGTGACAAGGTTGATCATCGGTGGAGGACGAAGTGGCGGAGGCGGTAGTTGACGGCGCCTCCGCGGCGGCTAGGGTTGGATTTGGGAATTAGAGTTTCTGGGGAGAAGATGATGATGTGGCAGAGGGGGGTGATGTGGCAACATGTGGTTGGTCTATTTGGTGTGTAGAGGATTAATGACGTGGCAGCTTCTTAATGGTTAGATATGTGTTTGGAGGATTTGGACACGTGGTAGAATTTGGTGGAGTTTGTCTTAGGAGGGGTAGGAACAGGAAACTTAGGGAGTGTAGGAGAAAAGGCTTAGTGTTTGGGCTTGGTTGTTGGCCTGTTTCAGAAATAGGAGTGTATGTAGAGAGTTTAGGAGGTGCAAGGGTAAAGTCTATCTGTTTGGCCCATCTGTACATTATTTTTCAAATAAAACCTGATTTTGGGCCTTGAATTGCCATTTGGACCAATAGAACTTATAATTTCAGCAGCACACATAAACGTAAGAATTTCCAAGAATAATTTATGCAATTAAAATCACTTTTTAAGTCCGTTTTAATTCCAAATACAATATATCAAATCATCACAAATCCTCTTTAAATCAATCATTCAAACACATGAATTTCATCAGCATAAATGTGGGCATAAATATGCACTCATCAATATGCATGTCCAAATGAGGGCATATTCTACAGGAAAGAGTTTGAAGCTTTGAAAAAATGTCTGAAATATGGGTTATCACGATCAAGTAGAAAAACAACATTGAAGAAAGTTGTGAGATAGAAAATGATGATTCCACTTTGAAAGTAGTTTGGTATCTTCCAATCATAGCCAGACTTAAGTGTTTCTTTGAGAATCCAAATGAGGTTAAAAACCATAGATGACATGTAGATGAGAGAACATTTGATTGATTGCTTCATCATCTAGCCAATTCAATGCAATAGAAAAATATTGATCTTGAATTCACCCAATTCGGTCAAGAATGTAAAAATCTTCACCATGGTTTTGCTATTGATGGAATGAACCCATTTGGTAATTTAAGTACCAACTACAGTGGTTAGCCGTTTATATTAATAATTTACAACTGGCCTCCTAGAATGTGCATGAAGAAAAAGTACATAATGTTGTCAATGATGATATTTGGTTCAAGGCAACCTAGAAATGACATAAACTTTTATCTTAACTCACTAGTTGAAGACTTGAAGTTGTTGTAGGTTTATTAGGTTTAAATATTTGATGCCTTCGCATATGAAATTTTTGTAATGCATGCAATGTTATTTTGCACCATTAATGACTTCTCAAATTATGATAATCTGTCAGGATACAATGTCAAGTGTCATAAAGTATGTCCTATATGTGAAGAAAACACTACAACTCATCAATTGAAACACAAAAGAAAGATAATTTATATGCATCATCAAATACTTTTACAATCTAATCATCCATATCGAAGGTTAAAAAAACATTCAATGGACATAAAGAGAATGACGATTGATGAGTCGTTATTTCTTGAATTATATTTAGTTTAATGCACTTAAATAAACCAGGGAATTGTGTTTAATTGTTTGTTATTTCCCCGTTTTCCGAATTCTGCTTAATTTGGTCGGAAATTTGTAATTGTGCTAATTTGGGTTTTCTGAGCTGATTAAGTGCATATTTTGAAGTGCAGGAAAATTTCGGAAATACATTTTGGGACATCAGGAAGAATGCCAAATAAATTCAAGACTCTCCACACAGACATTTTTGAATTAATTAAATTGTAACTCAGTAGTTTAGAATTTTTGAATCAACTCTTATATTTTGGGTCAATTTTTGGTAAATTAGATTAGACCCAAAAATTAGAAGTTAATGACTTGACACCCTAGGGTTTTATTGTGTGGACCCTACCTTAAAAAAAGGGACACACGGCCTTAGAAGAAGGACAGCCGCCACTCTCTCACTAACTCTCGGTCCAGGCTTTTGGTTTGGAGGCTGGTGTGTTTTTGGGGGGAACGATTCTACACGCTACTCTTCGGGCTGGATGCTACTCTTTTGGCTGGAATTCTCGGAGAGAAAACTGGTTGGAGGGCAACGAGCAGGGGGGTGCGTTTAGCTGCCACAGAGAAGAAGCTTTTGGTTAAATTTTATTGAGTACAGCTTCCAGAGGTTTTGCTTGTATCTTAATGCTTGACCAAGAATCATTTGCTCATTCTAAACATTGGAAAGCATTGACTGAAATAGCTTTATTCCCTTCTCTGTTAACGTTTTTATGTAGTGCCATCTTCACTAAGAATTGTATTTGAATGCTTGTTTTACTTGTTGCTTCTTTATTTTATTCCATGAGCCTTGTCACTGCATGCACGGTCACAATCAATTATTTGCTTGTGTGAAAAGAGTATGATATTTGTTTAGTTGCCTTTTGGGAGGAAATAGTGTTTGGTTTTGCTAGAATAAAGTGTAGTACGGGGAGTGGTCATGGCATATTTAATCAAGAGCACATTACATTTATTAAAATGAGAAAGAGAGTGGTCTGGAAAGAATAGCATATGCGGTGATGAATAAAAAAATGAAGATGGAGAGTAGATTGGAGTAGGTGTCACTGCTGCTGGAAGAATGGAAGAAAAGAGAATATTTCTTGATTTAAGCAAAGTGCTTGTTGATTTGATGGGAGTAGGTAGCGGAAGTGGAGTCTTTTTTTTTACTGCACCAAAGAACCATACATCTAATTTGGAATTACTAGTTGCTCCAATGTTCATTACTTCATAGTATTTTAATGGAACTTAATTCAATTGAATTCTTGCTGAAAGACCAAAGCCGTGAGATACCACGTGAAGAAGCAATCAACTTTTGCATTAGAATAGAATATTGAAATTGGTTTTATGCGGAAAATTACCTTGGAGGTAATTGGTTGGATGTATGTAGGTGAAGTAGTGTGCATGGTTACGTGTAGGAAGCTCGAAGAACCACGGCAGAGGACTTTCAGAGGCATTTTAATTTCAATTCCTTTTGTATTGAATTTCTTCTTTTTGCTCGTAATTTGCGTTTGGATATTTATATGTTACACTGTTCAAATTAATGTTTGCATGTTTAGTCGATTATGCTTGAATTTCAATTTTAATTTTATCCGCAACCAAAAACAAAATTTCTAAAACACTCCCTCACTACGTGTTTGATCTGAAACTGAACCGCAAATTGGTCCTTGAGAGACGACCTAGGAGTCACTTCCTAGTACTATACTGCATTCTGTTATGCACAACTTTTGTGGGAGGTGCGACCCTCTCAACAAATGGCGCCGTTGCCGGGGACCAACGGTTCAGTCTTAGGTTTTTGTGTGTTTGTGTGTGTTGTGTTTTGTCTTGTGTTGTGATGTGATGTGATGTGATGTTCTGTTTTGTGTGTGCGTGTTGCATGTATAAATGTGTTGTGTTTTATTTGTTTCGTAATTTTTAGTATTTTTCTTTTTCCATGTCTACCTATTTTTATTATGTGAATACTGCTTCTTTTGCTTGTGCCTCTAATTACGATTCTCCTTCTGTATGTTACTCTGATTTTAATTCTGCTGATTTTTATGCTGAGAACAATATGACCCATCCTCCAACTTCTGAGAGCTCTCTTTGGGAGCCGGTTCCACCTAATGAGGATGGTGATCATTTAGTTCTCACCATTGGACTGATGAATTTGTTGCCCAAGTTTTATGGTCTTGCAGATGAATGCCCACATGAACATTTGGATAGGTTTTATCGAATTTGCTCTTTAATGAAACTTCCAAATGTCCCGGACGATCTAATTTTCTTAAGGGCATTCCCGCACTCATTAGAAAGAGCAGCAAAAGATTGGAAAGACTCTCTTCCTCCAGGATCCATTACCAGATGGGAAGATCTTGAGCATAAATTTCTGAGCAAATTCTCCCATGTGCAAGATGGATACGACAACGGTCTTGGATGGAATGACCCTACGTACCTTGGGATGGTACAATGCTCCACAACATCAATATCAAGAACCACCATTCCAGAGTACTTTCATGCCTCCACTAGTCCAGCAATGTCAGAGTCAGCAATATGATGCTTCTGCCGAAACAACTCCTCAGCCTTCTATTTCTGAGCCTACATTGCAGGAGTTGTTGGAGCAGTTGACCATGCAGAACCTGTAGTTTCAGCAAGAGACCAGAGCGTCCATTCAGAGCTTGAATGACCAGATAGGACAGATGGCTACTCAATTAAATCAGGAACAGTCTCAAGATTCAGAGTTACCATTTCAGACTGTGCTGATTCCTGATGATGTTAGTGTCATCCACATAGAAGATGGGGAGCAGAGTTATGAGCTTACTACTGCGCCACATACTTTCCCACCTTCCGATGGTCCCACTCTTGCACCTGAGGAGACCGAGAAAGATTTTGAGGACCAGGCAGATATGAGCAACATTTTTGAGAAAGGTAGACCATCATCATCTTCCACTACTCTTCCAATCTTCAGGGAAGTGGAGGTAAACATACCTCAATTTGATTATGTTGATGATTATGTTGTTGAGGATTATGTTGATCATTATATTGTTGATGAGCATGCTTTTCATTTCCACTCTTTGCATGATGAGAAACAACTTTTGTCATCCTATCTGAATACCTCTTATCTATGCATTGAACATGAATCTGAGCATGTTGTTGATATTGTTTCTAAATTTGAAAGTGATTCATGTTCTGAGACCATCACATGTAATCTTTCTTTCATTTGTTACAAATGTATGTTAATTAACTACTTTAGGTATGATTTTCGTTTGTTTTGACCGATTACTTTCATGTTTTTGTCCTTCATAGGCGCATTCTGCTTTCTCTCTCACTGGTAGCAATACTTTATTTCGACGAACACACTTTTGAAGGTTAGTTTTCGTTTTCGTTTTGAAGAACTTATTTGTTGAACTTGTTTGTTGTTTTTGTTTGGTTGAACCTGTTTGTTGTTTTTGTTTGGTTGAACCTGTTTGTTGTTGTTGTTTGATTGAACTTGTTTGTTGTGTATTATTGTTTGTTGTTGATACTACACTACACGTTCATAGTTCATGCTTTACAAAATATCAAAAACTAAATTTGTTGTTTTTTTGCTTTTCAGGTCTTGTAGAATTGTAAGGATTACAATTAATTAAAAACAAAAAAAAAATTGGTTAACGTTGAATATTGACAAAATTCAACGTTAATTTGTTTTACTATGAACTTCGAATTGTTTGAATTTAACATCTCTCGATATAACGTCGATCTTGAATTTGACGTGAAAGGCCAAAAAATAACGACGTTATACTACTGGTGTAAACATAAGACAATAGTTTCAAAAGAACAAGATTTTTATAAATAAATTTATAATTTTTTAAAAATAGATTATGGTTCTCATGAGAGAACACATTTTTTTTCTCTCCATCTTTATTGAAAGAGAAAATTAAAAAGAAATTTAAGATGCATTACAGTTAAAAAATCAAATACCATTTTTTCATTTGTATTATTTTTAATAATCAAGTCAATTTTTGTATACTGCTAATGAATATTAAAAATTGCTTTTTTGATTAAAAATATTATGGTTAATTTATGATTGATCTCGTTGGATTCATTGCAACATCTGCGTATCCTTTATTTCTTATAATTTTGTAAGGCGTATCACATTGTAGTGGTGATAAGCTTCTCTCAAAGTTCCATCACGTGAATGAGCCAAAGTTGTTGATAAACAGGTTATAAGCAGAAGGAAACAGTTTTAAAAGAACAATTTTTATAAAATAATTTTAACTATTTAAATAATTTATTATAGAAATTTTTTAATTTTATTTTAGTTTTCCTTTAAATTTATTATTTCACCAATATTATAAATAACAAAAGGATAGCTGTGAAATTGATTTTGATAGAACAACTCTTGGTATTTGATTGAAGGCCATCTATTCATAGACTACAAGATGACAAATGTGAGGTTCAATATTTCATCTCCTTACCCTTATCTTTAAAGTGAAAACCCGTTTTCATTTTTATCTATATGTTTAACATACAGACAATTTTGAACATATGTCATCTTTGTTAATGAGTATACACGTATTCATCTTTTAATATTTCAAATATTAATTAAATTATTTAAAAAAATAAAAATTAAAGAACTATTTACCATGAGGGGAGCAATATGTCCATACAGGCGATATTTTTAAATTCATCTTAAAAGTTGAATTCAAGGAAAATTTGTGCCCTTCACTTCCACGAATCCAATAAAATAATATCCTTCAAACGTCCAGAAGCAGCAGCCGACAATTTGGCAAATATTGAAGAAATGACTGACAATATAAGTGATAAAAAAAAAATCAAAGGAACGATATAGACAAGAGAGCCAGGGTTGAAGAACATAAAAAACAAAAAGATTAGAACAGAAGAAGACAAATATGAGTAAAACAATAATTGGACTTATATTGTTCGAGGTAAAAAAATGAAGGGAAAATAAAATGAAAGGTATCTATTTTAAAGTAATTAATAATGTGGGTTAAAACAGAATATATAATAAATTCTGCTTTTATTGTATTTTCTGATTTTATACATGTTAAAAGAGTGAAGGAATCTAAGTGGTAAAAGTTGTATTGAATATAATGCCTAAAAATCTAATATGATTTTATAGTTAAGATATAAATTGGCCACTATTAGTGTTAAAATATGACTGGAATGAAAAAGGACACTAGTGTAGTCAAATAACCACAACTAAAAAACTATTCTTCTTAATTGAAACATTGTGGTAATTTTAAAATAAAAGCCAACTTTTCTACAATGCTGTAGTTAAAAGCTCTAAGTTAGAGAAATAACGAAAGTTGAATGGAGTTGAGAAACAACAACGGTTCCTATATGAACCATCATCAAATCCCAATGCACTCATTTTTATTATCTTGTTCGCTTTTATGTGCTACATGTGTTCTTCACTCTCACCTTTTCTTCCTTTGTGTCGTTGTGGTTCAGTCATTGCACTACTTTTTTCTGTCATTTTTTTACTATTGTTTGTAAAATTCAGGAGAAAGAAAATATTTAGAAGGGTGGTATAAACGTGAACAATATTAATTAAAATAATAAAATATAAGTTATATAGAAATAAAGTGCAACTTAGTTAAAGCTCTTTATTATAAATTGAAAGTTATGTGTTTGATTTTTATTGTGTGCATAAAACACGTTTTACTTTTTTTTATTTTTATAATATTTGTACATGTGGTTTGTGATATTATTTGTATTATTTGTTGGGCATGTGAATGATAAGATAAATATGGTGTTCATATACGTTGTTTGAACATGTTGTCCTTTATTTTTTGGTTCTACACGATATCCATATATGTTGCTTATGTTTATTGGTGGATATAATCTTTGTGGTTAGTGATGGGAGTTTCTATGAGTGTATATATGTTGATATGGTGATGGAAAAATTCTATATTTATGGTTTATGGAGGGTAACAAGAGAAGTAATTATTGAGATATATGAAATATCTTTGAGACAATATTATAGTTTAATTTTGAAATTTTTGAATATTATTATAAGTTGTAATTGAATTAATTATTATTTTTGTACGATTTTAATTGTGTTCATGTAAGAACCTAGAAAATAGGTTATTAAAGTTGATAAATGTTTTAAAATAATAAGACCCAGTATTTTAATGTAAAAATAATTCAATAATATAAATAGATTTTCAAAAACTAATCTCATTATCTAAAACATTCACCATCTCTCTAGAACTCTTTCTTTGAGTTCTCTTTCCCTTCTCTCTATAATTTTTTACTTCTGAATCATCTATTTGACGATTAGAAAGTGTTTAAGCGATCACAACGGTGAATCCTTCATTCTCTACCGATCAGTTTCCATTCTAGAGCAAGTAAGTTTCCACTTCTTTTCTTAAATTCGTAATTTAAGGCACATGCGACTAGAGGTTTCTCGCATGTGTTGTCCACTTCTCTTTTCTAGTTTCTTGTTGATCAGAGGTCGTAAAGACTCACTTCGATCACAATTTTATGAGTTGTAGGTGTTTCTAGAGTTTCTTGAACTTAAAACAAGGGTTATGTGTGGATAGAGTTTGGTAGCATTTCCATTAAGTTAGGGGAAGCTAGTGCTTATGCTTAAATTTTGAATTTCAAGTATGATTAATTGTTTCTATGATGATATGATGATTTAATTGTAATTGAGATGACTGTTTTGGTAATAATGGTGTTTTGATGAGTATAATTAGTTGTGTGTTGCATGATGCCTCGTATGATTATGTGTTGAATTGGAATGTTATTATTATGAAGTTGGTGGTATGATTTTTGGTTAAAATGTTGGGGAGAAATGGGTTAGTAGAGTTATAGGTCTTTTTTCTTGTATAAAAGGGAGGTTTGATAGGTGAATTTTAGAAATAATGGTATAAGGGGAGAAATGGTAAATTAGGACATGTTGTATGGTCCTTTGAAACTTGTTTGGGTTGTGAGTTAGTAAATATGTGATGCAAAATAAGGTGGTACCCAATTAGTTGTGTCTTGAATGATTTTAAGTGCATTTTCAAAGTTTTGGTAGTGGGTTTTCAAAGTCGAAAGTCTGAGGTAAAGTAGAGTATTTGAGATTTGTTTTTGGGTCACTTTTAACTTGTTTCGACACTTAAGTTGCTAAGTCATGTGTTAAAATCGGTAGAACGCATGTATGGTTCTATATATGGTGACGTTTTAGTTGATTTAAGTTGGAATTTCATTATAAATGAGTTTAAACTTGGTTTGAGTTGGATCACATATACTTGGATAGGTCAATTGTAGCTTAGAATACCAAATAAAAGTGATAAACTTGGTAAAAGTGCATAAGATAGGACATGTAAGGTTGAGAGGGTGCAAATTTTGCAAAAATGGTGTTCTGTAGAATTATGCAGAGTGGCTGGGTAAGAAAGTAGCTCGTTACGCGAGTATTTGGGGTGTTTTGGCAGTGTTGTTGGTATGAATGTAGGAAGCTCAGTCTTGGAGGTTATCCTGACACTCTAGTGATTTCATTCTCAATTAGAGAGGAGTGAAGCATGTGATGAGAGAAGCAGGAGGTCCTAGTCTAGGTGCTCTATTATGGCCTAAGATGCCGAATAGACCAACCTTGTGTGTGTGATAGGGTGAAACTCATTGACAATGAATCTACAAAGCAGTAGAGGCCACCACAAGTGCATGACACATCATAGCTTGACATTCATATTATATTTTGATGGTTAGGTATAGGTTTATAACATGCTTATCATGAATTGTTTAACTATGTATAAAAAGTATTTTATGATGAATCTCAATAGTTTGTGCTTGATTCTTTTCTTCATTAGCTTACCTTGTCTTATGTTTTTTACGGTTGTTATTGTGTGTTGATCCTTTGAGCAATATCTTGAATAAAAAGAATGACTTGTATGTGAAATAGATTTTGGATGAAGATGGTGCTAATGAATAAATATTGTAATATATATATATATATATATATATATACATACATATATATATACATACATACATATATATATATACATACATACATATATATATATACATACATACATATATATATACATACATACATATATATATATACATACATACATATATATATACATACATACATATATATATACATACATACATATATATATACATACATATATATATACATACATACATATACATACATACATATACATACATACATATATATACATACATATATATACATACATACATACATATATATATACATACATATATATATATATATATATACATACATATATATATACATATATATATATATATATATATATATATATATATATATATATATATATATATTCTTTTGGATATAAAAGGATGATATTTAAAGTACTTTTGAATTAGTAACTTGTATATAAAGATTGATTTATAGTCATATGTTTAATAAAACTTTATGTTTAGTGTATATTAATGGTTTTATTTTATTGATTATGTAATAGTTTCTTTATAAATTTATACTATTTATTTGGAATGTTACATTTTTATGATATGATAGTGAAATAAAGTTTTAATTTTTTTTACTATTTCGTTATAATATTAGAAGTCACTATTTTTGAAGTTAATTAATTACGCATAATAAGATGCAATAAAAAAAAGTCAAAACACATAATTATCCTAATTTTCATTGTTGTATTGGACACACTATAGAAACTAATACCTCACAAATATTATATGCTATTATATTAGTTATATGTAAGACTCATTTTATTTTATTGAAAATCTTTAATAACATCTATCACAATTAATTTTGCTTATTTACACTAATAACAGTCGTATATAATTTATTACATGTTATTTTTATAGTTTATACTAACTAAACCAATAAAAAATAATATTAATAAACTATAAATAAATGCTTTTGTCATTTTTAAAACATGTTTACCTTTACATATCATTTGAAAATGATGTATAATCTTCTTTTTTTCTTTTATTCATTATACATTAATATATATATTCGTATTTTTTTAAACTAAAAAGCTGAATTTACATATTTAATTATTTAATTATATTACAATATACTTATTTTTATATTTTATTAATTTGTTTCATGTATTCAATTTTTTTTTATTTTAAATTTTTTTTCTTTAATTTAATTTATTATTCAAAATTTCTACGTCTAAATGTTTTAACATCAAATAATATTACACTGTTTAAAATTATTTTCTCTTAATATTATTACTTCAATATATTAAAAATGTAATTTTATTATTTAAATATTACATTATTCATCCTCATAAAAAATTTAAACATTTTTTTAATTTCACAAAAAGTTACCTTTTTAATTACCAATGTAATAAAGTAACTAATTGCAATTAACAATGTAACATAATTTGTTTTCTCTTTTTTTTTCCTACTTTATAAAACTTTTATAGCATTTCCGAATAAAGATTCATTAGTATTGTATTACATAAAACGAATCGAAAGTTAATACCTCTTTATTTTAAAAGTTTTATGCAATTATTTATATTTTTAATTACATATATTAAAAACTCAAAAATAAAATCATATTAGTCATTTTTATTATTATCCAGTTTTGACCGTAATCAGTAAATACGTATTGGTATATAATGTTAAGATGTTTATTTATTTAATTTATTTGAAAATAAGTTTAATTAAGAAAAAAACACTCGAAAAAAGTTATGATCTAAATAAAGAGAAAGCAGTATAGATAAGATATAAACTTTAATTACTATTATTATTATTGATGATGTTTTAAAAAAAATGCATTCAATTGATTTAAAATATTAAAATTTTGTTTATATTTATCTGTTTCGGTTACTTAATTAATATAGTCACGTAGACTTCAAAACTGTTAAGAGTAATTTTATCTTATTTAGTTAATTATATATATATATATATTATTAAAACGAAGAAGCTGGTGTCGAATCTTATTATGTTCAGCCATGCGAAGATTTATTACAACGACAGCGAAATTAGCCTTTATTTAGCGCATAGATTACGTTAGTCACTGAGTTGGAGAAGCTAGTCATGACTTTTTAGGAGCAGTGATGGTTCATGCAGAGAAATTGCAGATGATGCGGGCGAAAGTCTCTGAAATCGAACCCATAAGGCAGCGTCCGCGTTCTGGGTGATCACCAAATGCCTGTTTCTAGCAGCATCAAACTGAATCCCAAGATAGTCACATGAACTACTATCGAGAGGACAGAACAAGATGTTGTAGCCCCCAATGTCAACAGGAACACTCTGAATCTTAAACCAACCGCTTACTGTGTTGTCGTATCCAGTAAGTTTAACAGAGAGTTCCTCTTCCTCACCCTTCACAGGAGTCCACACAGACGGGGTGGGGGCACACGGAGGCACAAAAGTGAACCCCAAGGTCAAAATAGTGCCTTCACGTAAAAAAAGGATTCTTAATGGGGATGAAATGTGTACAGGGAAGCCGTTAGAGAAAGGATTGGGATTTTGGACAACCGACAAAGGACAAGTTTCGTTTCCGGTTGCTGCAAATTCTACCCCACCCCCGTTGCCAGTTACTATAACTGGCGTTATAAAATATACGCCACCATTTTGAATAGGGTTACCGTCAGTGTCCACCAAATCAGCACTGGCTGAAGGAAGGTTCGAGGTGAAGGCACAAAGTAGAAACAGAGAGAGGAAGGTCGTAAACTTCATTTTTTGGGAGGCTCTACAAGGCTTATCTTCTGTTTGTGTGGACGAATCATATAGGAAACATGTATTTATAGACGCGCGAGTACAGAAGCAGAGACCCTCAGTATATTTTATAGTTTGAGTGAACAATTTTTTTTTATCTATTTTATGTGGTTCAACGTTTTTCAGTATAGAGATCATGAGCAAAATAAGTTAAACGTGGATTGTAAGGAGTTTAAGGAGACTGCTAGAGTTTAAGAAGCTTTCTCTTAAATCGACATTTGAAAATAAAGTCTGCATCTCCTTTATCTCTAATAATTTTCTAAGGTGATAAGCTTCTTCCAAAATTGAATCACGTGAATGAGCATGTCACGTCACCATAAAAGCACTGCTGAGTCACCTGTCAGCTTCCATAAATGCACCCACGCCACACGCTCAGTGCAATTAAAACGCACTTACATTCTCTGAATTACGTCTGCCATGTGTCAAATTGGAATGTTCTAAATTTGATAGTGGAAGCCAGGTGTCAGCGTGCAAGAGAGTGTCCGTTTGACTTGGAAAAGGAGTTGATTTTCTGAAAGCACCTCTTCTCACTCTCTCTGCATTGCACCATCTTCTTCCTCAGAAATTCAAAACCTCCATTTTCTCCTCCTTCTCTCTAGAACCCCCTTCTTCTCTCTTCGGTAACTTACCACCCTTTTCTCCGTTCACGTTTCAGCACCGTAGGAACGTCCCCTGCACCGTGAGCGTCATTTTAAACCGAACAACTTCTGATTCTTTAACCGGTAAGTTTTCCAACCTAGACTCTCGTTTCTAGATTTCCTACAAAACCCAAATTCAGCTGCATGCAAGGGTATCAGCTAAATTCTTTTACACTTCTTTTGGTTAGATTTAGTGAACAACTTAAGAAAATCGTTGAGGGTAGGAAACCGTTGTGGACGAGTCCAATTATTAGACGTTTCAGTCACGAATCCAGGTAAGGGAAGCTTATTAAGTTTAATTCTTGTGATTTTCTGTACTGCATGTGCGTTTATGTGATGTTTAAAGTATGATCTATGATATTGGACTTTTGGTATGAGAATATGATTCTGAAATGATGTATGAAAGTGATGTAATGTGCTATGGTTTGATTAAATTGAAACGTGAGCTGTATGATGAGATGATGCAATGAACATGTATGAATTGTACTATGATATGAGTGATTTAATGCATGAAAGTTTCTACTGGAAAATATGGTTACTGTATGTGGAATGTAAATATGAAAATCCTATGAAAATGAACGTTCGTTATCGAAACGGTCTTTGACCGTTCGGTATTCGTAGTAAATTCTTTGAAGTAGTCGAACCCTTTCATTTGGAAAGGATTATCCTTGAGGACAAACGCCCTCTTATATAGCTTTACGTTTGTGCTTTCGGCCAGACGTAAACATCATGAGTGTTGTGTGAGAATTTGAGAAGCCTGAAAATATCCCTTTGAACTCTTAGTCATATTATTAAAACATAAACTTTAAGTATCTCATCTTATATAATATCCAAATTTTCTATGATTTTGAATCAGCGAATAGCCTCGACCTAAAAGCGTACGTCTTAAGTGGCGCTCGGTCCTAGACCGAACGCTCGTCCTAAAAGTGTAAATGATAAGTAGCGCTCGGTCCTATACCGAACGCTCGTTCTCTCTGTAATTATCAACAAGCAGTAAAAGCGTTCGTCCATAAATTTAAATAGCTTTCGTCCAATACTTTAGTGACGTTCGTCCAAAATCTTCATTTAAATACCTATTTTCACGCTTGGTCATTGACTGGCGATTTGTCTTCTGAATTAAGTCGTGCTCGGTTTATTTATCCAAACAATTTGTGATATATCTATCCATTGGATTCACTCTAGCGTTATTGAACCTAAATTATTCTAAGTAATTTCCAGATCATTCTAGAGTCAGTTCATCTAACTGATTCAAGTTGTACTGAAGTCCATCTAAATAACTTATGTTGGTTTTATTCTACTCGTGAACGAGCCTTTCTTGGTATTGTATTAACGTTCGTCCTCTATTACAAAGAGGGTTGGACGTTCGTTCTTTTATGGAAGTGGAACTAAAAGTGAAAGTGTGAATAAGATGAAAGATTGAGATGTGCGAATGGTGTAAGAGATGAAATTATGGTTGTGGATTTTGAACGAGCGTTCCAAGGAGGAACGACTCTTGGATGGAAATTGAGATTGGTAAAGTATGAATGTGGACAAAGCTTAGCTGGCGATTCATCCTGATGTTCCGTGAGTGCTCGTCCTCACGTAGAGGGGAGTATGTCATGTGTGGGAACGGCAGGAGGTCCTAGTCCTTAGGGGTACTTTGGATGGAAGGGACTAACCTCGGGTGGCAGCTGATGATAAATGCCAGTTACTACACCACCTGGGTGCACGAACGTCGTAGCTACACAGAATTCATACAGTCCGGACAGTCAGTCTAGTATCAGGAATTGATTGAGTGAATGAATTGATTGAAGCATATGTTATGACTTATTTAATTTGTTTGATGTATATGTATGTTTCACTTGAATTAAATTCAATAAGCTTACCCTTCGTTTTCCATTGTGTTGTCTGTATCTGTACGTCCGTCTTGTCCTTGAAATGATCATCCGTGTGGATGTGAGCAGAGGGAGATGCATCTCTGGAAGAAACGCTTGAAGAAGGAATTCTGGCGGAAGAGAATTTAGTGGAGATTGAAGTGAAGGCCGAACCATAGAACGTTCGGTTATATGTTAGTTTATTTATGATAGTGGGCTGTTTTAGAGCGAACGCCCTTTTGTTTATGATAAATTTTGGAACGTTCGATGTTTCCCTCAATTTTGTAAACCGTCCGTTCTTATTGCTTAGTGAACTCTCGTAAAATTTTATGTATCTATGTAAGGCCGTTCGGCCAAGAGCGTACGTTATTTCCTTACTGTAAGACTGATTTGATATATTAATATATGTGAATATTCTATTATATAGTTGCTGACTGTATAATTTTGGGATGTTACATTATTGGTATCAGAGCAGTTTTGTTCTACTAAAGGGACACTGTAGGTTATGAGTGCACTGTGTTTTTGCTGTGTGCTTATTATATGTTTGGTGAGTTATTGTATTTTTAACTCTTAGACATTTCTAACGCTCGTTTTTCTCTGGTCCAGAGAACTAATGGCGCCTAGACTCCCTCCTCCTCCGCAACTGAACGAGTCTGATACGTCCAACAACACCAGGTTGTTGGAAACAGTGGTTGAAAGACTGCATCAACAAAACACCACTTTAATGGAGCAGAACGCCGTTCTGATGCAGCAGAATCAGAGCGCCATGCAGAGTTTGGAGGCTGCTCGCGCTAACTCCGAGGAAACTCAGAGACAATTGATGGAACTCATCTCTGCCACCAGAGGCACGCCAGGAGCGTCCTCTTCCACCGCTACACCACATGCTGAATGGAGTTTGGAAAGCTTCCTCCAACACCATCCTGCAAAATTCAGTGGAAAATGCCTTCCTGATGAGGCGGACCAGTGAGATATGGAGCGGATCTACAACGCTAAGAGGTGTCCGGATGACAACCGGTTAGCCTTTACTGAATACTTGCTGACTGGTGAAGCTAGCCACTGGTGGACGAGCATGAAAGCTATTTTAACGGACGCTCAGAGTCCCATTACTTGGGAGGTTTTCAGAGCTAAGTTCTATGAAGAATATTTCCCAGACAGCGTTCGTTACGCTAAGGAAGTTGAATTCCTTCAACTGGTGCAGGGAGCGAAGTCCGTGTCAGAATATACTAACACATTCAAACATCTACTGAGGTTCAATACAATGGCGGCCAGTGAGGAGTGGCAGTGTAGAAAATTCGAGAATGGGCTGAGGAGTGATCTAAAGGTGTTAATATCCAGCCTGTGTATCCGTTCATTCCCTGCAATGGTTGAGAGGGCAAAAGTGTTAGAGAAGAACATGGCTGAAGCCGAACAGCATAAGAAGCAACAAGCAACCAGAGGACGATTCTAACGAGAACGAATTCGAATCGGAATAGGACTCCTTACGTTCGACCCGTGCAGTCAAGTGGGTCTCAGGCGATAGTTGTTGCTGGACAGCAGGGGTCGATCAAATGTTTTCAATGTGGAGGACCCCATTACAAGGCAGTTTGTCCTCAATTGATAGGAGGGAAATATTGCACTCGCTGTAGAAGAAAGGGCCACATGGATAATGAGTGTAATATGGGTGGAAGAGCGGTTATGAGACCACCGAACGCTGGGAGAAATCAGGCAAGAGGAGGTGGACGAGCGCAAGCTGTGGGGAGAGTATATGCGATCACTGGAGCGGAGGCAGCAAGCTCAGGTACGCTCATCACTGGTACCTGCTTAGTACATGGAAAATCTTGCTATGTGTTGTACGACTCGGGGGCAACACACTCCTTCATCTCGAAGGCGTGCTTTGAGAAATTGGGATTAGCGGAGAGTGAAATGCAGTTTGACTTGGTGGTGTCAACCCCAGCAGCTGGTGAGGTTAGGACGTCTACCATGTGCATTAGATGTCCTATTGAGATAGAAGGGCGTAGGTATAAGGTGAATCTCATATGTTTACCTCTCAAGGAGTTAGAAGTGATTTTGGGGATGGATTGGCTGACTACCAATCACATTCTCATAGACTGTGGTGCTAAGGAATTGATCTTTCCGGAAGAATATGAAGAAGAGTTGTCTGTGACGCTCGGGCAGCTGAAAGAAGATATTATGGAGGGCGCCAGTTGCTTTTTGATTTTAACGCACTCGGACGAAGACTCCAGTGGAGAACGATCGTCCAGAAGTCAGTTGAGTAGAGGACGATCGGTCGTAGATGAATTTCCTGATGTTTTTCCAGAAGAAGTACCTGGACTGCCTCCCGTTCGTGAGGTTGAATTTACAATCGATTTGGTGACAACAGCAGCACCCATATCTGTCCAACCGTACCGCATGGCACCAGCTGAGTTGGCCGAACTCAAACAACAAATTGAAGATCTGATGGACAAGAGATTTATTAGACCGAGCGTCTCACCGTGGGGAGCGCCAGTGTTGTTGGTAAAGAAGAAAGATGGCAGCTCTCGGCTCTGCATTGATTACAGACAACTAAACAAGCTGACCATCAAAAACAAGTACCCACTACCTCGGATTGATGACCTGCTGGATCAGTTGCAGGGTGCGAGCGTCTTTTCGAAGATTGACTTACGCTCGGGCTATCACCAAATTCGGGTGAAGGAAGGAGACATTCAGAAGACGGCCTTTAGGTCCCGTTATGGACATTATGAGTACGTGGTGATGCCGTTCGGAGTGACGAACGCCCCAGCAGTTTTTATGGAATATATGAATCGAATATTCAGGCCGTATCTAGATAAGTTTGTGGTAGTGTTCATTGACGACATCCTAGTCTACTCCAAGAGCCAAGAAGAACACGAAGAACATTTGAGATTGGTACTGGGCGTATTGAGAGAAAAGGAGTTGTACGCCAAGTTATCTAAGTGCGATTTTTGGATGGAGAGCGTGCAGTTTTTGGGACATGTAGTCTCGGCAGAAGGTATATCAGTTGACCCGGCCAAAGTACGAGCGGTGTTAGAATGGGAGAGTCCGCGTTCGGTCACTGAAGTGAGGAGTTTCGTGGGGCTCGCGGGCTACTATAGGCGTTTCATTGAAGGGTTTTCTAAGATAGTAGCGCCGTTGACACAGCTAACGCGCAAGGATCACCCATTCGCTTGGACTGATAAGTGTGAATCGAGCTTCCAGGAGTTAAAGAAGAAGTTGACGAGCGCTCCAGTATTAATCATTCCAGACACGACCAAGCCATTTGAAGTCTACTGTGATGCATCTCATCAAGGTTTGGGCTGTGTATTGATGCAAGAGAAACGAGCGGTGGCTTATGCCTCTCGACAATTGAAGGTCCACGAAAGGAATTACCCAACGCACGACCTGGAATTGGCAGCGGTCGTCTTCGCACTGAAGATTTGGAGGCATTACTTGTACGGGTCTACTTTCCAAGTCTTCAGTGATCACAAGAGCCTCAAGTATTTATTTGATCAGAAGGAGTTGAACATGAGGCAGAGGCATTGGCTAGAGTTTTTGAAAGATTATGAGTTTGAACTGCTGTATCACCCTGGGAAGGCCAATGTAGTGGCGGACGCCCTAAGCAGGAAGACAGTTCATGTCTCGGTGATGATGATTAAAGAGCTAAGTTTGGTGGAGAGTTTCCGAGACCTAAGGTTACAGTTCGATCTAGGAACGAACGTTATTAGATGCTGTAACCTTAGAATTTCCAGTGACGTCTTTGACCGTATCAGGATGAAGCAACGCGAGGACGAGGAATTGTTGAAGATTTTAAGCGCGCTCGGTACGGATCAGGCCAAGCATTTCAACACTGGAACGGACGGCCTATTACGCTACATGGATAGGACGTGCGTTCCCAACGATGGCGAGCTGAAAAGAATTATTCTGGAGGAAGGTCATCATAGTCGTCTTAGCATGCACCCTGGCATGACTAAGATGTATCAAGACCTCCGGAAATCATTTTGGTGGCCTGGAATGAAGAACGATGTCGCTCATTTTGTAGCGTCATGCCTAACCTGTCAACGAGTGAAGGCGGAACACCAAAGACCTGGCGGCCTATTGCAGCAATTGGAAATTCCAGAATGGAAGTAGGACAGCATCTCCATGGATTTTGTGACTCATCTACCACGAACGGTCAGGAATCATGACTCGATTTGGGTGATCGTAGATAGGCTAACGAAGAGCGCCCACTTCCTGGCCGTAAACTTGAAGATGTCAATGACAAATTTGGCCAAGTTGTATATTAAGGAGATCGTTCGTCTTCATGGAGTACCTTCGAGTATAATTTCTGACCGAGACACAAGGTTCACTTCACGGTTTTGGCAGTCACTTCAAAGTGAGCTCGGTAGTAAATTGCAGATGAGTTCAGCGTATCACCCTCAGACGGACGACCAATCTGAGAGGACCATCCAGATGCTCGAAGACTTACTGAGGACGTGCGTCCTAGACCACATGGGCGTCTGGGATGAAGTATTGCCATTGGTAGAGTTCACCTACAACAACAGTTTCCAATCCAGCATTGGAATGGCTCCTTTCGAAGCTCTTTACGGACGTAAATGCCGCACGCCACTTTGCTGGTTTCTTGAAGGAGAGAACGTGTTGACTGGATCGGAACTCATTCAACAAACGACCGAAAAGGTGAAATTAATCCAGGAGAGGTTGAAGACGTCAAGAAGCAGACAGAAATCTTATGGTGACAAGAGAAGAAGGCCGTTAGAGTTCCAAACTGGCGACCACGTGTTCCTTAGATTGAATCCAACCACTGGAGTAGGCAGAGCTATGCGATCAAAGAAATTATCTCCGAAGTTCGTTGGGCCGTATCAAATTCTGAAGAAGATTGGAACAGTAGCGTACGAACTAGCCTTGCCGCCTCAACTGTCCAACCTTCACCCGGTGTTCCATGTTTCCCAACTCCGCAAATAAATAGCAGATCCCTCGCATATATTGGAGCTGGAGGACGTTCGTCTTCGTCAAGACCGAACGCTGGAGATGAAGCCGGTTCGTGTTGAAGACGTCCGCACCAAGTTATACAAAGGAAAGAACGTTCGATTGGTGAAAATGGTGTGGGACGAAAAGACGGGCGACTCTACATGGGAAGTGGAGGAAGCCATGAAAGACTTATACCCTCACCTATTTCTTGGTAAGTCTTAATTTTCGAGGACGAAAATTTTTGTAGTTAGGGGGATTGTCACGTCACCATAAAAGCACTGCTGAGTCACCTGTCAGCTTCCATAAATGCACCCACGCCACACGCTCAGTGCAATTAAAACGCACTCACATTCTCTGAATTACGTCTGCCATGTGTCAAATTGGAATGTTCTAAATTTGATAGTGGAAGCCAGGTGTCAGCGTGCGAGAGAGTGTCCGTTTGACTTGGGAAAGGAGTTGATTTTCTGAAAGCACCTCTTCTCACTCTCTCTGCATTGCACCATCTTCTTCCTCAGAAATTCAAAACCTCCATTTTCTCCTCCTCTCTAGAACCCCCTTCTTCTCTCTTGGTAACTTACCACCCTTTTCTCCGTTCACGTTTCAGCACCGTAGGAACGTCCCCTGCACCGTGAGCGTCATTTTAAACTGAACAACTTCTGATTCTGTAACCGGTAAGTTTTCCAACCTAGACTCTCGTTTCTAGATTTCCTACAAAACCCAAATTCAGCTGCATGCAAGGGTATCAGCTAAATTCTTTTACATTTCTTTTGGTTAGATTTAGTGAAGAACTTAAGAAAATCGTTGAGGGTAGGAAACCGTTGTGGACGAGTCCAATTATTAGACGTTTCAGTCACGAATCCAGGTAAGGGAAGCTTATTAAGTTTAATTCTTGTGATTTTCTGTACTGCATGTGCGTTTATGTGATGTTTAAAGTATGATCTATGATATTGGACTTTTGGTATGAGAATATGATTCTGAAATGATGTATGAAAAAGTGATGTAATGTGCTATGGTTTGATTAAATTGAAACGTGAGCTGTATGATGAGATGATGCAATGAACATGTATGAATTGTACTATGATATGAGTGATTTAATGCATGAAAGTTTCTACTGGAAAATATGGTTACTGTATGTGGAATGTAAATATGAAAATCCTATGAAAATGAACGTTCGTTATCGAAACGGTCTTTGACCGTTCGGTATTCGTAGTAAATTCTTTGAAGTAGTCGAACCCTTTCATTTGGAAAGGATTATCCTTGAGGACGAACGCCCTCTTATATAGCTTTACGTTTGTGCTTTCGGCCAGACGTAAACATCATGAGTGTTGTGTGAGAATTTGAGAAGCCTGAAAATATCCCTTTGAACTCTTAGTCATATTATTAAAACATAAACTTTAAGTATCTCATCTTATATAATATCCAAATTTTCTATGATTTTGAATCAGCGAATAGCCTCGACCTAAAAGCGTACGTCCTAAGTGGCGCTCGGTCTTAGACCGAACGCTCGTCCTAAAAGTGTAAATGATAAGTAGCGCTCGGTCCTATACCGAACGCTCGTTCTCTCCGTAATTATCAACAAGCTGTAAAAGCGTTCGTCCATAAATTTAAATAGCTTTCGTCCAATACTTTAGTGACGTTCGTCCAAAATCTTCATTTAAATACCTATTTTCACGCTTGGTCATTGACTGGCGATTTGTCTTCTGAATTAAGTCGTGCTCGGTTTATTTATCCAAACAATTTGTGATATATCTATCCATTGGATTCACTCTAGCGTTATTGAACCTAAATTATTCTAGGTAATTTCCAGATCATTCTAGAGTCAGTTCATCTAACTGATTCAAGTTGTACTGAAGTCCATCTAAATAACTTATGTTGGTTTTATTCTACTCGTGAACGAGCCTTTCTTGGTATTGTATTAACGTTCGTCCTCTATTACAAAGAGGGTTGGACGTTCGTTCTTTTATGGAAGTGGAACTAAAAGTGAAAGTGTGAATAAGATGAAAGATTGAGATGTGCGAATGGTGTAAGAGATGAAATTATGGTTGTGGATTTTGAACGAGCGTTCCAAGGAGGAACGACTCTTGGATGGAAATTGAGATTGGTAAAGTATGAATGTGGACAAAGCTTAGCTGGCGATTCATCCTGATGTTTCGTGAGTGCTCGTCCTCACGTAGAGGGGAGTATGTCATGTGTGGGAACGGCAGGAGGTCCTAGTCCTTAGGGGTACTTTGGATGGAAGGGACTAACCTCGGGTGGCAGCTGATGATAAATGCCAGTTACTACACCACCTGGGTGCACGAACGTCGTAGCTACACAGAATTCATACAGTCCGGACAGTCAGTCTAGTATCAGGAATTGATTAAGTGAATGAATTGATTGAAGCATATGTTATGACTTATTTAATTTGTTTGATGTATATGTATGTTTTACTTGAATTAAATTCAATAAGCTTACCCTTCGTTTTCCATTGTGTTGTCTGTATCTGTACGTCCGTCTTGTCCTTGCAATGATCATCCGTGTGGATGTGAGCAGAGGGAGATGCATCTCTGGAAGAAACGCTTGAAGAAGGAATTCTGGCAGAAGAGAATTTAGTGGAGATTGAAGTGAAGGCCGAACCATAGAACGTTCGGTTATATGTTAGTTTATTTATGATAGTGGGCTGTTTTAGAGCGAACGCCCTTTTGTTTATGATAAATTTTGGAACGTTCGGTGTTTCCCTCAATTTTGTAAACCGTCCGTTCTTATTGCTTAGTGAACTCTCGTAAAATTTTATGTATCTATGTAAGGCCGTTCGGCCAAGAGCGTACGTTATTTCCTTACTGTAAGACTGATTTGATATATTAATATATGTGAATATTCTATTATATAGTTGCTGACTGTATAATTTTGGGATGTTACATAGCCAAACTTGTTGATAAACAATTTATAAGGAGAAGAAATAGTTTCAAACGAACAAGATTTTTATAAATAAATTTTAACTATTTAAATAATTTATTATACCAATTTTTTAATTTTATTTTAATTGTCCTTTAAATTTAACTCACCAATATTAGAAATAACAAGCTGTGAAATTTATTTGATGAACAACTCTTGGTATTTAATTAAAGACATCTATTCATAGACTACAAGATGACAGCGACGCAGGTTAAATGTCAGGTTCATTACTTCGTCCTTATCCTTATCTTTAAAGTGAAAACTCTTTTAATTTTTTTCTATATGTTTAACATACTGGCAATTTTGATCATATCCCATCTATGTTAACGAGTATACACGTATTCATTTTTTAATATTTCAAATACTAATTAAATTATTTAAAAAGTAAAAAATCAAATAAAATATTGACTATTTACCATGAGGAGCAATACCTCCATACAGGGATATTCTGAAATTCATCTTTCCCGACGTGACAGCTAACAATTGCTCCATTTTAAATGTTACTTTTTCAAAATAAAATGTAGGTTGAGGGTATTTTGGAAAGGCAGAGAGAAACTGATTTTCTTCTTTTCATAGTTTCATCTCAGGAAGCAAACATTTATTTTCATTTGTGATCTTACTCTCTTCACCATTAGTCTCAATGGTCTCACTCCCTCTCCATCGTCTCTCTCTCCACCATTGGTTTCATTGTGTCTTCACCAGAATTTCACCGGATTGTTTCTTTGTCTCGTTCTTCCTCTCCACCGAAGCATATTTCCCCTTTTCTTCCTCTCTTCATCTTTTTCTTGGCGACTTTTTCTCGTTGTCCTCTCCACCGAAGCACATTCAGTCTCTTCCCCATTGTCCTAATGTCCATCAAGGAGTAAAGGTGTGTCCTTTCTTTAAGGTTTCGGCTTTTCGCAATGTCAAGATTGGTAGCACCAATGTAAGTAACACTACATTTGTTAAAAGACTTGATGAATGTATTGATGGTTTCGGTGTTGTGGTAATATCTTTAAGTTGATTGTGTTGATTTCAGGAGGAGTAGCTCGAATTTAAACAAAAATATGTAAGTGACTGGATTCTAGACAACGACAATGTGTGAAGAGAACAAGTGCTGCTAGACTTACAATTATTATAGGACGTTGAGTTGTTGTGTAGAGATTTTGATTGTATGAGAGTTGTAAACCTTCTTAGTATAGAAAAATACATTAAAAATGATGGATAATATGTACTTATTAAATATTATATCAATAAAATTTCAATTTTGATTAATACGATTTCAATTTTGTTATAGTTTTTCTGTGTTTTTGGGTGAGTTTTTCCACTTTTTGTGATGGATGATTGAGTTTATTAATCATGGTTGGTGCTTACTTCACCAATTTACACTTGAGAAGAAATGTGATTTAGGTGCTTTCATGTAAGTTAGATGAACTCCATAAGCATTTATGTCCATTTTCTACCCTCGTAATCGATTACAAGGGTCTTGTAATCGATTACCAGAGGAAAAATGGTCATTTGTGCAAAACCTTCAACTATACTCTCCAACTGGATGAACAACACTTCCCAACTCTGTTTTTCTTACCTTTGCTGCTTGTTTTGCTCCTAACTTTCTCCACTGAACTCCAAATGAGTTGATTCTTATTTTGTTGGAATCTAGACTCAGAGTTTTCAAATGACTACAAATTCCCAAAAACAATGTTTTTTTAAGCTTCCTAAATGAGTTTAATTTCAAGTTATTTTTTTGATGTTTGTTATTTTAGATGAGTGAGTGAGTTTAATGGTCATGAGTGGTGATTAGAGCACCAATGAACATGTTAGGCCATTGAATTGTTGAGAAAAAATGTCATTTAGGTACTTTCATGTAAGTTAGATGAGCTCCATAAGCATTTATGGCCATTTTCTGCCCTGGTAATCAATTACAGGGGTCTTGTAATCGATTACTAGAGAAAAAATGGTCATTTGTACAGAAACTTCAACTATACTTCCCAGCTGGATGAACAACATTCCCCAACTCTGTTTTTCTGACCTTTGCTGCTTGTTTTGCTCTTAACTTTCTCCACCGAACTCCAAATGGTCATAATTTGTAGACCATTGTACTAGGTGCAATTAATTTCCCCAAAACAACGTTTTTCTAAGCTTCCTAAATGAGTTTAATTTCAAGTTATTGTTTCATGTTTGTCATTTTAGATGGGTGAGTGAGTTTAATGGTCATGAGTGGTGTTTAGTGCACCAATGAACATGTTACAGTGCACAAATTTTAAAAGGAAATTTCAATAAGTAATATATCTGTGAACAAGAGGGAAAGATATACGTATAAGATAATGTGCTGTCAACTTTGACCTTTGCTGACTATTTTAATCATTACTTTTTCCACAGACCTCCAAATGATGTGGTTCTTTTTTATTAGAAACTAGACTCAAAAAGCTTTCCAATGACTACTAATTTTTAATTTTTGGACATCTGAGTAGGTACAGTTAATTCCTTAAAGTTAACGTTTTACATATTCCTGTCAACTCTGACTTTGTTGGTTGTTTTGCTCTTAACTTTCTCCACCGAACTTCAAATGAGTTGATTCTTTTTTTTTGAATCTAAACTCAAAGAGTTTTCAAATGACTACTAACTCATAATTTTTAGACCAATGTACTAGGTACAGTTAATTTCCCAAAAACAACGTTTTTGTAAGCTTCCTAAATGGTAAGAGACTTCACCTACCTTGTTCAAACCCATATATGCATTGTTTCATCCCCAATTGAGTAGGGCAAACTGTGTTTTGATATACTTGACACCAACAATGATTAGAAACAAGAGGTATCCATGAAAAAATTGGAAAAAATCACCCATAGGAACACAAAAATGACTTTGGGGAGTCAAGTTCTCCCAACTAGGGAGTAACGTTTTTCGTACAAATTAGCAATCAAACCCTGGTAATCGATTACAATTTTTGTGTCCTTATAAGTGATTTTTTCTATTTTTTTCCATGGATGACTCACATTGCTCATCATTGATGGTATCAAGTGTATCAAAACAAAGTTTGGTCCACTCAATTGTGGATGAAACACATGTTGTTCATCATTGATTGTGTCAAGTGTATCAAAACACAATTTTCCCCACTCAATTGTGAAGGAAAAAACTCCTATAGGTGTTTGAACCAAGGTAGTTCAAGTTCATGAAAATTTGTGCACAACTCATGTCCTGGAATGCCATCTAATGTTGTTACAATGCACAAAATTTAAAAGGAATTTTCAATAAGTAATAGATCTGTGAACAAGAGGGAAATATATACGTATAAGATAATGTGCTGTCAACTTTGACCTTTGTTGACTATTTTAATCATAACGTTTTTCACAAACCTTCAAATGATGTGATTCTTTTTTTATTAGAAACTAGACTCAAATATCTTTCCAATGACTACTAATTTGTAATTTTTGGACATCTGAGTAGGTACAGTTAATTCCTTAAAGTTAACGTTTTACATATTCATGTCAACTCTCACCTTTATTGGTTGTTTTGCTCTTAACTTTCTCCACCGAACTCCAAATGAGTTGATTCTTTTTATGTTGGAATCTAGACTCAAAGAGCTTTCAAGTGACTACTAATTTGTAATTTTTGGACATGTGAGTAGGTACAGTTAATTCCTTAAAGGTAACGTTTTATATATTTGTCAGGTGTGCCCTTTGTTGATTGTTTTGCTGATAACTTTCTCCACCAAACTCCAAATGAGTTGATTCTTGTTTCGTTGGAATCTAGACTTAAAGATCTTTCAAATGACTATTAACTCATAATTTTTAGACTACTGTACTAGATGCAGTTAATTTCCCAAAAACACGTTTGTTTAAGCTTCCTAAATGAGTTTACTTCCAAGTTATTGTTTCATGTCTCTTATTTTATTCTATTTTATTTTATTTCTTTATAAACTTGCAACCATCAACCATGACCAACATGAGTCATGCATTGAAAAAAATGGACAAAGACAACCTAAAGCACATAAAAATCACCATGGAGAGTCACGTTCTCCCAACTAGGGAGTGACTTGCAAGTTTTTGTACAAATAATCATTAAGGCACTGGTAATCGATTACAAACACCATGTAATCGATTACCAAGGCATGTATCAGCTTCAAGTGCTAAGGGACTTTAACTACCTTGCTGAAATAATCACATGGGGCCTTTGCTCCATAATAGGCTGGACAAAGATGAGTTTTGATGCACTTACAACCATCAACAATGACCAACAGGAGTCATCCATTGAAAACAATGGACAAAGGCAGCCTTAAGCACAAAAAAATCACCATGGGGGGTCACGTTCTCCCAATTTGGGTACCTATTAAGCCACTAGTAATCGGTTGCAGGCACCATGTAATCAATTACTAGAGCATCTCTTGGTTTCAAATGCTGAGGCACTTGAACTACCTTGCTGAAACACCCACATGGGGTCTTTGCTCCACAATGAGTTGGGCAAAGTAAGTTTTGATGGAGGTTGGAGAGAAGACCGAAATGAAGAGGGAGAGAGGAATGAAATCTGAGTTAAAAATGGAGGGTGTACAGAGGGGTAATTTCAGAATCTCAAAAAGCTAAATCTGCGTCTCTTTTCACCACAACGACTGCAAAAAAAATTAAAAATCCTACGCTCCAATAAGAAGCTAACATGTGACCGTTGTTAAATTGTTGTTTAATTTTAGTTGTTAACATATCGCGATCCTTTGTCAAATCTTGAAGAAATGACAGATAGTTTAAGTGATCAATAACAATACTTTGAGACGCTTTTAGTATTTGACACTCATTTGACACGCGATGGACTCCATTTTTTCTTATTTTCATTAAGGGTAAGTTTGGAATTTTGCCTAATGAAAGTAGTCGCCCCTTTGAAAAACCAAGCCTTTGTATTTGGTGCTGCAGAAACCCTATCTCTCCCATGAACTGCCCCTTTTTCTCCATGCAGTCGCCCTTTCTCTCCACACACTGGATTCATTGAAGCAGTTATTTCAATGGTTTAGGAACGCAATACCCTTTCTCTTTCTCTATTTTTTTCCAGAAACCCTAAATCAAACACAAAATCTCCTTCTCTATGGTGCTAAAGAAACCCTAAATCGAAGGCAAAAAAAGTGCGAAATTGATGTTTACATCATGTGCACGAAACCGGGAAGCCGAAAACGATTGTGGTGTGGTAAAATTTGAAAAATTTGATTCAGTGGAAAGCAAAGAGTACTCTTTGTTAAAGGATTAAAGAATCGAAATTGAAGCAAAGGAGGAAACTTTCTCTCTCTGCTTTTGGCTTTATTTCACGACTTCCTCTGCATTCCCCTCTACCATTATTCAGTAGGTCTTACACATTGTAGCTTTTCCCTTCTTTCTGAGTTTTGTGTGTTATTGGGATATTAAGGTTTTTCTAATCTTCTTGATCAACCTTTTTTCACTGTTTGGAATTTTTAATCGTAATATCGTGGGTTTGGACAATCTATTTTCCTTGTTCTGTATAATTCGAGAAAGTTGCGAGTTCTCTATGTTTTCACTGCACATTAAATTTGTTTTGGTTTTGATAACTGATGGACTGCTTGAACATGTGCTTCTCATGCCTCTTGTTGGTGGTTTAGGCTTTAAGGAGTTTTCATTTGTGCTCTTCAGTCTGAAATCTCCTTCTATCAATAAATTTATTACTTCCTATTTTGCTAAATCTCTTTGTGTTAACTCAAAGTTGGAGTTTTGATATGATTAACTTAGTTTTTGCAAAATGTTTTTGTTGTTTTGCTTCATACTCAAAAATCCTAATTAGTAAATTAGAGATGTAGAATTTAGACTAGACCTATTCAATTATATATAGCTAATTATGTGATGCTCACATTATATTAGTAATTTCGACTTGCTATAGAGTTGGGGAACAAGTGTTAATGTGCTGACCAAAGATCGTGAACAAGTGTTGCAAACACAACTATACATATTAAACAACAGAAATAAGGTGATCTCGTTTTTAGAAGCACACAAGGCCATTGTGAAGGACAACAATTCGAGACAATCAAAGAAATGACAATTGATGGAGAATAAAAAAACATTCATGTCCTGGTTTAAATCGGGGATTTTAAAAGATGCACATTTTTCTAAGATCATTGCAGAAGAGCTGATGACGGTTACATGGGATTCTATTGTATTTGGTAGTGGCTCTGACATCCCATTATTCTTGTATAGGGATGATGCCATGGAGCTTATGTCGGGGAAAGATGAGTAGAATATTATCCTCATTCAGTTGTGAGTGATGTAAGTCTATGAACCAATCTTTATATAAAATTGATTTATCTAGGTACTTATATGAAATAATTTCTATGTTTTTACGTATATGTTTGGTTTCAGTAACAATTTGGGGTTCAATGATGTTTATGGGTTCGTTGACCCCTAACTCACTCATGAAGGCAATAAATTTGATGACATCCAAGCATACGTGAACGACTGCTTTGGATGGGGGAAGGAGACATCACTAGTGCAATGAAGGGAAACGACAACGGTTTTTTTTACAATACGCTTCGGTTTTCGAATCAAGGCCTATACATGCGAGATAAAAAGGTGGGGGCGTTTTGGCCTCTGTTCTTACCGAGGTAATATCCTAAAGGATACTGCTTCGGTTACTCTGAACCCGAAGCAGTAAGGAAGAAAAAAAACGGGGAGGGGGAGGGGTTATTACCTCAGTTCAACCGAGGTAATAATGTAGGCCTATGACAGCGGTTCAAGCTAGAACCGATGCCAAAGCCCTTTATTTTTTGTCATTGATTGAGGTTGAACTGAGGCCATAGACAAGCTTTCTACCTCGGTTTTGGCCACAACCGAGGCCTATTCTCTTGGAATTGTTTTTAATAGTAGGTCTGTTTTCGTCATATCCACTATCACAAAAATAAACCTGCAAAGAAAACAATATATACAACACAAAATCAATATTTACAACACAAAATGTTTAAAGGATAATGTACAAAGTCTAATAACTATAAATCAAAATGTGCTAATGTATTTTAAATCATAATAACTATGAATTATTGTAAAATTTAATTAAATGTTTTGCAAGTGTCTTCCTTAGGAATGTAAGTGGCTTCTCAGGAAGTGGAGTAGGAGTCTTAAATCTCTGCATAAGACACGTGATATTAATTAGTGAATATGAATTCCAAATGATGGATAAAATCAAAATTCATTAAATTTAAATATTACCGTTTCCCAACCACTTTTAATATGGGCATGAATAGTGTGTTTCATCCAATACATTACATAGTATCTGCACTTATACGACCCACTTTGTCAATGACACTACAATATATCGTCACAGTTGTAAAAAGGTAGTGAAAATCATTAAAACAAAACAATTATAAGAAAGTATGACTTTAGCATATGTCAAACCTTGAGAGCCAACCATGCAAGCTTTTTACCGATAGGTCCCAGACAACATCATACGTGCTGCAATGGAATTATTAAAACAAAAGGCTTTAGCATTCATTTATATAACAAAGAAATTCCAAGCATTGAGGTGTTTACCAAACAACTACTTGTCTGAGATGATTGGGAGAAGACTTATGCAATGAGTAGAACCACACAACATAGCTCTCCGGTATGGAAAATAATAGTCGTTGTCAATGCCGCAGGAAATTGATAATAACTTAATTGTAAAATATTAAAATCATAGATGATACTTTGAAGTTAACAAACTTCACTTTGAGAGACAGTTGAAAAGTGAATTTCTTCGTCGTGTCATATCCATGTTATATACCATCGTAGGAAACCATCACAGATAAGATGTTCCATAATTTGGGTTGCATTCAACTCTTTCCCATTCAAACAGTTCACACAAGGAAATCGAAACTTCACTTCATCATCACTTATACCCTAATTACGTTGCGCAAATTGTATAAATTCCTCTACCCCTCTCTCGTACTCAACACTAATGCGTGGTAAATTAATCCAATTTCGATCCATACGTAAATATTTTGAAATATTCTACAAAATTACAATAATACAATCATACAATTATACATATTTAACATACAAGTAATTCAATCATACAATCATACAATTAATAAGCATTCAAATGATTAATTCAAACATTCAATTGTCCATAATTACATATATATTCAACATACAAAAAATTAAAAATTAGCAAAAAAAAACTAATAAACACAATAATAAGAACCTGGGAGCGTGTAAAAAGAGACAATAACTGAGAAAATACGACTACTCGCGTTTTGGAACATAATAAATTTCACAGCAAAATCACAATACCTACACATAAATACAATAAAATGTAAGTCTCATAATCACAAATAATAAAAAATGCAACAAAATAATCGAAAAACATATTGAAACAATCCAAAAAAGCGAAAAAAATGAAGAAACCACGGCGACGACATAATAATGCTGTAAAACCGATTTTGATCGGTGTAAATGCTTCCAAAATGATCACGAAGGCAACGACGGCTATTGAAATCAAAGATGATCGGTGGAAATGCAAGCAAAATGGCGAGCAAGGCACGTTAAAGGAGAGTTCCAAAGAGTTTGAACACTTTCGTTTCGCGAAAAAGACAAAACTGTTCACTCTCTGTTATTTTTTTTTAAACCTACTTAAACGCTACTACCTTGGTTCATTGAATGATCGAGGCAATAGGGGGGCTATGGCCTCAGTTGTCCACCGAACCGAGGCTGAAAACCAGTTAAAAAAATTCAAATTTAATTCAAAATGACAATTTTGTAATTTTTGCTCATCTTTTTTGCCTTGGTTCCCCACCAAACCGAGGCCAAAACCCCAAAAATATATATTAAAAATTTCAATTAAGTCAAAGGGGAGTTAGAACAGGCTCTATGTCTTTGGTTCTACAAGGAACCGAGCCCATATACCCTTTCCCTAAAAAGTTGGCAACTGAACAGAGATTATGGCTTCAGTTCTGCAAACAACCGAGGCCACATCCTCTGCATAGAGATTATGTCAGTTTCCAGAGTAGGAATGTTCGTGGTCGTAGGGGGTATATGGCTTCAGTTCTGTAGGGAACCAAAGCCATAGACCGTTTTCCCAAAATGTTGGCAGCTGAAGAGTCAAAGGGCATGGGGAATGTTAGTGGGAGCGATGGGTCTTTGGCCTCGATTGAGAAGGGAATCGAGGCCATAGACCATCTGCAGCTTCGGTTCTGTTGGAACCGAGGCATATACGTTTGCGAAAATTTCAAAAATGGCACCTTAACGGAAGCATAAAGGACGCATTAGTATACCCTTTTTTTACTAGTGCATATTTTTTCCTTTATTTTGCTGGGTAAGTGTAGTTTGTTAACTTGAAAGTTTCATCTATGATTTTAAGACACAATATTTAAGTTATTATCTATTTCAGGCAACATTGGAAGCTACTTGTGATTTACGTACCGAACAACATTGCTGTGTTGTTCTGTTCATTACACAAGTCTCCTCCCAAACATCTTAAACAAGTAGTAGATTGGTAAGAACGTCAATGTTATGAACTATATTTGTTATATAAGTGTATCCTAAATCATTCGTTTTTTCATTATTCAATTGTAGTACATATGATGTTGTTAGGGAAATCAATTACTAATGCTAAAAAACTTGCATGGTTGGCCTTCAAGGTTTGATAGTTTTGTCCATACTTTCTTATAATTTTTTTATTCCAACTATCTTTGTTAATTAATTATTATTGCCATATGATATATTGTAGTGTAATAAACAAACCAACTCATATGAGTGTGATTACTATGTAATGAATTGGATGACAACAACTATTCATGCACATATATACTACACTACAAAAAATCCGACGATTTTTGGCTAAAACTACCGCAATTTCTCGGGGTTCTACTAAAACCGCCGCTATTTCCCGAAGTTATGAGAAACCGTCGGTATTTGTAGGATTTTTGCTAAAACCGCCGGAAATCACCGGAGTTTTATAAAAATTATTGAAAATGACTGGGGTTTTATAAAAATCGTAAAAAATGTTCGAGATTTTGTAGAAACCATCGGAAATCATCGCAACTTTATAGAAACCACTGGAATGTACTTATGAGCATACAAGGGAGACTGGAACCTGGCCATGCTTTTTCATATTGAAAAATAACTCCTTTGCTTATTTAGTTAACTTTAGAGTTCACTTTTAATCTTTAGTGTGTTGATATAGCCCTATTAGCATAACAAAATTTAAAATCAAACAGTAAACATTTATTCTTTATAAAAATATAGCTAGGTAGTTAACTACCACGGTCGTGCTGATTTTTTTTTTCTACGAAAGCCACCATGTAT